>NC_058524.1:282854237-283476380 GCF_904849725.1 Hordeum vulgare subsp. vulgare | reverse complement strand
GCCGGAAGATGGGTCCTAACAAGGTTCAGCATCTCCATCTCGCCATACCCTGTCTGGACCACCGGTGCCAGCTGCGTCAAAGCTGTCCACAGGCGGGCACGGGTAGCGTAAAGCTCCATGCGGAGAGCACGAGCATCCCAGTCTCTGTTCTCTAGCATCTCAATAGTGGACTGCAGAAATGGGTCCTCCATGGAAGAATCAAAATAGACTCCACTGAGGTATCCCTCTTCACCAGACTGAGAGGCCGGAACATAGCAGAACTTTGAATTCTGCAGCAGTGCATGTCTCGCTCTCATAATAGTCAGCATTGAATAGGCAGCATCTTGTATTGCCATGTCAACAGTGACTCCCAACCCATAGGACCAATGGATTGGCTTCTCCGCTCCAGGGTAGTCTGGAAATACCCTAACAGTGTAGATGTACTGGCTCTGGTTGAAGTCTCGGTACTGTTCCTCCACTGTGTACTCGGGGTACCAGCGGTAACCGCACACCGACATCATCCTGACCAGCATGGCCGTATGACCCGGTACATCAATGCATCTGGTCAGACGTACCACCTGACGAGAAGGACGGCCAGGCATCTGTAATTAGAGAGTAATGCAGAAGCATTAGAGCTCTGAATGCAAAATTGGGCAGCATAACGGCTGTAAGTGCTCAAAAACAAATTTTGAGACAACCCAAAAATGAAATAGCGTCACCACTCAACTATCAAATTCAACTCTCTGATCATCAGACTTACTTCCTGCTTCCTACGAATAAAAGAAACCCAATATCTCTCGACCCGTAGTCCTATAATCTACCGATCAAAATCCGAGCCTAGGAGAAGATGAGTAACCTAGTCCTTAATCCTCGCAGAAAAGACGAGGATGACCAGAATAGAATACCTTGAGAAGAGAACAAGAGTGTTACGTTCCCTTCCACAAACAATTCCCTTATATATAACTAAGAAATTCTAGACTCAACTTCGACCAGTTTGGCTTAGTAATCCTACAGTCAGTCAGGCTCTGATACCAACGCTGTCGGGACCCCGATCCTAAGCCATAGGAATCTAGCCTGTGACCCATCGCATCCCTTTGTGGTCTCACGCACGGTTAACTCCACGGCTGCAGCCTTACCTTAGCCGGGACCGTTTGCGTCTTTTGACTCACGTAGGCGATCGTGTCGCTAGCATTCCAATGTCAAAGAACCCGGATCGACATGTCTAGTCATAAACCAAAGTGGCAGTTCCGTACAAGGACAGGCATACATGACCCAACAAAGCAGGTGTCGGTCATCAACGAACGTAGACAAGTCGTAGCAAGCTACAAGGACTCCATTACGTCGTGTGACATTTCCCCAAAGGGGACAGACACAACAGCTAAGAAGGACACATGCCGGTCAACCAATGCATCCGGAGCAGTAGCGAACTACCAAGGCTCGTTGGATCACAAAGGGGCATTTCCTTGTAAGGGGTGCTACTAAAGTTCACGACTAGGTAATCGAACCCCATACATATCAAGTAAGACACACGTACGCATAGCATACCGATATGTATAGATACATCGATGGCATCACAACATAACCATAGACATACAAGCTTTATTGAAGAGGCTCGGAAGAGCCTCACACATATTATTACACATTAAGGGTCTCACGACCCATAATATCAGTCACACAATACAAGCCAGCGGAAGAGTTATAAGCTGTCTGGGTACAGACAGAGCAACTAGAAGGCACATGGCCTGACTATACTACAGAGCCGACGTAGGGCCAGGTCGTAGCTGGGACACCAGCTACTCGTCATCGTCGATGTCTACGAAGAACCCTCCATTAGGGTCGTTAGCAACCTCTGCAACATTTATTAAACAAACATGAGTACGAAGGTACTCAGCAAGACTTTAGGATGGCTAACTACTCATGCAAGGTATCAAGAAGGTATTGTGGGGTTTCATGCGGAAAGCCAGCATTTGACTCGTGGCTAGACAACTTGCTTTTTGAAATTAGTTTTGACAACTTGATTTCTCGCACACGAGTCCACTAACACCACAACAATAAACTATCGTGGAATCATTCCGTCTCCATACAGAAATGCCGTCCACGACACTCACGCTTATCTTGACAATTTTAGGAGTAGCCATTTAAGTTATCTATGAACAACATATGTCTCCAAGTAGTCCATATCCGCGGACGCGGCTATCCGAGTAGATCATAACCCTGCAGGGGTGTAATTCGTCACACATGCTCCCGCCACTTATCGCCATGTGCACGTCATGCACCTCGGCAACCTTCAAGCGGAAGCCCAGCGAGGGAGTCGGCCACGACCGTTAACCACACTAGTACCTAGTCCAGGTTTATCGCCTATCTGAGAGTAACCCGTACGGAAGTCCGGCCGAGGTTTCCGCCACGGCCTCAAACGATGTGCGCAGGGTTCCCAAGCCCACCATCCGGGTGCCACTTGGTACACCGTGCCACTGCCTACCGCATCACGGTCCACCTCTCACGTCAGCACCATGCACGGCCTCCAGCATTACTATAAACACCAGAAACTACTTGCAACTCCTGGACCAAGTACTAAGCGATTAATAGGCCGAGCGGGGTCATATTTCAGGGCCCAGCATGTGGTAGTATCTAGTCTTGGATTACATACACGGAACTCAGTTCCTAAGGACGGTTCCAATGAAACAACCCGCCATGTACTCCTACACAGCCTTTCACCGGTACCTTTACCAAATCAAGTTCAACACACGACCTTTGTTCACCGAACACATTCCACATTTCTGTTCATCTCCCAGATGACAGACCATACACAACTCTAAGCATAGCATGCATAGCAGGATAAGGCACATCATAGCTCAAGCAACTACCAGGTATGCTAGGTTGCAAGGTTCGGCTATTTACTGTGACAAGGTTAAGTCATGCAAAGGAAGTGGGTCCAACTATCGTGGCAAAAGCAGTTGAAGCATTTGATCCTAATGCAATGAATAGGTGCAGGAGCAAGAACATAGGAGTTATCAGGATGATCAAAAGGGTTGCTTGCCTTGTTGCTCAGAGGAGGAATGATATCCGTCAGACGGATATTCGGTGGAATCCGGGGGTGCGGAGCCTACCGAAATGAACGGCAACATTCAATAACAATCATATGCAATCAAAATGATGCATGAGCAAGGCATGAGAATGCAAGTGATAAGTTATTATAATCAAGATGTTTTAGGTTTAGAGTTGATTTGAATCACATTCGAATAGTAATTCAAACGGGTATTCCCGGATACCGGTTTAATTGATTCGACCTGATGCTCAGATCAACCTAATGTTAACATGCATGAGATGTCATGTTATGGTACTGATTTACATCTAGGGCAGTGTATGATCATTGCATTTATAAAGAAATTTGGATATTTTTGCAAATTCCAATTATAAAGTGATTAAAAGAATTGAATTATTCCTTATTTCACAATTTAGGGTTCTGTAACTTTTTCAAACATAGATGAAAATAGCATAATCAGAATCCTTGAATTTTTCTGATACTTCTTCATATATAAATTATTTTCATTGGAGTTACAGATTAATTTCTATGATTTTTGCAATTTTTAGCAATTTCCTGAATTAGTTTTAAACTGGAAATTCTATTTATTGCATCAGGCTGACGTCAGCAGGTCAGCCGACCTGTGCAGGTCAAACCTGACAGGGGGGCCCCACTGGTCAGCCTCTCTGGGACTAATCCCGCGCTGACCAGCCCCTAATTGGGGTTTGACCAGGCGTGGGGCCCTCTGTCAGCGACCCAGAGGAGGGCGATTAGGCCCTAATGGTCGGCCACGTCGACGGCCACCGGAGGGTGGTCGCCGGCGACCAAATCCGCGGCGGAGGGCTCGCCGGAGGCGACCTAGACGGCGCTGCACAGCACCAAATCGCACGCGGATAGCAGCTACAGCAAGCTCGCGAAGCGGCCGATCTGGCAGGACCAACTGGGAGGCTAAGGTCGCCGGAAGAGGCGTCGGCGACGAGCCGGAGCGGCGGACGAAGCTCGGCCGTCGTCGGGGGCTTCGAATCAGGGGGATCCACGCTTAGTTCTTAGCTGCTACGGCATCTACACGTCGTCCTGGAGCTTCTGGTGCTCACGGGAGGACGAGCTGGACATCGGAGGGCTACCGACGACGAGCGGCAGCGGCGGTGCTCGTCGGCCTCCGGTGAAACTAGGGCTAGAGAAGGGGATCGACGGGGAAAGCTTAGGGGAAACCACCGCATGCTCACAGGGAGTGCAGAGAAGAGCTCAGACGGCTCGGGGAAGGCCTGGGGGCGATGAATCGACGGGAGATGTCCGGCGGCCGGAGGAAGAAGACGACGGCGTTGCGGGCGTTGCAGGGCTCGAGGGGACTTCGGCTTCTGCAGAGACGACCAGGGCGACGAGGCGGATCTGAAGGCGTGCTCGGGGAGGGGTTCCTGTGGCCAGGGCAACGGCCAGCTCGAGCTCGAGCTCGGCTCTAATGGCGGCAGCAGGGAGAAGGAGGGGATCCGGGCGGAGGAGGAGAACCGAGGCGGGGAATGGATAGAGGAGGCTCTAGGGAGCTTATCCCCGTCGTCGCCAGCGCGAACCGGCGGCCAGGCAGGCACGCAGGTGCGTGGCCGCGCCGGAGGAGGCGGCCGCCACCTCCTGCTGCCTACTGGCGCGGGGAAGGGGACGAGCGGCGAGGTGGGCTGGGCCTGGCGTGGGCGTCAGCTAAGACTTTTCCTTTTTCTTCTGTTTTTGTTTTTCTGTTTTGCTATTTATTGCTTTGCTAATTATTTCAGCTCCAAAACAAAAAGTAAAAACTATTTTAAACCTCCTAAAGTATTTTTCATAATGTCCCCACTCATTTCCAAGACTTTCAACATTTTTGGAAAATTATAGCTTCTGTTTTCAAATTTTTAGATTTGAAACCAGTGGCTTTTGCATTTATTTAAAATGCTTGAAGTTCCAAGGAATTAGTTTTCTCCAATGCTCATTTACTTTCATGATTAATCAGAAAGTTTGAACATTTCTTGAGGCCATTTTGGGTTCATTGATTTTGAACTAGTTTGAAATTTCCTTTAATTGAAATGGTGGCTAGGGTTTTGAGTTTTTCCTTTGCCACTTTGTTGTTTTTGTTAAAACTTCTTAGATGCAAATGCAAAGAAGACATGAGCACAATGCTATCTAGCTTAATGTTTTAGGGATGTGACACCCTCTCAACTTTTAACACATGCTATGTGGGTGAAATGATGATAGCATGCCAACTTTCAACATTTTCAGAGTTCATTTGTGGTGCTTTTCAATTTCAGGGTCAACTAGGTCAAAACAAAATAAGTAAATGCACGAAGAATACCAAATAAAGTCAGAAATTGTTGAAATTTTGTGATGTGCCTTAGAATGGTGCATTTTGAACACACAAAAAGTATGGAGTTGAAATAAGTTCGAAAAAATGAAATCCCTTTGTAAGAGATGAGTTCTCGTTCGAAACCCTGATACTTCGAGAGAGATTGTCCGTTTTGTACACGAAGTGCATCCAGTTTTTGTCGTAGCCCTCTCAACTTTTTAACACATGCTATGTGGGTGAAATGATGATAGCATGCCAACTTTCAACATTTTCAGAGTTCATTTGTAGTCCTTTTCGATTTCATGGTCAACTAGGTCAAAAAAATAAGTAAATGCACGAAGAATACCAAATCAAGTCAGAAATTGTTGAAATTTTGTGATGTGACTTAAAATGGTGCATTTTTAACACACAAAAAGTATGGAGTTCAAATAAGTTCAAAAATATGAAATCCCTTTGTAATAGATGAGTTCTCGTTCGAAAGCCTAATACTTCGAGAGAGATTGTCCGTTTTGTACACGAAGTGCATCCAGTTTTTGTCGTAGCGCTCTCAACTTTTTAACACATGCTATGTGGGTGAAATGATGATAGCATGCCAACTTTCAACATTTTCAGAGTTCGTTTGTAGTGCTTTTCAATTTCAGGGTCAACTAGGTCAAAAACAAATAAGTAAATGCACGAAGAATACCAAATGAAGTCAGAAATTGTTGAAATTTTGTGATGTGCCTTAGAATGGTGCATTTTGAACACACAAAAAGTATGGAGTTGAAATAAGTTCGAAAAAATGAAATCCCTTTGTAAGAGATGAGTTCTCGTTCGAAACCCTGATACTTCGAGAGAGATTGTCCGTTTTGTACACAAAGTGCATGCAGTTTTTGTCGTAGCCCTCTCAACTTTTTAACACATGCTATGTGGGTGAAATTATGATAGCATGCCAACTTTCAACATTTTCATAGTTCATTTTTAGTGCTTTTCAAATTCAGGGTCAACTAGGTCAAAAAAAAATAAGTAAATGCACGAAGAATACCAAATGAAGTCAGAAATTGTTGAAATTTTGTGATGTGCCTTAGAATGCTGCGTTTTGAACACACAAAAAGTATGGAGTTGAAATAAGTTCAAAAAAATGAAATGCCTTTGTAAGAGATGAGTTCTCGTTCGAAACCCTGATACTTCGAGAGAGATTGTCCGTTTTTTACACGAAGTGCATCCAGTTTTTGTCGTAGCCCTCTCAACTTTTTAACACATGCTATGTGGGTGAAATTATGATAGCATGCCAACTTTCAACATTTTCAGAGTTCATTTGTGGTGCTTTTCAATTTCAGGGTCAACTAGGTCAAAACAAAATAAGTAAATGCACGAAGAATACCAAATGTAGTGAGAAATTGTTGAAATTTTGTGATGTGCCTTAGAATGGTGCATTTTGAACACACAAAAAGTATGGAGTTCAAATAAGTTAAAAAAATGAAATCCCTTTGTAAGAGATGAGTTCTCGTTTGAAACCCTGATACTTCGAGAGAGATTGTCCGTTTTGTACACGAAGTGCATCCAGTTTTTGTTGTATCCCTCTCAACTTTTTAACACATGCTATGTGGGTGAAATGATGATAGCATGCAAACTTTCAACATTTTCGTAGTTCATACGTAGTGCTTTTCAATTTCAGGGTCAACTAGGTCAAAAAAAATAAGTAAATGCACGAAGAATACCAAATGAAGTGAGAAATTGTTGAAATTTTGTGATGTGCCTTAGAATGGTGCATTTTGAACACACAAAAAGTATGGAGTTCAAATAAGTTCATAAAAATGAAATCCCTTTGTAAGAGATGAGTTCTCGTTCGAAACCCTGATACTTCGAGAGAGATTGTCCGTTCTGTACACGAAGTGCATCCAGTTTTTGTCGTAACCCTCTCAACTTTTTAATAAATGCTATGTGGGTGAAATGATGATAGCATGCCAACTTTCAACATTTTCAGAGTTCATTTGTAGTGCTTTTCAGTTTCAGGGTCAACTAGCTCAAAAAAAATAAGTAAATGCACAAAGAATACCAAATGAAGTCAGAAATTGTTGAAATTTTGTGATGTGCCTTAGAATGGTGCATTTTGAACACACAAAAAGTATGGAGTTAAAATAAGTTCAAAAAAATGAAATCCCTTTGTAAGAGATGAGTTTTCGTTCGAAAGCCTGATACTTCGAGAGAGATTGTCCGTTTTGTACACGAAGTGCATCCAGTTTTTGTCGTAGCGCTCTCAACTTTTTAACACATGCTATGTGTGTGAAATGATGATAGCATGCCAACTTTCAACATTTTCAGAGTTCGTTTGTAGTGCTTTTCAATTTCAGGGTCAACTAGGTCAAAACAAAAAGTAAATGCAGGAAGAATACCAAATGAAGTCAGAAATTGTTGAATTGTTGTGATGTGCCTTAGAATGGTGCATTTTGAACACACAAAAAGTATGGAGTTCAACTAAGTTCAAAAAAATGAAATCCCTTTGTAAGAGATGAGTTCTCGTTCGAAACCCTGATACTTCGAGAGAGATTGTCCGTTTTGTACACGAAGTGCATCCAGTTTTTGTCGTAGCCCTCTCAACTTTTTAACACATTACATGTGGGTTAAATGATGATAGCATGCCAACTTTCAACATTTTCATAGTTTATTTTTAGTGCTTTTCGATTTCAGGGTCAACTAGGTCAAAAAAAAAGTAAATGCACGAAGAATACCAAATGAAGTCAGAAATTGTTGAAATTTTGTGATGTGCCTTAGAATGGTGCATTTTGAACACACAAAAAGTATGGAGTTCAAATAAGTTAAAAAAAATGAATTCCCTTTGTAAGAGATGTGTTCTGGTTCGAAACCGTGATACTTCGAGAGAGATTGTCCGTTTTGTACACGAAGTGCATCCAGTTTTTGTCGTAGCCCTCTCAACTTTTTAACACATGCTATGTGGGTGAAATGATGATAGCATGCCAACTTTCAACATTTTCATAGTTCATTTGTAGTGCTTTTCAATTTCAGGGTCAACTACGTCAAAACAAAATAAGTAAATGCACGAAGAATACCAAATGAAGTCAGAAATTGTTGAAATTTTGTGATGTGCCTTAGAATGGTGCATTTTGAACACACAAAAAGTATGGAGTTGAAATAAGTTCAAAAAAATGAAATCCCTTTGTAAGAGATGAGTTCTCGTTCGAAACCCTGATACTTCGAGAGAGATTGTCCGTTTTGTACACGAAGTGCATCTTGTTTTTGTCGTAGCCCTCTCAACTATTTAACACATGCTATGTGGGTGAAATGATGATAGCATGCCAACTTTCAACATTTTCAGAGTTTATTTGTGGTGCTTTTCAATTTCAGGGTCAACTAGGTCAAAACAAAATAAGTAAATGCACGAAGAATACCAAATGAAGTCAGAAATTGTTGAAATTTTGTGATGTGCCTTAGAATGGTGCATTTTGAACACACAAAAAGTATGGAGTTCAAATAAGTTCAAAAAATGAAATCCCTTTGTAAGAGATGAGTTCTCGTTCGAAACCCTGATACTTCGAGAGAGATTGTCCGTTTTGTACACGAAGTGCATCCAGTTTTTGTCGTATCCCTCTCAACTTTTTAACACATGCTATGTGGGTGAAATGATGATAGCATGCAAACTTTCAACATTTTCGTAGTTCATATGTAGTGCTTTTCAATTTGAGGGTCAACTAGGTCAAAAAAATAAGTAAATGCACGAAGAATACCAAATGAAGTGAGAAATTGTTGAAATTTTGTGATGTGCCTTAGAATGGTGCATTTTGAACACACAAAAAGTATGGAGTTCAAATAAGTTAAAAAATGAAATCCCTTTGTAAGAGATGAGTTCTCGTTCGAAACCCGGATACTTTGAGAGAGATTGTCCGTTTTGTACACGAAGTGCATCCAGTTTTGTCGTAGCCCTCTCAACTTTTTAACACATGCTATGTGGGTGAAATTATGATAGCATGCCAACTTTCAACATTTTCAGAGTTCATTTGTAGTGCTTTTCAATTTCGGGGTCAACTAGGTCAAAAACAAATAAGTAAATGCACGAAGAATACCAAATGAAGTCAGAAATTGTTGAAATTTTGTGATGTGCCTTAGAATGGTGCATTTTGAACACACAAAAAGTATCGAGGTCAAATAAGTTCAAAAAAATGAAATCCCTTTGTAAGAGATGAGTTCTCGTTCGAAACCCTGATACTTCGAGAGAGATTGTCTGTTTTGTACACGAAGTGCATCCAGTTTTTGTCGTAGCCCTCTCAACTTTTTAACACATGCCATGTGGGTGAAATGATGATAGCATGCAAACTTTCAACATTTTCGTAGTTCATTTGTAGTGCTTTTCAATTTCAGGGTCAACTAGGTCAAAAAAAATAAGTAAATGCACGAAGAATACCAAATGAAGTGAGAAATTGTTGAAATTTTGTGATGTGCCTTAGAATGGTGCATTTTGAACACACAAAAAGTATGGAGTTCAAATAAGTTCAAAAAAATGAAATCCCTTTGTAAGAGATGAGTTCTCGTTCGAAACCCTGATACTTCGAGAGAGATTGTCCGTTTTGTACACGAAGTGCATCCAGTTTTTGTCGTAGCCCTCTCAACTTTTTAACACATGCTATGTGGGTGAAATTATGATAGCATGCCAACTTTCAACATTTTCATAGTTCATTTTTAGTGCTTTTCAATTTCAGGGTCAACTAGGTCAAAAAAATAAGTAAACGCACGAAGAATACCAAATGAAGTCAGAAATTGTTGAAATATGGTGATGTGCCTTAAAATGGTGCATTTTGAACACACAAAAAGTATGGAGTTCAAATAAGTTCAAAAAAATGAAATCCCTTTGTAAGAGATGAGTTCTCATTCGAAACCCTGATACTTCGAGAGAGATTGTCCGTTTTGTACACGAAGTGCATCCAGTTTTTGTCGTATACCTCTCAACTTTTTAACACATGCTATGTGGGTGAAATGATGATAGCATGCAAACTTTCAACATTTTCGTAGTTCATATGTAGTGCTTTTCAATTTCAGGGTCAACTAGGTCAAAAAAAATAAGTAAATGCACGAAGAATACCAAATGAAGTCAGAAATTGTTGAAATTTTGTGATGTGCCTTAGAATGGTGCATTTTGAACACACAAAAAGTATGGAGTTAAAACAAGTTCAAAAAAATGAAATCCCTTTG
Organism: Hordeum vulgare subsp. vulgare; assembly: GCF_904849725.1. Lineage (NCBI taxonomy): Eukaryota > Viridiplantae > Streptophyta > Magnoliopsida > Poales > Poaceae > Hordeum > Hordeum vulgare. The sequence continues at coordinate 283,465,887 of NC_058524.1, read as the reverse complement.
TAAGAGATGAGTTTTCGTTCGAAAGCCTGATACTTCGAGAGAGATTGTCCGTTTTGTACACGAAGTGCATCCAGTTTTTGTCGTAGCGCTCTCAACTTTTTAACACATGCTATGTGTGTGAAATGATGATAGCATGCCAACTTTCAACATTTTCAGAGTTCGTTTGTAGTGCTTTTCAATTTCAGGGTCAACTAGGTCAAAACAAAAAGTAAATGCACGAAGAATACCAAATGAAGTCAGAAATTGTTGAATTGTTGTGATGTGCCTTAGAATGGTGCATTTTGAACACACAAAAAGTATGGAGTTCAAATAAGTTCAAAAAAATGAAATCCCTTTGTAAGAGATGAGTTCTCGTTCGAAACCCTGATACTTCGAGAGAGATTGTCCGTTTTGTACACGAAGTGCATCCAGTTTTTGTCGTAGCCCTATCAACTTTTTAACACATTACATGTGGGTTAAATGATGATAGCATGCCAACTTTCAACATTTTCATAGTTTATTTTTAGTGCTTTTCGATTTCAGGGTCAACTAGGTCAAAAAAAAAAGTAAATGCACGAAGAATACCAAATGAAGTCAGAAATTGTTGAAATTTTGTGATGTGCCTTAGAATGGTGCATTTTGAACACACAAAAAGTATGGAGTTAAAATAAGTTCAAAAAAATGAAATCCCTTTGTAAGAGATGAGTTTTCGTTCGAAAGCCTGATACTTCGAGAGAGATTGTCCGTTTTGTACACGAAGTGCATCCAGTTTTTGTCGTAGCGCTCTCAACTTTTTAACACATGCTATGTGTGTGAAATGATGATAGCATGCCAACTTTCAACATTTTCAGAGTTCGTTTGTAGTGCTTTTCAATTTCAGGGTCAACTAGGTCAAAACAAAAAGTAAATGCACGAAGAATACCAAATGAAGTCAGAAATTGTTGAATTTTTGTGATGTGCCTTAGAATGGTGCATTTTGAACACACAAAAAGTATGGAGTTCAAATAAGTTCAAAAAAATGAAATCCCTTTGTAAGAGATGAGTTCTCGTTCGAAACCCTGATACTTCGAGAGAGATTGTCCGTTTTGTACACGAAGTGCATCCAGTTTTTGTCGTAGCCCTCTCAACTTTTTAACACATTACATGTGGGTTAAATGATGATAGCATGCAAACTTTCAATATTTTCATAGTTTATTTTTAGTGCTTTTCGATTTCAGGGTCAACTAGGTCAAAAAAAAAAGTAAATGCACGAAGAATACCAAATGAAGTCAGAAATTGTTGAAATTTTGTGATGTGCCTTAGAATGGTGCATTTTGAACACACAAAAAGTATGGAGTTCAAATAAGTTAAAAAAATGAATTCCCTTTGTAAGAGATGTGTTCTGGTTCGAAACCGTGATACTTCGAGAGAGATTGTCCGTTTTGTACACGAAGTGCATCCAGTTTTTGTCGTAGCCCTCTCAACTTTTTAACACATGCTATGTGGGTGAAATGATGATAGCATGCCAACTTTCAACATTTTCATAGTTCATTTGTAGTGCTTTTCAATTTCAGGGTCAACTACGTCAAAACAAAATAAGTAAATGCACGAAGATTACCAAATGAAGTCAGAAATTGTTGAAATTTTGTGATGTGCCTTAGAATGGTCCATTTTGAACACACAAAAAGTATGGAGTTGAAATAAGTTCAAAAAATGAAATCCCTTTGTAAGAGATGAGTTCTCGTTCGAAACCCTGATACTTCGAGAGAGATTGTCCGTTTTGTACACGAAGTGCATCTTGTTTTTTGTCGTAGCCCTCTCAACTATTTAACACATGCTATGTGGGTGAAATGATGATAGCATGCCAACTTTCAACATTTTCAGAGTTTATTTGTGGTGCTTTTCAATTTCAGGGTCAACTAGGTCAAAACAAAATAAGTAAATGCACGAAGAATACCAAATGAAGTCAGAAATTGTTGAAATTTTGTGATGTGCCTTAGAATGGTGCATTTTGAACACACAAAAAGTAAGGAGTTCAAATAAGTTCAAAAAAATGAAATCCCTTTGTAAGAGATGAGTTCTCGTTCGAAACCCTGATACTTCGAGAGAGATTGTCCGTTTTGTACACGAAGTGCATCCAGTTTTTGTCGTATCCCTCTCAACTTTTTAACACATGCTATGTGGGTGAAATGATGACAGCATGCAAACTTTCAACATTTTCGTAGTTCATATGTAGTGCTTTTCAATTTCAGGGTCAACAAGGTCAAAAAAATAAGTAAATGCACGAAGAATACCAAATGAAGTGAGAAATTGTTGAAATTTTGTGATGTGCCTTAGAATGGTGCATTTTGAACACACAAAAAGTATGGAGTTCAAATAAGTTAAAAAATGAAATCCCTTTGTAAGAGATGAGTTCTCGTTCGAAACCCGGATACTTTGAGAGAGATTGTCCGTTTTGTACACGAAGTGCATCCAGTTTTTTCGTAGCCCTCTCACCTTTTTAACACATGCTATGTGGGTGAAATTATGATAGCATGCCAACTTTCAACATTTTCAGAGTTCATTTGTAGTGCTTTTCAATTTCAGGGTCAACTAGGTCAAAACAAAATAACTAAATGCACGAAGAATACCAAATGAAATCAGAAATTGTTGAAATTTTGTGATGTGCCTTAGAATGGTGCATTTTGAACACACAAAAAGTATGGAGTTCAAATAAGTTCAAAAAAATGAAATCCCTTTGTAAGAGATGAGTTCTCGTTCGAAACCCTGATACTTCGAGAGAGATTGTCCGTTTTGTACACGAAGTGCATCCAGTTTTTGTCGTAGCCCTCTCAACTTTTTAACACATGCTATGTGGGTGAAATTATGATAGCATGCCAACTTTCAACATTTTCATAGTTCATTTTTAGTGCTTTTCAATTTCAGGGTCAACTAGGTCAAAAAAATAAGTAAATGCACGAAGAATACCAAATGAAGTCAGAAATTGTTGAAATATGGTGATGTGCCTTAAAATGGTGCATTTTGAACACACAAAAAGTATGGAGTTCAAATAAGTTCAAAAAAATGAAATCCCTTTGTAGGAGATGAGTTCTCGTTCGAAACCCTGATACTTCGAGAGAGATTGTCCGTTTTGTACACGAAGTGCATCCAGTTTTTGTCGTATACCTCTCAACTTTTTAACACATGCTATGTGGGTGAAATGATGATAGCATGCAAACTTTCAACATTTTCGTAGTTCATATGTAGTGCTTTTCAATTTCAGGGTCAACTAGGTCAAAAAAAATAAGTAAATGCACGAAGAATACCAAATGAAGTCAGAAATTGTTGAAATTTTGTGATGTGCCTTAGAATGGTGCATTTTGAACACACAAAAAGTATGGAGTTAAAACAAGTTCAAAAAAATGAAATCCCTTTGTAAGAGATGAGTTTTCGTTCGAAAGCCTAATACTTCGAGAGAGATTGTCCGTTTTGTACACGAAGTGCATCCAGTTTTTGTCGTAGCGCTCTCAACTTTTTAACACATGCTATGTGTGTGAAATGATGATAGCATGCCAACTTTCAACATTTTCAGAGTTCGTTTGTAGTGCTTTTCAATTTCAGGGTCAACTAGGTCAAAACAAAAAGTAAATGCACGAAGAATACCAAATGAAGTCAGAAATTGTTGAATTGTTGTGATGTGCCTTAGAATGGTGCATTTTGAACACACAAAACGTATGGAGTTCAAATAAGTTCAAAAAAATGAAATCCCTTTGTAAGAGATGAGTTCTCGTTCGAAACCCTGATACTTCGAGAGAGATTGTCCGTTTTGTACACGAAGTGCATCCAGTTTTTGTCGTAGCCCTATCAACTTTTTAACACATTACATGTGGGTTAAATGATGATAGCATGCCAACTTTCAACATTTTCATAGTTTATTTTTAGTGCTTTTCGATTTCAGGGTCAACTAGGTCAAAAAAAAAAGTAAATGCACGAAGAATACCAAATGAAGTCAGAAATTGTTGAAATTTTGTGATGTGCCTTAGAATGGTGCATTTTGAACACACAAAAAGTATGGAGTTCAAATAAGTTAAAAAAAATGAAATCCCTTTGTAAGAGATGTGTTCTGGTTCGAAACCGTGATACTTCGAGAGAGATTGTCCGTTTTGTACACGAAGTGCATCCAGTTTTTGTCGTAGCCCTCTCAACTTTTTAACACATGCTATGTGGGTGAAATGATGATAGCATGCCAACTTTCAACATTTTCATAGTTCATTTGTAGTGCTTTTCAATTTCAGGGTCAACTACGTCAAAACAAAATAAGTAAATGCACGAAGAATACCAAATGAAGTCAGAAATTGTTCAAATTTTGTGATGTGCCTTAGAATGGTGCATTTTGAACACACAAAAAGTATGGAGTTGAAATAAGTTCAAAAAAATGAAATCCCTTTGTAAGAGATGAGTTCTCATTCGAAACCCTGATACTTCGAGAGAGATTGTCCGTTTTGTACACGAAGTGCATCTTGTTTTTGTTGTAGCCCTCTCAACTATTTAACACATGCTATGTGGGTGAAATGATGATAGCATGCCAACTTTCAACATTTTCAGAGTTTATTTGTGGTGCTTTTCAATTTCAGGGTCAACTCGGTCAAAACAAAATAAGTAAATGCACGAAGAATACCAAATGAAGTCAGAAATTGTTGAAATTTTGTGATGTGCCTTAGAATGGTGCATTTTGAACACACAAAAAGTATGGAGTTCAAATAAGTTCAAAAAAATGAAATCCCTTTGTAAGAGATGAGTTCTCGTTCGAAACCCTGATACTTCGAGAGAGATTGTCCGTTTTGTACACGAAGTGCATCCAGTTTTTGTCGTATCCCTCTCAACTTTTTAACACATGCTATGTGGGTGAAATGATGATAGCATGCAAACTTTCAACATTTTCGTAGTTCATATGTAGTGCTTTTCAATTTCAGGGTCAACTAGGTCAAAAAAATAAGTAAATGCACGAAGAATACCAAATGAAGTGAGAAATTGTTGAAATTTTGTGATGTGCCTTAGAATGGTGCATTTTGAACACACAAAAAGTATGGAGTTCAAATAAGTTAAAAAATGAAATCCCTTTATAAGAGATGAGTTCTCGTTCGAAACCCGGATACTTTGAGAGAGATTGTCCGTTTTGTACACGAAGTGCATCCAGTTTTGTCGTAGCCCTCTCAACTTTTTAACACATGCTATGTGGGTGAAATTATGATAGCATGCCAACTTTCAACATTTTCAGAGTTCATTTGTAGTGCTTTTCAATTTCAGGGTCAACTAGGTCAAAACAAAATAAGTAAATGCACGAAGAATACCAAATGAAGTCAGAAATTGTTGAAATTTTGTGATGTGCCTTAGAATGGTGCATTTTGAACACACAAAAAGTATGGAGTTCAAATAAGTTCAAAAAAATGAAATCCCTTTGTAAGAGATGAGTTCTCGTTCGAAACCCTGATACTTCGAGAGAGATTGTCCGTTTTGTACACGAAGTGCATCCAGTTTTTGTCGTAGCCCTCTCAACTTTTTAACACATGCTATGTGGGTGAAATTATGATAGCATGCCAACTTTCAACATTTTCATAGTTCGTTTTTAGTGCTTTTCAATTTCAGGGTCAACTAGGTCAAAAAAATAAGTAAATGCACGAAGAATACCAAATGAAGTCAGAAATTGTTGAAATATGGTGATGTGCCTTAAAATGGTGCATTTTGAACACACAAAAAGTATGGAGTTCAAATAAGTTCAAAAAAATGAAATCCCTTTGTAAGAGATGAGTTCTCGTTCGAAACCCTGATACTTCGAGAGAGATTGTCCGTTTTGTACACGAAGTGCATCCAGTTTTTGTCGTATACCTCTCAACTTTTTAACACATGCTATGTGGGTGAAATGATGATAGCATGCAAACTTTCAACATTTTCGTAGTTCATATGTAGTGCTTTTCAATTTCAGGGTCAACTAGGTCAAAAAAAATAAGTAAATGCACGAAGAATACCAAATGAAGTGAGAAATTGTTGAAATTTTGTGATGTGCCTTAGAATGGTGCATTTTGAACACACAAAAAGTATGGAGTTGAAATAACTTCAAAAAAATGAAATCCCTTTGTAAGAGATGAGTTCTGGTTCGAAACCGTGATACTTCGAGAGAGATTGTCCGTTTTGTACACGAAGTGCATCCAGTTTTTGTCGTAGCCCTCTCAACTTTTTAACACATGCTATGTGGGTGAAATTATGATAGCATGCCAACTTTCAACATTTTCAGAGTTCATTTGTGGTGCTTTTCAATTTCAGGGTCAACTAGGTCAAAACAAAATAAGTAAATGCACGAAGAATACCAAATGAAGTCAGAAATTGTTGAAATTTTGTGATGTGCCTTAGAATGGTGCATTTTGAACACACAAAAAGTATGGAGTTCAAATAAGTTCAAAAAAATGAAATCCCTTTGTAAGAGATGAGTTCTCGTTCGAAACCGTGATACTTCGAGAGAGATTGTCCGTTTTGTACACGAAGTGCATCCAGTTTTTGTCGTATCCCACTCAACTTTTTAACACATGCTATGTGGGTGAAATTATGATAGCATGCAAACTTTCAACATTTTCGTAGTTCATATGTAGTGCTTTTCAATTTCAGGGTCAACTAGGTCAAAAAAAATAAGTAAATGCACGAAGAATACCAAATGAAGTGAGAAATTGTTGAAATTTTGTGATGTGCCTTAGAATGGTGCATTTTGAACACACAAAAAGTGTGGAGTTCAAATAAGTTCAAAAAAATGAAATCCCTTTGTAAGAGATGAGTTCTCGTTTGAAACCCTGATACTTCGAGAGAGATTGTCCGTTTTGTACACGAAGTGCATCCAGTTTTTGTCGTAGCCCTCTCAACTTTTTAAAAAATGCTATGTGGGTGAAATTATGATAGCATGCCAACTTTCAACATTTTCAGAGTTTATTTGTAGTGCTTTTCAGTTTCACGGTCAACTAGGTCAAAAAAAAATAAGTAAATGCACGAAGAATACCACATGAAGTGAGAAATTGTTGAAATTTTGTGATGTGCCTTAGAATGGTGCATTTTGAACACACAAAAAGTATGGAGTACAAATAAGTTCAAAAAAATGAAATCCCTTTGTAAGAGATGAGTTCTCGTTCGAAAACCTGATACTTCGAGAGAGATTGTCCGTTTTGTACACGAAGTGCATCCAGTTTTTGTCGTATCCCACTCAACTTTTTAACACATGCTATGTGGGTGAAATGATGATAGCATGCAAACTTTCAACATTTTCGTAGTTCATATGTAGTGCTTTTCAATTTCAGGGTCAACTAGGTCAAAAAAATAAGTAAATGCACGAAGAATACCAAATGAAGTGAGAAATTGTTGAAATTTTGTGATGTGCCTTAGAATGGTGCATTTTGAACACACAAAAAGTATGGAGTTCAAATAAGTTCAAAAAAATGAAATCCCTTTGTAAGAGATGAGTTCTCGTTCGAAACCCTGATACTTCGAGAGAGATTGTCCGTTTTGTACACGAAGTGCATCCAGTTTTTGTCGTAGCCCTCTCAACTTTTTAACAAATGCTATGTGGGTGAAATGATGATAGCATGCCAACTTTCAACATTTTCAGAGTTCATTTGTAGTGCTTTTGAGTTTCACGGTCAACTAGCTCAAAAAAAATAAGTAAATGCACGAAGAATACCAAATGAAGTGAGAAATTGTTGAAATTTTGTGATGTGCCTTAGAATGGTGCATTTTGAACACACAAAAAGTGTGGAGTTCAAATAAGTTCAAAAAAATGAAATCCCTTTGTAAGAGATGAGTTCTCGTTTGAAACCCTCATACTTCGAGAGAGATTGTCCGTTTTGTACACGAAGTGCATCCAGTTTTTGTCGTAGCCCTCTCAACTTTTTAAAAAATGCTATGTGGGTGAAATTATGATAGCATGCCAACTTTCAACATTTTCAGAGTTTATTTGTAGTGCTTTTCAGTTTCACGGTCAACTAGGTCAAAAAAAAAATAAGTAAATGCACGAACAATACCAAATGAAGTGAGAAATTGTTGAAATTTTGTGATGTGCCTTAGAATGGTGCATTTTGAACACACAAAAAGTATGGAGTACAAATCAGTTCAAAAAAATGAAATCCCTTTGTAAGAGATGAGTTCTCGTTCGAAAACCTGATAGTTCGAGAGAGATTGTCCGTTTTGTACACGAAGTGCATCCAGTTTTTGTCGTATCCCACTCAACTTTTTAACACATTCTATGTGGGTGAAATGATGATAGCATGCAAACTTTCAACATTTTCATAGTTCATATGTAGTGCTTTTCAATTTCAGGGTCAACTAGGTCAAAAAAATAAGTAAATGCACGAAGAATACCAAATGAAGTGAGAAATTGTTGAAATTCTGTGATGTGCCTTAGAATGGTGCATTTTGAACACACAAAAAGTATGGAGTTGAAATAAGTTCAAAAAAATGAAATCCCTTTGTAAGAGATGAGTTCTGGTTCGAAACCGTGATACTTCGAGAGAGATTGTCCGTTTTGTACACGAAGTGCATCCAGTTTTTGTCGTAGCCCTCTCAACTTTTTAACACATGCTATGTGGGTGAAATTATGATAGCATGCCAACTTTCAACATTTTCAGAGTTCATTTGTGGTGCTTTTCAATTTCAGGGTCAACTAGGTCAAAACAAAATAAGTAAATGCACGAAGAATACCAAATGAAGTCAGAAATTGTTGAAATTTTGTGATGTGCCTTAGAATGGTGCATTTTGAACACACAAAAAGTATGGAGTTCAAATAAGTTCAAAAAAATGAAATCCCTTTGTAAGAGATGAGTTCTCGTTCGAAACCGTGATACTTCGAGAGAGATTGTCCGTTTTGTACACGAAGTGCATCCAGTTTTTGTCGTATCCCACTCAACTTTTTAACACATGCTATGTGGGTGAAATGATGATAGCATGCAAACTTTCAACATTTTCGTAGTTCATATGTAGTGCTTTTCAATTTCAGGGTCAACTAGGTCAAAAAAAATAAGTAAATGCACGAAGAATACCAAATGAAGTGAGAAATTGTTGAAATTTTGTGATGTGCCTTAGAATGGTGCATTTTGAACACACAAAAAGTGTGGAGTTCAAATAAGTTCAAAAAAATGAAATCCCTTTGTAAGAGATGAGTTCTCGTTTGAAACCCTGATACTTCGAGAGAGATTGTCCGTTTTGTACACGAAGTGCATCCAGTTTTTGTCGTAGCCCTCTCAACTTTTTAAAAAATGCTATGTGGGTGAAATTATGATAGCATGCCAACTTTCAACATTTTCAGAGTTTATTTGTAGTGCTTTTCAGTTTCACGGTCAACTAGGTCAAAAAAAAAATAAGTAAATGCACGAAGAATACCAAATGAAGTGAGAAATTGTTGAAATTTTGTGATGTGCCTTAGAATGGTGCATTTTGAACACACAAAAAGTATGGAGTACAAATAAGATCAAAGAAATGAAATCACTTTGTAAGAGATGAGTTCTCGTTCGAAAACCTGATACTTCGAGAGAGATTGTCCGTTTTCTACACGAAGTGCATCCAGTTTTTGTCGTATCCCACTCAACTTTTTAACACATGCTATGTGGGTGAAATGATGATAGCATGCAAACTTTCAACATTTTCGTAGTTCATATGTAGTGCTTTTCAATTTCAGGGTCAACTAGGTCAAAAAAATAAGTAAATGCACGAAGAATACCAAATGAAGTGAGAAATTGTTGAAATTTTGTGATGTGCCTTAGAATGGTGCATTTTGAACACACAAAAAGTATGGAGTTCAAATAAGTTCAAAAAAATGAAATCCCTTTGTAAGAGATGAGTTCTCGTTCGAAACCCTGATACTTCGAGAGAGATTGTCCGTTTTGTACACGAAGTGCATCCAGTTTTTGTCGTAGCCCTCTCAACTTTTTAACAAATGCTATGTGGGTGAAATGATGATAGCATGCCAACTTTCAACATTTTCAGAGTTCATTTGTAGTGCTTTTGAGTTTCACGGTGAACTAGCTCAAAAAAAATAAGTAAATGCACGAAGAATACCAAATGAAGTCAGAAATTGTTGAAATTTTGTGATGTGCCTTAGAATGGTGCATTTTTAACACACAAAAAGTATGGAGTTCAAATAAGTTCAAAAAGATGAAATCCCGTTGTAAGAGATGAGTTCTCGTTCGAAAGCCTGATACTTCGAGAGAGATTGTCCGTTTTGTACACGAAGTGCATCCAGTTTATGTCGTAGCGCTCTCAACTTTTTAACACATGCTATGTGGGTGAAATGATGATAGCATGCCAACTTTCAACATTTTCAGAGTTCGTTTGTAGTGCTTTTCAATTTCAGGGTCAACTAGGTCAAAAAAAAGTAAATGCACGAAGAATACCAAATGAAGTCAGAAATTGTTGAAATGTTGTGATGTGCCTTAGAATGGTGAATTTTGAACACACAAAAAGTATGGAGTTCAAATAAGTTCAAAAAAATGAAATCCCTTTGTAAGAGATGAGTTCTCGTTCGAAACCCTGATACTTCGAGAGAGATTGTCCGTTTTGTACATGAAGTGCATCCAGTTTTTGTCGTAGCCCTCTCAACTTTTTAACACATGCTATGTGGGTGAAATTATGATAGCATGCCAACTTTCAACATTTTCATAGTTCATTTGTGGTGCTTTTCAATTTCAGGGTCAACTAGGTCAAAACAAAATAAGTAAATGCACGAAGAATACCAAATGAAGTCAGAAATTGTTGAAATTTTGTGATGTGCCTTAGAATGGTGCATTTTGAACACACAAAAAGTATGGAGTTCAAATAAGTTCAAAAAAATGAAATCCCTTTGTAAGAGATGAGTTCTCGTTCGAAACCCTGATACTTCGAGAGAGATTGTCCGTTTTGTACACGAAGTGCATCCAGTTTTTGTCGTAGCCCTCTCAACTTTTTAACACATGCTATGTGGGTGAAATGATTATAGCATGCCAACTTTCAACATTTTCAGAGTTCAATTGTGGTGCTTTTCAATTTCAGGGTCAACTAGGTCAAAACAAAATAAGTAAATGCACGAAGAATACCAAATGAAGTCAGAAATTGTTGAAATTTTGTAATGTGCCTTAGAATGGTGCATTTTGAACACACAAAAAGTATGGAGTTGAAATAAGTTCAAAAAAATGAAATCCCTTGTAAGAGATGAGTTCTCGTTCGAAACCCTGATACTTCGAGAGAGATTGTCCGTTTTGTACACGAAGTGCATCCAATTTTTGTCGTAGCCCTCTTAACTTTTTAACACATGCTATGTGGGTGAAATTATGATAGCATGCCAACTTTCAACATTTTCAGAGTTCATTTGTGGTGCTTTTCAATTTCAGGGTCAACTAGGTCAAAACAAAATAAGTAAATGCACGAAGAATACCAAATGAAGTCAGAAATTGTTGAAATTTGGTGATGTGCCTTAGAATGGTGCATTTTGAACACACAAAAAGTATGGAGTTGAAATAAGTTCAAAAAAATGAAATCCCTTTGTAAGAGATGAGTTCTCGTTCGAAACCCTGATACTTCGAGAGAGATTGTCCGTTTTGTACACGAAGTGCATCCAGTTTTTGTCGTATCCCTCTCAACTTTTTAACACATGCTATGTGGGTGAAATGATGATAGCATGCAAACTTTCAACATTTTCGTAGTTCATATGTAGTGCTTTTCAATTTCAGGGTCAACTAGGTCAAAAAAAATAAGTAAATGCACGACGAATACCAAATGAAGTGAGAAATTGTTGAAATTTTATGATGTGCCTTAGAATGGTGCATTTTGAACACACAAAAAGTATGGAGTTGAAATAAGTTCAAAAAAATGAAATCCCTTTGTAAGAGATGAGTTCTGGTTCGAAACCCTGATACTTCGAGAGAGATTGTCCATTTTGTACACGAAGTGCATCCAGTTTTTGTCGTAGCCCTCTCAACTTTTTAACAAATGCTATGTGGGTGAAATGATGATAGCATGCAAACTTTCAACATTTTCCGAGTTCATTTGTAGTGCTTTTCAGTTTCACGGTCAACTAGCTCAAAAACAAATAAGTAAATGCACGAAGAATACCAAATGAAGTCAGAAATTGTTGAAATTTTGTGATGTGCCTTAGAATGGTGCATTTTTAACACACAAAAAGTATCGAGTTCAAATAAGTTCAAAAAAATGAAATCCCGTTGTAAGAGATGAGTTCTCGTTCGAAACCCTGATACTTCGAGAGAGATTGCCCGTTTTGTACACGAAGTGCATCCAGTTTTCGTCGTAGCCCTCTCAACTTTTTAACACATTACATGTGGGTTAAATGATGATAGCACGCCAACTTTCAACATTTTCATAGTTCAGTTTTAGTGCTTTTCGATTTCAGGGTCAACTAGGTCAAAAAAATAAGTAAATGCACGAAGAATACCAAATGAAGTTAGAAATTGTTGAAATTTTGTGATGTGCCTTAGAATGGTGCATTTTGAACACAAAAAAAGTATGGAGTTCAAATAAGTTCAAAAAAATGAAATCCCTTTGTAAGAGATGAGTTCTGGTTCGAAACCGTGATACTTCGAGAGAGATTGTCCGTTTTGTACACGAAGTGCATCCAGTTTTTGTCGTAGCCCTCTCAACTTTTTAACACATGCTATGTGGGTGAAATGATGATAGCATGCAAACTTTCAACATTTTTGTAGTTCATATGTAGTGCTTTTCAATTTCAGGGTCAACTAGGTCAAAAAAAATAAGTAAATGCACGAAGAATACCAAATGAAGTGAGAAATTGTTGAAACTTTGTGATGTGCCTTAGAATGGTGCATTTTGAACATACAAAAAGTATGGAGTTGAAATAAGTTCAAAAAATGAAATCCCTTTGTAAGAGATGAGTTCTCGTTCGAAACCCTGATACTTCGAGAGAGATTGTCCGTTTTTACACGAAGTGCATCCAGTTTTTATCGTAGCCCTCTCAACTTTTTAACACATGCTATGTGGGTGAAATGATGATAGCTTGCAAACTTTCAACATTTTCGTAGTTCATATGTAGTGCTTTTCAATTTCAGGGTCAACTAGGTCCAAAAAATAAGTAAATGCACGAAGAATAACAAATGAAGTGAGAAATTGTTGAAATTTTGTGATGTGCCTTAGAATGGTGCATTTTGAACACACAAAAAGTATGGAGTTCAAATAAGTTCAAAAAAATGAAATCCCTTTGTAAGAGATGAGTTCTCGTTCGAAACCCTGATACTTCGAGAGAGATTGTCCGTTTTGTACACGAAGTGCATCCAGTTTTTATTGTAGCCCTCTCAACTTTTTAACACATGCTATGTGGGTGAAATGATTATAGCATGCCAACTTTCAACATTTTCAGAGTTCAATTGTGGTGCTTTTCAATTTCAGGGTCAACTAGGTCAAAACAAAATAAGTAAATGCACGAAGAATACCAAATGAAGTCAGAAATTGTTGAAATTTTGTAATGTGCCTTAGAATGGTGCATTTTGAACACACAAAAAGTATGGAGTTGAAATAAGTTCAAAAAAATGAAATCCCTTGTAAGAGATGAGTTCTCGTTCGAAATCCTGATACTTCGAGAGAGATTGTCCGTTTCGTACACGAAGTGCATCCAGTTTTTGTCGTAGCGCTGTCAACTTTTTAACACATGCTATGTGGGTGAAATGATGATAGCATGCCAACTTGCAACATTTTCAGAGTTCGTTTGTAGTGCTTTTCAATTTCAGGGTCAACTAGGTCAAAAAAAAAGTAAATGCACGAAGAATACCAAATGAAGTCCGAAATTGTTGAAATGTTGTGATGTGCCTTAGAATGGTGAATTTTGAACACACAAAAAGTATGGAGTTCAAATAAGTTCAAAAAAATGAAATCCCTTTGTAAGAGATGAGTTCTCGTTCGAAACCCTGATACTTCGAGAGAGATTGTCCGTTTTGTACACGAAGTGCATCCAGTTTTTGTCGTAGCCCTCTCAACTTTTTAACACATTACATGTGGGTTAAATGATGATAGCATGCCAACTTTCAACTTTTTCATAGTTCATTTTTAGTGCTTTTCGATTTCAGGGTCAACTAAGTCAAAAAAATAAGTAAATGCACGAAGAATACCAAATGAAGTTAGAAATTGTTGAAATTTTGTGATGTGCCTTAGAATGGTGCATTTTGAACACACAAAAAGTATGGAGTTCAAATAAGTTAAAAAAATGAAATCCCTTTGTAAGAGATGAGTTCTCGTTCGAAACCGTGATACTTCGAGAGAGATTGTCCGTTTTGTACACGAAGTGCATCCAGTTTTTGTCGTAGCCCTCTCAACTTTCTAACACATGCTATGTGGGTGAAATGATGATAGCATGCAAACTTTCAACATTTTCATAGTTTATATGTAGTGCTTTTCAATTTCAGGGTCAACTAGGTCAAAAAAAATAAGTAAATGCACGAAGAATACCAAATGAAGTGAGAAATTGTTGAAATTTTGTGATGCGACTTAGAATGGTGCATTTTGAACACACAAAAAGTATGGAGTTGTAATAAGTTCAAAAAAATGAAACCCCTTTGTAAGAGATGAGTTCTCGTTCGAAACCCTGATACTTCGAGAGAGATTGTCCGTTTTGTACACGAAGTGCATCCAGTTTTTATCGTAGCCCTCTCAACTTTTTAACACATGCTATGTGGGTGAAATTATGATATCATGCCAACTTTCAACATTTTCAGAGTTCATTTGTGGTGCTTTTCAATTTCAGGGTCAACTAGGTCAAAGAAAATAAGTAAATGCACGAAGAATACCAAATGAAGTCAGAAATTGTTGAAATTTTGTGATGTGCCTTAGAATGGTGCATTTTGAACACGCAAAAAGTATGGAGTTGAAATAAGTTAAAAAAAAATGAAATCCCTTTGTAAGAGATGAGTTCTGGTTCGAAACCGTGATACTTCGAGAGAGATTGTCCGTTTCGTACACGAAGTGCATCCAGTTTTTGTCGTAGCGCTCTCAACTTTTTAACACATGCTATGTGGGTGAAATGATGATAGCATGCCAACTTTCAACATTTGCATAGTTCATTTGTAGTCCTTTTCGATTTTAGGGTCAACTAGGTCAAAAATAATAATTAAATGCACGAAGAATACCAAATGAAGTGAGAAATGGTTTAAATTTTGTGATGTGCCTTAGAATGGTGCATTTTGAACACACAAAAAGTATGGAGTTGAAATAAGTTCAAAAAAATGAAATCCCTTTGTAAGAGATGAGTTCTCGTTCGAAACCTTGATACTTCGAGAGAGATTGTCCGTTTTGTACACGAAGTGCATCCAGTTTTTGTCGTAGCCCTCTCAACTTTTTCACACATGCTATGAGGGTGAAATTATGATAGCATGCCAACTTTCAACATTTTCAGAGTTCATTTGTGGTGCTTTTCAGTTTCAGGGTCAACTAGGTCAAAAAAAAATAAGTAAATGCACGAAGAATACCAAATGAAGTCAGAAATTGTTGAAATTTTGTGATGTGCCTTAGAATGGTGCATTTTTAACACACAAAAAGTATGGAGTTGAAATAAGTTCAAAAAATGAAATCCCTTTGTAAGAGATGAGTTCTCGTTCGAAACCGTGATACTTCGAGAGAGATTGTCCGTTTTGTACACGAAGTGCATCCAGTTTTTTTCGTAGCGCTCTCAACTTTTTAACACATGCTATGTGGGTGAAATGATGATAGCATGCCAACTTTCAACATTTTCATAGTTCATTTGTAGTCCTTTTCGATTTCAGGGTCAACTAGGTCAAAAAAAATAAGTAAATGCACGAAGAATACCAAATGAATTGAGAAATTGTTGAAATTTTGTGATGTGCCTTAGAATGGTGCATTTTGAACACACAAAAAGTATGGAGTTGAAATAAGTTCAAAAAAATGAAATCCCTTTGTAAGAGATGAGTTCTCGTTCGAAACCCTGATACTTCGAGAGAGAATGTCCGTTTTGTACACGAAGTGCATCCAGTTTTTGTCGTAGCCCTCTCAACTTTTTAACACATGCTATGTGTGGGTGAAATTATGATAGCATGCCAACTTTCAACATTTTCAGAGTTCATTTGTGGTGCTTTTCAGTTTCAGGGTCAACTAGGTCAAAACAAAATAAGTAAATGCACGAAGAATACCAAATGAAGTCAGAAATTGTTGAAATGTTGTGATGTGCCTTAGAATGGTGCATTTTGAACACACAAAAAGTATGGAGTTCAAATAAGTTCAAAAAAATGAAATCCCATTGTAAGAGATGAGTTCTCGTTCGAAACCCTGATACTTCGAGAGAGATTGTCCGTTTTGTACACGAAGTGCATCCAGTTTTTGTCGTAGCCCTCTCAACTTTTTAACACATGCTATGTGGGTGAAATGATGATAGCATGCCAACTTTCAACATTTTCGTAGTTCATATGTAGTGCTTTTCAATTTCAGGGTCAACTAGGTCAAAAAAAATAAGTAAATGCACGAAGAATACCAAATGAAGTGAGAAATTGTTGAAACTTTGTGATGTGCCTTAGAATGGTGCATTTTGAACACACAAAAAGTATGGAGTTGAAATAAGTTCAAAAAAATGAAATCCCTTTGTAAGAGATGAGTTCTCGTTCGAAACCCTGATACTTCGAGAGAGATTGTCCGTTTTGTCCACGAAGTGCATCCAGTTTTTGTCGTAGCCCTCTCAACTTTTTAACACATGCTATGTGGGTGAAATGATGATAGCATGCAAACTTTCAACATTTTCGTAGTTCATATGTGGTGCTTTTCAATTTCAGGGTCAACTAGGTCAAAAAAAAAGTAAATGCACGAAGAATACCAAATGAAGTGAGAAATTGTTGAAATTTTGTGATGTGCCTTAGAATGGTGCATTTTGAACACACAAAAAGTATGGAGTTCAAATAAGTTCAAAAAAATGAAATCCCTTTGTAAGAGATGAGTTCTCGTTCGAAACCCTGATACTTCGAGAGAGATTGTCCGTTTTGTACACGAAGTGCATCCAGTTTTTGTCGTAGCCCTCTCAACTTTTTACACATGCTATTGGGCGAAATGATGATAGCATGCCAACTTTCAACATTTTCAGAGTTCATTTGTGGTGCTTTTCAGTTTCAGGGTCAACTTGGTCAAAACAAAATAAGTAAATGCACGAAGAATACCAAATGAAGTGAGAAATTGTTGAAATTTTGTGATGTGCCTTAGAATGGTGCATTTTGAACACACAAAAAGTATGGAGTTGAAATAAGTTCAAAAAAATGAAATCCCTTTGTAAGAGATGAGTTCTCGTTCGAAACCCTGATACTTCGAGAGAGATTGTCCGTTTTGTACACGAAGTGCATCCAGTTTTTGTCGTAGCCCTCTCAACTTTTTAACACATGATATGTGGGTGAAATTATGATAGCATGCCAACTTTCAACATTTTCAGAGTTCATTTGTGGTGCTTTTCAGTTTCAGGGTCAACTAGGTCAAAACAAAATAAGTAAATGCACGAAGAATACCAAATCAAGTCAGAAATTGTTGAAATTTTGTGATGTGCCTTAGAATGGTGCATTTTGAACACACAAAAAGTATGGAGTTCAAATAAGTTCAAAAAAATGAAATCCCTTTGTAAGAGATGAGTTCTCGTTCGAAACCCTGATACTTCGAGAGAGATTGTCCGTTTTGTACACGAAGTGCATCCAGTTTTTGTCGTAGCCCTCTCAACTTTTTAACACATGCTATGTGGGTGAAATGATGATAGCATGCCAACTTTCAACATTTTCGTAGTTCATATGTAGTGCTTTTCAATTTCAGGGTCAACTAGGTCAAAAAAAATAAGTAAATGCACGAAGAATACCAAATGAAGTCAGAAATTGTTGAAATTTTGTGATGTGCCTTAGAATGGTGCATTTTGAACACACAAAAAGTATGGAGTTGAAATAAGTTCAAAAAAATGAAATCCCTTTGTAAGAGATGAGTTCTCGTTCGAAACCCTGATACTTCGAGAGAGATTGTCCGTTTTGTCCACGAAGTGCATCCAGTTTTTGTCGTAGCCCTCTCAACTTTTTAACACATGCTATGTGGGTGAAATGATGATAGCATGCAAACTTTCAACATTTTCGTAGTTCATATGTGGTGCTTTTCAATTTCAGGGTCAACTAGGTCAAAAAAAATAAGTAAATGCACGAAGAATACCAAATGAAGTGAGAAATTGTTGAAATTTTGTGATGTGCCTTAGAATGGTGCACTTTGAACACACAAAAAGTATGGAGTTGAAATAAGTTCAAAAAAATGAAATCCCTTTGTAAGAGATGAGTTCTCGTTCGAAACCGTGATACTTCGAGAGAGATTGTCCGTTTTGTACACGAAGTGCATCCAGTTTTTGTCGTAGCCCTCTTAACTTTTTACACATGCTATTGGGTGAAATTATGATAGCATGCCAACTTTGAACATTTTCAGAGTTCATTTGTGGTGCTTTTCAGTTTCAGGGTCAACTAGGTCAAAACAAAATAAGTAAATGCACGAAGAATACCAAATGAAGTGAGAAATTGTTGAAATTTTGTGATGTGCCTTAGAATGGTGCATTTTGAACACACAAAAAGTATGGAGTTGAAATAAGTTCAAAAAAATGAAATCCCTTTGTAAGAGATGAGTTCTCGTTCGAAACCCTGATACTTCGAGAGAGATTGTCCGTTTTGTACACGAAGTGCATCCAGTTTTTGTCGTAGCCCTCTCAACTTTTTAACACATGCTATGTGGGTGAAATGATGATAGCATGCGAACTTTCAACATTTTCGTAGTTCATATGTGGTGCTTTTCAATTTCAGGGTCAACTAGGTCAAAAAAAATAAGTAAATGCACGAAGAATACCAAATGAAGTGAGAAATTGTTGAAATTTTGTGATGTGCCTTAGAATGGTGCACTTTGAACACACAAAAAGTATGGAGTTGAAATAAGTTCAAAAAAATGAAATCCCTTTGTAAGAGATGAGTTCTCGTTCGAAACCGTGATACTTCGAGAGAGATTGTCCGTTTTGTACACGAAGTGCATCCAGTTTTTGTCGTAGCCCTCTTAACTTTTTACACATGCTATTGGGTGAAATTATGATAGCATGCCAACTTTGAACATTTTCAGAGTTCATTTGTGGTGCTTTTCAGTTTCAGGGTCAACTAGGTCAAAACAAAATAAGTAAATGCACGAAGAATACCAAATGAAGTGAGAAATTGTTGAAATTTTGTGATGTGCCTTAGAATGGTGCATTTTGAACACACAAAAAGTATGGAGTTGAAATAAGTTCAAAAAAATGAAATCCCTTTGTAAGAGATGAGTTCTCGTTCGAAACCCTGATACTTCGAGAGAGATTGTCCGTTTTGTACACGAAGTGCATCCAGTTTTTGTCGTAGCCCTCTCAACTTTTTAACACATGCTATGTGGGTGAAATTATGATAGCATGCCAACTTTCAACATTTTCAGAGTTCATTTGTGGTGCTTTTCAGTTTCAGGGTCAACTAGGTCAAAACAAAATAAGTAAATGCACGAAGAATACCAAATGAAGTCAGAAATTGTTGAAATTTTGTGATGTGCCTTAGAATGGTGCATTTTGAACACACAAAAAGTATGGAGTTCAAATAAGTTCAAAAAAATGAAATCCCATTGTAAGAGATGAGTTCTCGTTCGAAACCCTGATACTTCGAGAGAGATTGTCCGTTTTGTACACAAAGTGCATGCAGTTTTTGTCGTAGCCCTCTCAACTTTTTAACACATGCTATGTGGGTGAAATGATGATAGCATGCCAACTTTCAACATTTTCGTAGTTCATATGTAGTGCTTTTCAATTTCAGGGTCAACTAGGTCAAAAAAAATAAGTAAATGCACGAAGAATACCAAATGAAGTCAGAAATTGTTGAAATTTTGTGATGTGCCTTAGAATGGTGCATTTTGAACACACAAAAAGTATGGAGTTGAAATAAGTTCAAAAAAATGAAATCCCTTTGTAAGAGATGAGTTCTCGTTCGAAACCCTGATACTTCGAGAGAGATTGTCCGTTTTGTACACGAAGTGCATCCAGTTTTTGGCGTAGCCCTCTCAACTTTTTAACACATGCTATGTGGGTGAAATGATGATAGCATGAAAACTTTCAACATTTTCGTAGTTCATATGTGGTGCTTTTCAATTTCAGGGTCAACTAGGTCAAAAAAAATAAGTAAATGCACGAAGAATACCAAATGAAGTGAGAAATTGTTGAAATTTTGTGATGTGCCTTAGAATGGTGCATTTTGAACACACAAAAAGTATGGAGTTGCAATAAGTTCAAAAAAATGAAATCCCTTTGTAAGAGATGAGTTCTCGTTCGAAACCCTGATACTTCGAGAGAGATTGTCCGTTTTGTACACGAAGTGCATCCAGTTTTTGTCGTAGCCCTCTCAACTTTTTACACATGCTATGTGGGTGAAATTATGATAGCATGCCAACTTTCAACATTTTGAGAGTTCATTTGTGGTGCTTTTCAATTTCAGGGTCAACTAGGTCAAAACACAATAAGTAAATGCACGAAGAATACCAAATGAAGTCAGAAATTGTTGAAATTTTGTGATGTGCCTTAGAATGGTGCATTTTGAACACACAAAAAGTTTGGAGTTGAAATAAGTTCAAAAAAATGAAATCCCTTTGTAAGAGATGAGTTCTCGTTCGAAACCGTAATACTTCGAGAGAGATTGTCCGTTTTGTACACGAAGTGCATCCAGTTTTTGTCGTAGCGCTCTCAACTTTTTAACACATGCTATGTGGGTGAAATGATGATAGCATGCGAACTTTCAACATTTGCATAGTTCATTTGTGGTCCTTTTCGATTTCAGGGTCAACTAGGTCAAAAAAAATAAGTAAATGCACGAAGAATACCAAATGAAGTCAGAAATTGTTGAAATTTTGTGATGTGCCTTAGAATGGTGCATTTTGAACACACAAAATGTATGGAGTTGAAATAAGTTCAAAAAAATGAAATCCCTTTGTAAGAGATGAGTTCTCGTTCGAAACCCTGATACTTCGAGAGAGATTGTCCGTTTTGTCCACGAAGTGCATCCAGTTTTTGTCGTAGCCCTCTCAACTTTTTAACACATGCTATGTGGGTGAAATGATGATAGCATGCAAACTTTCAACATTTTCGTAGTTCATATGTGGTGCTTTTCAATTTCAGGGTCAACTAGGTCAAAAAAAATAAGTAAATGCACGAAGAATACCAAATGAAGTGAGAAATTGTTGAAATTTTGTGATGTGCCTTAGAATGGTGCATTTTGAACACACAAAAAGTATGGAGTTGAAATAAGTTCAAAAAAATGAAATCCCTTTGTAAGAGATGAGTTCTCGTTCGAAACCGTGATACTTCGAGAGAGATTGTCCGTTTTGTACACGAAGTGCATCCAGTTTTTGTCGTAGCCCTCTTAACTTTTTACACATGCTATTGGGTGAAATTATGATAGCATGCCAACTTTCAACATTTTCAGAGTTCATTTGTGGTGCTTTTACGTTTCAGGGTCAACTAGGTCAAAACAAAATAAGTAAATGCACGAAGAATACCAAATGAAGTGAGAAATTGTTGAAATTTTGTGATGTGCCTTAGAATGGTGCATTTTGAACACACAAAAAGTATGGAGTTGAAATAAGTTCAAAAAAATGAAATCCCTTTGTAAGAGATGAGTTCTCGTTCGAAACCCTGATACTTCGAGAGAGATTGTCCGTTTTGTACACGAAGTGCATCCAGTTTTTGTCGTAGCCCTCTCAACTTTTTAACACATGCTATGTGGGTGAAATTATGATAGCATGCCAACTTTCAACATTTTCAGAGTTCATTTGTGGTGCTTTTCAGTTTCAGGGTCAACTAGGTCAAAACAAAATAAGTAAATGCACGAAGAATACCAAATGAAGTCAGAAATTGTTGAAATTTTGTGATGTGCCTTAGAATGGTGCATTTTGAACACACAAAAAGTATGGAGTTCAAATAAGTTCAAAAAAATGAAATCCCATTGTAAGAGATGAGTTCTCGTTCGAAACCCTGATACTTCGAGAGAGATTGTCCGTTTTGTACACAAAGTGGATCCAGTTTTTGTCGTAGCCCTCTCAACTTTTTAACACATGCTATGTGGGTGAAATGATGATAGCATGCCAACTTTCAACATTTTCGTAGTTCATATGTAGTGCTTTTCAATTTCAGGGTCAACTAGGTCAAAAAAAATAAGTAAATGCACGAAGAATACCAAATGAAGTCAGAAATTGTTGAAATTTTGTGATGTGCCTTAGAATGGTGCATTTTGAACACACAAAAAGTATGGAGTTGAAATAAGTTCAAAAAAATGAAATCCCTTTGTAAGAGATGAGTTCTTGTTCGAAACCCTGATACTTCGAGAGAGATTGTCCGTTTTGTACACGAAGTGCATCCAGTTTTTGTCGTAGCCCTCTCAACTTTTTACACATGCTATGTGGGTGAAATTATGATAGCATGCCAACTTTCAACATTTTCGTAGTTCATATGTAGTGCTTTTCAATTTCAGGGTCAACTAGGTCAAAAAAAATAAGTAAATGCACGAAGAATACCAAATGAAGTCAGAAATTGTTGAAATTTTGTGATGTGCCTTAGAATGGTGCATTTTGAACACACAAAAAGTATGGAGTTGAAATAAGTTCAAAAAAATGAAATCCCTTTGTAAGAGATGAGTTCTCGTTCGAAACCCTGATACTTCGAGAGAGATTGTCCGTTTTGTACACGAAGTGCATCCAGTTTATGTCGTAGCCCTCTCAACTTTTTACACATGCTATGTGGGTGAAATTATGATAGCATGCCAACTTTCAACATTTTCAGAGTTCATTTGTGGTGCTTTTCAATTTCAGGGTCAACTAGGTCAAAACACAATAAGTAAATGCACGAAGAATACCAAATGAAGTCAGAAATTGTTGAAATTTTGTGATGTGCCTTAGAATGGTGCATTTTGAACACACAAAAAGTTTGGAGTTGAAATAAGTTCAAAAAAATGAAATCCCTTTGTAAGAGATGAGTTCTCGTTCGAAACCGTAATACTTCGAGAGAGATTGTCCGTTTTGTACACGAAGTGCATCCAGTTTTTGTCGTAGCGCTCTCAACTTTTTAACACATGCTATGTGGGTGAAATGATGATAGCATGCCAACTTTCAACATTTGCATAGTTCATTTGTGGTCCTTTTCGATTTCAGGGTCAACTAGGTCAAAAAAAATAAGTAAATGCACGAAGAATACCAAATGAAGTCAGAAATTGTTGAAATTTTGTGATGTGCCTTAGAATGGTGCATTTTGAACACACAAAATTTATGGAGTTGAAATAAGTTCAAAAAAATGAAATCCCTTTGTAAGAGATGAGTTCTTGTTCGAAACCGTGATACTTCGAGAGAGATTGTCCGTTTTGTACACGAAGTGCATACAGTTTTTGTCGTAGCCCTCTCAACTTTTTAACACATGCTATGCGGGTGAAATGATGATAGCATGCCAACTTTCAACCTTTTCATAGTTCATTTTTAGTGCTTTTCGATTTCAGGGTCAACTAGGTCAAAAAAAATAAGTAAATGCACGAAGAATACCAAATGAAGTCAGAAATTGTTGAAATTTTGTGATGTGCCTTAGAATGGTGCATTTTGAACACACAAAAAGTATGGAGTTCAAATAAGTTCAAAAAAATGAAATCCCTTTGTAAGAGATGAGTTCTCTTTCGAAACCCTGATACTTCGAGAGAGATTGTCCGTTTTGTACACGAAGTGCATCCAGTTTTTGTCGTAGCCCTCTCAACTTTTTAACACATGCTATGTGGGTCAAATGATGATAGCATGCAAACTTTCAACATTTTCATAGTTCATTTGTAGTGCTTTTCAATTTCAGGGTCAACTAGGTCAAAACAAAATAAGTAAATGCACGAAGAATACCAAATGAAGTCAGAAATTGTTGAAATTTTGTGATGTGCCTTAGAATGGTGCATTTTGAACACACAAAAAGTATGGAGTTCAAATAAGTTCAAAAAAATGAAATCCCTTTGTAAGAGATGAGTTCTCGTTCGAAAGCCTAATACTTCGAGAGAGATTGTCCGTTTTGTACACGAAGTGCATCCAGTTTTTGTCGTAGCGCTCACAACTTTTTAACACATGCTATGTGGGTGAAATGATGATAGCATGCCAACTTTCAACATTTGCATAGTTCATTTGTAGTCCTTTTTGATTTCAGGGTCAACTAGGTCAAAAAAAAAAAGTAAATGCACGAAGAATACCAAATGAAGTCAGAAATTGTTGAAATTTTGTGATGTGCCTTAAAATGGTGCATTTTGAACACACAAAAAGTATGGAGTTGAAATAAGTTCAAAAAAATGAAATCCCTTTGTAAGAGATGAGTTCTCGTTCGAAACCCTGATACTTCGAGAGAGATTGTCCGTTTTGTACACGAAGTGCATCCTGTTTTAGTCGTAGCCCTCTCAACTTTTTAACACATGACATGTGGGTTAAATGATGATAGCATGCCAACTTTCAACATTTTCATAGTTCATTTTTAGTGCTTTTCGATTTCAGGGTCAACTAGGTCAAAAAAAAAGTAAATGCACGAAGAATACCAAATGAAGTCAGAAATTGTTGAAATTTTGTGATGTGCCTTAGAATGGTGCATTTTGAACACACAAAAAGTATCGAGTTCTAATAAGTTCAAAAAAATGAAATCCCTTTGTAAGAGATGAGTTCTCGTTCGAAACCCTGATACTTCGAGAGAGATTGTCTATTTTGTACACGAAGTGCATCCAGTTTTTGTCGTAGCCCTCTCAATTTTTTAACACATGCTATGTGGGTGAAATGATGTGACGCCCTCGGCTTAATCGTACACTAATCATACACGCAAATGCGTACGATCAAACCCAAGGACTCACGGGGAGATATCACAACACAACTCTAGACACAAATGAAATAACATCAGCTTCATATTACAAGCCAGGGGCCTCGAGGGCTAGAATACGAAAGCTCGATAAGCACACGAGTCAGCGGAAGCAACAAATATCTGAGTACAGACATAAAACATGGGGTGCCTTAGAGAAGGCTAGCACAAAAGATACAACGATCGAACCAGGCGAGGCCTCCTGCCTGGGAACCTCCTAACTACTCCTGATCATCAGCGGCCTCCACGTAGTAGCACGCACCGTCGGGGTAGCAGTCGTCGGCGGCGGGGACCTCCATCTCCTGGGCTTCATCATCTGGTCGCAGCAAACGGATCAAGGGAACAAGGGGGGAGCAAAGCAGCGGTGAGTACTCATCCAAAGTACTCGCAAGTCTTACATCAGAACTATTCTAATTATGCACCAGTATCAAAGAAGGGGGTTATATGTGGACTGACTGCAGCAATGCGAGAATAGAGAGAGAAGGCCTAGTCCTATCGAAGACTAGCACCTTCAGGGTCTTGCAGCAATAGACGAGAGTAGAACAGGGGTAACACATTAATAGTCATATTGTTGCAGCAATATTAAAGTGAGGTCACGCCTAAAGATCCTCCCTCGACTCCCTGCGAGGAAGCAATCCCGAGGCAAACTACTTCCAGTTAAGTAACAATTGTAGTTTTAAAAGATCGGGGCACAACTCCAAGTCGTCCTGTAACCGTGGACACGGCTATCCGAATAGTTAATTTTCATCCCTGCAGGGGTGCACCACATGTCCCGTCACGCTCGATAACACTCTGGCCGGACATACTTTTCTGGGTCCTGCCCGGCCTCGGAATATCGACACGTCGCAGCCCCAGCTAAGACTAATCAGAGAGGCCAGCCCGCCGGTCTAAATCCTAAGCACAAAGCTTTCATGGGCCCAGTTCCCCTTCACGCTCCTGCACGTGGCGTGGGCGGCCGACGTCAGTCCTAGCATCCCTTAATCACAAGCGCGATGCATCTCGGGACCACTCGGGCGCGCGCCGCTACACTGCTGGCATTTGAAAAGCTTCGGCTGATACCGCGACGCCGAGTACCCATAATTCTTCCCGCGTAGCTGGTTAGTGCGAAAAGGTCTCCGACCAACCCAGATCAAATACCCAAATCCATTAGCATTTTAATTAGGCCAGCAACACAGTCTCGCGGGAATCCACCCGTCTTACAACTAATCACCGAAGATCCCAGTAACATGGTCGAGTATCTGTGTGGTTGTAACATCGGGGGGACTCCGAGGAATCACCCTCGTTGGATCCCGAACGATGTACCCGTCAAGGTGGGCTTAGAGGAATCACCCTCGGGGGTCCCACACTTGCGGGGTTGCACGACGGAGGCGTCATCGGGAATGGTGAAAGAGGAATCACCCTCGATAACCACGACCGACTAGCTATACTACACAGATATCATCAGGAGTACTTAGCGAGGTGTCACCCTCGGTACCCGATAGTATCTCTGTAGCGTCGTACAACGATGGGGGGTGAATGTGCTGTGTCGGGTCTGGCTCGTCGATCAGAGATCGAGATTTGAAAACAAGCGGGGGCAACTGATCTACGGGGTCAGAGGGGATGACTGCTCCACCTATACTAAGCATATTAAAAGTACAGGACTGAAAGTAGCAGTTCATCAAAAACAGGCTATGCATCAGATATAGGAGCTAACTACAACAGTAGCAAAATACTAATGCAAGCAGTAGGAAGAAAGACATAGGCGATATAGGAATGATCAAGGGGAATTTGCTTGCCTTGCTGCTCTGCGGCAAAGGACTGATCGGCAGGGTCGTAGATGAACCCGGCAGCAGCGTCAGTCTCGGGGTCTACCGGTAAGAAGAGGGGGAAGAAACAATAAATAATAGCACCGATGCAACACAAAGCATGACATGGAAAGATGCAGGCTAGACATGAACTAACGCAGCAACATCCATCATAGACGGGTCGGAAGAATATCTGACGATATTTTTCGGGTCTCGGGCTACTACCGGCCTACTGGAAACGAAGGAAAAGTTCCAAGTTTGCTATGCTAGGGACGCGTGACAGACGAATGGACCGTGTATCCGGGTTCGCCTCGCTTTGCTGATCAACTTTCATGTTGAAAATATTTTGATCTAACTTATGGATTATTTAATATTAATTTTCAAAGTTTTATTAATTATTTAAGAATGAAAAACAGATTTAAAAGATTTAATAAAATCCCATTATGACATCATCGCGATGTCAGGCTGACATCAACATTTGACCGGTCAACTGACCTGCGGGTCCCGAACGTCATAGGCACAAGTTTTTATTAAGATTAATTATTTATTAATCGGATTAATTCAACGAGGGACCCACGTGTCATACTCTAATTATGTTAATTAATTATTTTAACTAATATATCTATTTATTTATTTATGTAAGAAAAACATTATTTTTATTTATCGCGTGGGGCCTCCCTGTCATTGACAGCGGGTGCATTGGCCCCACCGGTAAGTGACCTAAGTTTATTTACTCATCTTTTTTTATTAGATACCTAACCGTGCAAATACCGTATTCCTCTAAATATCCATATACGCAAATACATACATCACATCTCATACATACATACATACATACATACGCATTTAATACATCATTTATTTTTATTCATTTTTTCTTTTCTCTCACAACACTCATCTCTCTCTCTGCTAACACACACAGAGAGAACTCTCTCTCTGCTAACTCAACCTAGAGGAGCCAAATATTCAAAACCTCCTACAGGAGTCTACCGTCGACGGATCGAGGCCCCGTTTGCCGGAACGGAACCGGGACGGCGAGGAGATCGACATGGTGGGAGGAGCCCGAGGAGGGGCTCACCGACGATGACGAGACGGACCGGTGAAGCCAGAGTTCGCAAGAAGGTGACGGTGGAGACGGCGTGGTTCCGGTGGTGGAGGGGACGGTGATGATGGTGATGGCGCGCCGGCGAGGGGGAACCGGCCGGATCCGGCGAGGAAGAGGCGTAGGGGAGGCCCGGTGGGGGAGGGGCTCGCCCACGTGGTGAAGGGGCCGAGGAAGGCCGGTCTCCCTGCCCGGTCCCTCCCGGACCGAGCGGGAGAAGGCCGACGGGGCTCCCGGGGGGCGGCCGGCGGGATGTAGGGCCGAGATGGGGGGCGGCTCGCCGGCCGGGAGGATGAGGGGACCGACGGGGGGGGGGGGGGGCGCCGGGGTAGGAGGAGGCGGTGGAGAGCTGCTCGCCGGCGGCGGGGGGGGGGGGGGGCGAGAGGCGGCAGGGGCCGCCGGCGGGAGGAGGAGGAGGGATCTCGGGGGGATGGGGGGGCTCTCGTGGGGGGAGGGAGTTACGGGGCGTGGGAGGTGGGAGCGCTGTCGGTGGGGGGTGGGGCCCCCCACGAGGTGGGGGGGCTGGCGGCGTCTCTCAGGGGGCGGAGGGAGTAGCGAGGGGAGGGGCTGCTCGCCAGGGGGGATTAGGGTTTGGCCGGTTGGGCCGGTGGTTGGCCCAGCTGGGCCGGGGGAATGGGGTTGCTTTCTTTTCTTCTTTTTTGTTTTTGTTTTGTTTTGATTTATTTTGTTTTGCCTTTTTTTTATTTCTTTCTTTCATTATATATTTTTCTAACTGATTTTTCTTTTTAAATACTTTCTTTTATTATATTTTATTTTACAATTTATTATACATACTTTTAATTCTATCTTTCATATACCTATTCTTTTAATATTCGTAATGAACTTATAAAGTACTTTTCTTTTGTTTCCAAATCTTTTAATCCGGACAGACTCGAATCAACGCGGGTCTGAGATGGGAATTCGATGACGTGGCATCATTAGTGGTTGATCATTGAAGCTTAACTACAATAATTAGTGTTGCAAAAGTCGAGGATGTCACAATTCTCCCCTACTAACAAGAATTCTCGTCCCGAGAATTAAGAGGTAGAGGGAAAGAGCTCGGGGTATTCATCACGAAGACGATCCTCGCGTTCCCAAGTGGCTTCATGTTCAGAGTGATTTGACCACTGCACCTTAAGGAACTTGGTGACCTTGCGACGAGTCTTACGTTCAGCTTGGTCGAGAATGCGGACCGGATGCTCTTTATAAGAGAGGTCTTGTTGTAGCTCAAGCATATCGTGATCCACTGCTCGAATAGGGTCCTTGAAGCAGCGACGGAGCTGAGAAACATGGAAGACATCGTGAACCTGAGAAAGGTTCGCCGGCAGTTCCAATTGATAAGCCACTCTTCCACCCCTTTCGAGAACAGTGAAAGGACCAATATAACGAGGAGTTAACTTGCCCTTGATTCCGAAACGGTGTGCACCTCTCATTGGTGTGACACGAAGATAAGACTTTTCGCCAGGTTGATAGACCATATCTTGATGATGACGGTCATACTGACTCTTCTGACGAGACTGAGCAGCCTTCAGATTCTCATGAATAATGCGGACTTGATCTTCGGCATGTTGAATAATATCCGGACCGAAGAGTGATCGTTCCCCAGTTTTTGACCAATTCAGAGGAGTCCGACACCTTCGCCCATACAATACTTCGAAAGGGGCAATATTCAGACTAGCTTGATAGCTATTGTTGTAAGAGAACTCGGCATACGGGAGAGATTCCTCCCATTTCTTACCGAAAGAAATGACACAAGCTCGAAGCATGTCCTCGAGAATTTGGTTGACTCGTTCAACTTGTCCCTGGGATTGAGGATGAAATGTCGTGCTGAAGGACAGATGAGTCCCCATAGCCTTCTGAAAACTTTCCCAGAATTTTGAAGTGAACAAACTGCCACGGTCTGAACTGATTACCAACGGAATACCGTGAAGTGAAACAACTCTGGACATATAAAGATCTGCTAGTTGACTAGCATTAATCGTTTCCTTGACGGCCAGGAAATGTGCCACTTTTGATAGTCGATCAATGACGACAAGAATAGCATCATTACCTTTCTGAGACCTGGGAAAACCAGTGACAAAGTCCATTTCAACATGGTCCCATTTCCACTCAGGAATAGAGATAGGCTGCAGAGTTCCAGTAGGCTTTTGGTGTTCTGCTTTGATGCGCCGGCATATATCACATTCCGCCACAAAGCGTGCAATGTCTTGTTTCATATTGGGCCACCAGAATCTTTGTCGGATGTCTTGGTACATCTTGGTACTACCCGGGTGAATAGACAATGGTGTGTCATGAGCTTCTTCCATCACCTTCCCAGTCATCCTGAGATTTTCCTTCTTATTTGGGACGAATAGGCGACCCTTGAAATACAAGGCGCCACCTTCATCAATAGTGAAAAAGGAGGGTTTACCCTTTGCAATATAGCTCTTAATCCCGTCGACATCATCGTCAACGTCTTGTATATTCTTTATGGAGCTCACAAGATCAGGTTCAACCACTAGGTTACTGAGGGATCCCATATTAACAAGACGAAGGTTCATCTTTTGATACTCTTCAGGAGGGGGAACAAGGTAACCCTGAGGAACAATGTGGAGGTTTAGCTTACGGAATTCCTCTTGCAGACGATCGTGAACCTGATGAACCTGGAGGTGGTTGCAGTATGACTTGCGACTTAAGGCATCAGCCATTACATTAGCCTTGCCAAAGGGTATATGATATACTACAGTCAAAATCTGCTATACGCTCCATCCATCTTTGTTGACGCAGGTTCAGCTCCGGTTGAGTGAACAAGTACTTCAAACTTTGATGGTCGGTGTAGATTTCACAGCGATTACCGACAAGGTATTGTCGCCATTCCTTCAATGCATGAATGACTGCGGCAAGCTCGAGATCATGAAATGGGTAGTTCTCTTCATGAGCACGCAGTTGACGTGAAGCATAAGCGATCACCTTGCGATCCTGCATTAGGACACAACCTATTCCTTGACGAGAAGCATCAGAGTATATGACGAAATCCCTTTTCGTATCTGGAGGAGCAAGTACTGGAGCGGACATCAGTTTGTCCTTGAGCGCTTGGAAACTTTCCTGACATTTATCAGTCCATTCATACTTAACACCCTTGTGAAGCAGGTTGGTTAAGGGCTTCGAAATCTTGGAGAAGTTCTCGACAAATCGACGGCAATAGCTGGCGAGTACGAGAAAACTTCTGACTTGCTTGACATTCTTCGGAGGAGTCCAGTCAAGAACAGCTTGAATTCGTTCGGGGTTGACCGCAATACCATCCTTGGAAATCACATGACCAAGGTAAGTCACTTCGTCTAGCCAGAACTCACATTTGGAATACTTCGCATAGAGTTTATGTTCCCGAAGCTTATCCAGTACAAGACGAAGATGCTCAGCATGCTCTTCTTTGTTCTTCGAAAAAACCAGAATATCATCCAGATATACCACGACAAATTTGTCGAGGTAGTCCATGAATATATAATTCATCAATCGAGAGAAGGTCGCCGGTGCATTGGTTAAGCCGAAGGACATGACGGTGTACTCATATGATCCATATCGAGTAACAAAGGCGGTCTTTGGAATATCCTCCTTGCGAACACGGATCTGGTGGTATCCCAATTTGAAGTCGAGCTTA
The DNA here is from genome assembly GCF_904849725.1 of Hordeum vulgare subsp. vulgare. Lineage (NCBI taxonomy): Eukaryota > Viridiplantae > Streptophyta > Magnoliopsida > Poales > Poaceae > Hordeum > Hordeum vulgare. The sequence goes on along the minus strand of NC_058524.1, from coordinate 283,434,505 downwards.
GAGAAAACGGTGGAACCAGCAAGTTGATCATACAAATCATTTATCCGAGGGAGAGGATATTTGTTCTGAATAGTGGCCTGGTTGATAGGACGATAGTCTTGAACCAATCGATTTGTCCCATCCTTCTTCTTAACAAAGAGAGAAGGTGCTCCCCAAGCAGAGGAACTCGGACGGATGAAACCCAGACGGAGCGAGTTGTCAATTTCTTGCTTAAGTTGAAGGAGTTCATGTGGTGGCATTTTATAAGGACACTTGGCAATAGGAGTGGTACCGGGTACCAAGTCAATGACAAACTCGACAGCTCGAGCAGGGGGAATCCCCGAAAGTTCTTCTGGAAAGACATCTTGGAATTCTTGGACCACTGGTATGTTTTCAATCCCTTCAAGAGGCGACGCATTTAATGCATTCAAAGCATACAGCCGTGCCTCAGCATTACGGACGAGATGAGCATGGTAGCTTACTAGTTCATCTGAAGGGTGTAGGAGGTGGACGGTCTTGGTGGCACAAACGATCGATGTCGTATGAGCTTTCAACCAGTTCATCCCCAATATGAGATCAATGTTGGATGCCTTTAGTAGGATGGGGTTGGCAAGGAATCCTAATCCTTCAATTTCAACTAGAACATGGGGGCAAACCACAGAGGTCCGGCATTCGCCCCCAGGGGTGTTTACCACTATCGGGATGTTCATCTCTTCGCTCCTAATGTCATGCATGTTTGCAAAATTTTCCGACATAAAGGAATGCGATGCTCCTGTATCAAACAATACAGAAGCAGGTACTGAGTTAACGAGAAGTGTACCCATCACGGTAGCAGGCTGGTCTTGAGCTTGACCCATATCAATGTTGTTGGCCTGACCACGACCATAAGCAGGCTTAGTGTTGAAGTTGCGGTTCTGTTTGTTGCCACTGCCAGTTGCGGGAAGTGCCAGGTGATTCGAATTCTGCCTGCAGTCTCTAACACGGTGACCTGGACGGCCACACTTGAAGCACAGCCCGTCCTCCGGACGGGAAGGAGGAACTCGAGGCGGTGGAGCTGGAAGCCTCGGCTGCCTAGGTGGTGGAGGAGGCAGGCGAGGTGCAGCATAGGACGGCCTCGGAGTAGGAGCAGGTGCATGGTACATGTTGTTGGGGATCCAGATCTTCCACTTCTGTGCAGATGAGCCCGAAGATGAGCCAATGTCACGGTTGCGCTTGCTACTATCTTTGTATTCCTGCAGACCAGTCTCAACCTGAATAGCCTTGTTCACGAGGGTGGCGAAATCAGCATAGTCCTGAACGAGGAGTGTCAGCTTGATATCAGGGTGGAGGGCTTCACGGAACTTGTCCTGCCTGCGTGCATCAGTCGCAATGTCTTCTTCAGCATAGCGAGATAATTCCAGAAATTCCCGTTGATAAGCATCCACAGTCTTGTTGCCCCGGACCAAGTTGCGGAACTCACGCTTCTTCCGATCCATGATTCCCTGGGGAATGTATCGAGCACGGAAAGCAGCCTTGAACTCTGCCCAAGTGAGGATAGTTCCATCGGGCTGAGAGCGCATGTGACTGTCCCACCATTGAGCAGCGGGACCCTTCAGAAAGTAGGCGGCAAAGTTGACATAGCTCGCCAGGGGCACATTGGCAGACTCTAGCTCATAGGAAATGTCACGGAGCCAGTCATCAGCATCTAGAGGCTGAGTTGAGCTGCGGTAGATCACAGGGTTGAGACGGTAGAAGTTTTGCAGTGTCACGCCTTGTGGTTGGGTCATGTTCGGCCTTTGGAACTGATCCATGAGCCCTTGCATAAACTGGCGGTTTAGCTCAAACTGTTGGATCATCCCCGCCATATACTCAGGAGGCGGGGGTGGTGCATCGTTGGCAGGGCCACGCGGACGGCCAACTGGTCTAACCATCCTGTTAAATATTTAGCAGGGGTAGTTTAGCTTAAAGTAATTGCAAAGGCATCGTACGCATTCATGAAGTAATCAAGCATAATGAAAGGGAAATGCGATAGATACTCCATAGTAGTTGAGTTCGACATACAGACCCATACATAAGTTCGATTACAGACTAACGATTAAAAACTCGAAATTTGGCGATAGCCCGGACGCATTTGACGATACCCTGGACTCACTAGGCGGCGCGCAGGCACCCGGTGGAAGAGTACCACAACGAGATGTAGCGATAAGGCTACATCAACGTCGGAGAGGACGATCGAATCCTGGTAGCTGGCGGTGATAGAAGGTAGGGACAGGACCCTGTGTCCCGTTGTGACTCTGGTGAGGGTACCGCATCCAATCGAGCAGCTGAGGTCCACGTGCAGTGGTTCTACCCCCAACATCAGTCCACTCGAGAGCTGATGGTAGCTCTGTCCTGCTCGTCTCCAGGATGCGCATAGGTGGAACCCACGGACAGTGTGATGGCTGCAGCTCTGTCAACGCGTCGTAAAGACGAGCGCGCGTATTATACAGCTCCACAGTCAAAGCTCGGAAAGCACGATCCATTGCCTTAGTGTACTGCACCAGAATCCGCGCGTCGTAGCGACGCGTCACGTAGGGGGCGCAGACAGCGACGTAGGAACGGTCGTTGCGCTCCCGAACGTCATAAGCGTAGGCAGTGAGATCAGACCCAGTCTCATCCCCAGCAGGAGCATGCGGGATGTATCTGAAAGGGCTCTCCTCCAGGTGAGGGTACGCTCCACGGAGACGGGTGATGGCGATGTAGGCCGCAACATGGACGGCCATCTCGACCGACACTCCAATACCACAGAACACATGGCGCTCGAGGGTCTCGCCGCCCCTCTGGTCGAGGATGCGAACCTCAGCCTGGTACTGGTACTTGTTGTACTTGCGGAAATCCTCGCACACAGTGTACTCGGGGTACCAGCGATATCCCAGCCTAGTCAGGATTTCGACCAAAATGGCCGGGAACCCAGTCGTCTCAGTGGCCTGCGTCAGGCGCACGTGCTGTCTTGCGGGACGCATCTGAAAATAAGATTGACGGATGTCAATGACAGTGTGTGTAATACATATTAAGGAGAAAAAGAGTAGATAGTCCAGCGCTCCGGATTGATGTGATTCGAGAACCTAATGTTAGAGTTAGTAAAATCTTTGACCCGAAAGAGAAGAGAAAGTAGAGCACAGAGTATAGGAAAGGAGTAAAAGATACTAATACCACCCAATCGAGATGTGGGCCCGTAACCCACAACATCAGTGTTAGTAAGTTTTTCAAACACTAGACTCAACTTCGGCCAAGGAGTTGGAAAGGGGGCTACCTACAGGCAGTTGGCTCTGATACCAACTTGTGACGCCCTCGGCTTAATCGTACGCTAATCATACACGCAAATGCGTACGATCAAACCCAAGGACTCATGGGGAGATATCACAACACAACTCTAGACACAAATAAAATAACATCAGCTTCATATTACAAGCCAGGGGCCTCGAGGGCTAGAATACGAAAGCTCGATAAGCACACGAGTCAGTGGAAGCAACAAATATCTGAGTACAGACATAAAACATGGGGTGCCTTAGAGAAGGCTAACACAAAAGATACAACGATCGAACGAGGCGAGGCCTCCTGCCTGGGAACCTCCTAACTACTCATGATCATCAGCGGCCTCCACGTCGTAGCACGCACCGTCGGGGTAGCAGTCGTCGGCGGCGGGGACCTCCATCTCCTGGGCTTCATCATCTGGTCGCAGCAAACGGATCAAGGGAACAAGGGGGGAGCAAAGCAGCGGTGAGTACTCATCCAAAGTACTCGCAAGTCTTACATCAGAACTATTCTAATTATGCACCAGTATCAAAGAAGGGGGTTAAACGTGGACTGACTGCAGCAATGCGAGAATAGAGAGAGAAGGCCTAGTCCTATCGAAGACTAGCATCTTCAGGGTCTTGCAGCAATAGACGAGAGTAGAACAGGGGTAACACATTAATAGTCATATTGTTGCAGCAATATTAAAGTGAGGTCACGCCTAAAGATCCTTCCTCGACTCCCTGCGAGGAAGCAATCCCGAGGCAAACTAATTCCAGTTAAGTAACAATTGTAGTTTTAAAAGATCGGGGCACAACTCCAAGTCGTCCTGTAACCGTGGACACGGCTATTCGAATAGTTAATTTTCATCCCTGCAGGGGTGCACCACATGTCCCGTCACGCTCGATAACACTCTGGCCGGACATACTTTTCTGGGTCCTGCCCGGCCTCGGAATATCGACACGTCGCAGCCCCACCTAAGACTAATCAGAGAGGCCAACCCGCCGGTCTAAATCCTAAGCACAAAGCTTTCATGGGCCCAGTTCCCCTTCACGCTCCTGCACGTGCCGTGGGCGGCCGACGTCAGTCCTAGCATCCCTTAATCACAAGCGCGATGCATCTCGGGACCACTCGGGCGCGCGCCGCTACACTGCTGGCATCTGAAAAGCTTCGGCTGATACCGCGACGCCGAGTACCCATAATTCTTCCCGCGTAGCCGGTTAGTGCGAAAAGGTCTCCGACCAACCCAGATCAAATACCCAAATCCATTAGCATTTTAATTAGGCCAGCAACACAGTCTCGCGGGAATCCACCCGTCTTACAACTAATCACCGAAGATCCCAGTAACATGGTCGAGTATCTGTGTGGTTGTAACATCGGGGGGACTCCGAGGAATCACCCTCGTTGGATCCCGAACGATATACCCGTCAAGGTGGGCTTAGAGGAATCACCCTCGGGGGTCCCACACTTGCGGGGTTGCACGACGGAGGCGTCATCGGGAATGGTGAAAGAGGAATCACCCTCGATAACCACGACCGACTAGCTATACTACAGAGATATCATCAGGAGTACTTAGCGAGGTGTCACCCTCGGTACCCGATAGTATCTCTGTAGCGTCGTACAACGAAGGGGGGTGAATGTGATGTGTCGGGTCTGGCTCGTCGATCAGAGATCGAGATTTGAAAACAAGCGGGGGCAACTGATCTACGGGGTCAGAGGGGATGACTGCTCCACCTATACTAAGCATATTAAAAGTACAGGACTGAAAGTAGCAGTTCATCAAAAACAGGCTATGCATCAGATATAGGAGCTAACTACAACAGTAGCAAAATACTAATGCAAGCAGTAGGAAGAAAGACATAGGCGATATAGGAATGATAAAGGGGAATTTCCTTGCCTTGCTGCTCTGCGGCAAAGGACTAATTGGCAGGGTCATAGATGAACCCGGTAGCAGCGTCAGTCTCGGGGTCTACCGGTAAGAAGAGGGGGAAGAAACAATAAATAATAGCACCGATGCAACACAAAGCATGACATGGAAAGATGCAGGCTAGACATGAACTAACGCAGCAACATCCGTCATAGACGGGTCGGAAGAATATCTGACGATATTTTTCGGGTCTCGGGCTACTACCGGCCTACTTGAAACGAAGGAAAAGTTCCAAGTTTGCTATGCTAGGGACGCGTGACACACGAATGGACCGTGTATCCGGGTTCGTCTCGCTTTGCTGATCAACTTTCATGTTGAAAATATTTTGATCTAACTTACGGATTATTTAATATTAATTTTCAAAGTTTTATTAATTATTTAAGAATGAAAAACAGATTTAAAAGATTTAATAAAATCCCATTATGACATCATCGCGATGTCAGGCTGACATCAACATTTGACCGGTCAACTGACCTGCGGGTCCCGAACGTCATAGGCACAAGTTTTTATTAAGATTAATTATTTATTAATCAGATTAATTCAACGAGGGACCCACGTGTCATACTCTAATTATGGTAATTAATTATTTCAACTAATATATCTATTTATTTATTTATTTAAGAAAAACATTATTTTTATTTATCGCGTGGGGCCTCCCTGTCATTGACAGCGGGTGCATTGGCCCCACCGGTAAGTGACCTAAGGTTATTTACTCATCTTTTTTTTTATTAGATACCTAACCGTGCAAATACCGTATTCCTCTAAATATCCATATACGCAAATACATACATCACATCTCATACATACATACATACATACGCATTTAATAAATCATTTATTTTTAGTCATTTTTTCTTTTCTCTCACAACACTCATCTCTCTCTCTGCTAACAGAGAGACAGAGAACTCTCTCTCTGCTAACTCAACCTAGAGGAGCCAAATATTCAAAACCTCCTATCGGAGTCTACCGTCGACGGATCGAGGCCCCGTTTGCCGGAACGGAACCGGGACGGCGAGGAGATCGACATGGTGGGAGGTGCCCGAGGAGGGGCTCACCGACGGTGACGAGACGGACCGGTGAAGCCGGAGTTCGCACGAAGGTGACGGTGGAGACGGCGTGGTTCCGGTGGTGGAGGGGACGGTGATGATGGTGATGACGCGCCGGCGAGGGGGAACCGGCCGGATCCGGCGAGGAAGAGGCGTAGGGGAGGCCCGGTGGGGGAGGGGCTCGCCGGCGTGGTGAAGGGGCCGAGGAAGGCCAGTCTCCCTGCCCGGTCCCTCCCGGACCGAGCGGGAGAAGGCCGACGGGGCTCCCGGGGGACGGCCGGCGGGATGGAGGTCCGAGATGGGGGGCGGCTCGCCGGCCGGGAGGATGAGGGGCCGCCGTGGGAGGAGGATGAGGGGACCGACGGGGGGGGGGGGGGGCGCCGGGGTAGGAGGAGGCGGTGGAGAGCTGCTCGCCGGCGGGGGGGCGAGAGGCGGCAGGGGCCGCCGGCGGGAGGAGGAGGAGGGATCTGGTAGGGAGTAGGCGAGGTGGAGAGGGGATGGGGTTGCTCGTGGGGGGAGGAGGCCACGGGAGGGGAGCCGAGGTGGGGAGAGATCTCGGGGGGATGGGGGGCTCTCGTGGGGGGAGGGAGTTACGGGACGTGGGAGGTGGGGGGGCTGGCGGCGGCGCTCAGGGGGGGTGAGGGAGTAGCGAGGGGAGGGGCTGCTCGCCAGGGGGGATTAGGGTTTGGCAGGTTGGGCCGGTGGGAGGCCCAGCTGGGCCGGGGGAGTGGGGTTGCTTTCTTTTCTTCTTTTTTTTTGTTTTGTTTTGATTTATTTTGTTTTGCCTTTTTTTTTATTTCTTTCTTTCATTATATATTTTTCTAACTGATTTTTCTTTTTAAATACTTTCTTTTATTATATTTTCTTTTACAATTTATTATACATACTTTTAATTCTATCTTTCATATACCTATTCTTTTAATATTCGTAATGAACTTATAAAGTACTTTTCTTTTGTTTCCAAATCTTTTTATCCGGACAGACTCGAATCAACGCGGGTCTGAGATGGGAATTCGATGACGTGGCATCATTAGTGGATGATCATTGTAGCTTAATTACAATAATTAGTGTTGCAGAAGTCGAGGATGTCACAAATGATGATAGCATGCAAACTTTCAACATTTTCGTAGTTCATTTGTAGTGCTTTTCAATTTCAGGGTCAACTAGGTCAAAAAAAATAAGTAGATGCACGAAGAATACCAAATGAAGTGAGAAATTGTTGAAATTTTGTGATGTGCCTTAGAATGGTGCATTTTGAACACACAAAAAGTATGGAGTTGAAATAAGTTAAAAAAAATGAAATCCCTTTGTAAGAGATGAGTTCTCGTTCGAAACCCTGATACTTCGAGAGAGATTGTCCGTTTTGTACATGAAGTGCATCCAGTTTTTGTCGTAGCCCTCTCAACATTTTACACATGCTATGTGGGTGAAATTATGATAGCATGCCAACTTTCAACATTTTCAGAGTTCATTTGTGGTGCTTTTCAATTTCAGGGTCAACTAGGTCAAAACAAAATAAGTAAATGCACGAAGAATACCAAATGAAGTCAGAAATTGTTGAAATTTTGTGATGTGCCTTAGAATGGTGCATTTTGAACAGACAAAAAGTATGGAGTTCAAATAAGTTAAAAAAAATGATATCCCTTTGTAAGAGATGAGTTCTGGATCGAAACCGTGATACTTCGAGAGAGATTGTCCGTTTTGTACACGAAGTGCATCCAGTTTTTGTTGTAGCGCTCTCAACTTTTTAACACATGCTATGTGGGTGAAATGATGATAGCATGCCAACTTTCAACATTTTCAGAGTTCATTTGTAGTCCTTTTCGATTTCAGGGTCAACTAGGTCAAAAAAATAAGTAAATGCACGAAGAATACCAAATGAAGTCAGAAATTGTTGAAATTTTGTGATGTGCCTTAGAATGGTGCATTTTGAACACACAAAAAGTATGGAGTTGAAATAAGTTCAAAAAAATGAAATCCCTTTGTAAGAGATGAGTTCTCGTTCGAAACCCTGATACTTCGAGAGAGATTGTCCGTTTTGTACACGAAGTGCATCCAGTTTTTATCGTAGCCGTCTCAACTTTTTAACACATGCTATGTGGGCGAAATGTTGATAGCATGCCAACTTTCAACATTTGCATAGTTCATTTGTAGTCCGTTTCGATTTCAGGGTCAACTAGGTCAAAAAAAATAATTAAATGCACGAAGAATACCAAATGAAATCAGAAATTGTTGAAATTTTGTGATGTGCCTTAGAATGGTGCATTTTGAACACACAAAAAGTATGGAGTTGAAATAAGTTAAAAAAAATGAAATCCCTTTGTAAGAGATGAGTTCTGGTTCGAAACCCTGATACTTCGAGAGAGATTGTCCGTTTTGTACACGAAGTGCATCCAGTTTTTGTTGTAGCGCTCTCAACTTTTTAACACATGCTATGTGGGTGAAATGATGATAGCATGCCAACTTTCAACATTTTCAGAGTTCATTTGTAGTCCTTTTCGATTTCAGGGTCAACTAGGTCAAAAAAATAAGTAAATGCACGAAGAATACCAAATGAAGTCAGAAATTGTTGAAATTTTGTGATGTGCCTTAGAATGGTGCATTTTGAACACACAAAAAGGATGGAGTTGAAATAAGTTCAAAAAAATGAAATCCCTTTGTAAGAGATGAGTTCTCGTTCGAAACCCTGATACTTCGAGAGAGATTGTCCGTTTTGTACACGAAGTGCATCCAGTTTTTATCGTAGCCGTCTCAACTTTTTAACACATGCTATGTGGGTGAAATGTTGATAGCATGCCAACTTTCAACATTTGCATAGTTCATTTGTAGTTCGTTTCGATTTCAGGGTCAACTAGGTCAAAAAAAATAAGTAAATGCACGAAGAATACCAAATGAAATCAGAAATTGTTGAAATTTTGTGATGTGCCTTAGAATGGAGCATTTTGAACACACAAAAAGTATGGAGTTGAAATAAGTTCAAAAAAATGAAATCCCTTTGTAAGAGATGAGTTCTCGTTCGAAACCCTGATACTTCGGGAGAGATTGTCCGTTTTGTACACGAAGTGCATCCAGTTTTTGTCGTAGCCCTCTCAACTTTCTAACACATGCTATGTGGGTGAAATTATGATAGCATGCCAACTTTCAACATTTTCAGAGTTCATTTGTGGTGCTTTTCAGTTTCAGGGTCAACTAGGTCAAAACAAAACAAGTAAATGCACGAAGAATACCAAATGAAGTGAGAAATTGTTGAAATTTTGTGATGTGCCTTAGAATGGTGCATTTTGAACACACAAAAAGTATGGAGTTCAAATAAGTTCAAAAAAATGAAATCCCTTAGTAAGAGATGAGTTCTCGTTCGAAACCCTGATACTTCGAGAGAGATTGTCCGTTTTGTACACGAAGTGCATCCAGTTTTTGTCGTAGCCCTCTCAACATTTTACACATGCTATGTGGGTGAAATTATGATAGCATGCCAACTTTCAACATTTTCAGAGTTCATTTGTGGTGCTTTTCAATTTCAGGGTCAACTAGGTCAAAAGAAAATAAGTAAATGCACGAAGAATACCAAATGAAGTCAGAAATTCTTGAAATTTTGTGATATGCCTTAGAATGGTGCATTTTGAACGGACAAAAAGTATGGAGTTCAAATAAGTTAAAAAAATGAAATCCCTTTGTAAGAGATGAGTTCTGGTTCGAAACCCTGATACTTCGAGAGAGATTGTCCGTTTTGTACACGAAGTGCATCCAGTTTTTGTTGTAGCGCTCTCAACTTTTTAACACATGCTATGTGGGTGAAATTATGATAGCATGCCAACTTTCAACATTTGCATAGTTCATTTGTAGTCCTTTTCGATTTCAGGGTCAACTAGGTCAAAAAAAATAAGTAAATGCACAAAGAATACCAAATGAAGTCAGAAATTGTTGAAATTTTGTGATGTGCCTTAGAATGGTGCATTTTGAACACACAAAAAGTATGGAGTTGAAATAAGTTCAAAAAAATGAAATCCCTTTGTAAGAGATAGGTTCTCATTCGAAACCCTGATACTTCGAGAGATTGTCCGTTTTGTACACGAAGTGCATCCAGTTTTTATCGTAGCCCTCTCAACTTTTTAACACATGCTATGTGGGTGAAATTATGATAGCATGCCAACTTTCAACATTTTCAGAGTTCATTTGTGGTGCTTTTCAATTTCAGGGTCAACTAGGTGAAAAAAAATAAGTAAATGCACGAAGAATACCAAATGAAGTCAGAAATTGTTGAAATTTTTGTGATGTGCCTTAGAATGGTGCATTTTGAACACACAAAAAGTATGGAGTTCAAATAAGTTCAAAAAATGAAATCCCTTTGTAAGAGATGAGTTCTCGTTCGAACGCCTGATACTTCGAGAGAGATTGTCCGCTTTGTACACGAAGTGCATCCAGTTTTTGTCGTAGTGCTCTCAACTTTTTAACACATGCTATGTGGGTGAAATGTTGAAAGCATGCCAACTTTCAACATTTGCATAGTTCATTTGTAGTCCGTTTCGATTTCAGGGTCTACTAGGTCAAAAAAAATAAGTAAATGCACGAAGAATACCAAATGAAATCAGAAATTGTTGAAATTTTGTGATGTGCCTTAGAATGGTGCATTTTGAACACACAAAAAGTATGGAGTTGAAATAAGTTCAAAAAAATGAAATCCCTTTGTAAGAGATGAGTTCTCGTTCGAAACCCTGATACTTCGAGAGAGATTGTCCGTTTTGTACACGAAGTGCATCCAGTTTTTGTCGTAGCCCTCTCAACTTTTTAACACATGACATGTGGTTTAAATGATGATAGCATGCCAACTTTCAACATTTTCATAGTTCATTTTTAGTGCTTTTCGATTTCAGGGTCAAGTAGGTCAAAAAAAAAGTAAATGCACGAAGAATACCAAATGAAGTCAGAAATTGTTGAAATTTTGTGATGTGCCTTAGAATGGTGCATTTTGAACACACAAAAAGTATCGAGGTCAAATAATTTCAAAAAAATGAAATCCCTTTGTAAGAGATGAGTTCTCGTTCGAAACCCTGATACTTCGAGAGAGATTGTCTGTTTTGTACACGAAGTGCATCCAGTTTTTGTCGTAGCCCTCTCAACTTTTTAACACATGCCATGTGGTTGAAATGATGATAGCATGCAAACTTTCAACATTTTCGTAGTTCATTTGTAGTGCTTTTCAATTTCAGGGTCAACTAGGTCAAAAAAAATAAGTAAATGCACGAAGAATACCAAATGAAGTGAGAAATTGTTGAAATTTTGTGATGTGCCTTAGAATGGTGCATTTTGAACACACAAAAAGTATGGAGTTGAAATAAGTTCAAAAAAATGAAATCCCTTTGTAAGAGATGAGTTCTCGTTCGAAACCCTGATACTTCACGAGAGATTGTCCGTTTTGTACACGAAGTGCATCCAGTTTTTATCGTAGCCCTCTCAACTTTTTAACACATGCTATGTGGGTGAAATTATGATAGCATGCCAACTTTCAACATTTTCAGAGTTCATTTGTGGTGCTTTTCAGTTTCAGGGTCAACTATGTCAAAACAAAATAAGTAAATGCACGAAGAATACCAAATGAAGTCAGAAATTGTTGAAATTTTGTGATGTGCCTTAGAATGGTGCATTTTGAACACACAAAAAGTATGGAGTTCAAATAAGTTCAAAAAAATGAAATCCCTTTGTAAGAGATGAGTTCTCGTTCGAAACCCTGATACTTCGGGAGAGATTGTCCGTTTTGTACACGAAGTGCATCCAGTTTTTGTCGTAGCCCTCTCAACTTTCTAACACATGCTATGTGGGTGAAATTATGATAGCATGCCAACTTTCAACATTTTCAGAGTTCATTTGTGGTGCTTTTCAGTTTCAGGGTCAACTAGGTCAAAACAAAACAAGTAAATGCACGAAGAATACCAAATGAAGTCAGAAATTGTTGAAATTTTGTGATGTGCCTTAGAATGGTGCATTTTGAACACACAAAAAGTATGGAGTTCAAATAAGTTCAAAAAAATGAAATCCCTTAGTAAGAGATGAGTTCTCGTTCGAAACCCTGATACTTCGAGAGAGATTGTCCGTTTTGTACACGAAGTGCATCCAGTTTTTGTCGTAGCCCTCTCAACATTTTACACATGCTATGTGGGTGAAATTATGATAGCATGCCAACTTTCAACATTTTCAGAGTTCATTTGTGGTGCTTTTCAATTTCAGGGTCAACTAGGTCAAAAGAAAATAAGTAAATGCACGGAGAATACCAAATGAAGTCAGAAATTCTTGAAATTTTGTGATATGCCTTAGAATGGTGCATTTTGAACGGACAAAAAGTATGGAGTTCAAATAAGTTAAAAAAATGAAATCCCTTTGTAAGAGATGAGTTCTGGTTCGAAACCCTGATACTTCGAGAGAGATTGTCCGTTTTGTACACGACGTGCATCCAGTTTTTGTTGTAGCGCTCTCAACTTTTTAACACATGCTATGTGGGTGAAATTATGATAGCATGCCAACTTTCAACATTTGCATAGTTCATTTGTAGTCCTTTTCGATTTCAGGGTCAACTAGGTCAAAAAAAATAAGTAAATGCACAAAGAATACCAAATGAAGTCAGAAATTGTTGAAATTTTGTGATGTGCCTTAGAATGGTGCATTTTGAACACACAAAAAGTATGGAGTTGAAATAAGTTCAAAAAAATGAAATCCCTTTGTAAGAGATGAGTTCTCGTTCGAAACCCTGATACTTCGAGAGAGATTGTCCGTTTTGTACACGAAGTGCATCCAGTTTTTGTCGTAGCCCTCTCAACTTTTTAACACATGACATGTGGTTTAAATGATGATAGCATGCCAACTTTCAACATTTTCATAGTTCATTTTTAGTGCTTTTCGATTTCAGGGTCAAGTAGGTCAAAAAAAAAGTAAATGCACGAAGAATACCAAATGAAGTCAGAAATTGTTGAAATTTTGTGATGTGCCTTAGAATGGTGCATTTTGAACACACAAAAAGTATCGAGGTCAAATAATTTCAAAAAAATGAAATCCCTTTGTAAGAGATGAGTTCTCGTTCGAAACCCTGATACTTCGAGAGAGATTGTCTGTTTTGTACACGAAGTGCATCCAGTTTTTGTCGTAGCCCTCTCAACTTTTTAACACATGCCATGTGGTTGAAATGATGATAGCATGCAAACTTTCAACATTTTCGTAGTTCATTTGTAGTGCTTTTCAATTTCAGGGTCAACTAGGTCAAAAAAAATAAGTAAATGCACGAAGAATACCAAATGAAGTGAGAAATTGTTGAAATTTTGTGATGTGCCTTAGAATGGTGCATTTTGAACACACAAAAAGTATGGAGTTGAAATAAGTTCAAAAAAATGAAATCCCTTTGTAAGAGATGAGTTCTCGTTCGAAACCCTGATACTTCACGAGAGATTGTCCGTTTTGTACACGAAGTGCATCCAGTTTTTGTCGTAGCCCTCTCAACTTTTTAACACATGCTATGTGGGTGAAATTATGATAGCATGCCAACTTTCAACATTTTCAGAGTTCATTTGTGGTGCTTTTCAGTTTCAGGGTCAACTATGTCAAAACAAAATAAGTAAATGCACGAAGAATACCAAATGAAGTCAGAAATTGTTGAAATTTTGTGATGTGCCTTAGAATGGTGCATTTTGAACACACAAAAAGTATGGAGTTCAAATAAGTTCAAAAAAATGAAATCCCTTTGTAAGAGATGAGTTCTCGTTCGAAACCCTGATACTTCGGGAGAGATTGTCCGTTTTGTACACGAAGTGCATCCAGTTTTTGTCGTAGCCCTCTCAACTTTCTAACACATGCTATGTGGGTGAAATTATGATAGCATGCCAACTTTCAACATTTTCAGAGTTCATTTGTGGTGCTTTTCAGTTTCAGGGTCAACTAGGTCAAAACAAAACAAGTAAATGCACGAAGAATACCAAATGAAGTCAGAAATTGTTGAAATTTTGTGATGTGCCTTAGAATGGTGCATTTTGAACACACAAAAAGTATGGAGTTCAAATAAGTTCAAAAAAATGAAATCCCTTAGTAAGAGATGAGTTCTCGTTCGAAACCCTGATACTTCGAGAGAGATTGTCCGTTTTGTACACGAAGTGCATCCAGTTTTTGTCGTAGCCCTCTCAACATTTTACACATGCTATGTGGGTGAAATTATGATAGCATGCCAACTTTCAACATTTTCAGAGTTCATTTGTGGTGCTTTTCAATTTCAGGGTCAACTAGGTCAAAAGAAAATAAGTAAATGCACGGAGAATACCAAATGAAGTCAGAAATTCTTGAAATTTTGTGATATGCCTTAGAATGGTGCATTTTGAACGGACAAAAAGTATGGAGTTCAAATAAGTTAAAAAAATGAAATCCCTTTGTAAGAGATGAGTTCTGGTTCGAAACCCTGATACTTCGAGAGAGATTGTCCGTTTTGTACACGAAGTGCATCCAGTTTTTGTTGTAGCGCTCTCAACTTTTTAACACATGCTATGTGGGTGAAATTATGATAGCATGCCAACTTTCAACATTTGCATAGTTCATTTGTAGTCCTTTTCGATTTCAGGGTCAACTAGGTCAAAAAAAATAAGTAAATGCACAAAGAATACCAAATGAAGTCAGAAATTGTTGAAATTTTGTGATGTGCCTTAGAATGGTGCATTTTGAACACACAAAAAGTATGGAGTTGAAATAAGTTCAAAAAAATGAAATCCCTTTGTAAGAGATGAGTTCTCATTCGAAACCCTGATACTTCGAGAGAGATTGTCCGTTTTGTACACGAAGTGCATCCAGTTTTTGTCGTAGCCCTCTCAACTTTTTAACACATGACATGTGGTTTAAATGATGATAGCATGCCAACTTTCAACATTTTCATAGTTCATTTTTAGTGCTTTTCGATTGCAGTGTCAAGTAGGTCAAAAAAAAAGTAAATGCACGAAGAATACCAAATGAAGTCAGAAATTGTTGAAATTTTGTGATGTGCCTTAGAATGGTGCATTTTGAACACACAAAAAGTATCGAGGTCAAATAATTTCAAAAAAATGAAATCCCTTTGTAAGAGATGAGTTCTCGTTCGAAACCCTGATACTTCGAGAGAGATTGTCTGTTTTGTACACGAAGTGCATCCAGTTTTTGTCGTAGCCCTCTCAACTTTTTAACACATGCCATGTGGTTTAAATGATGATAGCATGCAAACTTTCAACATTTTCGTAGTTCATTTGTAGTGCTTTTCAATTTCAGGGTCAACTAGGTCAAAAAAAATAAGTAAATGCACGAAGAATACCAAATGAAGTGAGAAATTGTTGAAATTTTGTGATGTGCCTTAGAATGGTGCATTTTGAACACACAAAAAGTATGGAGTTGAAATAAGTTCAAAAAAATGAAATCCCTTTGTAAGAGATGAGTTCTCGTTCGAAACCCTGATACTTCAGGAGAGATTGTCCGTTTTGTACACGAAGTGCATCCAGTTTTTGTCGTAGCCCTCTCAACTTTTTAACACATGCTATGTGGGTGAAATTATGATAGCATGCCAACTTTCAACATTTTCAGAGTTCATTTGTGGTGCTTTTCAGTTTCAGGGTCAACTATGTCAAAACAAAATAAGTAAATGCACGAAGAATACCAAATGAAGTCAGAAATTGTTGAAATTTTGTGATGTGCCTTAGAATGGTGCATTTTGAACACACAAAAAGTATGGAGTTCAAATAAGTTCAAAAAAATGAAATCCCTTTGTAAGAGATGAGTTCTCGTTCGAAACCCTGATACTTCGAGAGAGATTGTCTGTTTTGTACATGAAGTGCATCCAGTTTTTGTCGTAGCGCTCTCAACTTTTTAACACATTCTATGGGGGTGAAATCTTGATAGCATGCCAACTTTCAACATTTGCATAGTTCATTTGTAGTGCTTTTCAATTTCAGGGTCAACTAGGTCAAAAAAAATAAGTAAATGCACGAAGAATACCAAATGAAGTGAGAAATTGTTGAAATTTTGTGATGTGCCTTAGAATGGTGCATTTTGAACACACAAAAAGTATGGAGTTGAAATAAGTTCAAAAAAATGAAATCCCTTTGTAAGAGATGAGTTCTCGTTCGAAACCCTGATACTTCGAGAGAGATTGTCCGTTTTGTACACGAAGTGCATCCAGTTTTTGTCGTAGCCCTCTCAACTTTTTAACACATGCTATGTGGGTGAAATTATGATAGCATGCCAACTTTCAACATTTTCAGAGTTCATTTGTGGTGCTTTTCAGTTTCAGGGTCAACTATGTCAAAACAAAATAAGTAAATGCACGAAGAATACCAAATGAAGTCAGAAATTGTTGAAATTTTGTGATGTGCCTTAGAATGGTGCATTTTGAACACACAAAAATTATCGAGGTCAAATAAGTTCAAAAAAATGAAATCCCTTTGTAAGAGATGAGTTCTCGTTCGAAAGCCTGATACTTCGAGAGAGATTGTCCGTTTTGTACACGAAGTGCATCCAGTTTTTGTCGTAGCGCTCTCAACTTTTTAACACATTCTATGTGGGTGAAATGTTGATAGCATGCAAACTTTCAACATTTGCATAGTTCATTTGTAGTCCGTTTCGATTTCAGGGTCAACTAGGTCAAAAAAAATAAGTAAATGCACGAAGAATACCAAATGAAATCAGAAATTGTTGAAATTTTGTGATGTGCCTTAGAATGGTGCATTTTGAACACACAAAAAGTATGGAGTTGAAATAAGTTCAAAAAAATTAAATCCCTTTGTAAGAGATGAGTTCTCGTTCGAAACCCTGATACTTCGAGAGAGATTGTCCGTTTTGTACACGAAGTGCATCCAGTTTTTGTCGTAGCCCTCTCAACTTTTTAACACATGACATGTGGGTTAAATGATGATAGCATGCCAACTTTCAACATTTTCATAGTTCATTTTTAGTGCTTTTCGATTTCAGGGTCAAGTAGGTCAAAAAAAAAGTAAATGCACGAAGAATACCAAATGAAGTCAGAAATTGTTGAAATTTTGTGATGTGCCTTAGAATGGTGCATTTTGAAGACACAAAAATTATCGAGGTCAAATAAGTTCAAAAAAATGAAATCCCTTTGTAAGAGATGAGTTCTCGTTCGAAACCCTAATACTTCGAGAGAGATTGTCCGTTTTGTACACGAAGTGCATCCAGTTTTTGTCGTAGCCCTCTCAACTTTTTAACACATGCTATGTGGGTGAAATGATGATAGCATGCAAACTTTCAACATTTTCGTAGTTCATTTGTAGTGCTTTTCAATTTCAGGGTCAACTAGGTCAAAAAAAATAAGTAAATGCACGAAGAATACCAAATGAAGTGAGAAATTGTTGAAATTTTGTGATGTGCCTTAGAATGGTGCATTTTGAACACACCAAAAGTATGGAGTTGAAATAAGTTCAAAAAAATGAAATCCCTTTGTAAGAGATGAGTTCTGGTTCGAAACCCTGATACTTCGAGAGAGATTGTCCGTTTTGTACACGAAGTGCATCCAGTTTTTGTCGTAGCCCTCTCAACTTTTTACACATGCTATGTGGGTGAAATTATGATAGCATGCCAACTTTCAACATTTTCAGAGTTCATATGTGGTGCTTTTCAATTTTAGGGTCAACTAGGTCAAAACAAAATAAGTAAATGCACGAAGAATACCAAATGAAGTCAGAAATTGTTGAAATTTTGTGATGTGCCTTAGAATGGTGCATTTTGAACAGACAAAAAGTATGGAGTTCAAATAAGTTAAAAAAATGAAATCCCTTTGTAAGAGATGAGTTTTGGTTCGAAACCCTGATACTTCGAGAGAGATTGTCCGTTTTGTACACGAAGTGCATCCAGTTTTTGTTGTAGCACTCTCAACTTTTTAACACATGCTATGTGGGTGAAATGATGATAGCATGCCAACTTTCCACATTTTGAGAGTTCATTTGTAGTCCTTTTCGATTTCAGGGTCAACTAGGTCAAAAAAATAAGTAAATGCACGAAAAATACCAAATGAAGTCAGAAATTGTTGAAATTTTTTTATGTGCCTTAGAATGGTGCATTTTGAACACACAAAAAGTATGGAGTTGAAATAAGTTCAAAAAAATGAAATCCCTTTGTAAGAGATGAGTTCTCGTTCGAAACCCTGATACTTCGAGAGAGATTGTCCGTTTTGTACACGAAGTGCATCCAGTTTTTATCGTAGCCGTCTCAACTTTTTAACACATGCTATGTGGGTGAAATAATGATAGCATGCCAGCTTTCAACATTTTCATAGTTCATTTGTAGTGCTTTTCAATTTCAGGGTCAACTAGGTCAAAAACAAATAAGTAAATGCACGAAGAATACCAAATGAAGTCAGAAATTGTTGAAATTTTGTGATGTGCCTTAGAATGGTGCATTTTGAACACACAAAAAGTATCGAGGTCAAATAAGTTCAAAAAAATGAAATCCCTTTGTAAGAGATGAGTTCTCGTTCGAAACCCTGATACTTCGAGAGAGATTGTCTGTTTTGTACACGAAGTGCATCCAGTTTTTGTCGTAGCCCTCTCAACTTTTTAACACATGCCATGTGGGTGAAATGATGATAGCATGCAAACTTTCAACATTTTCGTAGTTCATTTGTAGTGCTTTTCAATTTCAGGGTCAACTAGGTCAAAAAAATAAGTAAATGCACGAAGAATACCAAATGAAGTGAGAAATTGTTGAAATTTTGTGATGTGCCTTAGAATGGTGCATTTTGAACACACAAAAAGTATGGAGTTGAAATAAGTTCAAAAAAATGAAATCCCTTTGTAAGAGATGAGTTCTCGTTCGAAACCGTGATACTTCAGGAGAGATTGTCCGTTTTGTACACGAAGTGCATCCAGTTTTTGTCGTAGCCCTCTCAACTTTTTAACACATGCTATGTGGGTGAAATTATGATAGCATGCCAACTTTCAACATTTTAAGAGTTCATTTGTGGTGCTTTTCAGTTTCAGGGTCAACTATGTCAAAACAAAATAAGTAAATGCACGAAGAATACCAAATGAAGTCAGAAATTGTTGAAATTTTGTGATGTGCCTTAGAATGGTGCATTTTGAACACACAAAAAGTATGGAGTTCAAATAAGTTCAAAAAAATGAAATCCCTTTGTAAGAGATGAGTTCTCGTTCGAAAGCCTGATACTTCGAGAGAGATTGTCCGTTTTGTACACGAAGTGCATCCAGTTTTTGTCGTAGGGCTCTCAACTTTTTAACACATTCTATGTGGGTGAAATGTTGATAGCATGCCAACTTTCAACATTTGCATAGTTCATTTGTAGTCCGTTTCGATTTCAGGGTCAACTAGGTCAAAAAAAATAAGTAAATGCACGAAGAATACCAAATGAAATTAGATATTGTTGAAATTTTGTGATGTGCCTTAGAATGGTGCATTTTAAACACACAAAAAGTATGGAGTTGAAATAAGTTCAAAAAAATGAAATCTCTTTGTAAGAGATGAGTTCTCGTTCGAAAGCCTCATACTTCGAGAGAGATTGTCCGTTTTGTACACGAAGTGCATCCAGTTTTTGTCGTAGCGCTCTCAAGTTTTTAACACATGCTATGTGGGTGAAATGTTGATAGCATGCCAACTTTCAACATTTGCATAGTTCATTTGTAGTCCGTTTTGATTTCAGGGTCAAAAAAAAATAAGTAAATGCACGAAGAATACCAAATGAAATCAGAAATTGTTGAAATTTTGTGATGTGCCTTAGAATGGTGCATTTTGAACACACCAAAAGTATGGAGTTTAAATAAGTTCAAAAAAAATGAAATCCCTTTGTAAGAGATGAGTTCTGGTTCGAAACACTGATACTTCGAGAGAGATTGTCCGTTTTGTACACGAAGTGCATCCAGTTTTTGTCGTAGCCCTCTCAAGTTTTTAACACATGACATGTGGGTTAAATGATGATAGCATTCCAACTTTCAACATTTTCATAGTTCATTTTTAGTGCTTTTCGATTTCAGGGTCAAGTAGGTCAAAAAAAAAGTAAATGCACGAAGAATACCAAATGAAGTCAGAAATTGTTGAAATTTTGTGATGTGCCTTAGAATGGTGCATTTTGAACAGACAAAAAGTATGGAGTTCAAATAAGTTAAAAAAATGAAATCCCTTTGTAAGAGATGAGTTCTGGTTCGAAACCCTGATACTTCGAGAGAGATTGTCCGTTTTGTACACGAAGTGCATCGAGTTTTTGTTGTAGCGCTCTCAACTTTTTAACACATGCTATGTGGGTGAAATGATGATAGCATGCCAACTTTCAACATTTTCAGAGTTCATTTGTAGTCCTTTTCGATTTCAGTGTCAACTAGGTCAAAAAAATAAGTAAATGCACGAAAAATACCAAATGAAGTCAGAAATTGTTGAAATTTTGTGATGTGCCTTAGAATGGTGCATTTTGAACACACAAAAAGTATGGAGTTGAAATAAGTTCAAAAAAATGAAATCCCTTTGTAAGAGATGAGTTCTCGTTCGAAACCCTGATACTTCGAGAGAGATTGTCCGTTTTGTACACGAAGTGCATCCAGTTTTTATCGTAGCCGTCTCAACTTTTTAACACATGCTATGTGGGTGAAATAATGATAGCATGCCAACATTCAACATTTTCATAGTTCATTTGTAGTGCTTTTCAATTTCAGGGTCAACTAGGTCAAAAACAAATAAGTAAATGCACGAAGAATACCAAATGAAGTCAGAAATTGTTGAAATTTTGTGATGTGCCTTAGAATGGTGCATTTTGAACAGACAAAAAGTATGGAGTTCAAATAAGTTAAAAAAATGAAATCCCTTTGTAAGAGATGAGTTCTGGTTCGAAACCCTCATACTTCGAGAGAGATTGTCCGTTTTGTACACGAAGTGCATCCAGTTTTTGTTGTAGCGCTCTCAACTTTTTAACACATGCTATGTGGGTGAAATGATGATAGCATGCCAACTTTCAACATTTGCATAGTTCATTTGTAGTCCTTTTCGATTTCAGGGTCAACTAGGTCAAAAAAAATAAGTAAATGCACAAAGAATACCAAATGAAGTCAGAAATTGTTGAAATTTTGTGATGTGCCTTAGAATGGTGCATTTTGAACACACAAAAAGTATGGAGTTGAAATAAGTTCAAAAAAATGAAATCCCTTTGTAAGAGATGAGTTCTCGTTCGAAACCCTGATACTTCGAGAGAGATTGTCCGTTTTGTACACGAAGTGCATCCAGTTTTTATCGTAGCCCTCTCAACTTTTTAACACATGCTATGTGGGTGAAATTATGATAGCATGCCAACTTTCAACATTTTCAGAGTTCATTTGTGGTGCTTTTCAATTTCAGGGTCAACTAGGTCAAAAAAAAATAAGTAAATGCACGAAGAATACCAAATGAAGTCAGAAATTGTTGAAATTTTGTGATGTGCCTTAGAATGGTGCATTTTGAACACACAAAAAGTATGGAGTTCAAATAAGTTCAAAAAAATGAAATCCCTTTGTAAGAGATGAGTTCTCGTTCGAAAGCCTGATACTTCGAGAGAGATTGTCCGTTTTGTACACGAAGTGCATCCAGTTTTTTTCGTAGCGCTCTCAAATTTTTAACACATGCTATGTGGGTGAAATGTTGATAGCATGCCAACTTTCAACATTTGCATAGTTCATTTGTAGTCCGTTTCGATTTCAGGGTCAACTAGGTCAAAAAAAATAAGTAGATGCACGAAGAATACCAAATGAAGTCAGAAATTGTTGAAATTTTGTGATGTGCCTTAGAATGGTGCATTTTGAACACACAAAAAGTATGGAGTTGAAATAAGTTCAAAAAAATGAAATCCCTTTGTAAGAGATGAGTTCTCGTTCGAAACCCTGATACTTCGAGAGAGATTGTCCGTTTTGTACACGAAGTGCATCCAGTTTTTGTCGTAGCCCTCTCAACTTTTTAACACATGACATGTGGGTTAAATGATGATAGCATGCCAACTTTCAACATTTTCATAGTTCATTTTTAGTGCTTTTCGATTTCAGGGTCAAGTAGGTCAAAAAAAAGTAAATGCACGAAGAATACCAAATGAAGTCAGAAATTGTTGAAATTTTGTGATGTGCCTTAGAATGGTGCATTTTGAGCACACAAAAAGTATCGAGGTCAAATAAGTTCAAAAAAAATGAAATCCCTTTGTAAGAGATGAGTTCTCGTTCGAAACCCTGATACTTCGAGAGAGATTGTCTGTTTTGTACACGAAGTGCATCCAGTTTTTTTCGTAGCCCTCTCAACTTTTTAACACATGCTATGTGGGTGAAATGATGATAGCATGCAAACTTTCAACATTTTCGTAGTTCATTAGTAGTGCTTTTCAATTTCAGGGTCAACTAGGTCAAAAAAAAATAAGTAAATGCACGAAGAATACCAAATGAAGTGAGAAATTGTTGAAATTTTGTGATGTGCCTTAGAATGGTGCATTTTGAACACACAAAAAGTATGGAGTTGAAATAAGTTCAAAAAAATGAAATCCCTTTGTAAGAGATGAGTTCTCGTTCGAAACCCTAATAATTCGAGAGAGATTGTCCGTTTTGTACACGAAGTGCATCCAGTTTTTGTCGTAGCCCTCTCAACTTTTTACACATGCTATGTGGGTGAAATTATGATAGCATGCCAACTTTCAACATTTTCAGAGTTCATTTGTCGTCCTTTTCGATTTCAGGGTCAACTAGGTCAAAAAAAATAAGTAAATGCACAAAGAATACCAAATGAAGTCAGAAATTGTTGAAATTTTGTGATGTGCCTTAGAATGGTGCATTTTGAACACACAAAAAGTATGGAGTTGAAATAAGTTCAAAAAAATGAAATCCCTTTGTAAGAGATGAGTTCTCGTTCCAAACCCTGATACTTCGAGAGAGATTGTCCGTTTTGTACACGAAGTGCATCCAGTTTTTATCGTAGCCCTCTCAACTTTTTAACACATGCTATGTGGGTGAAATTATGATAGCATGCCAACTTTCAACATTTTCGTAGTTCATTTGCAGTGCTTTTCAATTTCAGGGTCAACTAGGTCAAAAAAAATAAGTAAATGCACGAAGAATACCAAATGAAGTGAGAAATTGTTGAAATTTTGTGATGTGCCTTAAAATGGTGCATTTTGAACACACAAAAAGTATGGAGTTGAAATAAGTTCAAAAAAATGAAATCCCTTTGTAAGAGATGAGTTCTGGTTCGAAACCCTGATACTTCGAGAGAGATTGTCCGTTTTGTACACGAAGTGCATCCAGTTTTTGTCGTAGCCCTCTCAACTTTTTACACATGCTATGTGGGTGAAATTATGATAGCATGCCAACTTTCAACATTTTTAGAGTTCATTTGTGGTGCTTTTCAATTTCAGGGTCAACTAGGTGAAAACAAAATAAGTAAATGCACGAAGAATACCAAATGAAGTCAGAAATTGTTGAAATTTTGTGATGTGCCTTAGAATGGTGCATTTTGAACAGACAAAAAGTATGGAGTTCAAATATGTTAAAAAAATGAAATCCCTTTGTAAGAGATGAGTTCTCGTTCGAAAGGCTCATACTTCGAGAGAGATTGTCCGTTTTGTACACGAAGTGCATCCAGTTTTTGTCGTAGCGCTCTCAACTTTTTAACACATGCTATGTGGGTGAAATTATGATAGCATGCCAACTTTCAACATTTTCAGAGTTCGTTTGTAGTGCTTTTCAATTTCAGGGTCAACTAGGTCAAAAAAAATAAGTAGATGCACGAAGAATACCAAATGAAGTCAGAAATTGTTGAAATTTTGTGATGTGCCTTAGAATGGTGCATTTTGAACACACAAAAAGTATGGAGTTGAAATAAGTTCGACAAAATGAAATCCCTTTGTAAGAGATGAGTTCTCGTTCGAAACCCTGATACTTCGAGAGAGATTGTCCGTTTTGTACACGAAATGCATCCAGTTTTCGTCGTAGCCCTCTCAACATTTTAACACATGCTATGTGGGTGAAATTATGATAGCATGCCAACTTTCAACATTTTCAGAGTTCATTTGTGGAGCTTTTCAGTTTCAGGGTCAACTAGGTCAAAACAAAATAAGTAAATGCACGAAGAATGCAAAATGAAGTCAGAAATTGTTGAAATTTTGTGATGTGCCTTAGAATGGTTCATTTTGAACACACAAAAAGTATGGAGTTCAAATAAGTTCAAAAAAATGAAATCCCTTTGTAAGAGATGAGTTCTAGTTCGAAACCCTCATACTTCGAGAGAGATTGTCCGTTTTGTACACCAAGTGCATCCAGTTTTTGTCGTAGCCCTCTCAACTTTTTAACACATGCTATGTGGGTGAAATGATGATAGCATGCAAACTTTCAACATTTTCGTAGTTCGTATGTAGTGCTTTTCAATTTCAGGGTCAACTAGGTCAAAAAAATAAGTAAATGCACGAAGAATACCAAATGAAGTGAGAAATTGTTGAAATTTTGTGACGTGCCTTAGAATGGTGCATTTTGAACACACAAAAATTATGGAGTTCAAATAAGTTCAAAAAAATGAAATCCCTTTGTAAGAGATGAGTTCTCGTTCGAAACCCTGATTCTTCGAGAGAGATTGTCCGCTTTGTACACGAAGTGCATCCAGTTTTTGTCGTAGCCCTCTCAACTTTTTAACACATGCTATGTGGGTGAAATTATGATAGCATGCCAACTTTCAACATTTTCAGAGTTCATTTGTGGTCCTTTTCGATTTCAGGGTCAACTAGGTTCAAAAAAAAAAGTAAATGCACGAAGAATACCAAATGAAGGTAGAAATTGTTGAAATTTTGTGATGTGCCTTAGAATGTTTCATTTTGAACACACAAAAAGTATGGAGTTCAAATAAGTTCAAAAAAATGAAATCCCTCTGTAAGAGATGAGTTCTCGTTCGAAACCCTGATACTTCGAGAGAGATTGTCCGTTTTGTACACGAAGTGCATCCAGTTTTTGTCGTAGCCCTCTCAACTTTTTAACACATGCTATGTGGGTGAAATGATGATAGCATGCCAACTTTCAACATTTTCAGAGTTCATTTGTAGTGCTTGTCAATTTCAGGGTCAACTAGGTCAAAACAAAATAAGTAAATGCACGAAGAATACTAAATGAAGTCAGAAATTGTTGAAATTTTGTGATGTGCCTTAGAATGGTGCATTTTGAACACACAAAAAGTATGGAGTTCAAATAAGTTAAAAAAAATGAAATCCCTTTGTAAGAGATGAGTTCTCGTTCGAAACCCTGATACTTCGAGAGAGATTGTCCGTTTTGTACACTACGTGCATCCAGTTTTTGTCGTAGCCCCCTCAACTTTTTAACACATGCTATGTGGGTTAAATGATGATAGCATGCCAACTTTCAACATTTTCATAGTTCATTTGTGGTGCTTTTCAATTTCAGGGTCAACTAGGTCAAAAACAAATAAGTAAATGCACGAAGAATACCAAATGAAGTCAGAAATTGTTGAAATGTTGTTACGTGCCTTAGAATGGTGCATTTTGAATACACAAAAAGTATGGAGTTCAAATAAGTTGAAAAAAATGAAATCCCTTTGTAAGAGATGAGTTCTCGTTCGAAACCCTCATACTTCGAGAGAGATTGTCCGTTTTGTACACGAAGTGCATCCAGTTTTTGCCGTAGCCCTCTCAACTTTTTAACACATGCTATGCAGGTGAAATGATGATAGCATGCCAACTTACAACATTTTCATAGTTCATTTGTAGTGCTTTTCAATTTCAGGGTCAACTAGCTCAAAAAAAAAGTAAATGCACGAAGAATACCAAATGAAGTCAGAAATTCTTGAAATTTTGTGATGTGCCTTAGAATGGTGCATTTTGAACACACAAAAAGTATGGAGTTCAAATAAGTTCAGAAAAATGAAATCCCTTTGTAAGAGATGAGTTCTCGTTCGAAACCCTGATACTTCGAGAGAGATTGTCCGTTTCGTACACGAAGTGCATCCAGTTTTTGCCGTAGCCCTGTCAACTTTTTAACACATGCTATGTGCGTGAAATGATGATAGCATGCCAACTTTCAAAATTTTCAGAGTTCATTTGTAGTGCTTTTCAATTTCAGGGTCAACTAGCTCAAAAAAAATAAGTAAATGCACGAAGAATACCAAATGAAGTCAGAAATTGTTGAAATTTTGTGATGTGCCTTAGAATGGTGCATTTTGAATGCACAAAAAGTATGGAGTTCAAATAAGTTCAAAAAAATGAAATCCCTTTGTAAGAGATGAGTTCTCGTTCGAAAGCCTGATACTTCAAGAGAGATTGTCCGTTTTCTACACGAAGTGCATCCAGTTTTTGTCGTAGCCCTCTCAACTTTTTAACACATGCTATGTGGGTGAAATGATGATAGCATGCCAACTTTCAACATTTGCATAGTTCATTTGTAGTCCTTTTCGATTTCAGGGTCAACTAGGTTCAAAAAAATAAGTAAATGCACGAAGAATACCAAATGAAGTCAGAAATTGTTGAAATTTTGTGATGTGCCTTAGAATGGTGCATTTTGAACACACAAAAAGTATGGAGTTCAAATAAGTTCAAAAAAATGAAATCCCTTTGTAAGAGATGAGTTCTCGTTCGAAACCCTGATACTTCGAGAGAGATTGTCCGGTTTGTACACGAAGTGCATCCAGTTTTTGTCGTAGCTCTCTCAACTTTTTAACACATGCTATGTGGGTGAAATGATGATAGCATGCCAACTTTCAACATTTTCAGAGTTCATTTGTGGTGCTTTTCAGTTTCAGGGTCAACTAGGTCAAAACAAAATAAGTAAATTCACGAAGAATACCAAATGAAGTCAGAAATTGTTGAAATTTTGTGATGTGCCTTAGAATGGTGCATTTTGAACACACAAAAAGTATGGAGTTCAAATAAGTTCAAAAAAATGAAATCCCTTTGTAAGAGATGAGTTCTCGTTCGAAACCCTGATACTTCGAGAGAGATTATCCGTTTTGTACACTACGTGCATCCAGTTTTTGTCGTAGCCCTCTCAAGTTTTTAACACATGCTATGTGGGTTAAATGATGATAGCATGCCAACTTTCAACATTTTCAGAGTTCATTTGTAGTGCTTTTCAATTCAGGGTCAACTAGGTCAAAAACAAATAAGTAAATTCACGAAGAATACCAAATGAAGTCAGAAATTGTTGAAATGTTGTGACGTGCCTTAGAATGATGCATTTTGAACACACAAAAAGTATGGAGTTCAAATAAGTTAAAAAAATGAAATCCCTTTGTAAGAGATGAGTTCTCGTTCGAAACCCTGATACTTCGAGAGAGATTGTCCGTTTTGTACACTACGTGCATCCAGTTTTTGTCGTAGCCCTCTCAACTTTTTAACACATGCTATGTCGGTTAAATGATGATAGCATGCCAACTTTCAACATTTTCATAGTTCATTTGTAGTGCTTTTCAATTTCAGGGTCAACTAGGTCAAAAACAAATAAGTAAATGCACGAAGAATACCAAATGAAGTCAGAAATTGTTGAAATGTTGTGACGTGCCTTAGAATGATGCATTTTGAACACACAAAAAGTATGGAGTTCAAATAAGTTCAAAAAACTGAAATCCCTTTGTAAGAGATGAGTTCTCGTTCGAAACCCTCATACTTCGAGAGAGATTGTCCGTTTTGTACACGAAGTGCATCCAGTTTTTGCCGTAGCCCTCTCAACTTTTTAACACATGCTATGCGGGTGAAATGATGATAGCATGCCAACTTACAACATTTTCATAGTTCATTTGTAGTGCTTTTCAATTTCAGGGTCAACCAGCTCAAAAAAAAGTAAATGCACGAAGAATACCAAATGAAGTCAGAAATTGTTGAAATTTTGTGATGTGCCTTAGAATGGTGCATTTTGAACACACAAAAAGTATGGAGTTCAAATAAGTTCAAAAAAATGAAATCCCTTTGTAAGAGATGAGTTCTCGTTCGAAACCCTGATACTTCGAGAGAGATTGTCCGTTTTGTACACGAAGTGCATCCAGTTTTTGTCGTAGCCCTGTCAACATTTTAACAAATGCTATGTGGGTGAAATGATGATAGCATGCCAACTTTCAACATTTTCAGAGTTCATTTGTAGTGCTTTTCAATTTCAGGGTCAACTAGCTCAAAAAAAAAGTAAATGCACGAAGAATACCAAATGAAGTCAGAAATTGTTGAAATTTTGTGATGTGCCTTAGAATGGTGCATTTTGAATGCACAAAAAGTATGGAGTTCAAATAAGTTCAAAAAAATGAAATCCCTTTGTAAGAGATGAGTTCTCGTTCGAAAGCCTGATACTTCAAGAGAGATTGTCCGTTTTGTACACGAAGTGCATCCAGTTTTTGTCGTAGCCCTCTCAACTTTTTAACACATGCTATGTGGGTTAAATGATGATAGCATGCCAACTTTCAACATTTTCATAGTTCATTTGTAGTGCTTTTCAATTTCAGGGTCAACTAGGTCAAAAACAAATAAGTAAATGCACGAAGAATACCAAATGAAGTCAGAAATTGTTGAAATGTTGTGACGTGCCTTAGAATGGTGCATTTTGAACACACAAAAAGTATGGAGTTCAAATAAGTTCAAAAAAATGAAATCCCTTTGTAAGAGATGAGTTCTCGTTCGAAACCCTCATACTTCGAGAGAGATTGTCCGTTTTGTACACGAAGTGCATCCAGTTTTTGCCGTAGCCCTCTCAACTTTTTAACACATGCTATGCGGGTGAAATGATGATAGCATGCCAACTTACAACATTTTCATAGTTCATTTGTAGTGCTTTTCAATTTCAGGGTCAACTAGCTCAAAAAAAAAGTAAATGCACGAAGAATACCAAATGAAGTCAGAAATTGTTGAAATTTTGTGATGTGCCTTAGAATGGTGCATTTTGAACACACAAAAAGTATGGAGTTCAAATAAGTTCAAAAAAATGAAATCCCTTTGTAAGAGATGAGTTCTCGTTCGAAACCCTGATACTTCGAGAGAGATTGTCCGTTTTGTACACGACGTGCATCCATTTTTTGTCATAGCCCTGTCAACTTTTTAACAAATGCTATGTGGGTGAAATGATGATAGCATGCCAACTTTCAACATTTTCAGAGTTCATTTGTAGTGCTTTTCAATTCCAGGGTCAACTAGCTCAAAAAAAATAAGTAAATGCACGAAGAATACCAAATGAAGTCAGAAATTGTTGAAATTTTGTGATGTGCCTTAGAATGGTGCATTTTGAATGCACAAAAAGTATGGAGTTCAAATAAGTTCAAAAAAATGAAATCCCTTTGTAAGAGATGAGTTCTCGTTCGAAAGCCTGATACTTCAAGAGAGATTGTCCGTTTTGTACACGAAGTGCATCCAGTTTTTGTCATAGCCCTCTCAACTTTTTAACACATGCTATGTGGGTGAAATGATGATAGCATGCCAACTTTCAACATTTTCAGAGTTCATTTGTAGTGCTTTTCAATTTCAGGGTCAACTAGCTCAAAAAAAAAATAAGTAAATGCACGAAGAATACCAAATGAAGTCAGAAATTGTTGAAATTTTGTGATGTGCCTTAGAATGGTGCATTTTGAACACACAAAAAGTATGGAGTTCAAATAAGTTAAAAAAATGAAATCCCTTTGTAAGAGATGAGTTCTCGTTCGAAACCCTGATACTTCGAGAGAGATTGTCCGTTTTGTACACTACGTGCGTCCAGTTTTTGTCGTAGCCCTCTCAACTTTTTAACACATGCTATGTGGGTTAAATGATGATAGCATGCCAACTTACAACATTTTCATAGTTCATTTGTAGTGCTTTTCAATTTCAGGGTCAACTAGCTCAAAAAAAAAGTAAATGCACGAAGAATACCAAATGAAGTCAGAAATTGTTGAAATTTTGTGATGTGCCTTAGAATGGTGCATTTTGAACACACAAAAAGTATGGAGTTCAAATAATTTCAAAAAAATGAAATCCCTTTGTAAGAGATGAGTTCTCGTTCGAAACCCTGATACTTCGAGAGAGATTGTCCGTTTTGTACACGACGTGCATCCATTTTTTGTCATAGCCCTGTCAACTTTTTAACAAATGCTATGTGGGTGAAATGATGATAGCATGCCAACTTTCAACATTTTCAGAGTTCATTTGTAGTGCTTTTCAATTCCAGGGTCAACTAGCTCAAAAAAAATAAGTAAATGCACGAAGAATACCAAATGAAGTCAGAAATTGTTGAAATTTTGTGATGTGCCTTAGAATGGTGCATTTTGAATGCACAAAAAGTATGGAGTTCAAATAAGTTCAAAAAAATGAAATCCCTTTGTAAGAGATGAGTTCTCGTTCGAAAGCCTGATACTTCAAGAGAGATTGTCCGTTTTGTACACGAAGTGCATCCAGTTTTTGTCGTAGCCCTCTCAACTTTTTAACACATGCTATGTGGGTGAAATGATGATAGCATGCCAACTTTCAACATTTTCAGAGTTCATTTGTAGTGCTTTTCAATTTCAGGGTCAACTAGCTCAAAAAAAAAAATAAGTAAATGCACGAAGAATACCAAATGAAGTCAGAAATTGTTGAAATTTTGTGATGTGCCTTAGAATGGTGCATTTTGAACACACAAAAAGTATGGAGTTCAAATAAGTTAAAAAAAATGAAATCCCTTTGTAAGAGATGAGTTCTCGTTCGAAACCCTGATACTTCGAGAGAGATTGTCCGTTTTGTACACTACGTGCATCCAGTTTTTGTCGTAGCCCTCTCAACTTTTTAACACATGCTATGTGGGTTAAATGATGATAGCATGCCAACTTTCAACATTTTCATAGTTCATTTGTAGTGCTTTTCAATTTCAGGGTCAATTAGGTCAAAAACAAATAAGTAAATGCACGAAGAATACCAAATGAAGTAAGAAATTGTTGAAATTTTGTGATGTGCCTTAGAATGGTGCATTTTGAACACACAAAAAGTATGGAGTTCAAATAAGTTCAAAAAAATGAAATCCCTTTGTAAGAGATGAGTTCTCGTTCGAAACCCTGATACTTCGAGAGAGATTGTCCGTTTTGTACACGAAGTGCATCCAGTTTTTGTCGTAGCCCTGTCAACATTTTAACAAATGCTATGTGGGTGAAATGATGATAGCATGCCAACTTTCAACATTTTCAGAGTTCATTTGTAGTGCTTTTCAATTTCAGGGTCAACTAGCTCAAAAAAAAAAAGTAAATGCACGAAGAATACCAAATGAAGTCAGAAATTGTTGAAATTTTGTGATGTGCCTTAGAATGGTGCATTTTGAATGCACAAAAAGTATGGAGTTCAAATAAGTTCAAAAAAATGAAATCCCTTTGTAAGAGATGAGTTCTCGTTCGAAAGCCTGATACTTCAAGAGAGATTGTCCGTTTTGTACACGAAGTGCATCCAGTTTTTGTCGTAGCCCTCTCAACTTTTTAACACATGCTATGTGGGTGAAATGATGATAGCATGCCAACTTTCAACATGTTCAGAGTTCATTTGTAGTGCTTTTCAATTTCAGGGTCAACTAGCTCAAAAAAAAATAAGTAAATGCACGAAGAATACCAAATGAAGTCAGAAATTGTTGAAATTTTGTGATGTGCCTTAGAATGGTGCATTTTGAACACACAAAAAGTATGGAGTTCAAATAAGTTAAAAAAATGAAATCCCTTTGTAAGAGATGAGTTCTCGTTCGAAACCCTGATACTTCGAGAGAGATTGTCCGTTTTGTACACTACGTGCATCCAGTTTTTGTCGTAGCCCTCTCAACTTTTTAACACATGCTATGTGGGTTAAATGATGATAGCATGCCAACTTTCAACATTTTCATAGTTCATTTGTAGTGCTTTTCAATTTCAGGGTCAATTAGGTCAAAAACAAATAAGTAAATGCACGAAGAATACCAAATGAAGTCAGAAATTGTTGAAATTTTGTGATGTGCCTTAGAATGGTGCATTTTGAACACACAAAAAGTATGGAGTTCAAATAAGTTCAAAAAAATGAAATCCCTTTGTAAGAGATGAGTTCTCGTTCGAAACCCTGATACTTCGAGAGAGATTGTCCGTTTTGTACACGAAGTGCATCCATTTTTTGTCGTAGCCCTGTCAACTTTTTAACAAATGCTATGTGGGTGAAATGATGATAGCATGCCAACTTTCAACATTTTCAGAGTTCATTTGTAGTGCTTTTCAATTTCAGGGTCAACTAGCTCAAAAAAAAAAGTAAATGCACGAAGAATACCAAATGAAGTCAGAAATTGTTGAAATTTTGTGATGTGCCTTAGAATGGTGCATTTTGAATGCACAAAAAGTATGGAGTTCAAATAAGTTCAAAAAAATGAAATCCCTTTGTAAGAGATGAGCTCTCGTTCGAACGCCTGATACTTCAAGAGAGATTGTCCGTTTTGTACACGAAGTGCATCCAGTTTTTGTCGTAGCCCTCTCAACTTTTTAACACATGCTATGTGGGTGAAATGATGATAGCATGCCAACTTTCAACATTTTCAGAGTTCATTTGTAGTGCTTTTCAATTTCAGGGTCAACTAGCTCAAAAAAAAAATAAGTAAATGCACGAAGAATACCAAATGAAGTCAGAAATTGTTGAAATTTTGTGATGTGCCTTAGAATTGTGCATTTTGAAGACACAAAATGTATGGAGTTCAAATAAGTTCAAAAAAATGAAACCCC
The DNA here is from genome assembly GCF_904849725.1 of Hordeum vulgare subsp. vulgare. Taxonomy (NCBI): domain Eukaryota; kingdom Viridiplantae; phylum Streptophyta; class Magnoliopsida; order Poales; family Poaceae; genus Hordeum; species Hordeum vulgare. Next base: position 283,401,667 of record NC_058524.1, on the reverse strand, counting down.
TTTGTAAGAGATGAGTTCTTGTTCGAAACCGTGATACTTCGAGAGAGATTGTCCGTTTTGTACACGAAGTGCATCCAGTTTTTGTCGTTGCCCTCTCAACTTTTTAACAGATGCTATGCGGGTGAAATGATGATAGCATGCCAACTTACAAAATTTTCATAGTTCATTTGTAGTGCTTTTCAATTTCAGGGTCAACTAGCTCAAAAAAAAAGTAAATGCACGAAGAATACCAAATGAAGTCAGAAATTGTTGAAATTTTGTGATGTGCTTTAGAATGGTGCATTTTGAACACACAAAATGTATGGAGTTCAAATAAGTTCAAAAAATGAAATCCCTTTGTAAGAGATGAGTTCTTGTTCGAAACCGTGATACTTCGAGAGAGATTGTCCGTTTTGTACACGAAGTGCATCCAGTTTTTGTCGTAGCCCTCTCAACTTTTTAACACATGCTATACGGGTGAAATGATGATAGCATGCCAACTTTCAACATTTTCAGAGTTCATTTGTAGTGCTTTTCAATTTCAGGGTCAACTAGCTCAAAAAAAAGAAGTAAATGCACGAAGAATACCAAATCAAGTCAGAAATTGTTGAAATTTTCTGATGTGCCTTAGAATGGTGCATTTTGAACACACAAAAAGTATGGAGTTCAAATAAGTTCAAAAAATGAAATCCCTTTGTAAGAGATGAGTTCTCGTTCGAAACCCTCATACTTCGAGAGAGATTGTCCGTTTTGTACACTAAGTGTATCGAGTTTTTGTCGTAGCCGTCTCAACTTTTTAACACATGCTATGTGTGTGAAATAATGATAGCATGCCAACTTTCAACATTTTCATAGTTCATTTGTAGTGCTTTTCAATTTCAGGGTCAACTTGCTCAAAAAAAAAAAGTAAATGCACGAAGAATACCAAATGAAGTCAGAAATTGTTGAAATTTTGTGATGTGCCTTAGAATGGTGCATTTTGAATGCACAAAAAGTATGGAGTTCAAATAAGTTCAAAAAAATGAAATCCCTTTGTAAGAGATGAGTTCTCGTTCGAACGCCTGATACTTCAAGAGAGATTGTCCGTTTTGTACACGAAGTGCATCCAGTTTTTGTCGTAGCCCTCTCAACTTTTTAACACATGCTATGTGGGTGAAATGATGATAGCATGCCAACTTTCAACATTTTCAGAGTTCATTTGTAGTGCTTTTCAATTTCAGGGTCAACTAGCTCAAAAAAAAATAAGTAAATGCACGAAGAATACCAAATGAAGTCAGAAATTGTTGAAATTTTCTGATGTGCCTTAGAATTGTGCATTTTGAAGACACAAAATGTATGGAGTTCAAATAAGTTCAAAAAAATGAAACCCCTTTGTAAGAGATGAGTTCTTGTTCGAAACCGTGATACTTCGAGAGAGATTGTCCGTTTTGTGCACGAAGTGCATCCAGTTTTTGTCGTTGCCCTCTCAACTTTTTAACAGATGCTATGCGGGTGAAATGATGATAGCATGCCAACTTACAAAATTTTCATAGTTCATTTGTAGTGCTTTTCAATTTCAGGGTCAACTAGCTCAAAAAAAAAGTAAATGCACGAAGAATACCAAATGAAGTCAGAAATTGTTGAAATTTTGTGATGTGCTTTAGAATGGTGCATTTTGAACACACAAAATGTATGGAGTTCAAATAAGTTCAAAAAATGAAATCCCTTTGTAAGAGATGAGTTCTTGTTCGAAACCGTGATACTTCGAGAGAGATTGTCCGTTTTGTACACGAAGTGCATCCAGTTTTTGTCGTAGCCCTCTCAACTTTTTAACACATGCTATACGGGTGAAATGATGATAGCATGCCAACTTTCAACATTTTCAGAGTTCATTTGTAGTGCTTTTCAATTTCAGGGTCAACTAGCTCAAAAAAAAGAAGTAAATGCACGAAGAATACCAAATCAAGTCAGAAATTGTTGAAATTTTCTGATGTGCCTTAGAATGGTGCATTTTGAACACACAAAAAGTATGGAGTTCAAATAAGTTCAAAAAAATGAAATCCCTTTGTAAGAGATGAGTTCTCGTCCGAAACCCTAATACTTCGAGAGAGATTGTCCGTTTTGTACATGAAGTGCATCCAGTTTTTATCGTAGCCCTGTCAACTTTTTAACAAATGCTATGTGGGTGAAATGATGATAGCATGCCAACTTTCAATATTTTCAGAGTTCATTTGTAGTGCTTTTCAATTTCAGGGTCAACTAGCTCAAACAAAATAAGTAAATGCACGAAGAATACCAAAGGAAGGCAAAAATTGTTGAAATTTTGTGATGTGCCTTAGAATGGTGCATTTTGAATGCACAAAAAGTATGGAGTTCAAATAAGTTCAAAAAAATGAAATCCCTTTGTAAGAGATGAGTTCTCGTTCGAAAGCCTGATACTTCAAGAGAGATTGTCCGTTTTGTACACGAAGTGTATCCAGTTTTTGTCGTAGCCCTCTCAACTTTTTAACACATGCTATGTGGGTGAAATGATGATAGCATGCCAACTTTCAACATTTTCAGAGTTCATTTGTAGTGCTTTTCAATTTCAGGGTCAACTAGCTCAAAAAAAAATAAGTAAATGCACGAAGAATACCAAATGAAGTCAGAAATTGTTGAAATTTTGTGATGTGCCTTAGAATGGTGCATTTTGAAGACACAAAATGTATGGAGTTCAAATAAGTTCAAAAAAATGAAACCCCTTTGTAAGAGATGAGTTCTTGTTCGAAACCGTGATACTTCGAGAGAGATTGTCCGTTTTGTACACGAAGTGCATCCTGTTTTTGTCGTTGCCCTCTCAACTTTTTAACACATGCTATGCGGGTGAAATGATGATAGCATGCCAACTTACAAAATTTTCATAGTTCATTTGTAGTGCTTTTCAATTTCAGGGTCAACTAGCTCAAAAAAAATTAAATGCACGAAGAATACCAAATGAAGTCAGAAATTGTTGAAATTTTGTGATGTGCCTTAGAATGGTGCATTTTGAACACACAAAATGTATGGAGTTCAAATAAGTTCAAAAAATGAAATCCCTTTGTAAGAGATGAGTTCTTGTTCGAAACCGTGATACTTCAAGAGAGATTGTCCGTTTTGTACACGAAGTGCATCCAGTTTTTGTCGTAGCCCTCTCAAGTTTTTAACACATGCTATGCGAGTGAAATGATGATAGCATGCCAACTTTCAACATTTTCAGAGTTCATTTGTAGTGCTTTTCAATTTCAGGGTCAACTAGCTCAAAAAAAAGAAGTAAATGCACGAAGAATACCAAATCAAGTCAGAAATTGTTGAAATTTTCTGATGTGCCTTAGAATGGTGCATTTTGAACACACAAAAAGTATGGAGTTCAAATAAGTTCAAAAAAATGAAATCCCTTTGTAAGAGATGAGTTCTCGTCCGAAACCCTGATACTTCGAGAGAGATTGTCCGTTTTGTACATCAAGTGCATCCAGTTTTTATCGTAGCCCTGTCAACTTTTTAACAAATGCTATGTGGGTGAAATGATGATAGCATGCCAACTTTCAATATTTTCAGAGTTCATTTGTAGTGCTTTTCAATTTCAGGGTCAACTAGCTCAAACAAAATAAGTAAATGCACGAAGAATACCAAAGGAAGGCAAAAATTGTTGAAATTTTGTGATGTGCCTTAGAATGGTGCATTTTGAATGCACAAAAAGTATGGAGTTCAAATAAGTTCAAAAAAATGAAATCCCTTTGTAAGAGATGAGTTCTCGTTCGAAAGCCTGATACTTCAAGAGAGATTGTCCGTTTTGTACACGAAGTGTATCCAGTTTTTGTCGTAGCCCTCTCAACTTTTTAACACATGCTATGTGGGTGAAATGATGATAGCATGCCAACTTTCAACATTTTCAGAGTTCATTTGTAGTGCTTTTCAATTTCAGGGTCAACTAGCTCAAAAAAAAATAAGTAAATGCACGAAGAATACCAAATGAAGTCAGAAATTGTTGAAATTTTGTGATGTGCCTTAGAATGGTGCATTTTGAAGACACAAAATGTATGGAGTTCAAATAAGTTCAAAAAAATGAAACCCCTTTGTAAGAGATGAGTTCTTGTTCGAAACCGTGATACTTCGAGAGAGATTGTCCGTTTTGTACACGAAGTGCATCCTGTTTTTGTCGTTGCCCTCTCAACTTTTTAACACATGCTATGCGGGTGAAATGATGATAGCATGCCAACTTACAAAATTTTCATAGTTCATTTGTAGTGCTTTTCAATTTCAGGGTCAACTAGCTCAAAAAAAATTAAATGCACGAAGAATACCAAATGAAGTCAGAAATTGTTGAAATTTTGTGATGTGCCTTAGAATGGTGCATTTTGAACACACAAAATGTATGGAGTTCAAATAAGTTCAAAAAATGAAATCCCTTTGTAAGAGATGAGTTCTTGTTCGAAACCGTGATACTTCAAGAGAGATTGTCCGTTTTGTACACGAAGTGCATCCAGTTTTTGTCGTAGCCCTCTCAACTTTTTAACACATGCTATGCGAGTGAAATGATGATAGCATGCCAACTTTCAACATTTTCAGAGTTCATTTGTAGTGCTTTTCAATTTCAGGGTCAACTAGCTCAAAAAAAAGAAGTAAATGCACGAACAATACCAAATGAAGTCAGAAATTGTTGAAATTTTGTGATGTGCCTTAGAATGGTGCATTTTGAACACACAAAAAGTATGGAGTTCAAATAAGTTCGAAAAATGAAATCCCTTTGTAAGAGATGAGTTCTCGTTCGAAACCCTGATACTTCGAGGGAGATTGTCTGTTTTGTACACGAAGTGCATCCAGTTTTTGTCGTAGCCCTGTCAACTTTTTAACAAATGCTGTGTGGGTGAAATGATGATAGCATGCAAACTTTCAACATTTTCAGAGTTCATTTGTAGTGCTTTTCAATTTCAGGGTCAACTAGCTCAAAAAATAAATAAGTAAATGCACGAAGAATACCAAATGAAGTCAGAAATTGTTGAAATTTTGTGAGGTGCCTTAGAATGGTGCATTTTGAATGCACAAAAAGTATGGAGTTCAAATAAGTTCAAAAAATGAAATCCCTTTGTATGAGATGAGTTCTCGTTCGAAAGCCTGATACTTCGAGAGAGATTGTCCGTTTTGTACACGAAGTGCATCCAGTTTTTGTCATAGCCCTCTCAACTTTTTAACACATGCTATGTGGGTGAAATGTTGATAGCATGCCAACTTTCAACATTTTCAGAGTTCATTTGTAGTGCTTTTCAATTTCAGGGTCAACTAGCTCAAAAAAAAAGTAAATGCACGAAGAATACCAAATGAACTCAGAAATTGTTGAAATTTTGTGATGTGCCTTAGAATCGTGCATTTTGAACACAGAAAATCTATGGAGTTCAAATAAGTTCAGAAAAATGAAATCCCTTTGTAAGTGATGAGTTCTTGTTCGAAACCGTGATACTTCGAGAGAGATTGTCCGTTTTGTACACGAAGTGCATCCAGTTTTTGTCGTAGCCCTCTCAACTTTCTAACACATGCTATGCGGGTGAAATGATGATAGCATCCCAACTTTCAACATTATCAGAGTTCATTTGTAGTGCTTTTCAATTTCAGGGTCAACTAGGTCAAAACAAAATAAGTAAATGCACGAAGAATACCAAATGAAGTCAGAAGTTGTTGAAATTTTGTGATGTGCCTTAGAATGGTGCATTTTTAAGACACAAAATGTATGGAGTTCAAATAAGTTCAAAAAAATGAAACCCCTTTGTAAGAGATGAGTTCTTGTTCGAAACCGTGATACTTCGAGAGAGTTTGTCCGTTTTGTACACGAAGTGCATAAAGTTTTTGTCGTTGCCCTCTCAACTTTTTAACACATGCTATGCGGGTGAAATGATGATAGCATGCCAACTTACCACATTTTCATAGTTCATTTGTAGTGCTTTTCAATTTCAGGGTCAACTAGCTCAAAAAAAAAATTAAATGCACGAAGAATACCAAATGAAGTCAGAAATTGTTGAAATTTTGTGATGTGCCTTAGAATGGTGCATTTTGAACACACAAAATGTATGGAATTCAAATAAGTTCAAAAAATGAAATACCTTTGTAAGAGATGAGTTCTTGTTCGAAACCGTGATACTTCGAGAGAGATTGTCCGTTTTGTACACGAAGTGCATCCAGTTTTTGTCGTAGCCCTCTCAACTTTTTAACACATGCTATGCGGGTGAAACGATGATAGCATGCCAACTTTCAACATTTTCAGAGTTCATTTGTGGTGCTTTTCAGTTTCAGGGTCAACTAGGTCAAAACAAAATAAGTAAATTCACGAAGAATACCAAATGAAGTGAGAAATTGTTGAAATTTTGTGATGTGCCTTAGAATGGTGCATTTTGAACACACAAAAAGTATGGAGTTCAAATAAGTTCAAAAAAATGAAATCCCTTTGTAAGAGATGAGTTCTCGTTCGAAACCCTGATACTTCGAGGGAGATTGTCTGTTTTGTACACGAAGTGCATCCAGTTTTTGTCGTAGCCCTGTCAACTTTTTAACAAATGCTATGTGGGTGAAATGATGATAGCATGCAAACTTTCAACATTTTCAGAGTTCATTTGTAGTGCTTTTCAATTTCAGGGTCAACTAGCTCAAAAAAAAAATAAGTAAATGCACGAAGAATACCAAATGAAGTCAGAAATTGTTGAAATTTTGTGATGTGCCTTAGAATGGTGCATTTTGAATGCACAAAAAGTATGGAGTTCAAATAAGTTCAAAAAATGAAATCCCTTTGTAAGAGATGAGTTCTCGTTCGAAAGCCTGATACTTCGAGAGAGATTGTCCGTTTTGTACACGAAGTGCATCCAGTTTTTGTCGTAGCCCTCTCAACTTTTTAACAAATGATATGTGGGTGAAATGTTGATAGCATGCCAACTTTCAACATTTTCAGAGTTCATTTGTAGTGCTTTTCAATTTCAGGGTCAACTAGCTCAAAAAAAAAGTAAATGCACGAAGAATACCAAATGAAGTCAGAAATTGTTGATATTTTGTGATGTGCCTTAGAATGGTGCATTTTTAACACACAAAATCTATGGAGTTCAAATAAGTTCAAAAAAATGAAATCCCTTTGTAAGAGATGAGTTCTTGTTCGAAACCGTGATACTTCGAGAGAGATTGTCCGTTTTGTACACGAAGTGCATCCAGTTCTTGTCGTAGCCCTCTCAACTTTCTAACACATGCTATGCGGGTGAAATGATGATAGCATCCCAACTTTCAACATTATCAGAGTTCATTTGTAGTGCTTTTCAATTTCAGGGTCAACTAGGTCAAAACAAAATAAGTAAATGCACGAAGAATATCAAATGAAGTCAGAAGTTGTTGAAATTTTGTGATGTGCCTTAGAATGGTGCATTTTGAACACACAAAAAGTATGGAGTTCAAATAAGTCCAAAAAAATGAAATCCCTTTGTAAGAGATGAGTTCTCGTTCGAAACCCTCATACTTCGAGAGAGATTGTCCGTTTTGTACACTAAGTGCATCCAGTTTTTGTCGTAGCCGTCTCAACTTTTTAACATATGCTATGTGTGTGAAATAATGATAGCATGCGAACTTTCAACATTTTCATAGTTCATTTGTAGTGCTTTTCAATTTCAGGGTCAACTAGGTCAAAAAAAAGTAAATGCACGAAGAATACCAAATGAAGTCAGAAATTGTTGAAATGTTGTGACGTGCCTTAGAATGGTTCATTTTGAACACACAAAAAGTATGGAGTTCAAATAAGTTCAAAAAAATGAAATCCCTTTGTAAGAGATGAGTTCTTGTTCGAAACCCTCGTACTTCGAGAGAGATTGTCCGTTTTGTACACGAAGTGCATCCAGTTTTTGCCGTAGCCCTCTCAACTTTTTAACACATGCTATGCGGGTGAAATGATGATAGCATGCCAACTTACAACATTTTCATAGTTCATTTGTAGTGCTTTTCAATTTCAGGGTCAACTAGCTCAAAAAAAAAGTAAATGCACGAAGAATACCAAATGAAGTCAGAAATTGTCGAAATTTTGTGATGTTCCTTAGAATGGTGCATTTTGAACACACAAAATGTATGGAGTTCAAATAAGTTCAAAAAAATGAAATCCCTTTGTAAGAGATGAGTTCTTGTTCGAAACCGTGATACTTCGAGAGAGATTGTCCGTTTTGTACAAGAAGTGCATCCAGTTTTTGTCGTAGCCCTCTCAACTTTTTAACACATGCTATGCGGGTGAAATGATGATAGCATGCTAACTTTCAACATTTTCAGAGTTCATTTCTAGTGCTTTTCAATTTCAGGGTCAACTAGCTCAAAAAAAAGAAGTAAATGCACGAAGAATACCAAATGAAGTCAGAAATTCTTGAAATTTTGTGATGTGCCTTAGAATGGTGCATTTGGAACACACAAAAAGTATGGAGTTCAAATAAGTTCAAAAAAATGAAATCCCTTTGTAAGAGATGAGTTCTCGTTCGAAACCCTGATACTTGGAGAGAGATTGTCCGTTTTGTACACGAAGTGCATACAGTTTTTGTCGTAGCCCTGTCAACTTTTTAACAAATGCTATGTGGGTGAAATGATGATAGCATGCAAATTTTCAACATTTTCAGAGTTCATTTGTAGTGCTTTTCAATTTCAGGGTCAACTAGCTCAAAAAAAAATAAGTAAATGCACGAAGAATACCAAATGAAGTCAGAAATTGTTGAAATTTTGTGATGTGCCTTAGAATGGTGCATTTTGAATGCACAAAAAGTATGGAGTTCAAATAAGTTCAAAAAATGAAATCCCTTTGTAAGAGATGAGTTCTCGTTCGAAAGCCTGATACTTCGAGAGAGATTGTCCGTTTTGTACACGAAGTGCATCCAGTTTTTGTCGTAGCCCTCTCAACTTTTTAACAAATGCTATGTGGGTGAAATGTTGATAGCATGCCAACTTTCAACATTTTCAGAGTTCATTTGTAGTGCTTTTCAATTTCAGGGTCAACTAGCTCAAAAAAAAAAGTAAATGCACGAACAATACCAAATGAAGTCAGAAATTGTTGAAATTTTGTGATGTGCCTTAGAATGGTGCATTTTGAACACACAAAATCTATGGAGTTCAAATAAGTTCAAAAGAATGAAATCCCTTTGTAAGAGATGAGTTCTTGTTCGAAACCGTGATACTTCGAGAGAGATTGTCCGTTTTGTACACGAAGTGCATCCAGTTCTTGTCGTAGCCCTCTCAACTTGCTAACACATGCTATGCGGATGAAATGATGATAGCATCCCAACTTTCAACATTAGCAGAGTTCATTTGTAGTGCTTTTCAATTTCAGGGTCAACTAGGTCAAAACAAAAGAAGTAAATGCACGAAGAATACCAAATGAAGTCAGAAGTTGTTGAAATTTTGTGATGTGCCTTAGAATGGTGCATTTTGAACACACAAAAAGTATGGAGTTCAAATAAGTCCAAAAAAATGAAATCCCTTTGTAAGAGATGAGTTCTCGTTCGAAACCCTCATACTTCGAGAGAGATTGTCCGTTTTGTACACTAAGTGCATCCAGTTTTTGTCGTAGCCGTCTCAACTTTTTAACACATGCTATGTGTGTGAAATAATGATAGCATGCCAACTTTCAACATTTTCATAGTTCATTTGTAGTGCTTTTCTATTTCAGGGTCAACTAGGTCAAAAAAAAAGTAAATGCACGAAGAATACCAAATGAAGTCAGAAATTGTTGAAATGTTGTGACGTGCCTTAGAATGGTTCATTTTGAACACACAAAAAGTATGGAGTTCAAATAAGTTCAAAAAAATGAAATCCCTTTGTAAGAGATGAGTTCTTGTTCGAAACCCTCGTACTTCGAGAGAGATTGTCCGTTTTGTACACGAAGTGCATCCAGTTTTTGCCGTAGCCCTCTCAACTTTTTAACACATGCTATGCGGGCGAAATGATGATAGCATGCCAACTTACAACATTTTCATAGTTCATTTGTAGTGCTTTTCAATTTCAGGGTCAACTAGCTCAAAAAAAAAAGTAAATGCACGAAGAATACCAAATGAAGTCAGAAATTGTCGAAATTTTGTGATGTGCCTTAGAATGGTGCATTTTGAACACACAAAATATATGGAGTTCAAATAAGTTCAAAAAAATGAAATCCCTTTGTAAGAGTTGAGTTCTTGTTCGAAACCGTGATACTTCGAGAGAGATTGTCCGTTTTGTACACGAAGTGCATCCAGTTTTTGTCGTAGCCCTCTCAACTTTTTAACACATGCTATGCGGGTGAAATGATGATAGCATGCCAACTTTCAACATTTTCAGAGTTCATTTGTAGTGCTTTTCAATTTCAGGGTCAACTAGCTCAAAAAAAAGAAGTAAATGCACGAAGAATACCAAATGAAGTCAGAAATTCTTGAAATTTTGTGATGTGCCTTAGAATGGTGCATTTTGAACACACAAAAAGTATGGAGTTCAAATAAGTTCAAAAAAATGAAATCCCTTTGTAAGAGATGAGTTCTCGTTCGAAACCCCGATACTTGGAGAGAGATTGTCCGTTTTGTACACGAAGTGCATCCAGTTTTTGTCGTAGCCCTGTCAACCTTTTAACAAATGCTATGTGGGTGAAATGATGATAGCATGCAAACTTTCAACATTTTCAGAGTTTATTTGTAGTGCTTTTCAATTTCAGGGTCAACTAGCTCAAAAAAAAATAAGCAAATGCACGAAGAATACCAAATGAAGTCAGAAATTGTTGAAATTTTGTGATGTGCTTTAGAATGGTGCATTTTGAATGCACAAAAAGTATGGAGTTCAAATAAGTTCAAAAAATGAAATCCCTTTGTAAGAGATGAGTTCTCGTTCGAAAGCCTGATACTTCGAGAGAGATTGTCCGTTTTGTACACGAAGTGCATCCAGTTTTTGTCGTAGCCCTCTCAACTTTTTAACAAATGCTATGTGGGTGAAATGTTGATAGCATGCCAACTTTCAACATTTTCAGAGTTCATTTGTAGTGCTTTTCAATTTCAGGGTCAACAAGCTCAAAAAAAAAAAGTAAATGCACGAAGAATACCAAATGAAGTCAGAAATTGTTGAAATTTTGTGATGTGCCTTAGAATGGTGCATTTTGAACACACAAAATCTATGGAGTTCAAATAAGTTCAAAAAAATGAAATCCCTTTGTAAGAGATGAGTTCTTGTTCGAAACCGTGATACTTCGAGAGAGATTGTCCGTTTTGTACACGAAGTGCATCCAGTTCTTGTCGTAGCCCTCTCAACTTGCTAACACATGCTATGCGGGTGAAATGATGATAGCATCCCAACTTTCAACATTATCAGAGTTCATTTGTAGTGCTTTTCTATTTAAGGGTCAACTAGGTCAAAACAAAAGAAGTAAATGCACGAAGAATACCAAATGAAGTCAGAAGTTGTTGAAATTTTGTGATGTGCCTTAGAATGGTGCATTTTGAACACACAAAAAGTATGGAGTTCAAATAAGTCCAAAAAAATGAAATCCCTTTGTAAGAGATGAGTTCTCGTTCGAAACCCTCATACTTCGAGAGAGATTGTCCGTTTTGTACACTAAGTGCATCCAGTTTTTGTCGTAGCCGTCTCAACTTTTTAACACATGCTATGTGTGTGAAATAATGATAGCATGCCAACTTTCAACATTTTCATAGTTCATTTGTAGTGCTTTTCTATTTCAGGGTCAACTAGGTCAAAAAAAAAAGTAAATGCACGAAGAATACCAAATGAAGTCAGAAATTGTTGAAATGTTGTGACGTGCCTTAGAATGGTTCATTTTGAACACACAAAAAGTATGGAGTTCAAATAAGTTCAAAAAAATGAAATCCCTTTGTAAGAGATGAGTTCTTGTTCGAAACCCTCGTACTTCGAGAGAGATTGTCCGTTATGTACACGAAGTGCATCCAGTTTTTGCCGTAGCCCTCTCAACTTTTTAACACATGCTATGCGGGTGAAATGATGATAGCATGCCAACTTACAACATTTTCATAGTTCATTTGTAGTGCTTTTCAATTTCAGGGTCAACTAGCTCAAAAAAAAGTAAATGCACGAAGAATACCAAATGAAGTCAGAAATTGTCAAAATTTTGTGATGTGCCTTAGAATGGTGCATTTTGAACACACAAAATGTATGGAGTTCAAATAAGTTCAAAAAAATAAAATCCCTTTGTAAGAGATGAGTTCTTGTTCGAAACCGTGATACTTCGAGAGAGATTGTCCGTTTTGTACAAGAAGTGCATCCAGTTTTTATCGTAGCCCTCTCAACTTTTTAACACATGCTATGCGGGTGAAATGATGATAGCATGCCAACTTTCAACATTTTCAGAGTTCATTTGTAGTGCTTTTCAATTTCAGGGTCAACTAGCTCAAAAAAAAGAAGTAAATGCACGAAGAATACCAAATGAAGTCAGAAATTGTTGAAATTTTGTGATGTGCCTTAGAATGGTGCATTTTGAACACACAAAAAGTATGGAGTTCAAATAAGTTCAAAAAAATGAAATCCCTTTGTAAGGGATGAGTTCTCGTTCGAAACCCTGATACTTGGAGAGAGATTGTCGGTTTTGTACACGAAGTGCATCCAGTTTTTGTCGTAGCCCTGTCAACTTTTTAACAAATGCTATGTGGGTGAAATGATGATAGCATGCCAACTTTCAACATTTTCAGAGTTCATTTGTAGTGCTTTTCAATTTCAGGGTCAACTAGCTCAAAAAAAATAAGTAAATGCACGAAGAATACCAAATGAAGTCAGAAGTTGTTGAAATTTTGTGATGTGCCTTAGAATGGTGCATTTTGAATGCACAAAAAGTATGGAGTTCAAATAAGTTCAAAAAAATGAAATCCCTTTGTAAGAGATGAGTTCTCGTTCGAAAGCCTGATACTTCGAGAGAGATTGTCCGTTTTGTACACGAAGTGCATCCAGTTTTTGTCGTAGCCCTCTCAACTTTTTAACACATGCTATGTGGGTGAAATGATGATACCATGCCAACTTTCAACATTTTCAGAGTTCATTTGTAGTGCTTTTCAATTTCAGGGTCAACTAGCTCAAAAAAATAAGTAAATGCACGAAGAATACCAAATGAAGTCAGAAATTGTTGAAATTTTGTGATGTGCCTTAGAATGGTACATTTCGAACGCACAAAAAGTATGGAGTTCAAATAAGTTCCAAAAAATGAAATCCCTTTGTAAGAGATGACTTCTCGTTCGAAACCCTTATACTTCGAGAGAGATTGTCCGTTTTGTACACGAACTGCATCCAGTTTTTGTCGTAGCCCTCTCAACTTTTTAACACATGCTATGAGGGTGAAATGATGATAGCATGCCAACTTTCAACATTTTCAGAGTTCATTTGTAGTGCTTTTCAATTTCAGGGTCAACTAGCTCAAAAAAAATAAGTAAATGCACGAAGAATACCAAATGAAGTGAGAAATTGTTGAAATTTTGTGATGTGCCTTAGAATGGTGCATTTTGAATGCACAAAAAGTATGGAGTTCAAATAAGTTCAAAAAAATGAAATCCCTTTGTAAGAGATGAGTTCTTGTTCGAAACCGTGATACTTCGAGAGAGATTGTCTGTTTTGTACACGAAGTGCATCCAGTTTTTGTCGTAGCCCTCTCAACTTTATAACACATGCTATGCGGGTAAAATGTTGATAGCATCCCAACTTTCAACATTATCAGAGTTCATTTGTAGTGCTTTTCAATTTCAGGGTCAACTAGGTCAAAACAAAATAAGTAAATGCACGAAGAATACCAAATGAAGTCAGAAGTTGTTGAAATTTTGTGATGTGCCTTAGAATGGTGCATTTTGAACACACAAAAAGTATGGAGTTCAAATAAGTTCAAAAAAATGAAATCCCTTTGTAAGAGATGAGTTCTCGTTCGAAACCCTCATACTTCGAGAGAGATTGTCCGTTTTGTACACTAAGTGCATCCAGTTTTTGTCGTAGCCGTCTCAACTTTTTAACACATGCTATGTGTGTGAAATAATGATAGCATGCCAACTTTCAACATTTTCATAGTTCATTTGTAGTGCTTTTCAATTTCAGGGTCAACTAGGTCAAAAAAAAATAAGTAAATGCACGAAGAATACCAAATGAAGTCAGAAATTGTTGAAATGTTGTGACGTGCCTTAGAATGGTTCATTTTTAACACACAAAAAGTATGGAGTTCAAATAAGTTCAAAAAAATGAAATCCCTTTGTAAGAGATGAGTTCTTGTTCGAAACCCTCGTACTTCGAGAGAGATTGTCCGTTTTGTACACGAAGTGCATCCAGTTTTTGCCGTAGCCCTCTCAACTTTTTAACACATGCTATGCGGGTGAAATGATGATACCATGCCAACTTTCAACATTTTCATAGTTCATTTGTAGTGCTTTTCAATTTCAGGGTCAACTAGGTCAAAAAAAATAAGTAAATGCACGAAGAATACCAAATGAAGTCAGAAATTGTTGAAATGTTGTGACGTGCCTTAGAATGGTTCATTTTGAACACACAAAAAGTATGGAGTTCAAATAAGTTCAAAAAAATGAAATCCCTTTGTAAGAGATGAGTTCTTGTTCGAAACCCTCGTACTTCGAGAGAGATTGTCCGTTTTGTACACGAAGTGCATCCAGTTTTTGCCGTAGCCCTATCAACTTTTTAACACATGCTATGCGGGTGAAATGATGATACCATGCCAACTTTCAACATTTTCATAGTTCATTTGTAGTGCTTTTCAATTTCAGGGTCAACTAGCTCAAAAAAAAAAGTAAATGCACGAAGAATACCAAATGAAGTCAGAAATGGTCGAAATTTTGTGATGTGCCTTAGAATGGTGCATTTTGAATACACAAAACGTATGGAGTTCAAATAAGTTCAAAAAAATGAAATCCTTTGTAAGAGATTACTTCTCGTTCGAAACCCTTATACTTCGAGAGAGATTGTCCGTTTTGTACAAGAAGTGCATCCAGTTTTTGTCGTAGCCCTCTCAACTTTTTAACACATGCTATGCGGGTGAAATGATGATAGCATGCCAACTTTCAACATTTTCAGAGTTTATTTGTAGTGCTTTTCAATTTCAGGGTCAACTAGCTCAAAAAAAAGAAGTAAATGCACGAAGAATACCAAATGAAGTCAGAAATTGTTGAAATTTTGTGATGTGCCTTAGAATGGTACATTTCGAACGCACAAAAAGTATGGAGTTCAAATAAGTTCCAAAAAATGAAATCCCTTTGTAAGAGATGACTTCTCGTTCGAAACCCTTATACTTCGAGAGAGATTGTCCGTTTTGTACACGAACTGCATCCAGTTTTTGTCGTAGCCCTCTCAACTTTTTAACACATGCTATGAGGGTGAAATGATGATAGCATGCCAACTTTCAACATTTTCAGAGTTCATTTGTAGTGCTTTTCAATTTCAGGGTCAACTAGCTCAAAAAAAATAAGTAAATGCACGAAGAATACCAAATGAAGTGAGAAATTGTTGAAATTTTGTGATGTGCCTTAGAATGGTGCATTTTGAATGCACAAAAAGTATGGAGTTCAAATAAGTTCAAAAAAATGAAATCCCTTTGTAAGAGATGAGTTCTTGTTCGAAACCGTGATACTTCGAGAGAGATTGTCTGTTTTGTACACGAAGTGCATCCAGTTTTTGTCGTAGCCCTCTCAACTTTATAACACATGCTATGCGGGTAAAATGTTGATAGCATCCCAACTTTCAACATTATCAGAGTTCATTTGTAGTGCTTTTCAATTTCAGGGTCAACTAGGTCAAAACAAAATAAGTAAATGCACGAAGAATACCAAATGAAGTCAGAAGTTGTTGAAATTTTGTGATGTGCCTTAGAATGGTGCATTTTGAACACACAAAAAGTATGGAGTTCAAATAAGTTCAAAAAAATGAAATCCCTTTGTAAGAGATGAGTTCTCGTTCGAAACCCTCATACTTCGAGAGAGATTGTCCGTTTTGTACACTAAGTGCATCCAGTTTTTGTCGTAGCCGTCTCAACTTTTTAACACATGCTATGTGTGTGAAATAATGATAGCATGCCAACTTTCAACATTTTCATAGTTCATTTGTAGTGCTTTTCAATTTCAGGGTCAACTAGGTCAAAAAAAAATAAGTAAATGCACGAAGAATACCAAATGAAGTCAGAAATTGTTGAAATGTTGTGACGTGCCTTAGAATGGTTCATTTTTAACACACAAAAAGTATGGAGTTCAAATAAGTTCAAAAAAATGAAATCCCTTTGTAAGAGATGAGTTCTTGTTCGAAACCCTCGTACTTCGAGAGAGATTGTCCGTTTTGTACACGAAGTGCATCCAGTTTTTGCCGTAGCCCTCTCAACTTTTTAACACATGCTATGCGGGTGAAATGATGATACCATGCCAACTTTCAACATTTTCATAGTTCATTTGTAGTGCTTTTCAATTTCAGGGTCAACTAGGTCAAAAAAAATAAGTAAATGCACGAAGAATACCAAATGAAGTCAGAAATTGTTGAAATGTTGTGACGTGCCTTAGAATGGTTCATTTTGAACACACAAAAAGTATGGAGTTCAAATAAGTTCAAAAAAATGAAATCCCTTTGTAAGAGATGAGTTCTTGTTCGAAACCCTCGTACTTCGAGAGAGATTGTCCGTTTTGTACACGAAGTGCATCCAGTTTTTGCCGTAGCCCTATCAACTTTTTAACACATGCTATGCGGGTGAAATGATGATACCATGCCAACTTTCAACATTTTCATAGTTCATTTGTAGTGCTTTTCAATTTCAGGGTCAACTAGCTCAAAAAAAAAAGTAAATGCACGAAGAATACCAAATGAAGTCAGAAATGGTCGAAATTTTGTGATGTGCCTTAGAATGGTGCATTTTGAATACACAAAACGTATGGAGTTCAAATAAGTTCAAAAAAATGAAATCCTTTGTAAGAGATTACTTCTCGTTCGAAACCCTTATACTTCGAGAGAGATTGTCCGTTTTGTACAAGAAGTGCATCCAGTTTTTGTCGTAGCCCTCTCAACTTTTTAACACATGCTATGCGGGTGAAATGATGATAGCATGCCAACTTTCAACATTTTCAGAGTTCATTTGTAGTGCTTTTCAATTTCAGGGTCAACTAGCTCAAAAAAAAGAAGTAAATGCACGAAGAATACCAAATGAAGTCAGAAATTGTTGAAATTTTGTGATGTGCCTTAGAATGGTGCATTTTGAACACACAAAAAGTATGGAGTTCAAATAAGTTCAAAAAAATGAAATCCCTTTGTAAGAGATGAGTTCTCGTTCGAAACCCTGGTACTTGGAGAGAGATTGTCCATTTTGTACACGAAGTGCATCCAGTTTTTGTCGTAGCCCTGTCAACTTTTTAACAAATGCTATGTGGGTGAAATGATGATAGCATGCCAACTTTCCACATTTTCGGAGTTCATTTGTAGTGCTTTTCAATTTCAGGGTGAACTAGCTCAAAAAAATAATAAGTAAATGCACGGAGAATACCAAATGAAGTCAGAAATTGTTGAAATTTTGTGATGTGCCTTAGAATGGTGCATTTTGAATGCACAAAAAGTATTGAGTTCAAACAAGTTCAAAAAAATGAAATCCCTTTGTAAGAGATGAGTTCTCGTTCGAAACCGTGATACTTCGAGAGAGATTGTCCGTTTTGTACACGAAGTGCATCCAGTTTTTGTCGTAGCCCTGTCAACTTATTAACAAATGCTATGTGGGTGAAATGATGATAGCATGCCAACTTTCAACATTTTCGGAGTTCATTTGTAGTGCTTTTCAATTTCAGGGTGAACTAGCTCAAAAAAATAATAAGTAAATGCACGGAGAATACCAAATGAAGTCAGAAATTGTTGAAATTTTGTGATGTGCCTTAGAATGGTGCATTTTGAATGCACAAAAAGTATGGAGTTCAAACAAGTTCAAAAAAATGAAATCCCTTTGTAAGAGATGAGTTCTCGTTCGAAACCGTGATACTTCGAGAGAGATTGTCCGTTTTGCACACGAAGTGCATCCAGTTTTTGTCGTAGCCCTCTCAACTTTTTAACACATGCTATGCGGGTGAAATGATGATAGCATGCCGACTTTCAACATTATCAGAGTTCATTTGTAGTGCTTTTCAATTTCAGGGTCAACTAGGTCAAAACAAAATAAGTAAATGCACGAAGAATACCAAATGAAGTCAGAAATTGTTGAAATTTTGTGATGTGCCTTAGAATGGTGCATTTCGAACGCACAAAAAGTATGGAGTTCAAATAAGTTCCAAAAAATGAAATCCCTTTGTAAGAGATGATTTCTCGTTCGAAACCCTTATACTTCGAGAGAGATTGTCCGTTTTGTACACGAACTGCATCCAGTTTTTGTCGTAGCCCTCTCAACTTTTTAACACATGCTATGCGGGTGAAATGATGATAGCATGCCAACTTTCAACATTTTCAGAGTTCATTTGTAGTGCTTTTCAATTTCAGGGGCAACTAGCTCAAAAAAAAGAAGTAAATGCACGAAGAATACCAAATCAAGTCAGAAATTGTTGAAATTTTGTGATGTGCCTTAGAATGGTGCATTTTGAACACACAAAAAGTATGGAGTTCAAATAAGTTCAAAAAAATGAAATCCCTTTGTAAGAGATGAGTTCTCGTTCGAAACCCTGATACTTCGAGGGAGATTGTCCGTTTTGTACACGAAGTGCATCCAGTTTTTGTCGTAGCCCTGTCAACTTTTTAACAAATGCTATGTGGGTGAAATGATGATAGCATGCCAACTTTCAACATTTTCAGAGTTCATTTGTAGTGCTTTTCAATTTCAGGGTCAACTAGCTCAAAAAAAAAATAAGTAAATGCACGAAGAATACCAAATGAAGTCAGAAATTGTTGAAATTTTATTATGTGCCTTAGAATGGTGCATTTTGAACACACAAAAAGTATGGAGTTCAAATAAGTTCAAAAAAAATGAAATTCCTTTGTAGGAGATGAGTTCTCGTTCGAAACCCTGATACTTCGAGAGAGATTGTCCGTTTTGTACACGAACTACATCCAGTTTTTGTCGTAGCCCTCTCAACTTTTTAACACATGCTCTGAGGGTGAAATGATGATAGCATGCCAACTTTCAACATTTTCAGAGTTCATTTGCAGTGCTTTTCAATTTCAGGGTCAACTAGGTCAAAACAAAATAAGTAAATGCACGAAGAATACCAAATGAAGTCAGAAATTGTTCAAATTTTGTGATGTGCCTTAGAATGGTGAATTTTGAACACACAAAAAGTATGCAGTTAAAATAAGTTCAAAAAAATGAAATCCCTTTGTAAGAGATGAGTTCTCGTTCGAAACCCTCATACTTCGAGAGAGATTGTCCCTTTTTTACACGAAATGCATCCAGTTTTTGCCGTAGCCCTCTCAACTTTTTAACACATGCTATGCGGGTGAAATGATGATAGCATGCCAACTTACAACATTTTCATAGTTCATTTGTAGTGCTTTTCAATTTCAGGGTCAACTAGCTCAAAAAAAAAGTAAATGCACGAAGAATACCAAATGAAGTCAGAAATTGTTGAAATTTTGTGATGTGCCTTAGAATGGTGCATTTTGAACACACAAAATGTATGGAGTTCAAATAAGTTCAAAAAAATGAAATCCCTTTGTAAGAGATGAGTTCTTGTTCGATACCATGATACTTCGAGAGAGATTGTCCGTTTTGTACACGAAGTGCATCCAGTTTTTGTCGTAGCCCTCTCAACTTTTTAACACATGCTATGCAGGTGAAATGATGATAGCATGCCAACTTTCAACATTATTAGAGTTCATTTGTAGTGCTTTTCAATTTCAGGGTCAACTAGGTCAAAACAAAATAAGTAAATGCACGAAGAATACCAAATGAAGTCAGAAATTGTTGAAATTTTGTTATGTGCCTTAGAATGGTGCATTTTGAACACACAAAAAGTATGGAGTTCAAATAAGTTCAAAAAAATGAAATTCCTTTGTAGGAGATGAGTTCTCGTTCGAAACCCTGATACTTCGAGGGAGATTGTCCGTTTTGTACACGAAGTGCATCCAGTTTTTGTCGTAGCCCTGTCAACTTTTTAACAAATGCTATGTGGGTGAAATGATGATAGCATGCCAACTTTCAACATTTTCAGAGTTCATTTGTAGTGCTTTTCAATTTCAAGGTCAACTAGCTCAAAAAAAAAAAGTAAATGCACGAAGAATACCAAATGAAGTCAGAAATTGGTGAAATTTTGTGATGAGCCTTAGAATGGTGCATTTTAAACGCACAAAAAGTATGGAGTTCAAATAAGTTCAAAAACTGAAATCCCTTTTTAAGAGATGAGTTCTCGTTCGAAAGCCTGATACTTCGAGAGAGATTGTCCGTTTTGTACACGAACTGCATCCAGTTTTTGTCGTAGCCCTCTCAACTTTTTAACACATGGTATGAGGGTGAAATGATGATAGCATGCCAACTTTCAACATTTTCAGAGTTCATTTGTAGTGCTTTTCAATTTCAGGGTCAACTAGCTCAAAAAAAAATAAGTAAATGCACGAAGAATACCAAATGAAGTCAGAAATTGTTGAAATTTTGTGATGTGCCTTAGAATGGTGCATTTTTAAGACACAAAATGTATGGAGTTCAAATAAGTTCAAAAAAATGAAACCCTTTGTAAGAGATGAGTTCTTGTTCCAAACCGTGATACTTCGAGAGAGATTGTCCGTTTTGTACACGAAGTGCATCCAGTTTTTGTCGTTGCCCTCTCAACTTTTTAACACATGCTATGCGGGTGAAATGATGATAGCATGCCAACTTACAACATTTTCATAGTTCATTTGTAGTGCTTTTCAATTTCAGGGTCAACTAGCTCAAAAAAAAGTAAATGCACGAAGAATACCAAATGAAGTCAGAAATTGTTGAAATTTTGTGCTGTGCCTTAGAATGGTGCATTTTGAACACACAAAATGTATGGAGTTCAAATAAGTTCAAAAAATGAAATCCCTTTGTAAGAGATGAGTTCTTGTTCGAAACCGTGATACTTCGAGAGAGATTGTCCGTTTTGTACACGAAGTGCATCCAGTTTTTGTCATAGCCCTCTCAACTTTTTAACACATGCTATGCGGGTGAAATGATGATAGCATGCCGACTTTCAACATTTTCAGAGTTCATTTGTAGTGCTTTTCAATTTCAGGGTCAACTAGCTCAAAACAAAATAAGTAACTGCACGAAGAATACCAAATGAAGTCGGAAATTGTTGAAATTTTGTGATGTGCCTCAGAATGGTGCATTTTGAACACACAAAAAGTATGGAGTTCAAATAAGTTCAAAAAAATGAAATCCCTTTGTAAGAGATGAGTTCTCGTTCGAAACCCTCATACTTCGAGAGAGATTGTCTGTTTTGTACACTAAGTGCATCCAGTTTTTGTCGTAGCCGTCTCAACTTTTTAACACATGCTATGTGTGTGAAATAATGATAGCATGCCAACTTTCAACATTTTCATAGTTCATTTGTAGTGCTTTTCAATTTCAGGGTCAACTAGCTCAAAAAAAAAGTAAATGCACGAAGAATACCAAATGAAGTCAGAAATTGTTGAAAT
This sequence comes from Hordeum vulgare subsp. vulgare, assembly GCF_904849725.1. Taxonomy (NCBI): domain Eukaryota; kingdom Viridiplantae; phylum Streptophyta; class Magnoliopsida; order Poales; family Poaceae; genus Hordeum; species Hordeum vulgare. The sequence goes on along the minus strand of NC_058524.1, from coordinate 283,380,139 downwards.
GTTGTGACGTGCCTTAGAATGGTGCATTTTGAACACACGAAAAGTATGGAGTTCAAATAAGTTCAAAAAAATGAAATCCCTTTGTAAGAGATGAGTTCTCGTTCGAAACCCTCATACTTCGAGAGAGATTGTCCGTTTTGTACACGAAGTGCATCCAGTTTTTGCCGTAGCCCTCTCAACTTTTTAACACGTGCTATGCGGGTGAAATGATGATAGCATGCCAACTTACAACATTTTCATAGTTCATTTGTAGTGCTTTTCAATTTCAGGGTCAACTAGCTCAAAAAAAAAGTAAATGCACGAAGAATACCAAATGAAGTCAGAAATTGTTGAAATTTTGTGATGTGCCTTAGAATGGTGTATTTTGAACACACAAAATGTATGGAGTTCAAATAAGTTCAAAAAAATGAAATCCCTTTGTAAGAGATGAGTTCTTGTTCGAAACCGTGATACTTCGAGAGAGATTGTCCGTTTTGTACATGAAGTGCATCTAGTTTTTGTCGTAGCCCTCTCAACTTTTTAACACATGCTATGCGGGTGAAATGATGATAGCATGCCAACTTTCAACATTATGAGAGTTCATTTGTAGTGCTTTTCAATTTCAGGGTCAACTAGGTCAAAACAAAATAAGTAAATGCACGAAGAATACCAAATGAAGTAAGAAATTGTTGAAATTTTGTGATGTGCCTTAGAATGGTGCATTTTGAACACACAAAAAGTATGGAGTTAAAATAAGTTCAAAAAAATGAAATCCCTTTGTAAGAGATGAGTTCTCGTTCGAAACCCTCATACTTCGAGAGAGATTGTCCGTTTTGTACACTAAGTGCATCCAGTTTTTGTCCTAGCCGTCTCAACTTTTTAGCACATCCTATGTGTGTGAAATAATGATAGCATGCCAACTTTCAACATTTTCATAGTTCATTTGTAGTGCTTTTCAATTTCAGGGTCAACTAGGTCAAAAAAAAAAAAGTAAATGCACGAAGAATACCAAATGAAGTCAGAAATTGTTGAAATGTTGTGACGTGCCTTAGAATGGTGCATTTTGAACACACAAAAAGTATGGAGTTCAAATAAGTTCAAAAAAATGAAATCCCTTTGTAAGAGATGAGTTCTCGTTCGAAACCCTCATACTTCGAGAGAGATTGTCCGTTTTGTACACTAAGTGCATCCAGTTTTTGTCGTAGCCGTCTCAACTTTTTAACACATGCTATGTGTGTGAAATAATGATAGCATGCCAACTTTCAACATTTTCATAGTTCATTTGTAGTGCTTTTCAATTTCAGGGTCAACTAGGTCAAAACAAAATAAGTAAATGCACGAAGAATACCAAATGAAGTCAGAAATTGTTGAAATTTTGTTATGTGCCTTAGAATGGTGCATTTTGAACACACAAGAAGTATGGAGTTCAAATAAGTTCAAAAAAATGAAATTCCTTTGTAGGAGATGAGTTCTCGTTCGAAACCCTGATACTTCGAGCGAGATTGTCCGTTTTGTACACGAAGTGCATCCAGTTTTTGTCGTAGCCCTGTCAACTTTTTAACAAATGCTATGTGGGTGAAATGATGATAGCATGCCAACTTTCAACATTTTCAGAGTTCATTTGTAGTGCTTTTCAATTTCAGGGTCAACTAGCTCAAAAAAAAATAAGTAAATGCACGAAGAATACCAAATGAAGTCAGAAATTGGTGAAATTTTGTGATGAGCCTTAGAATGGTGCATTTTGAACGCACAAAAAGTATGGAGTTCAAATAAGTTCAAAAAATGAAATCCCTTTTTAAGAGATGAGTTCTCGTTCGAAAGCTTGATACTTCGAGAGAGATTGTCCGTTTTGTACACGAACTGCATCCAGTTTTTGTCGTAGCCCTCTCAACATTTTAACACATGGTATGAGGGTGAAATGATGATAGCATGCCAACTTTCAACATTTTCAGAGTTCATTTGTAGTGCTTTTCAATTTCAGGGTCAACTAGCTCAAAAAAAAAAGTAAATGCACGAAGAATACCAAATGAAGTCAGAAATTGTTGAAATTTTGTGATGTGCCTTAGAATGGTGCATTTTTAAGACACAAAATGTATGGAGTTCAAATAAGTTCAAAAAAATGAAACCCTTTGTAAGAGATGAGTTCTTGTTCCAAACCGTGATACTTCGAGAGAGATTGTCCGTTTTGTACACGAAGTGCATCCAGTTTTTGTCGTTGCCCTCTCAACTTTTTAACACATGCTATGCGGGTGAAATGATGATAGCATGCCAACTTACAACATTTTCATAGTTCATTTGTAGTGCTTTTCAATTTCAGGGTCAACTAGCTCAAAAAAAAAGTGAATGCACGAAGAATACCAAATGAAGTCAGAAATTGTTGAAATTTTGTGATGTGCCTTAGAATGGTGCATTTTGAACACACAAAATGTATGGAGTTCAATTAAGTTCAAAAAAATGAAATCCCTTTGTAAGAGATGATTTCTTGTTCGAAACCGTGATACTTCGAGAGAGATTGTCCGTTTTGTACACGAAGTGCATCCAGTTTTTGTCGTAGCCCTCTCAACTTTTTAACACATGCTATGCGGGTGAAATGATGATAGCATGCCAACTTTCAACATCTTCAGAGTTCATTTGTAGTGCTTTTCAATTTCAGGGTCAACTAGCTCAAAAAAAAATAAGTAACTGCACGAAGAATACCAAATGAAGTCAGAAATTGTTGAAATTTTGTGATGTGCCTCAGAATGGTGCATTTTGAACACACAAAAAGTATGGAGTTCGAATAAGTTCAAAAAAATGAAATCCCTTTGTAAGAGATGAGTTCTCGTTCGAAACCCTCATACTTCGAGAGAGATTGTCCGTTTTGTACACTAAGTGCATCCAGTTTTTGACGTAGCCGTCTCAACTTTTTAACACATGCTATGTGTGTGAAATAATGATAGCATGCCAACTTTCAACATTTTCATAGTTCATTTGTAGTGCTTTTCAATTTCAGGGTCAACTAGCTCAAAAAAAAAAGTAAATGCACGAAGAATACCAAATGAAGTCAGAAATTGTTGAAATGTTGTGACGTGCCTTAGAATGGTGCATTTTGAACACACGAAAAGTATGGAGTTCAAATAAGTTCAAAAAAATGAAATCCCTTTGTAAGAGATGAGTTCTCGTTCGAAACCCTCATACTTCGAGAGAGATTGTCCGTTTTGTACACGAAGTGCATCCAGTTTTTTCCGTAGCCCTCTCAACTTTTTAACACATGCTATGCGGGTGAAATGATGATAGCATGCCAACTTACAACATTTTCATAGTTCATTTGTAGTGCTTTTCAATTTCAGGGTCAACTAGCTCAAAAAAAAAGTAAATGCACGAAGAATACCAAATGAAGTCAGAAATTGTTGAAATTTTGTGATGTGCCTTAGAATGGTGCATTTTGAACACACAAAATGTATGGAGTTCAAATAAGTTCAAAAAAATGAAATCCCTTTGTAAGAGATGAGTTCCTGTTCGAAACCGTGATACTTCGAGAGAGATTGTCCGTTTTGTACATGAAGTGCATCAAGTTTTTGTCGTAGCCCTCTCAACTTTTTAACACATGCTATGCGGGTGAAATGATGATAGCATGCCAACTTTCAACATTATGAGAGTTCATTTGTAGTGCTTTTCAATTTCAGGGTCAACTAGGTCAAAACAAAATAAGTAAATGCACGAACAATACCAAATGAAGTCAGAAATTGTTGAAATTTTGTGATGTGCCTTAGAATGGTGCATTTTGAACACACAAAAAGTATGGAGTTAAAATAAGTTCAAAAAAATGAAATCCCTTTGTAAGAGATGAGTTCTCGTTCGAAACCCTCATACTTCGAGAGAGATTGTCCGTTTTGTACACTAAGTGCATCCAGTTTTTGTCCTAGCCGTCTCAACTTTTTAACACATCCTATGTGTGTGAAATAATGATAGCATGCCAACTTTCAACATTTTCATAGTTCATTTGTAGTGCTTTTCAATTTCAGGGTCAACTAGGTCAAAAAAAAAAGTAAATGCACGAAGAATACCAAATGAAGTCAGAAATTGTTGAAATGTTGTGACGTGCCTTAGAATGGTGCATTTTGAACACACAAAAAGTATGGAGTTCAAATAAGTTCAAAAAAATGAAATCCCTTTGTAAGAGATGAGTTCTCGTTCGAAACCCTCATACTTCGAGAGAGATTGTCCGTTTTGTACACTAAGTGCATCCAGTTTTTGTCGTAGCCGTCTCAACTTTTTAACACATGCTATGTGTGTGAAATAATGATAGCATGCCAACTTTCAACATTTTCATAGTTCATTTGTAGTGCTTTTCAATTTCAGGGTCAACTAGGTCAAAAAAAAATAAGTAAATGCACGAAGAATACCAAATGAAGTCAGAAATTGTTGAAATGTTGTGACGTGCCTTAGAATGGTGCATTTTGAACACACAAAAAGTATGGAGTTCAAATAAGTTCAAAAAAATGAAATCCCTTTGTAAGAGATGAGTTCTCGTTCGAAACCCTCATACTTCGAGAGAGATTGTCCGTTTTGTACACGAAGTGCATCCAGTTTTTGCCGTAGCCCTCTCAACTTTTTAACACATGCTATGCGGGTGAAATGATGATAGCATGCCAACTTACAACATTTTCATAGTTCATTTGTAGTGCTTTTCAATTTCAGGGTCAACTAGCTCAAAAAAAAAGTAAATGCACGAAGAATACCAAATGAAGTCAGAAATTGTTGAAATTTTGTGATGTGCCTTAGAATGGTGCATTTTGAACACACAAAATGTATGGAGTTCAAATAAGTTCAAAAAAATGAAATCCCTTTGTAAGAGATGAGTTCTTGTTCGAAACCGTGATACTTCGAGAGAGATTGTCCGTTTTGTACACGAAGTGCATCCAGTTTTTGTCGTAGCCCTCTCAACTTTTTAACACATGCTATGCGGGTGAAATGATGATAGCATGCCAACTTTCAACATTATGAGAGTTCATTTTTTGTGCTTTTCAATTTCAGGGTCAACTAGGTCAAAACAAAATAAGTAAATGCACGAAGAATACCAAATGAAGTCAGAAATTGTTGAAATTTTGTGATGTGCCTTAGAATGGTGCATTTTGAACACACAAAAAGTATGGAGTTAAAATAAGTTCAAAAAAATGAAATCCCTTTGTAAGAGATGAGTTCTCGTTCGAAACCCTCATAATTCGAGAGAGATTGTCCGTTTTGTACACTAAGTGCATCCAGTTTTTGTCCTAGCCGTCTCAACTTTTTAACACATGCTATGTGTGTGAAATAATGATAGCATGCCAACTTTCAACATTTTCATAGTTCATTTGTAGTGCTTTTCAATTTCAGGGTCAACTAGGTCAAAGAAAAAAGTAAATGCACGAAGAATACCAAATGAAGTCAGAAATTGTTGAAATGTTGTGACGTGCCTTAGAATGGTGCATTTTGAACACACAAAAAGTATGGAGTTCAAATAAGTTCAAAAAAATGAAATCCCTTTGTAAGAGATGAGTTCTCGTTCGAAACCCTCATACTTCGAGAGAGATTGTCTGTTTTGTACACGAAGTGCATCCAGTTTTTGCCGTAGCCCTCTCAACTTTTTAACACATGCTATGCGGGTGAAATGATGATAGCATGCGAACTTACAACATTTTCATAGTTCATTTGTAGTGCTTTTCAATTTCAGAGTCAACTAGCTCAAAAAAAAAGTAAATGCACGAAGAATACCAAATGAAGTCAGAAATTGTTGAAATTTTGTGATGTGCCTTAGAATGGTGCATTTTGAACGCACAAAAAGTATGGAGTTCAAATAAGTTCAAAAAATAAAATCCCTTTGTAAGAGATGAGTTCTCGTTCGAAAGCCTGATACTTCGAGAGAGATTGTCCGTTTTGTACACGAACTGCATCCAATTTTTGTCGTAGCCCTCTCAACTTTTTAACACATGCTATGAGGGTGAAATGATGATAGCATGCCAACTTTCAACATTTTCATAGTTCATTTGTAGTGCTTTTCAATTTCAGGGTCAACTAGCTCAAAAAAAAAGTAAATGCACGAAGAATACCAAATGAAGTCAGAAATTGTTGAAATTTTGTGATGTGCCTTAGAATGGTGCATTTTTAAGACACAAAATGTATGGAGTTCAAATAAGTTCAAAAAAATGAAACCCTTTGTAAGAGATGAGTTCTTGTTCGAAACCGTGATACTTCGAGAGAGATTGTCCGTTTTGTACACGAAGTGCATCCAGTTTTTGTCGTTGCACTCTCAACTTTTTAACACATGCTATGCAGGTGAAATGATGATAGCATGCCAACTTACAACATTTTCATAGTTCATTTGTAGTGCTTTTCAATTTCAGGATCAACTAGCTCAAAAAAAAAGTAAATGCACGAAGAATACCAAATGAAGTCAGAAATTGTTGAAATTTTGTGATGTGCCTTAGAATGGTGCATTTTGAACACACAAAATGTATGGAGTTCAAATAAGTTCAAAAAATGAAATCCCTTTGTAAGAGATGAGTTCTTGTTCGAAACCGTGATACTTCGAGAGAGATTGTCCGTTTTGTACACGAAGTGCATCCAGTTTTTGTCGTAGCCCTCTCAACTTTTTAACACATGCTATGCGGGTGAAATGATGATAGCATGCGAACTTTCAACATTTTCAGAGTTCATTTGTAGTCCTTTTCAATTTCAGGGTCAACTAGCTAAAAAAAAATAAGTAAATGCACGAAGAATACCAAATGAAGTCAGAAATTGTTGAAATTTTGTGATGTGCCTCAGAATGGTGCATTTTGAACACGCAAAAAGTATGGAGTTCAAATAAGTTCAAAAAATGAAATCCCTTTGTAAGAGATGAGTTCTCGTTCAAAACCCTCATACTTCGAGAGAGATTGTCCGTTTTGTACACTAAGTGCATCCAGTTTTTGTCGTAGCCGTCTCAACTTTTTAACACATGCTATGTGTGTGAAATAATGATAGCATGCCAACTTTCAACATTTTCATATTTCATTTGTAGTGCTTTTCAATTTCAGGGTCAACTAGGTAAAAAAAAATAAGTAAATGCACGCAGAATACCAAATGAAGTCCGAAATTGATGAAATGTTGTGACGTGCCTTAGAATGGTGCATTTTGAACACACAAAAAGTATGGAGTTCAAATAAGTTCAAAAAAATGAAATCCCTTTGTAAGAGATGAGTTCTCGTTCGAAACCCTCATACTTCGAGAGAGATTGTCCGTTTTGTACACGAAGTGCATCCAGTTTTTGCCGTAGCCCTCTCAACTTTTTAACACATGCTATGCGGGTGAAATGATGATAGCATGCCAACTTACAACATTTTCATAGTTCATTTGTTGTGCTTTTCAATTTCAGGGTCAACTAGCTCAAAAAAAAAGTAAATGCACGAAGAATACCAAATGAAGTCAGAAATTGTTGAAATTTTGTGATGTGCCTTAGAATGGTGCATTTTGAACACACAAAATGTATGGAGTTCAAATAAGTTCAAAAAAATGAAATCCCTTTGTAAGAGATGAGTTCTTGTTCGAAACCGTGATACTTCGAGAGAGATTGTCCGTTTTGTACACGAAGTGCATCCAGTTTTTGTCGTAGCCCTAACAACTTTTTAACACATGCTATGCGGGTGAAATGATGATAGCATGCCAACTTTCAACATTATCAAAGTTCATTTGTAGTGCTTTTCAATTTCAGGCTCAACTAGGTCAAAACAAAATAAGTAAATGCACGAAGAATACCAAATGAAGTCAGAAATTGTTGAAATTTTGTGATGTGCCTTACAATGGTGCATTTTGAACACACAAAAAGTATGGAGTTAAAATAAGTTCAAAAAAATGAAATCCCTTTGTAAGAGATGAGTTCTCGTTCGAAACCCTCATACTTCGAGAGAGATTGTCCGTTTTGTACACTAAGTGCATCCAGTTTTTGTCGTAGCCGTCTCAACTTTTTAACACATGCTATGTGTGTGAAATAATGATAGCATGCCAACTTTCAACATTTTCATAGTTCATTTGTAGTGCTTTTCAATTTCAGGGTCAACTAGGTCAAAAAAAATAAGTAAATGCACGAAGAATACCAAATGAAGTCAGAAATTGTTGAAATGTTGTGACGTGCCTTAGAATGGTGCATTTTGAACACACAAAAAGTATGGAGTTCAAATAAGTTCAAAAAAATGAAATCCCTTTGTAAGAGATGAGTTCTCGTTCGAAACCCTCATACTTCGAGAGAGATTGTCCGTTTTGTACACGAAGTGCATCCAGTTTTTGCCGTAGCCCTCTCAACTTTTTAACACATGCTATGCGGGTGAAATGATGATAGCATGCCAACTTACAACATTTTCATAGTTCATTTGTAGTGCTTTTCAATTTCAGGGTCAACTAGCTCAAAAAAAAAAGCAAATGCACGAAGAATACCAAATGAAGTCAGAAATTGTTGAAATTTTGTGATGTGCCTTAGAAAGGTGCATTTTGAACGCACAAAAAGTATGGAGTTCAAATAAGTTCAAAAAAATGAAATCCCTTTGTAAGAGATGAGTTCTCGTTCGAAAGCCTGATACTTCGAGAGAGATTGTCCGTTTTGTACACTAAGTGCGTCCAGTTTTTGTCGTAGCCCTCTCAACTATTTAACACATGCTATGAGGGTGAAATGATGATAGCATGCCAACTTTCAACATTTTCAGAGTTCATTTGTAGTGCTTTTCAATTTCAGGGTCAACTAGCTCAAAAAAAAATAAGTAAATGCACAAAGAATACCAAATGAAGTGAGCAATTGTTGAAGTTTTGTGATGTGCCTTAGAATGGTGCATTTTTAAGACACAAATGTATAGAGTTCAAATAAGTTCAAAAAAATGAAACCCTTTGTAAGAGATGAGTTCTTGTTCGAAACCGTGATACTTCGAGAGAGATTGTCCGTTTTGTACACGAAATGCATCTAGTTTTTGTCGTAGCCCTGTCAACTTTTTAACACATGCTATGCGGGTGAAATGATGATAGCATGCCAACTTACAACATTTTCATAGTTCATTCGTAGTGCTTTTCAATTTCAGGGTCAACTAGCTAAAAAAAAAGTAAATGCACGAAGAATACCAAATGAAGTCAGAAATTGTTGAAATTTTGTGACGTGCCTTAGAATGGTGCATTTTGAACACACAAAATGTATGGAGTTCAAATAAGTTCAAAAAATGAAATCCCTTTGTAAGAGATGAGTTCTTGTTCGAAACCGTGATACTTCGAGAGAGATTGTCCGTTTTGTACACTGTGACGCCCTCGGCTTAATCGTACGCTAATCATACACGCAAATGCGTACGATCAAACCCAAGGACTCACGGGGAGATATCACAACACAACTCTAGACACAAATAAAATAACATCAGCTTCATATTACAAGCCAGGGGCCTCGAGGGCTAGAATACGAAAGCTCGATAAGCACACGAGTCAGCGGAAGCAACAAATATCTAAGTACAGACATAAAACATGGGGTGCCTTAGAGAAGGCTAGCACAAAAGATACAACGATCGAACGAGGCGAGGCCTCCTGCCTGGGAGCCTCCTAACTACTCCTGATCATCAGCGGCCTCCACGTAGTAGTAGGCACCGTCGGGGTAGCAGTCGTCGGTGGCGGGGACCTCCATCTCCTGGGCTTCATCATCTGGTCGCAGCAAACGGATCAAGGGAACAAGGGGGGAGCAAAGCAGCGGTGAGTACTCATCCAAAGTACTCGCAAGTCTTACATCAGCACTAGTCTAATTATGCATCAGTATCAAAGAAGGGGGGGTATATGTGGACTGACTGCAGCAATGCGAGAATAGAGAGAGAAGGCCTAGTCCTATCGAAGACTAGCATCTTCAGGGTCTTGCAGCAATAGACGAGAGTAGAACACGGGTAAAACATTAATAGTCATATTGTTGCAGCAATATTAAAGTGAGGTCACGCCTAAAGATCCTCCCTCGACTCCCTGCGAGGAAGCAATCCCGAGGCAAACTAATTCCAGTTAAGTAACAATTGTAGTTGTATAAGATCGGGGCACAACTCCAAGTCGTCGTGTAACCGTGGACACGGCTATCCGAATAGTTAATTTTCATCCCTGCAGGGGTGCACCACATGTCCCGTCACGCTCGATAACACTCTGGCCGGACATACTTTTCTGGGTCCTGCCCGGCCTCGGAATATCGACACGTCGCAGCCCCACCTAAGACTAATCAGAGAGGCCAGCCCGCCGGTCTAAATCCTAAGCACAAAGGGTTCATGGGCCCAGTTCCCCTTCACGCTCCTGCACGTGGCGTGGGCGGCCGACGTCAGTCCTAGCATCCCTTAATCACAAGCGCGATGCATCTCGGGACCACTCGGGCGCGCGCCGCTACACTGTTGGCATCTGAAAAGCTTCGGCTGATACCGCGACGCCGAGTACCCATAATTCTTCCCGCGTAGCCGGTTAGTGCGAAAAGGTCTCCGACCAACCCAGATCAAATACCCAAATCCATTAGCATTTTAATTAGGCCAACAACACGGTCTCGCGGGAATCCACCCGTCTTACAACTAATCACCAATGATCCCAGTAACATGGTCGAGTAACTGTGTGGTTGTAACATCGGGGGAATCCGAGGTATCACCCTCGTTGGATTCCGAACGACGTACCCGTCAAGGTGGGCTTAGAGGAATCACCCTCGGGGGTCCCACACTCGCGGGGTGGCACGACAGAGACGTCATCGGGAATGGTGAAAGAGGAATCACCCTCGATAACCACGACCGACTAGCTATACTACAGAGATATCATCAGGAGTACTTAGCGAGGTGTCACCCTCGGTACCCGATAGTATCTCTGTAGCGTCGTACAACGAAGGGGGGTGAATGTGCTGTGTCGGGTCTGGCTCGTCGATCAGAGATCGAGATTTGAAAACAAGCGGGGCAACTGATCTACGGGGTCAGAGGGGATGACTGCTCCACCTATACTAAGGAGATTAAAGGTACAGGACTGAAAGTAGCAGTTCATCAAAAACAGGCTATGCATCAGATATAGGAGCTAACTACAACAGTAGCAAAATACTAATGCAAGCAGTAGGAAGAAAGACATAGGCGATATAGGAATGATCAAGGGGAGTTTGCTTGCCTTGCTGCTCTGCGGCAAAGGGCTGATCGGCAGGGTCGTAGATGTACCCGGCAGCAGCGTCAGTCTCGGGGTCTACCGGTAAGATGAGGGGGAAGAAACAATAAATAATAGCACCGACGCAACACAAAGCATGACATGGAAATATGCAGGCTAGACATGAGCTAACGCAGCAACATCCGTCATAGACGGGTCGGAAGAATATCTGACGATATTTTCCGGGTCTCGGGCTACTACCGGTTACACTGGATACGATGGAAAAGTTCCATGTTTGCTACGCTAGGGACGCGTGACAGACGAACGGGCCGTGTATCCGGGTTCGTCTCGCTTTGCTGATCAACTTTCATGTTGAAATTATTTCGATCTGACTTACGGATTATTTAATATTAATTTTCAAAGTTTTATTAATTATTTAAGAATTAAAAACAGATTTAAAAGATTTAGTAAAATCCTATTATGACATCATCGCGATGTCAGGCTGACATCACATTTGACCGGTCAACTGACCAGCGGGTCCCGAACGTCATAGGCACAAGTTTTATTTAAGATTAATTATTTATTAATCAGATTAATTCAATGAGGGACCCACGTGTCATACTCTAATTATGTAAATTAATTATTTTAACTAAATATCTATTTATTTATTTAATAAAACATTATTATTATTATTATTATTTATATTAACTACCGCGTGGGGCCTCCCTGTCATAGACAGCGGGTGCACTGGCCCCACCGGTAAGTGACCTAAGGCCAAATTCACATTTTAATCACAAATAAATAGACATACAAATGTCGTATCCCTCCACATGCCTATATACGCAAATACATACATAATAGGGTATCGAATACATACATACATACATACGGCATCTAATACATCTCTTATTTTTATTCATTTTTCTTTAACTCTCATCTCTGCCCTCTCTGTTCATCTGTTCATCTCTCAACACAGAGGAATGGGGCAAAACTCCACCACCCTACGAGACCTCAACGGCGTCGGAAAAGGGAACTAATCTCCGGAACGGATCCGGGGCGGAAAACTGAAGGAGAGGGTGGGAGGAGCCCGTAAAAGGGCTCACCGGCGTTGCCGGGGAACGGGGCGGCGAGGCTCGGGGTGACCGTTGTGGAGGATGACGAGGAGGCCGATGGTGCAGCGCCGGCGAGGAGGAGCCCGAGGTGGCGGTTACCGGCGGTGGCGCGGAGGTCGCGGTGGGCCGGAGAAGGACCGACGGGGAGGGGCCCGGTGACGGGGTCGCCGTGGCCGGTGAGGACCCCGGCCGAAGCGTCGACGGGGAGGGGTTCGGTCGCCGGATCTGGAGGGGCGATGAGCTCCGGCCGGCGGGGAAGGAACCGGCGGGGAGGACGGTGCAGGGCAGGAGGCCGGCGGGCGTTGGTGGCCGTGGGGGGAGGAGGGGCTCGCCGTGGGAGGTAGGAGGAGGTGGAGAGGCGGGCTCGCCGGCGGGGAGGGGAGGCGCGCCGGCCAGGGAGAGGCGCTGGCCGAGGCGGGCGAGGTGGAGAGGAGGGAGGCGAGATGGGGAGGGAGAGGCGAGAGGGGCGACGGGATGGGGCGGGGCGCTGTCGTGCGTGGGGTGGGGTGGGGCCGCGAGGGGAGGGGAGTGGCGGCGGCGTGGGAAAGGGACGGAGTAGCGAGGGGAGGGGGGCCTCTCGCTAGGGTTTGGCGGGAGGGGGCGCGGGAGGTGGCCGGCTGGGCCTTGAGCCCAGTTGGGCCACGGGGGGGTTGTTTCCTTTTTTTTTTGATTTGTTTTATTCTGTTTTCTCTTTTCCCTTTTATCATTTCTTTCTTTCAGTTTTCTTTTCTTTCTTTTATTATTTAATTTACTATTTGAATTTTTCTTTTGAAACACTTTCTCTTATTATATTTTCTTTTAAAAATTATTATACGTACTTTTAATCCTATCTTTCATATACCTATTCTTTTAATATTCGTAACGAACTTATAAGGTACTTTTCTTTTGTTTCCAAATCTTTTAATCCGGACAGACGCGAATCAACGCGGGTCTGAGATGGGAATCCGATGACGTGGCATCGTTAGCGGTTGATCACTGTAGCTTAATTACAATAATCACTGTAGCAAAAGTCGAGGATGTCACAATTCTCCCCTACTAACAAGAATTCTCGTCCCGAGAATTAAGAGGTAGAGGGAAAGAGCCCGGGGTATTCATCACGAAGATGATCCTCGCGTTCCCAAGTGGCTTCATCTTCAGAGTGATTTGACCACTGTACCTTAAGGAACTTAGTGACCTTGCGACGAGTCTTACGTTCAGCTTGGTCGAGAATGCGGACCGGATGCTCTTTATAAGAGAGGTCTTGTTGTAGCTCTAACATATCGTGATCCACTGCTCGAATAGGGTCCTTGAAGCAGCGACGGAGCTGAGAAACATGGAAGACATCGTGAACCTGAGAAAGGTTCGCCGGCAGTTCCAATCGATAAGCCACTCTTCCACGCCTTTCGAGAACAGTGAAAGGACCAATATAACGAGGAGCTAACTTGCCCTTGATTCCGAAACGGTGTGCACCTCTCATTGGTGTAACACGAAGATAAGCCTTTTCGCCAGGTTGATAGACCATATCTTGATGATGACCGTCATACTAACTTTTCTGACGAGACTGAGCAGCCTTCAGATTCTCATGAATAATGCGGACTTGATCTTCGGCATGTTGAATAATATCCGGACCGAAGAGTGATCGTTCCCCAGTTTCTGACCAATTCAGAGGAGTCCGACACCTTCGCCCGTACAATACTTCGAAAGGGGCCATCTTCAGACTAGCTTGATAGCTATTGTTGTAAGAGAACTCGGCATACGGGAGAGATTCCTCCCATTTCTTACCGAAAGAAATGACACAAGCTCGAAGCATGTCCTCAAGAATTTGGTTGACTCGTTCAACTTGTCCCTGGGATTGAGGATGAAATGCAGTGCTGAAGGACAGATGAGTCCCCATAGCCTTCTGAAAACTTTCCCAGAATTTTGAGGTGAACAAGCTGCCACGGTCCGAACTGATTACCAACGGAATACCGTGCAGTGAAACAACTCTTGACATATAAAGATCTGCCAGCTGACTAGCATTAATCGTTTCTTTGACGGCCAGGAAATGTGCAACTTTGGACAGTCGATCAATGACGACAAGAATAGCATCATTACCTTTCTAAGATCTGGGAAAACCAGTGACGAAGTCCATCTCAACGTGGTCCCATTTCCACTCAGGAATAGAGATAGGCTGCAGAGCTCCAGCAGGCTTTTGGTGTTCTGCTTTGATTCGCCGGCATATATCACATTCTGCCACATAGCGTGCAATGTCTTGTTTCATATTGGGCCACCAGAATCTTTGCCGGATGTCTTGGTACATCTTGGTACTACCCGGGTGAATAGATAATGGTGTGTCATGAGCTTCTTCCATCACCTTCCCAGTCATCCTGAGATTTTCCTTCTTATTTGGGACGAATAGGCGACCCTTGAAAAACAAGGCGCCACCTTCATCAACAATGAAAAAGGAGGGTTTACCCTTTGCAATATAGCTCTTAATCCTGTCGACATCATCGTCAAAGTTTTGTATATTCTTTATGGAGCTCACAAGATCTGGTTCAACCACTAAGTTACTGAGGGAACCCTGATTAACAACACGAAGGTTCATCTTTTGATACTCTTCAGGAGGGGGAACAAGGTAACCCTGAGGAACAATGTGGAGGTTCAGCTTACGGAATTCCTCTTGCAGACGATCGTGAACCTGATGAACCTGGAGGTGGTTGCAGTATGACTTGCGACTTAAGGCATCAGCCATTACGTTAGCCTTGCCAGGGGTATATGATATACTACAGTCAAAATCTGCTATACGCTCCATCCATCTTTGTTGACGCAGGTTCAGCTCCGGTTGAGTGAACAAGTACTTCAGACTTTGATGGTCGGTGTAGATTTCACAGCGATTACCGACAAGGTATTTTCGCCATTCCTTCAATGCATGAATGACTGCGGCAAGCTCGAGATCATGAACTGGGTAGTTCTCTTTATGAGCACGCAGTTGACGTGAAGCATAAGCGATCACCTTGCGATCCTGCATTAGGACACAACCTATTCCTTGACGAGAAGCATCGTAGTATATGACGAAATCCCTTTTCGTATCTGGAGGAGCAAGTACTGGAGCGGATGTTAGTTTGTCCTTGAGTGCCTGGAAACTTTCCTGACATTTATCAGTCCATTCATACTTAACACCTTTGTGAAGCAGGTTGGTTAAGGGCTTCGCAATCTTGGAGAAGTTCTCGACGAATCGACGGCAATAGCTGGCGAGTCCGAGAAAACTTCTGACTTGCTTGACATTCTTCGGGGGAGTCCAGTCAAGAATAGCTTGAATTCGTTCGGGGTTGACCGCAATACCATCCTTGGAAATCACATGACCAAGGTAAGTCACTTCGTCTAGCCAGAACTCACATTTGGAATACTTCGCATAGAGTTTATGCTCCCGAAGCTTATCCAGTACAAGACGAAGATGTTCAGCATGCTCTTCTTTGTTCTTTGAAAACACCAGAATATCATCCAGATATACCACGACAAATTTGTCGAGGTAATCCATGAATATATAATTCATCAATCGAGAGAAAGTTGCCGGTGCATTGGTTAAGCCGAAGGACATGACGGTGTACTCGTAAGATCCATATCGAGTAACAAAGGCGGTCTTTGGAATATCCTCCTTGCGAACACGAATCTGGTGGTATCCCAATCTCAAGTCGAGCTTAGAGAAAACGGTGGAACCAGCAAGTTGATCATACAAATCATTTATCCGCGGGAGAGGATATTTGTTCTGAATAGTGGCCTGGTTGATAGGACGATAGTCTTGAACCAATCGATTTGTCCCATCCTTCTTCTTAACAAAGAGAGAAGGTGCTCCCCAAGCAGAGGAACTCGGACGGATGAAACCCAGACGGAGCGAGTTGTCAATTTCTTGCTTAAGTTCAAGGATTTCATGTGGTGGCATTTTATAAGGACGCTTGGCAATAGGAGTGGTACCGGGTACCAAGTCAATGACAAACTCGACAGCTCGAGCAGGGGGAATCCCCGGAAGTTCTTCTGGAAAGACATCTTGGAATTCTCGGACCACTGGAATGTTTTCAATCCCTTCAAGAGGCGACGCATTTAATGTATTCAAGGCATACAGCCGTGCCTCAGCATTACGGACGAGATGAGCATGGTAGCTTACTAGTTCATCTGAAAGGGTGTAGGAGGTGGACGGTTTTGGTGGCACAAACGATCGATGCCGTATGAGTTTTCAACCAGTCCATCCCCAATATTAGATAAATGTTGGATGACTTTAGTAGGATGGGGTTGGCAAGGAATTCTAATCCTTCAATTTCAACTGGAACATGGGGGCAAACCACAGAGGTTCGGCATTCGCCCCCAGGGGTGTTTACCACTATCGGGAGGTTCATCTCTTCGCTCCTAATGTCATGCATGTATGCAAAATTTTCCGACATAAAGGAATGCGATGCTCCTGTATCAAACAATACAGAAGCAGGTACTGAGTTAACGAGAAGTGTACCCATCACGGTAGCAGGCTGGTCTTGAGCTTGACCCATATCAATGTTGTTGGCCTGACCACGAACATAAGCTGGCTTAGTGTTGAAGTTGCGGTTCTGGTTGTTGCCACGACGAGTTGCGGGAAGTGCTAGCTGATTCTGATTCTGCCTGCAGTCTCTAGCACGGTGACCTGGACGGCCACACTTGAAGCACAGCCCGTCCTCAGGGCGGGAAGGAGGAACTCGAGCTGGTGGAGCTGGAAGCCTCGGCTGCCTAGGTGGTGGAGGAGGCAGGCGAGGTGCAGCATAGGACGGCCTCGGAGTAGGAGCAGGTGCATGGTACATGTTGTTGGGAATCCAGATCTTCCGCTTCTGTGCAGATGAGCCCGAAGATGAGCCCATGTCACGGTTGTGCTTGCTGCTATCTTTGTATTCCTGCAGACCAGTCTCAACCTGAATAGCCTTGTTCACGAGGGTGGCGAAATCAGCATAGTCCTGAACGAGGAGTGTCAGCTTGATATCAGGGTGGAGGCCTTCACGGAACTTCTCCTGCCTGCGTGCATCAGTCGCAATGTCTTCTTCAGCATAGCGAGATAATTCCAGAAATTCCCGCTGATAAGCATCCACAGTCTTGTTGCCCTGGACTAAGTTGCGGAACTCACGCTTCTTCCGGTCCATGATTCCCTGGGGAATGTATCGAGCACGGAAAACAGCCTTGAACTCTGCCCAAGTGATGATAGTTCCATCGGGCTGAGAGCGCCTGTGGCTGTCCCACCATTGAGCAGCGGGACCCTTCAGAAAGTAGGCGGCAAAGTTGACATAGCTCGCCAGGGGCACATTGGCAGACTCTAGCTCATAAGAAATGTCACGGAGCCAGTCATCAGCATCAAGAGGCTGAGTTGAGCTGCGGTAGATCGCAGGGTTGAGACGGCAGAAGTCTTGTAGCATCACGCCTTGTGGTTGGTTCATGTTCGGCCTTTGGAACTGATCCATGAGCCCTTGCATAAACTGGCGGTTCAGCTCAAACTGTTGGATCATCCCCGCCATATACTCAGGAGGCGGGGGTGGTGCATCGTTGGCACGGCCACGCGGGCGGCCAGCTGGTCTAACCATCCTGTTACATATTTAGCAGGGGTAGTTTAGCTTGAAGTAATTGAAAGCCATCGCACGCATTCATGAAGTAATCAAGCATAATGAAAGGGAAATGCGATAGATACTCCATAGTAGTTGAGTTCGACATACAGACCCATACATAAGTTCGATTACAGACTAACGATTAAAAACTCGAAATTTGGCGATAGCCCGGACGCATTTGACGATACCCTGGACTCACTAGGCGGCGCACAGGCACGCGGTGGAAGAGTACCACAACGAGATGTAGCGATAAGGCTACATCAACGTCGGAGAGGACGAACGAATCCTGGTAGCTGGCGGTGATAGAAGGTATGGACAGGACCCTGTGTCCCGTTGTGACTCTGGTGACGGTACCGCATCCAGTCGAGGAGCTGAGGTCCAAGTGCAGGGTTTCTACCCCCAACATCTGTCCACTCGAGAGCTGATGGTAGCTCTGTCCTGCTCGGCTCGCGGATGCGCAAAGGGGGAACCCTCGGACAGTGTGATGGCTGCAGCTCTGTCAATGCGTCGTAAAGACGAGTGCGCGTAGCATACAGCTCCACAGTCAGAGCTCGGAAAGCACGATCCATTGCCTCAGTGTACTGCACCAGAATCCGCGCGTCGTAGCGACGCGTCACGTAGGGGGCGCAGACAGCGACGAAGGAACGGTCGTTGCGCTCCCGAACGTCAGAAGCGTAGGCAGTGTGATCAGACCCAGTCTCATCCCCAGCAGGAGCATGCGGGATGTATCTGAAAGGGCTCTCCTCCAGGTGAGGGTACGCTCCACGGAGACGGGTGATGGCGATGTAGGCCGCATCATGGACGGCCATCTCGACCGACACTCCAATACCACAGAACACGTGGCGCTCGAGGGTCTCGCCGCCCCTCTGGTCGAAGATGCGAACCTCAGCCTGGTACTGGTACTGGTTGTACTCGCGGAAATCCTCGAACACAGTGTACTCGGGGTACCAGCGATATCCCAGCCTGGTCAGGAGATCGACCAAAACGGCCGGGAACCCAGTCGTCTTGGTGGCCTGTGTCAGGCGCACGTGCTGTCTTGCGGGACGCATCTGAAAATAAGATTGACGGATGTCAATGACAGTGTGTGTAATACATATTCAGGAGAAAAAGAGTAGATAGTCCAGCGCTCCGGATTGATGTGATTCGAGAACCTAATGTTAGAGTTAGTAAAATCTTTGACCCGAAAGAGAAGAGAAAGTAGAGCCTAGAGTATAGGAAAGGAGTAAAAGATACTAATACCACCCAATTGAGATGTGGGCCCGTAAGCCACAACATCAGTGTTAGTAAAGTTTTTCAAACACTAGACTCAACTTCGGCCAAGGAGTTGGAAAGGGGGCTACCTACAGGCAGTTGGCTCTGATACCAACTTGTGACGCCCTCGGCTTAATCGTACGCTAATCATACACGCAAATGCGTACGATCAAACCCAAGGACTCACGGGGAGATATCACAACACAACTCTAGACACAAATAAAATAACATCAGCTTCATATTACAAGCCAGGGGCCTCGAGGGCTAGAATACGAAAGCTCGATAAGCACACGAGTCAGCGGAAGCAAAAAATATCTGAGTACAGACATAAAACATGGGGTGCCTTAGAGAAGGCTAGCACAAAAGATACAACGATCGAACGAGGCGAGGCCTCCTGCCTGGGAGCCTCCTAACTACTCCTGATCATCAGCGGCCTCCACGTAGTAGTAGGCACCGTCGGGGTAGCAGTCGTCGGTGGCGGGGACCTCCATCTCCTGGGCTTCATCATCTGGTCGCAGCAAACGGATCAAGGGAACAAGGGGGGAGCAAAGCAGCGGTGAGTACTCATCCAAAGTACTCGCAAGTCTTACATCAGCACTAGTCTAATTATGCATCAGTATCAAAGAAGGGGGGTATATGTGGACGGACTGCAGCAATGCGAGAATAGAGAGAGAAGGCCTAGTCCTATCGAAGACTAACATCTTCAGGGTCTTGCAGCAATAGACGAGAGTAGAACACGGGTAAAACATTAATAGTCATATTGTTGCAGCAATATTAAAGTGAGGTCACGCCTAAAGATCCTCCCTCGACTCCCTGCGAGGAAGCAATCCCGAGGCAAACTAATTCCAGTTAAGTAACAATTGTAGTTGTATAAGATCGGGGCACAACTCCAAGTCGTCCTGTAACCGTGGACACGGCTATCCGAATAGTTAATTTTCATCCCTGCAGGGGTGCACCACATGTCCCGTCATGCTCGATAACACTCTGGCCGGACATACTTTTCTGGGTCCTGCCCGGCCTCGGAATATCGACACGTCGCAGCCCCACCTAAGACTAATCAGAGAGGCCAGCCCGCCGGTCTAAATCCTAAGCACAAAGGGTTCATGGGCCCAGTTCCCCTTCACGCTCCTGCACGTGGCGTGGGCGGCCGACGTCAGTCCTAGCATCCCTTAATCACAAGCGCGATGCATCTCGGGACCACTCGGGCGCGCGCCACTACACTGCTGGCATCTGAAAAGCTTCGGCTGATACCGCGACGCCGAGTACCCATAATTCTTCCCGCGTAGCCGGTTAGTGCGAAAAGGTCTCCGACCAACCCAGATCAAATACCCAAATCCATTAGCATTTTAATTAGGCCAACAACACGGTCTCGCGGGAATCCACCCGTCTTACAACTAATCACCAATGATCCCAGTAACATGGTCGAGTAACTGTGTGGTTGTAACATCGGGGGAATCCGAGGTATCACCCTCGTTGGATTCCGAACGACGTACCCGTCAAGGTGGGCTTAGAGGAATCACCCTCGGGGGTCCCACACTCGCGGGGTGGCACGACAGAGACGTCATCGGGAATGGTGAAAGAGGAATCACCCTCGATAACCACGACCGACTAGCTATACTACAGAGATATCATCAGGAGTACTTAGCAAGGTGTCACCCTCGGTACCCGATAGTATCTCTGTAGCGTCGTACAACGAAGGGGGGTGAATGTGCTGTGTCGGGTCTGGCTCGTCGATCAGAGATCGAGATTTGAAAACAAGCGGGGCAACTGATCTACGGGGTCAGAGGGGATGACTGCTCCACCTATACTAAGCAGATTAAAGGTACAGGACTGAAAGTAGCAGTTCATCAAAAACAGGCTATGCATCAGATATAGGAGCTAACTACAATAGTAGCAAAATACTAATGCAAGCAGTAGGAAGAAAGACATAGGCGATATAGGAATGATCAAGGGGAGTTTGCTTGCCTTGCTGCTCTGCGGCAAAGGGCTGATCGACAGGGTCGTAGATGTACCCGGCAGCAGCGTCAGTCTCGGGGTCTACCGGTAAGAAGAGGGGGAAGAAACAATAAATAATAGCACCGACGCAACACAAAGCATGACATGGAAATATGCATGCTAGACATGAGCTAACGCAGCAACATCCGTCATAGACAGGTCGGAAGAATATCTGACGATATTTTCCGGGTCTCGGGCTACTACCGGTTACACTGGATACGATGGAAAAGTTCCATGTTTGCTATGCTAGGGACGCGTGACAGACGAACGGGCCGTGTATCCGGGTTCGTCTCGCTTTGCTGATCAACTTTCATGTTGAAATTATTTCGATCTGACTTACGGATTATTTAATATTAATTTTCAAAGTTTTATTAATTATTTAAGAATTAAAAACGGATTTAAAAGATTTAGTAAAATCCTATTATGACATCATCGCGATGTCAGGCTGACATCACATTTGACCGGTCAACTGACCAGCGGGTCCCGAACGTCATAGGCACAAGTTTTATTTAAGATTAATTATTTATTAATCAGATTAATTCAATGAGGGACCCACGTGTCATACTCTAATTATGTTAATTAATTATTTTAACTAAATATCTATTTATTTATTTAATAAAACTTTATTATTATTATTATTTATATTAACTACCGCGTGGGGCCTCCCTGTCATAGACAGCGGGTGCACTGGCCCCACCGGTAAGTGACCTAAGGCCAAATTCACATTTTAATCACAAATAAATAGACATACAAATGTCGTATCCCTCCACATGCCTATATACGCAAATACATACATAATAGGGTATCGAATACATACATACATACATACGGCATCTAATACATCTCTTATTTTTATTCATTTTTCTTTAACTCTCATCTCTGCCCTCTCTGTTCATCTGTTCATCTCTCAACACAGAGGAATGGGGCAAAACTCCACCACCCTACGAGACCTCAACGGCGTCGGAAAAGGGAACTAATCTCCGGAACGGATCCGGGGCGGAAAACTGAAGGAGAGGGTGGGAGGAGCCCGTAAAAGGGCTCACCGGCGTTGCCGGGGAACGGGGCGGCGAGGCTCGGGGTGGCCGTTGTGGAGGATGACGAGGAGGCCGATGGTGCAGCGCCGGCGAGGAGGAGCCCGAGGTGGCGGTTACCGGCGGTGGCGCGGAGGTCGCGGTGGGCCGGAGAGGGACCGACGGGGAGGGGCCCGGTGACGGGGTCGCCGTGGCCGGTGAGGACCCCGGCCGAAGCGTCGACGGGGAGGGGCTCGGTCGCCGGATCTGGAGGGGCGATGAGCTCCGGCCGGCGGGGAAGGAACCGGCGGGGAGGACGGTGCAGGGCAGGAGGCCGGCGGGCGTTGGTGGCCGTGGGGGGAGAAGGGGCTCACCGCGGGAGGTAGGAGGAGGTGGAGAGGCGGGCTCGCCGGCGGGGAGTGGAGGCGCGCCGGCCAGGGAGAGGCGCCGGCCGAGGCGGGCGAGGTGGAGAGGAGGGAGGCGAGATGGGGAGGGAGAGGCGAGATGGGCGACGGGATGGGGCGGGGCGCTGTCGTGCGTGGGGTGGGGTGGGGCCGCGAGGGGAGGGGAGTGGCGGCGGCGTGGGAAAGGGAGGGAGTAGCGAGGGGAGGGGGGCCTCTCGCTAGGGTTTGGCGGGAGGGGGCGCGGGAGGTGGCCGGCTGGGCCTTGAGCCCAGTTGGGCCACGGGGGGGTTGTTTCCTTTTTTTTTTTTGATTTGTTTTATTCTGTTTTCTCTTTTCCCTTTTATCATTTCTTTCTTTCAGTTTTCTTTTCTTTCTTTGATTATTTAATTTACTATTTGAATTTTTCTTTTGAAACACTTTCTCTTATTATATTTTCTTTTACAAATTATTATACGTACTTTTAATCCTACCTTTCATATACCTATTCTTTTAATATTCGTAACGAACTTATAAGGTACTTTTCTTTTGTTTCCAAATCTTTTAATCCGGACAGACGCGAATCAACGCGGGTCTGAGATGGGAATCCGATGACGTGGCATCGTTAGCGGTTGATCACTGTAGCTTAATTGCAATAATCACTGTAGCAAAAGTCGAGGATGTCACATACACGAAGTGCATCGAGTTTTTGTCGTAGCCCTCTCAACTTTTTAACACATGCTATGCGGGTGAAATGATGATAGCATGCCAAATTTCAACATTTTCAGAGTTCATTTGTAGTGCTTTTCAATTTCAGGGTCAACTAGCTCAAAAAAAATAAGTAAATGCACGAAGAATACCAAATGAAGTCAGAAATTGTTGAAATTTTGTGATGTGCCTCAGAATGGTGCATTTTGAACACACAAAAAGTATGGAGTTCAAATAAGTTCAAAAAAATGAAATCCCTTTGTAAGAGATGAGTTCTCGTTCAAAACCCTCATACTTCGAGAGAGATTGTCCGTTTTGTACACTAAGTGCATCCAGTTTTTGTCGTAGCCGTCTCAACTTTTTAACACATGCTATGTGTGTGAAATAATGATAGCATGCCAACTTTCAACATTTTCATAGTTCATTTGTAGTGCTTTTCAAATTCAGGGTCAACTAGGTCAAAAAAAATATGTAAATGCACGAAGAATACCAAATGAAGTCAGAAATTGATGAAATGTTGTGACGTGCCTTAGAATGGTGCATTTTGAACACACAAAAAGTATGGAGTTCAAATAAGTTCAAAAAAATGAAATCCCTTTGTAAGAGATGAGTTCTCGTTCGAAACCCTCATACTTCGAGAGAGATTGTCCGTTTTGTACACGAAGTGCATCCAGTTTTTGCCGTAGCCCTCTCAACTTTTTAACACATGCTATGCGGGTGAAATGATGATAGCATGCCAACTTACAACATTTTCATAGTTCATTTGTTGTGCTTTTCAATTTCAGGGTCAACTAGCTCAAAAAAAAGTAAATGCACGAAGAATACCAAATGAAGTCAGAAATTGTTGAAATTTTGTGATGTGCCTTAGAATGGTGCATTTTGAACACACAAAATGTATGGAGTTCAAATAAGTTCAAAAAAATGAAATCCCTTTGTAAGAGATGAGATCTTGTTCGAAACCGTGATACTTCGAGAGAGATTGTCCGTTTTGTACACGAAGTGCATCCAGTTTTTGTCGTAGCCCTCTCAAATTTTTAACACATGCTATGCGGGTGAAATGATGATAGCATGCCAACTTTCAACATTATCAGAGTTCATTTGTAGTGCTTTTCAATTTCAGGGTCAACTAGGTCAAAACAAAATAAGTAAATGCACGAAGAATACCAAATGAAGTCAGAAATTGTTGAAATTTTGTGATGTGCCTTAGAATGGTGCATTTTGAACACACAAAAAGTATGGAGTTAAAATAAGTTCAAAAAAATGAAATCCCTTTGTAAGAGATGAGTTCTCGTTCGAAACCCTCATACTTCGAGAGAGATTGTCCGTTTTGTACACTAAGTGCATCCAGTTTTTGTCGTAGCCGTCTCAACTTTTTAACACATGCTATGTGTGTGAAATAATGATAGCATGCCAACTTTCAACATTTTCATAGTTCATTTGTAGTGCTTTTCAATTTCAGGGTCAACTAGGTCAAAAAAAATAAGTAAATGCACGAAGAATACCAAATGAAGTCAGAAATTGTTGAAATGTTGTGACGTGCCTTAGAATGGTGCATTTTGAACACACAAAAAGTATGGACTTCAAATAAGTTCAAAAAAATGAAATCCCTTTGTAAGAGATGAGTTCTCGTTCGAAACCCTCATTCTTTGAGAGAGCTTGTCCGTTATGTACACGAAGTCCATCCAGTTTTTGCCGTAGCCCTCTCAACTTTTTAACACATGCTATGCAGGTGAAATGATGATAGCATGCCAACTTACAACATTTTCATAGTTCATTTGTAGTGCTTTTCAATTTCAGGGTCAACTAGCTCAAAAAAAAAGTAAATGCACGAAGAATACCAAATGAAGTCAGAAATTGTTGAAATTTTGTGATGTGCCTTAGAATGGTGCATTTTGGACACACAAAATGTATGGAGTTCAAATAAGTTCAAAAAAATGAAATCCCTTTGTAAGAGATGAGTTCTTGTTCGAAACCGTGATACTTCGAGAGAGATTGTCCGTTTTGTACACGAAGTGCATCCAGTTTTTGTCGTAGCGCTCTCAACTTTTTAACACATGCTATGCGGGTGAAATGATGATAGCATGCCAAGTTTCAACATTATCAGAGTTCATTTGTAGTGCTTTTCAATTTCAGGGTCAACTAGGTCAAAACAAAATAAGTAAATGCACGAAGAATACCAAATGAAGTCAGAAATTGTTGAAATTTTGTGATGTGCCTTAGAATGGTGCATTTTGAACACACAAAAAGTATGGAGTTAAAATAAGTTCAAAAAAATGAAATCCCTTTGTAAGAGATGAGTTCTCGTTCGAAACCCTCATACTTCGAGAGAGATTGTCCGTTTTGTACACTAAGTGCATCCAGTTTTTGTCGTAGCCGTCTCAACTTTTTAACACATGCTATGTGTGTGAAATAATGATAGCATGCCAACTTTCAACATTTTCATAGTTCATTTGTAGTGCTTTTCAATTTCAGGGTCAACTAGGTCAAAAAAAATAAGTAAATGCACGAAGAATACCAAATGAAGTCAGAAATTGTTGAAATGTTGTGACGTGCCTTAGAATGGTGCATTTTGAACACACAAAAAGTATGGACTTCAAATAAGTTCAAAAAAATGAAATCCCTTTGTAAGAGATGAGTTCTCGTTCGAAACCCTCATTCTTTGAGAGAGCTTGTCCGTTATGTACACGAAGTCCATCCAGTTTTTGCCGTAGCCCTCTCAACTTTTTAACACATGCTATGCAGGTGAAATGATGATAGCATGCCAACTTACAACATTTTCATAGTTCATTTGTAGTGCTTTTCAATTTCAGGGTCAACTAGCTCAAAAAAAAAGTAAATGCACGAAGAATACCAAATGAAGTCAGAAATTGTTGAAATTTTGTGATGTGCCTTAGAATGGTGCATTTTGGACACACAAAATGTATGGAGTTCAAATAAGTTCAAAAAAATGAAATCCCTTTGTAAGAGATGAGTTCTTGTTCGAAACCGTGATACTTCGAGAGAGATTGTCCGTTTTGTACACGAAGTGCATCCAGTTTTTGTCGTAGCGCTCTCAACTTTTTAACACATGCTATGCGGGTGAAATGATGATAGCATGCCAAGTTTCAACATTATCAGAGTTCATTTGTAGTGCTTTTCAATTTCAGGGTCAACTAGGTCAAAACAAAATAAGTAAATGCACGAAGAATACCAAATGAAGTCAGAAATTGTTGAAATTTTGTGATGTGCCTTAGAATGGTGCATTTTGAACACACAAAAAGTATGGATTTAAAATAAGTTCAAAAAAATGAAATCCCTTTGTAAGAGATGAGTTCTCGTTCGAAACCCTCATACTTCGAGAGAGATTGTCCGTTTTGTACACTAAGTGCATCCAGTTTTTGTCGTAGCCGTCTCAACTTTTTAACACATGCTATGTGTGTGAAATAATGATAGCATGCCAACTTTCAACATTTTCATAGTTCATTTGTAGTCCTTTTCAATTTCAGGGTCAACTAGGTCAAAAAAAATAAGTAAATGCACGAAGAATACCAAATGAAGTCAGAAATTGTTGAAATGTTGTGACGTGCCTTAGAATGGTGCATTTTGAACACACAAAAAGTATGGAGTTCAAATAAGTTCAAAAAAATGAAATCCCTTTGTAAGAGATGAGTTCTCGTTCGAAACCCTCATACTTCGAGAGAGATTGTCCGTTTTGTACACTAAGTGCATCCAGTTTTTGTCGTAGCCGTCTCAACTTTTTAACACATGCTATGTGTGTGAAATAATGATAGCATGCCAACTTTCAACATTTTCATAGTTCATTTGTAGTGCTTTTCAATTTCAGGGTCAACTAGGTCAAAAAAAATAAGTAAATGCACGAAGAATACCAAATGAAGTCAGAAATTGTTGAAATGTTGTGACGTGCCTTAGAATGGTGCATTTTGAACACACAAAAAGTATGGAGTTCAAATAAGTTCAAAAAAATGAAATCCCTTTGTAAGAGATGAGTTCTCGTTCGAAACCCTCATTCTTTGAGAGAGCTTGTCCGTTATGTACACGAAGTCCATCCAGTTTTTGCCGTAGCCCTCTCAACTTTTTAACACATGCTATGCAGGTGAAATGATGATAGCATGCCAACTTACAACATTTTCATAGTTCATTTGTAGTGCTTTTCAATTTCAGGGTCAACTAGCTCAAAAAAAAAGTAAATGCACGAAGAATACCAAATGAAGTCAGAAATTGTTGAAATTTTGTGATGTGCCTTAGAATGGTGCATTTTGGACACACAAAATGTATGGAGTTCAAATAAGTTCAAAAAAATGAAATCCCTTTGTAAGAGATGAGTTCTTGTTCGAAACCGTGATACTTCGAGAGAGATTGTCCGTTTTGTACACGAAGTGCATCCAGTTTTTGTCGTAGCGCTCTCAACTTTTTAACACATGCTATGCGGGTGAAATGATGATAGCATGCCAAGTTTCAACATTATCAGAGTTCATTTGTAGTGCTTTTCAATTTCAGGGTCAACTAGGTCAAAACAAAATAAGTAAATGCACGAAGAATACCAAATGAAGTCAGAAATTGTTGAAATTTTGTGATGTGCCTCAGAATGGTGCATTTTGAACACATAAAAAGTATGGAGTTAAAATAAGTTCAAAAAAATGAAATCCCTTTGTAAGAGATGAGTTCTCGTTCGAAACCCTCATACTTCGAGAGAGATTGTCCGTTTTGTACACTAAGTGCATCCAGTTTTTGTCGTAGCCGTCTCAACTTTTTAACACATGCTATGTGTGTGAAATAATGATAGCATGCCAACTTTCAACATTTTCATAGTTCATTTGTAGTGCTTTTCAATTTCAGGGTCAACTAGGTCAAAAAAAATAAGTAAATGCACGAAGAATACCAAATGAAGTCAGAAATTGTTGAAATGTTGTGACGTGCCTTAGAATGGTGCATTTTGAACACACAAAAAGTATGGAGTTCAAATAAGTTCAAAAAAATGAAATCCCTTTGTAAGAGATGAGTTCTCGTTCGAAACCCTCATACTTCGAGAGAGATTGTCCATTTTGTACACGAAGTGCATCCAGTTTTTGCCGTAGCCCTCTCAACTTTTTAACACATGCTATGCGGGTGAAATGATGATAGCATGCCAACTTACAACATTTTCATAGTTCATTTGTTGTGCTTTTCAATTTCAGGGTCAACTAGCTCAAAAAAAAACTAAATGCACGAAGAATACCAAATGAAGTCAGAAATTGTTGAAATTTTGTGATGTGCCTTAGAATGGTGCATTTTGAACACACAAAATGTATGGAGTTCAAATAAGTTCAAAAAAATGAAATCCCTTTGTAAGAGATGAGATCTTGTTCGAAACCGTGATACTTCGAGAGAGATTGTCCGTTTTGTACACGAAGTGCATCCAGTTTTTGTCGTAGCCCTCTCAAATTTTTAACACATGCTATGCGGGTGAAATGATGATAGCATGCCAACTTTCAACATTATCAGAGTTCATTTGTAGTGCTTTTCAATTTCAGGGTCAACTAGGTCAAAACAAAATAAGTAAATGCACGAAGAATACCAAATGAAGTCAGAAATTGTTGAAATTTTGTGATGTGCCTTAGAATGGTGCATTTTGAACACACAAAAAGTATGGAGTTAAAATAAGTTCAAAAAAATGAAATCCCTTTGTAAGAGATGAGTTCTCGTTCGAAACCCTCATACTTCGAGAGAGATTGTCCGTTTTGTACACTAAGTGCATCCAGTTTTTGTCGTAGCCGTCTCAACTTTTTAACACATGCTATGTGTGTGAAATAATGATAGCATGCCAACTTTCAACATTTTCATAGTTCATTTGTAGTGCTTTTCAATTTCAGGGTCAACTAGGTCAAAAAAAATAAGTAAATGCACGAAGAATACCAAATGAAGTCAGAAATTGTTGAAATGTTGTGACGTGCCTTAGAATGGTGCATTTTGAACACACAAAAAGTATGGACTTCAAATAAGTTCAAAAAAATGAAATCCCTTTGTAAGAGATGAGTTCTCGTTCGAAACCCTCATTCTTTGAGAGAGCTTGTCCGTTATGTACACGAAGTCCATCCAGTTTTTGCCGTAGCCCTCTCAACTTTTTAACACATGCTATGCAGGTGAAATGATGATAGCATGCCAACTTACAACATTTTCATAGTTCATTTGTAGTGCTTTTCAATTTCAGGGTCAACTAGCTCAAAAAAAAAGTAAATGCACGAAGAATACCAAATGAAGTCAGAAATTGTTGAAATTTTGTGATGTGCCTTAGAATGGTGCATTTTGGACACACAAAATGTATGGAGTTCAAATAAGTTCAAAAAAATGAAATCCCTTTGTAAGAGATGAGTTCTTGTTCGAAACCGTGATACTTCGAGAGAGATTGTCCGTTTTGTACACGAAGTGCATCCAGTTTTTGTCGTAGCGCTCTCAACTTTTTAACACATGCTATGCGGGTGAAATGATGATAGCATGCCAAGTTTCAACATTATCAGAGTTCATTTGTAGTGCTTTTCAATTTCAGGGTCAACTAGGTCAAAACAAAATAAGTAAATGCACGAAGAATACCAAATGAAGTCAGAAATTGTTGAAATTTTGTGATGTGCCTTAGAATGGTGCATTTTGAACACACAAAAAGTATGGATTTAAAATAAGTTCAAAAAAATGAAATCCCTTTGTAAGAGATGAGTTCTCGTTCGAAACCCTCATACTTCGAGAGAGATTGTCCGTTTTGTACACGAAGTGCATCCAGTTTTTGTCGTAGCGCTCTCAACTTTTTAACACATGCTATGCGGGTGAAATGATGATAGCATGCCAACTTTCAACATTATCAGAGTTCATTTGTAGTGCTTTTCAATTTCAGGGTCAACTAGGTCAAAACAAAATAAGTAAATGCACGAAGAATACCAAATGAAGTCAGAAATTGTTGAAATTTTGTGATGTGCCTCAGAATGGTGCATTTTGAACACATAAAAAGTATGGAGTTCAAATAAGTTCAAAAAAATGAAATCCCTTTGTAAGAGATGAGTTCTCGTTCGAAACCCTCATACTTCGAGAGAGATTGTCCGTTTTGTACACTAAGTGCATCCAGTTTTTGTCGTAGCCGTCTCAACTTTTTAACACATGCTATGTGTGTGAAATAATGATAGCATGCCAACTTTCAACATTTTCATAGTTCATTTGTAGTGCTTTTCAATTTCAGGGTCAACTAGGTCAAAAAAAATAAGTAAATGCACGAAGAATACCAAATGAAGTCAGAAATTGTTGAAATGTTGTGACGTGCCTTAGAATGGTGCATTTTGAACACACAAAAAGTATGGAGTTCAAATAAGTTCAAAAAAATGAAATCCCTTTGTAAGAGATGAGTTCTCGTTCGAAACCCTCATTCTTCGAGAGAGATTGTCCGTTTTGTACACGAAGTGCATCCAGTAGCCCTCTCAACTTTTTAACACATGCTATGCGGGTGAAATGATGATAGCATGCCAACTTACAACATTTTCATAGTTCATTTGTTGTGCTTTTCAATTTCAGGGTCAACTAGCTCAAAAAAAAACTAAATGCACGAAGAATACCAAATGAAGTCAGAAATTGTTGAAATTTTGTGATGTGCCTTAGAATGGTGCATTTTGAACACACAAAATGTATGGAGTTCAAATAAGTTCAAAAAAATGAAATCCCTTTGTAAGAGATGAGATCTTGTTCGAAACCGTGATACTTCGAGAGAGATTGTCCGTTTTGTACACGAAGTGCATCCAGTTTTTGTCGTAGCCCTCTCAAATTTTTAACACATGCTATGCGGGTGAAATGATGATAGCATGCCAACTTTCAACATTATCAGAGTTCATTTGTAGTGCTTTTCAATTTCAGGGTCAACTAGGTCAAAACAAAATAAGTAAATGCACGAAGAATACCAAATGAAGTCAGAAATTGTTGAAATTTTGTGATGTGCCTTAGAATGGTGCATTTTGAACACACAAAAAGTATGGAGTTAAAATAAGTTCAAAAAAATGAAATCCCTTTGTAAGAGATGAGTTCTCGTTCGAAACCCTCATACTTCGAGAGAGATTGTCCGTTTTGTACACTAAGTGCATCCAGTTTTTGTCGTAGCCGTCTCAACTTTTTAACACATGCTATGTGTGTGAAATAATGATAGCATGCCAACTTTCAACATTTTCATAGTTCATTTGTAGTGCTTTTCAATTTCAGGGTCAACTAGGTCAAAAAAAATAAGTAAATGCACGAAGAATACCAAATGAAGTCAGAAATTGTTGAAATGTTGTGACGTGCCTTAGAATGGTGCATTTTGAACACACAAAAAGTATGGACTTCAAATAAGTTCAAAAAAATGAAATCCCTTTGTAAGAGATGAGTTCTCGTTCGAAACCCTCATTCTTTGAGAGAGCTTGTCCGTTATGTACACGAAGTCCATCCAGTTTTTGCCGTAGCCCTCTCAACTTTTTAACACATGCTATGCAGGTGAAATGATGATAGCATGCCAACTTACAACATTTTCATAGTTCATTTGTAGTGCTTTTCAATTTCAGGGTCAACTAGCTCAAAAAAAAAGTAAATGCACGAAGAATACCAAATGAAGTCAGAAATTGTTGAAATTTTGTGATGTGCCTTAGAATGGTGCATTTTGGACACACAAAATGTATGGAGTTCAAATAAGTTCAAAAAAATGAAATCCCTTTGTAAGAGATGAGTTCTTGTTCGAAACCGTGATACTTCGAGAGAGATTGTCCGTTTTGTACACGAAGTGCATCCAGTTTTTGTCGTAGCGCTCTCAACTTTTTAACACATGCTATGCGGGTGAAATGATGATAGCATGCCAAGTTTCAACATTATCAGAGTTCATTTGTAGTGCTTTTCAATTTCAGGGTCAACTAGGTCAAAACAAAATAAGTAAATGCACGAAGAATACCAAATGAAGTCAGAAATTGTTGAAATTTTGCGATGTGCCTTAGAATGGTGCATTTTGAACACACAAAAAGTATGGATTTAAAATAAGTTCAAAAAAATGAAATCCCTTTGTAAGAGATGAGTTCTCGTTCGAAACCCTCATACTTCGAGAGAGATTGTCCGTTTTGTACACTAAGTGCATCCAGTTTTTGTCGTAGCCGTCTCAACTTTTTAACACATGCTATGTGTGTGAAATAATGATAGCATGCCAACTTTCAACATTTTCATAGTTCATTTGTAGTCCTTTTCAATTTCAGGGTCAACTAGGTCAAAAAAAATAAGTAAATGCACGAAGAATACCAAATGAAGTCAGAAATTGTTGAAATGTTGTGACGTGCCTTAGAATGGTGCATTTTGAACACACAAAAAGTATGGAGTTCAAATAAGTTCAAAAAAATGAAATCCCTTTGTAAGAGATGAGTT
The DNA here is from genome assembly GCF_904849725.1 of Hordeum vulgare subsp. vulgare. Taxonomy (NCBI): domain Eukaryota; kingdom Viridiplantae; phylum Streptophyta; class Magnoliopsida; order Poales; family Poaceae; genus Hordeum; species Hordeum vulgare. The sequence goes on along the minus strand of NC_058524.1, from coordinate 283,347,659 downwards.
CTCGTTCGAAACCCTCATACTTCGAGAGAGATTGTCCGTTTTGTACACTAAGTGCATCCAGTTTTTGTCGTAGCCGTCTCAACTTTTTAACACATGCTATGTGTGTGAAATAATGATAGCATGCCAACTTTCAACATTTTCATAGTTCATTTGTAGTGCTTTTCAATTTCAGGGTCAACTAGGTCAAAAAAAATAAGTAAATGCACGAAGAATACCAAATGAAGTCAGAAATTGTTGAAATGTTGTGACGTGCCTTAGAATGGTGCATTTTGAACACACAAAAAGTATGGAGTTCAAATAAGTTCAAAAAAATGAAATCCCTTTGTAAGAGATGAGTTCTCGTTCGAAACCCTCATTCTTTGAGAGAGCTTGTCCGTTATGTACACGAAGTCCATCCAGTTTTTGCCGTAGCCCTCTCAACTTTTTAACACATGCTATGCAGGTGAAATGATGATAGCATGCCAACTTACAACATTTTCATAGTTCATTTGTAGTGCTTTTCAATTTCAGGGTCAACTAGCTCAAAAAAAAAGTAAATGCACGAAGAATACCAAATGAAGTCAGAAATTGTTGAAATTTTGTGATGTGCCTTAGAATGGTGCATTTTGGACACACAAAATGTATGGAGTTCAAATAAGTTCAAAAAAATGAAATCCCTTTGTAAGAGATGAGTTCTTGTTCGAAACCGTGATACTTCGAGAGAGATTGTCCGTTTTGTACACGAAGTGCATCCAGTTTTTGTCGTAGCGCTCTCAACTTTTTAACACATGCTATGCGGGTGAAATGATGATAGCATGCCAAGTTTCAACATTATCAGAGTTCATTTGTAGTGCTTTTCAATTTCAGGGTCAACTAGGTCAAAACAAAATAAGTAAATGCACGAAGAATACCAAATGAAGTCAGAAATTGTTGAAATTTTGTGATGTGCCTCAGAATGGTGCATTTTGAACACATAAAAAGTATGGAGTTAAAATAAGTTCAAAAAAATGAAATCCCTTTGTAAGAGATGAGTTCTCGTTCGAAACCCTCATACTTCGAGAGAGATTGTCCGTTTTGTACACTAAGTGCATCCAGTTTTTGTCGTAGCCGTCTCAACTTTTTAACACATGCTATGTGTGTGAAATAATGATAGCATGCCAACTTTCAACATTTTCATAGTTCATTTGTAGTGCTTTTCAATTTCAGGGTCAACTAGGTCAAAAAAAATAAGTAAATGCACGAAGAATACCAAATGAAGTCAGAAATTGTTGAAATGTTGTGACGTGCCTTAGAATGGTGCATTTTGAACACACAAAAAGTATGGAGTTCAAATAAGTTCAAAAAAATGAAATCCCTTTGTAAGAGATGAGTTCTCGTTCGAAACCCTCATACTTCGAGAGAGATTGTCCATTTTGTACACGAAGTGCATCCAGTTTTTGCCGTAGCCCTCTCAACTTTTTAACACATGCTATGCGGGTGAAATGATGATAGCATGCCAACTTACAACATTTTCATAGTTCATTTGTTGTGCTTTTCAATTTCAGGGTCAACTAGCTCAAAAAAAAACTAAATGCACGAAGAATACCAAATGAAGTCAGAAATTGTTGAAATTTTGTGATGTGCCTTAGAATGGTGCATTTTGAACACACAAAATGTATGGAGTTCAAATAAGTTCAAAAAAATGAAATTCCTTTGTAAGAGATGAGATCTTGTTCGAAACAGTGATACTTCGAGAGAGATTGTCCGTTTTGTACACGAAGTGCATCCAGCTTTTGTCGTAGCCCTCTCAACTTTTTAACACATGCTATGCGGGTGAAATGATGATAGCATGCCAACTTTCAACATTATCAGAGTTCATTTGTAGTGTTTTTCAATTTCAGGGTCAACTAGGTCAAAACAAAATAAGTAAATGCACGAAGAATACCAAATGAAGTCAGAAATTGTTGAAATTTTGTGATGTGCCTTAGAATGGTGCATTTTGAACACACAAAAAGTATGGAGTTAAAATAAGTTCAAAAAAATGAAATCCCTTTGTAAGAGATGAGTTCTCGTTCGAAACACTCATACTTCGAGAGAGATTGTCCGTTTTGTATACTAAGTGCATCCAGTTTTTGTCGTAGCCGTCTCAACTTTTTAACACATGCTATGTGTGTGAAATAATGATAGCATGCCAACTTTCAACATTTTCATAGTTCATTTGTAGTGCTTTTCAATTTCAGGGTCAACTAGGTCAAAAAAATAAGTAAATGCACGAAGAATACCAAATGAAGTCAGAAATTGTTGAAATGTTGTGACGTGCCTTAGAATGGTGCATTTTGAACACACAAAAAGTATGGAGTTCAAATAAGTTCAAAAAAATGAAATCCCTTTGTAAGAGATGAGTTCTCGTCAGAAACCCTCATACTTCAAGAGAGATTGTCCGTTTTGTACACGAAGTCCATCCAGTTTTTGCCATAGCCCTCTCAACTTTTTAACACATGCTATGCGGGTGAAATGATGATAGCATGCCAACTTACAACATTTTCATAGTTCATTTGTAGTGCTTTTCAATTTCAGGGTCAACTAGCTCAAAAAAAAAAGTAAATGCACGAAGAATACCAAATGAAGTCAGAAATTGTTGAAATTTTGTGATCTGCCTTAGAATGGTGCATTTTGGACACACAAAATGTATGGAGTTCAAATAAGTTCAAAAAAATGAAATCCCTTTGTAAGAGATGAGTTCTTGTTCGAAACCGTGATACTTCGAGAGAGATTGTCCGTTTTGTACACGAAGTGCATCCAGTTTTTGTCGTATCCCTCTCAACTTTTTAACACATGCTATGCGGGTGAAATGATGATAGCATGCCAACTTTCAACATTATCAGAGTTCATTTGTAGTGCTTTTCAATTTCAGGGTCAACTAGGTCAAAACAATATAAGTAAATGCACGAAGAATACCAAATGAAGTCAGAAATTGTTGAAATTTTGTGATGTGCCTTAGAATGGTGCATTTTGAACACACAAAAAGTATGGAGTTAAAATAAGTTCAAAAAAATGAAATCCCTTTGTAAGAGATGAGTTCTCGTTCGAAACCCTCATACTTCGAGAGAGATTGTCCGTTTTGTACACTAAGTGCATCCAGTTTTTGTCGTAGCCGTGTCAACTTTTTAACACATGCTATGTGTGTGAAATAATGATAGCATGCCAACTTTCAACATTTTCATAGTTCATTTGTAGTGCTTTTCAATTTCAGGGTCAACTAGGTCAAAAAAAAAAAGTAAATGCACGAAGAATACCAAATGAAGTCAGAAATTGTTGAAATGTTGTGACGTGCCTTAGAATGGTGCATTTTGAACGCACAAATATTATGGAGTTCAAATAAGTTCAAAAAAATGAAATCCCTTTGTAAGAGATGAGTTCTCGTTCGAAACCCTCATACCTCGAGAGAGATTGTCCGTTTTGTACACGAAGTGCATCCAGTTTTTGCCGTAGCCCTCTCAACTTTTTAACACATGCTATGCGGGTGAAATGATGATAGCATGCCAACTTACAACATTTTCATAGTTCATTTGTATTGCTTTTCAATTTCAGGGTCAACTAGCTCAAAAAAAAAAGTAAATGCACGAAGAATACCAAATGAAGTCAGAAATTGTTGAAATTTTGTGATGTGCCTTAGAATGGTGCATTTTGAACACACAAAATGTATGGAGTTCAAATAAGTTCAAAAAAATGAAATCCCTTTGTAAGAGATGAGTTCTTGTTCGAAACCGTGATACTTCGAGAGAGATTGTCCGTTTTGTACACGAAGTGCATCCAGTTTTTGTCGTAGCCCTCTCAACTTTTTAACACATGCTATGCGGGTGAAATGATGATAGCATGCCAACTTTCAACATTATCAGAGTTCATTTGTAGTGCTTTTCAATTTCAGGGTTAACTAGGTCAAAACAAAATAAGTAAATGCACGAAGAATACCAAATGAAGTCAGAAATTGTTGAAATTTTGTGATGTGCCTTAGAATGGTGCATTTTGAACACACAAAAAGTATGGAGTTAAAATAAGTTCAAAAAAATGAAATCCCTTTGTAAGAGATGAGTTCTCGTTCGAAACCCTCGTACTTCGAGAGAGATTGTCCGTTTTGTACACTAAGTGCATCCAGTTTTTGTCGTAGCCGTGTCAACTTTTTAACACATGCTATGTGTGTGAAATAATGATAGCATGCCAACTTTCAACATTTTCATAGTTCATTTGTAGTGCTTTTCAATTTCAGGGTCAACTAGGTCAAAAAAAAAATAAGTAAATGCACGAAGAATACCAAATGAAGTCAGAAATTGTTGAAATGTTGTGACGTGCCTTAGAATGGTGCATTTTGAACGCACAAATATTATGGAGTTCAAATAAGTTCAAAAAAATGAAATCCCTTTGTAAGAGATGAGTTCTCGTTCGAAACCCTCATACCTCGAGAGAGATTGTCCGTTTTGTACACGAAGTGCATCCAGTTTTTGCCGTAGCCCTCTCAACTTTTTAACACATGCTATGCGGGTGAAATGATGATAGCATGCCAACTTACAACATTTTCATAGTTCATTTGTAGTGCTTTTCAATTTCAGGGTCAACTAGCTCAAAAAAAAAAGTAAATGCACCAAGAATACCAAATGAAGTCAGAAATTGTTGAAATTTTGTGATGTGCCTTAGAATGGTGCATTTTGAACACACAAAATGTATGGAGTTCAAATAAGTTCAAAAAAATGAAATCCCTTTGTAAGAGATGAGTTCTTGTTCGAAACCGTGATACTTCGAGAGAGATTGTCCGTTTTGTACACGAAGTGCATCCAGTTTTTGTCGTAGCCCTCTCAACTTTTTAACACATGCTATGCGGGTGAAATGATGATAGCATGCCAACTTTCAACATTATTAGAGTTCATTTGTAGTGCTTTTCAATTTCAGGGTCAACTAGGTCAAAACAAAATAAGTAAATGCACGAAGAATACCAAATGAAGTCAGAAATTGTTGAAATTTTGTGATGTGCCTTAGAATGGTGCATTTTGAACACACAAAAAGTATGGAGTTAAAATAAGTTCAAAAAAATGAAATCCCTTTGTAAGAGATGAGTTCTCGTTTGGAACCCTCATACTTCGAGAGAGATTGTCCGTTTTGTACACTAAGTGCATCCAGTTTTTGTCGTAGCCGTCTCAACTTTTTAACACATGCTATGTGTGTGAAATAATGATAGCATGCCAACTTTCAACATTTTCATAGTTCATTTGTAGTGCTTTTCAATTTCAGGGTCAACTAAGTCAAAAAAAATAAGTAAATGCACGAAGAATACCAAATGAAGTCAGAAATTGTTGAAATGTTCTGACCTGCCTTAGAATGGCGCATTTTGAACACACAAAAAGTATGGAGTTCAAATAAGTTCAAAAAAATGAAATCCCTTTGTAAGAGATGAGTTCTCGTTCGAAACCCTCATACTTCGAGAGAGATTGTCCGTTTTGTACACGAAGTGCATCCAGTTTTTGCCGGAGCCCTCTCAACTTTTTAACACATGCTATGCGGGTGAAATGATGATAGCATGCCAACTTACAACATTTTCATAGTTCATTTGTAGTGCTTTTCAATTTCAGGGTCAACTTGCTCAAAAAAAAAAAGTAAATGCACGAAGAATACCAAATGAAGTCAGAAATTGTTGAAATTTTGTGATGTGCCTTAGAATGGTGCATTTTGAACACACAAAATGTATGGAGTTCAAATAAGTTCAAAAAAATGAAATCCCTTTGTAAGAGATGAGTTCTTGTTCGAAACCGTGATACTTCGAGAGAGATTGTCCGTTTTGTACACGAAGTGCATCCAGTTTTTGTCGTAGCCCTCTCAACTTTTTAACACATGCTATGCGGGTGAAATGATGATAGCATGCCAACTTTCAACATTATTAGAGTTCATTTGTAGTGCTTTTCAATTTCAGGGTCAACTAGGTCAAAACAAAATAAGTAAATGCACGAAGAATACCAAATGAAGTCAGAAATTGTTGAAATTTTGTGATGCGCCTTAGAATGGTGCATTTTGAACACACAAAAAGTATGGAGTTAAAATAAGTTCAAAAAAATGAAATCCCTTTGTAAGAGATGAGTTCTCGTTCGAAACCCTCATACTTCGAGAGAGATTGTCCGTTTTGTACACTAAGTGCATCCAGTTTTTGTCGTAGCCGTCTCAACATTTTAACACATGCTATGTGTGTGAAATAATGATAGCGTGCCAACTTTCAACATTTTCATAGTTCATTTGTAGTGCTTTTCAATTTCAGGGTCAACTAGGTCAAAAAAAAGTAAATGCACGAAAAATACCAAATGAAGTCAGAAATTGTTGAAATGTGTGACGTGCCTTAGAATGGTGCATTTTGAACACACAAAAAGTATGGAGTTCAAATAAGTTCAAAAAAATTAAATCCCTTTGTAAGAGATGAGTTCTCGTTCGAAACCCTCATACTTCGAGAGAGATTGTCCGTTTTGTACACGAAGTGCATCCAGTTTTTTCCGTAGCCCTCTCAACTTTTTAACACATGCTATGCGGGTGAAATGATGATAGCATGCCAACTTACAACATTTTCATAGTTCATTTGTAGTGCTTTTCAATTTCAGGGTCAACTAGCTGAAAAAAAAAGTAAATGCACCAAGAATACCAAATGAAGTGAGAAATTGTTGAAATTTTGTGATGTGCCTTAGAATGGTGCATTTTGAACACACAAAATGTATGGAGTTCAAATAAGTTCAAAAAATGAAATCCCTTTGTAAGAGATGAGTTCTTGTTCGAAACCATGATACTTCGAGAGAGATTGTTCGTTTTGTACACGAAGTGCATCCAGTTTTTGTCGTAGCCCTCTCAACTTTTTAACACATGCTATGCGGGTGAAATGATGATAGCATGCCAACTTTCAACATTTTCAGAGTTCATTTGTAGTGCTTTTCAATTTCAGGGTCAACTAGCTCAAAAAAAATAAGTAAATGCACGAAGAATACCAAATGAAGTCAGAAATTGTTGAAATTTTGTGATGTGCCTCAGAATGGTGCATTTTGAACACACAAAAAGTATGGAGTTCAAATAAGTTCAAAAAAATGAAATCCCTTTGTAAGACATGAGTTCTCGTTCAAAACCCTCATACTTCGAGAGAGATTGTCCGTTTTGTACACTAAGTGCATCCAGTTTTTGTCGTAGCCGTCTCAACTTTTTAACACATGCTATGTGTGTGAAATAATGATAGCATGCCAACTTTCAACATTTTCATAGTTCATTTGTAGTGCTTTTCAATTTCAGGGTCAACTAGGTCAAAAAAAAAAGTAAATGCACGAAGAATACCAAATGAAGTCAGAAATTGATGAAATGTTGTGACGCGCCTTACAATGGTGCATTTTGAACACACAAAAAGTATGGAGTTCAAATAAGTTCAAAAAAATGAAATCCCTTTGTAAGAGATGAGTTCTCGTTCGAAACCCTCATACTTCGAGAGAGATTGTCCGTTTTGTACACGAAGTGCATCCAGTTTTTGCCGTAGCCCTCTCAACCTTTTAACACATGCTACGTGTGTGAAATAATGATAGCATGCCAACTTTCAACATTTTCATAGTTCATTTGTAGTTCTTTTCAATTTCAGGGTCAACTAGGTCAAAAAAAATAAGTAAATGCACGAAGAATACCAAATGAAGTCAGAAATTGTTGAAATTTTGTGATGTGCCTTAGAATGGTGCATTTTGAACACACAAAATGTATGGAGTTCAAATAAGTTCAAAAAAATGAAATCCCTTTGTAAGAGATGAGTTCTCGTTCGAAACCCTCATACTTCGAGAGAGATTGTCCGTTTTGTACACGAAGTGCATCCAGTTTTTGCCGTAGCCCTCTCAACTTTTTAACACATGCTATGCGGGTGAAATGATGATAGCATGCCAACTTACAACATTTCATAGTTCATTTGTAGTGCTTTTCAATTTCAGGGTCAACTAGCTCAAAAAAAAGTAAATGCACGAAGAATACCAAATGAAGTCAGAAATTGTTGAAATTTTGTGATGTGCCTTAGAATGGTGCATTTTGAACACACAAAATGTATGGAGTTCAAATAAGTTCAAAAAATGAAATCCCTTTGTAAGAGATGAGTTCTTGTTCGAAACCGTGATACTTCGAGAGAGATTGTCCGTTTTGTACACGAAGTGCATCCAGTTTTTGTCGTAGCCCTCTCAACTTTTTAACACATGCTATGCGGGTGAAATGATGATAGCATGCCAACTTTCAACATTTTCAGAGTTCATTTGTAGTGCTTTTCAATTTCAGGGTCAACTAGCTCAAAAAAATAAGTAAATGCACGAAGAATACCAAATGAAGTCAGAAATTGTTGAAATTTTGTGATGTGCCTCAGAATGGTGCATTTTGAACACACAAAAAGTATGGAGTTCAAATAAGTTCAAAACAATGAAATCCCTTTGTAAGAGATGAGTTCTCGTTCGAAACCCTCATACTTCGAGAGAGATTGTCCGTTTTGTACACTAAGTGCATCCAGTTTTTGTCGTAGCCGTCTCAAGTTTTTAACACATGCTACGTGTGTGAAATAATGATAGCATGCCAACTTACAACATTTTCATAGTTCATTTGTAGTGCTTTTCAATTTCAGGGTCAACTAGCTCAAAAAAAAAGTAAATGCACGAAGAATACCAAATGAAGTCAGAAATTGTTGAAATTTTGTGATGTGCCTTAGAATGGTGCATTTTGAACACACAAAATGTATGGAGTTCAAATAAGTTCAAAAAATGAAATCCCTTTGTAAGAGATGAGTTCTTGTTCGAAACCGTGATACTTCGAGAGAGATTGTCCGTTTTGTACACGAAGTGCATCCAGTTTTTGTCGTTGCCCTCTCAACTTTTTAACACATGCTATGCGGGTGAAATGATGATAGCATGCCAACTTTCAACATTTTCAGAGTTCATTTGTAGTGCTTTTCAATTTCAGGGTCAACTAGCTCAAAAAAAAAAAGTAAATGCACGAAGAATACCAAATGAAGTCAGAAATTGTTGAAATTTTGTGATGTGCCTCAGAATGGTGCATTTTGAACACACAAAAAGTATGGAGTTCAAATAAGTTCAAAAAATGAAATCCCTTTGTAAGAGATGAGTTCTCGTTCAAAACCCTCATACTTCGAGAGAGATTGTCCGTTTTGTACACTAAGTGCATCCAGTTTTTGTCGTAGCCGTCTCAACTTTTTAACACATGCTATGCGGGTGAAATGATGATAGCATGCCAACTTTCAACATTTTCATAGTTCATTTGTAGTGCTTTTCAATTTCAGGGTCAACTAGCTCAAAACAAAAAGTAAATGCACGAAGAATACCAAATGAAGTCAGAAATTGTTGAAATTTTGTGATGTGCCTTAGAATGGTGCATTTTGAACACACAAAATGTATGGAGTTCAAATAAGTTCAAAAAAATGAAATCCCTTTGTAAGAGATGAGTTCTCGTTCGAAACCCTCATACTTCGAGAGAGATTGTCCGTTTTGTACACTAAGTGCATCCAGTTTTTGTCGTAGCCGTGTCAACTTTTTAACACATGCTATGTGTGTGAAATAATGATAGCATGCCAACTTTCAACATTTTCATAGTTCATTTGTAGTGCTTTTCAATTTCAGGGTCAACTAGGTCAAAAAAAAATAAGTAAATGCACGAAGAATACCAAATGAAGTCAGAAATTGTTGAAATGTTGTGACGTGCCTCAGAATGGTGCATTTTGAACGCACAAATATTATGGAGTTCAAATAAGTTCAAAAAAATGAAATCCCTTTGTAAGAGATGAGTTCTCGTTCGAAACCCTCATACCTCGAGAGAGATTGTCCGTTTTGTACACGAAGTGCATCCAGTTTTTGCCGTAGCCCTCTCAACTTTTTAACACATGCTATGCGGGTGAAATGATGATAGCATGCCAACTTACAACATTTTCATAGTTCATTTGTAGTGCTTTTCAATTTCAGGGTCAACTAGCTCAAAAAAAAAAAGTAAATGCACGAAGAATACCAAATGAAGTCAGAAATTGTTGAAATTTTGTGATGTGCCTTAGAATGGTGCATTTTGAACACACAAAATGTATGGAGTTCAAATAAGTTCAAAAAAATGAAATCCCTTTGTAAGAGATGAGTTCTTGTTCGAAACCGTGATACTTCGAGAGAGATTGTCCGTTTTGTACACGAAGTGCATCCAGTTTTTGTCGTAGCCCTCTCAACTTTTTAACACATGCTATGCGGGTGAAATGATGATAGCATGCCAACTTTCAACATTATCAGAGTTCATTTGTAGTGCTTTTCAATTTCAGGGTCAACTAGGTCAAAACAAAATAAGTAAATGCACGAAGAATACCAAATGAAGTCAGAAATTGTTGAAATGTTGTGACGTGCCTTAGAATGGTGCATTTTGAACACACAAAAAGTATGGAGTTCAAATAAGTTCAAAAAAATGAAATCCCTTTGTAAGAGATGAGTTCTCGTTCGAAACCCTCATACTTCGAGAGAGATTGTCCGTTTTGTACACTAAGTGCATCCAGTTTTTGTCGTAGCCGTGTCAACTTTTTAACACATGCTATGTGTGTGAAATAATGATAGCATGCCAACTTTCAACATTTTCATAGTTCATTTGTAGTGCTTTTCAATTTCAGGGTCAACTAGGTCAAAAAAAAAAAAAGTAAATGCACGAAGAATACCAAATGAAGTCAGAAATTGTTGAAATGTTGTGACGTGCCTTAGAATGGTGCATTTTGAACGCACAAATATTATGGAGTTCAAATAAGTTCAAAAAAATGAAATCCCTTTGTAAGAGATGAGTTCTCGTTCGAAACCCTCATACCTCGAGAGAGATTGTCCGTTTTGTACACGAAGTGCATCCAGTTTTTGCCGTAGCCCTCTCAACTTTTTAACACATGCTATGCGGGTGAAATGATGATAGCATGCCAACTTACAACATTTTCATAGTTCATTTGTAGTGCTTTTCAATTTCAGGGTCAACTAGCTCAAAAAAAAAAGTAAATGCACGAAGAATACCAAATGAAGTCAGAAATTGTTGAAATTTTGTGATGTGCCTTAGAATGGTGCATTTTGAACACACAAAATGTATGGAGTTCAAATAAGTTCAAAAAAATGAAATCCCTTTGTAAGAGATGAGTTCTTGTTCGAAACCGTGATACTTCGAGAGAGATTGTCCGTTTTGTACACGAAGTGCATCCAGTTTTTGTCGTAGCCCTCTCAACTTTTTAACACATGCTATGCGGGTGAAATGATGATAGCATGCCAACTTTCAACATTATCAGAGTTCATTTGTAGTGCTTTTCAATTTCAGGGTCAACTAGGTCAAAACAAAATAAGTAAATGCACGAAGAATACCAAATGAAGTCAGAAATTGTTGAAATTTTGTGATGTGCCTTAGAATGGTGCATTTTGAACACACAAAAAGTATGGAGTTAAAATAAGTTCAAAAAAATGAAATCCCTTTGTAAGAGATGAGTTCTCGTTTGGAACCCTCATACTTCGAGAGAGATTGTCCGTTTTGTACACTAAGTGCATCCAGTTTTTGTCGTAGCCGTCTCAACTTTTTAACACATGCTATGTGTGTGAAATAATGATAGCATGCCAACTTTCAACATTTTCATAGTTCATTTGTAGTGCTTTTCAATTTCAGGGTCAACTAAGTCAAAAAAAATAAGTAAATGCACGAAGAATACCAAATGAAGTCAGAAATTGTTGAAATGTTCTGACCTGCCTTAGAATGGCGCATTTTGAACACACAAAAAGTATGGAGTTCAAATAAGTTCAAAAAAATGAAATCCCTTTGTAAGAGATGAGTTCTCGTTCGAAACCCTCATACTTCGAGAGAGATTGTCCGTTTTGTACACGAAGTGCATCCAGTTTTTGCCGGAGCCCTCTCAACTTTTTAACACATGCTATGCGGGTGAAATGATGATAGCATGCCAACTTACAACATTTTCATAGTTCATTTGTAGTGCTTTTCAATTTCAGGGTCAACTTGCTCAAAAAAAAAAAGTAAATGCACGAAGAATACCAAATGAAGTCAGAAATTGTTGAAATTTTGTGATGTGCCTTAGAATGGTGCATTTTGAACACACAAAATGTATGGAGTTCAAATAAGTTCAAAAAAATGAAATCCCTTTGTAAGAGATGAGTTCTTGTTCGAAACCGTAATACTTCGAGAGAGATTGTCCGTTTTGTACACGAAGTGCATCCAGTTTTTGTCGTAGCCCTCTCAACTTTTTAACACATGCTATGCGGGTGAAATGATGATAGCATGCCAACTTTCAACATTATTAGAGTTCATTTGTAGTGCTTTTCAATTTCAGGGTCAACTAGCTCAAAAAAAATAAGTAAATGCACGAAGAATACCAAATGAAGTCAGAAATTGTTGAAATTTTGTGATGCGCCTTAGAATGGTGCATTTTGAACACACAAAAAGTATGGAGTTCAAATAAGTTCAAAAAAATGAAATCCCTTTGTAAGACATGAGTTCTCGTTCAAAACCCTCATACTTCGAGAGAGATTGTCCGTTTTGTACACTAAGTGCATCCAGTTTTTGTCGTAGCCGTCTCAACTTTTTAACACATGCTATGTGTGTGAAATAATGATAGCATGCCAACTTTCAACATTTTCATAGTTCATTTGTAGTGCTTTTCAATTTCAGGGTCAACTAGGTCAAAAAAAAAAGTAAATGCACGAAGAATACCAAATGAAGTCAGAAATTGATGAAATGTTGTGACGCGCCTTACAATGGTGCATTTTGAATACACAAAAAGTATGGAGTTCAAATAAGTTCAAAAAAATGAAATCCCTTTGTAAGAGATGAGTTCTCGTTCGAAACCCTCATACTTCGAGAGAGATTGTCCGTTTTGTACACGAAGTGCATCCAGTTTTTGCCGTAGCCCTCTCAACCTTTTAACACATGCTACGTGTGTGAAATAATGATAGCATGCCAACTTTCAACATTTTCATAGTTCATTTGTAGTTCTTTTCAATTTCAGGGTCAACTAGGTCAAAAAAAATAAGTAAATGCACGAAGAATACCAAATGAAGTCAGAAATTGTTGAAATTTTGTGATGTGCCTTAGAATGGTGCATTTTGAACACACAAAATGTATGGAGTTCAAATAAGTTCAAAAAAATGAAATCCCTTTGTAAGAGATGAGTTCTTGTTCGAAACCGTGATACTTCGAGAGAGATTGTCCGTTTTGTACACGAAGTGCATCCAGTTTTTGTCGTAGCCCTCTCAACTTTTTAACACATGCTATGCGGGTGAAATGATGATAGCATGCCAACTTTCAACATTATCAGAGTTCATTTGTAGTGCTTTTCAATTTCAGGGTCAACTAGGTCAAAACAAAATAAGTAAATGCACGAAGAATACCAAATGAAGTCAGAAATTGTTGAAATTTTGTGATGTGCCTTAGAATGGTGCATTTTGAACACACAAAAAGTATGGAGTTAAAATAAGTTCAAAAAAATGAAATCCCTTTGTAAGAGATGAGTTCTCGTTTGGAACCCTCATACTTCGAGAGAGATTGTCCGTTTTGTACACTAAGTGCATCCAGTTTTTGTCGTAGCCGTCTCAACTTTTTAACACATGCTATGTGTGTGAAATAATGATAGCATGCCAACTTTCAACATTTTCATAGTTCATTTGTAGTGCTTTTCAATTTCAGGGTCAACTAAGTCAAAAAAAATAAGTAAATGCACGAAGAATACCAAATGAAGTCAGAAATTGTTGAAATGTTCTGACCTGCCTTAGAATGGCGCATTTTGAACACACAAAAAGTATGGAGTTCAAATAAGTTCAAAAAAATGAAATCCATTTGTAAGAGATGAGTTCTCGTTCGAAACCCTCATACTTCGAGAGAGATTGTCCGTTTTGTACACGAAGTGCATCCAGTTTTTGCCGGAGCCCTCTCAACTTTTTAACACATGCTATGCGGGTGAAATGATGATAGCATGCCAACTTACAACATTTTCATAGTTCATTTGTAGTGCTTTTCAATTTCAGGGTCAACTTGCTCAAAAAAAAAAGTAAATGCACGAAGAATACCAAATGAAGTCAGAAATTGTTGAAATTTTGTGATGTGCCTTAGAATGGTGCATTTTGAACACACAAAATGTATGGAGTTCAAATAAGTTCAAAAAAATGAAATCCCTTTGTAAGAGATGAGTTCTTGTTCGAAACCGTGATACTTCGAGAGAGATTGTCCGTTTTGTACACGAAGTGCATCCAGTTTTTGTCGTAGCCCTCTCAACTTTTTAACACATGCTATGCGGGTGAAATGATGATAGCATGCCAACTTTCAACATTATTAGAGTTCATTTGTAGTGCTTTTCAATTTCAGGGTCAACTAGCTCAAAAAAAATAAGTAAATGCACGAAGAATACCAAATGAAGTCAGAAATTGTTGAAATTTTGTGATGCGCCTTAGAATGGTGCATTTTGAACACACAAAAAGTATGGAGTTCAAATAAGTTCAAAAAAATGAAATCCCTTTGTAAGACATGAGTTCTCGTTCAAAACCCTCATACTTCGAGAGAGATTGTCCGTTTTGTACACTAAGTGCATCCAGTTTTTGTCGTAGCCGTCTCAACTTTTTAACACATGCTATGTGTGTGAAATAATGATAGCATGCCAACTTTCAACATTTTCATAGTTCATTTGTAGTGCTTTTCAATTTCAGGGTCAACTAGGTCAAAAAAAAAAGTAAATGCACGAAGAATACCAAATGAAGTCAGAAATTGATGAAATGTTGTGACGCGCCTTACAATGGTGCATTTTGAACACACAAAAAGTATGGAGTTCAAATAAGTTCAAAAAAATGAAATCCCTTTGTAAGAGATGAGTTCTCGTTCGAAACCCTCATACTTCGAGAGAGATTGTCCGTTTTGTACACGAAGTGCATCCAGTTTTTGCCGTAGCCCTCTCAACCTTTTAACACATGCTACGTGTGTGAAATAATGATAGCATGCCAACTTTCAACATTTTCATAGTTCATTTGTAGTTCTTTTCAATTTCAGGGTCAACTAGGTCAAAAAAAATAAGTAAATGCACGAAGAATACCAAATGAAGTCAGAAATTGTTGAAATTTTGTGATGTGCCTTAGAATGGTGCATTTTGAACACACAAAATGTATGGAGTTCAAATAAGTTCAAAAAAATGAAATCCCTTTGTAAGAGATGAGTTCTCGTTCGAAACCCTCATACTTCGAGAGAGATTGTCCGTTTTGTACACGAAGTGCATCCAGTTTTTGCCGTAGCCCTCTCAACTTTTTAACACATGCTATGCGGGTGAAATGATGATAGCATGCCAACTTACAACATTTCATAGTTCATTTGTAGTGCTTTTCAATTTCAGGGTCAACTAGCTCAAAAAAAAGTAAATGCACGAAGAATACCAAATGAAGTCAGAAATTGTTGAAATTTTGTGATGTGCCTTAGAATGGTGCATTTTGAACACACAAAATGTATGGAGTTCAAATAAGTTCAAAAAATGAAATCCCTTTGTAAGAGATGAGTTCTTGTTCGAAACCGTGATACTTCGAGAGAGATTGTCCGTTTTGTACACGAAGTGCATCCAGTTTTTGTCGTAGCCCTCTCAACTTTTTAACACATGCTATGCGGGTGAAATGATGATAGCATGCCAACTTTCAACATTTTCAGAGTTCATTTGTAGTGCTTTTCAATTTCAGGGTCAACTAGCTCAAAAAAAATAAGTAAATGCACGAAGAATACCAAATGAAGTCAGAAATTGTTGAAATTTTGTGACGTGCCTCAGAATGGTGCATTTTGAACACACAAAAAGTATGGAGTTCAAATAAGTTCAAAACAATGAAATCCCTTTGTAAGAGATGAGTTCTCGTTCGAAACCCTCATACTTCGAGAGAGATTGTCCGTTTTGTACACTAAGTGCATCCAGTTTTTGTCGTAGCCGTCTCAAGTTTTTAACACATGCTACGTGTGTGAAATAATGATAGCATGCCAACTTACAACATTTTCATAGTTCATTTGTAGTGCTTTTCAATTTCAGGGTCAACTAGCTCAAAAAAAAAGTAAATGCACGAAGAATACCAAATGAAGTCAGAAATTGTTGAAATTTTGTGATGTGCCTTAGAATGGTGCATTTTGAACACACAAAATGTATGGAGTTCAAATAAGTTCAAAAAATGAAATCCCTTTGTAAGAGATGAGTTCTCGTTCGAAACCGTGATACTTCGAGAGAGATTGTCCGTTTTGTACACGAAGTGCATCCAGTTTTTGTCGTTGCCCTCTCAACTTTTTAACACATGCTATGCGGGTGAAATGATGATAGCATGCCAACTTTCAACATTTTCAGAGTTCATTTGTAGTGCTTTTCAATTTCAGGGTCAACTAGCTCAAAAAAAAAAAGTAAATGCACGAAGAATACCAAATGAAGTCAGAAATTGTTGAAATTTTGTGATGTGCCTCAGAATGGTGCATTTTGAACACACAAAAAGTATGGAGTTCAAATAAGTTCAAAAAATGAAATCCCTTTGTAAGAGATGAGTTCTCGTTCAAAACCCTCATACTTCGAGAGAGATTGTCCGTTTTGTACACTAAGTGCATCCAGTTTTTGTCGTAGCCGTCTCAACTTTTTAACACATGCTATGCGGGTGAAATGATGATAGCATGCCAACTTTCAACATTTTCATAGTTCATTTGTAGTGCTTTTCAATTTCAGGGTCAACTAGCTCAAAACAAAAAGTAAATGCACGAAGAATACCAAATGAAGTCAGAAATTGTTGAAATTTTGTGATGTGCCTTAGAATGGTGCATTTTGAACACACAAAATGTATGGAGTTCAAATAAGTTCAAAAAAATGAAATCCCTTTGTAAGAGATGAGTTCTCGTTCGAAACCCTCATACTTCGAGAGAGATTGTCCGTTTTGTACACGAAGTGCATCCAGTTTTTGCCGTAGCCCTCTCAACTTTTTAACACATGCTATGCGGGTGAAATGATGATAGCATGCCAACTTACAACATTTTCATAGTTCATTTGTAGTGCTTTTCAATTTCAGGGTCAACTAGGTCAAAAAAATAAGTAAATGCACGAAGAATACCAAATGAAGTCAGAAATTGTTGAAATTTTGTGATGTGCCTTAGAATGGTGCATTTTGAACACACAAAATGTATGGAGTTCAAATAAGTTCAAAAAAATGAAATCCCTTTGTAAGAGATGAGTTCTTGTTCGAAACCGTGATACTTCGAGAGAGATTGTCCGTTTTGTACACGAAGTGCATCCAGTTTTTGTCGTAGCCCTCTCAACTTTTTAACACATGCTATGCGGGTGAAATGATGATAGCATGCCAACTTTCAACATTATCAGAGTTCATTTGTAGTGCTTTTCAATTTCAGGGTCAACTAGGTCAAAACAAAATAAGTAAATGCACGAAGAATACCAAATGAAGTCAGAAATTGTTGAAATTTTGTGATGTGCCTTAGAATGGTGCATTTTGAACACACAAAAAGTATGGAGTTAAAATAAGTTCAAAAAAATGAAATCCCTTTGTAAGAGATGAGTTCTCGTTCGAAACACTCATACTTCGAGAGAGATTGTCCATTTTGTACACTAAGTGCATCCAGTTTTTGTCGTAGCCGTCTCAACTTTTTAACACATGCTATGTGTGTGAAATAATGATAGCATGCCAACTTTCAACATTTTCATAGTTCATTTGTAGTGCTTTTCAATTTCAGGGTCAACTAGGTCAAAAAAAAAAGTAAATGCACGAAGAATACCAAATGAAGTCAGAAATTGTTGAAATGTTGTGACGTGCCTTAGAATGGTGCATTTTGAACACACAAAAAGTATGGACTTCAAATATGTTCAAAAAAATGAAATCCCTTTGTAAGAGATGAGTTCTCGTTCGAAACCCTCATACTTCGAGAGAGATTGTCCGTTTTGTACACGAAGTGCATCCAGTTTTTACCGTAGCCCTCTCAACTTTTTAACACATGCTATGCGGGTGAAATGATGATAGCATGCCAACTTACAACATTTTCATAGTTCATTTGTAGTGCTTTTCAATTTCAGGGTCAACTAGCTCAAAAAAAAAAGTAAATGCACGAAGAATACCAAATGAAGTCAAAAATTGTTGAAATTTTGTGATGTGCCTTAGAATGGTGCATTTTGAACACACAAAATGTATGGAGTTCAAATAAGTTCAAAAAAATGAAATCCCTTTGTAAGAGATGAGTTCTTGTTCGAAACCGTGATACTTCGAGAGAGATTGTCCGTTTTGTACACGAAGTGCATCCAGTTTTTGTCGTAGCCCTCTCAACTTTTTAACACATGCTATGCGGGTGAAATGATGATAGCATGCCAACTTTCAACATTATCAGAGTTCATTTGTAGTGCTTTTCAATTTCAGGGTCAACTAGGTCAAAACAAAATAAGTAAATGCACGAAGAACACCAAATGAAGTCAGAAATTGTTGAAATTTTGTGATGTGCCTTAGAATGGTGCATTTTGAACACACAAAAAGTATGGAGTTAAAATAAGTTCAAAAAAATGAAATCCCTTTGTAAGAGACGAGTTCTCGTTCGAAACCCTCATACTTCGAGAGAGATTGTCCGTTTTGTACACTAAGTGCATCCAGTTTTTGTCGTAGCCGTCTCAACTTTTTAACACATGCTATGTGTGTGAAATAATGATAGCATGCCAACTTTCAACATTTTCATAGTTCATTTGTAGTGCTTTTCAATTTCAGGGTCAACTAGGTCAAAAAAAAATAAGTAAATGCACGAAGAATACCAAATGAAGTCAGAAATTGTTGAAATGTTGTGACGTGCCTTAGAATGGTGCATTTTGAACACACAAAAAGTATGGAGTTCAAATAAGTTCAAAAAATGAAATCCCTTTGTAAGAGATGAGTTCTCGTTCGAAACCCTCATACTTCGAGAGAGATTGTCCGTTTTGTACACGAAGTGCATCCAGTTTTTGCCGTAGCCCTCTCAACCTTTTAACACATGCTATGCGGGTGAAATGATGATAGCATGCCAACTTACAACATTTTCATAGTTCATTTGTAGTGCTTTTCAATTTCAGGGTCAACTAGCTCAAAAAAAAAGTAAATGCACGAAGAATACCAAATGAAGTCAGAAATTGTTGAAATTTTGTGATGTGCCTTAGAATGGTGCATTTTGAACACACAAAATTTATGGAGTTCAAATAAGTTCAAAAAAATGAAATCCCTTTGTAAGAGATGAGTTCTTGTTCGAAACCGTGATACTTCGAGAGAGATTGTCCGTTTTGTACACGAAGTGCATCCAGTTTTTGTCGTAGCCCTCTCAACTTTTTAACACATGCTATGTGTGTGAAATGATGATAGCATGCCAACTTTCAACATTATCAGAGTTCATTTGTAGTGCTTTTCAATTTCAGGGTCAACTAGGTCAAAACAAAATAAGTAAATGCACGAAGTATACCAAATGAAGTCAGAAATTGTTGAAATTTTGTGATGTGCCTTAGAATGGTGCATTTTGAACACACAAAAAGTATGGAGTTAAAATAAGTTCAAAAAAATGAAATCCCTTTGTAAGAGACGAGTTCTCGTTCGAAACCCTCATACTTCGAGAGAGATTGTCCGTTTTGTACACTAAGTGCATCCAGTTTTTGTCGTAGCCGTCTCAACTTTTTAACACATGCTATGTGTGTGAAATAATGATAGCATGCCAACTTTCAACATTTTCATAGTTCATTTGTAGTGCTTTTCAATTTCAGGGTCAACTAGGTCAAAAAAAATAAGTAAATGCACGAAGAATACCAAATGAAGTCAGAAATTGTTGAAATGTTGTGACGTGCCTTAGAATGGTGCATTTTGAACACACAAAAAGTATGGAGTTCAAATAAGTTCAAAAAATGAAATCCCTTTGTAAGAGATGAGTTCTCGTTCGAAACCCTCATACTTCGAGAGAGATTGTCCGTTTTGTACACGAAGTGCATCCAGTTTTTGCCGTAGCCCTCTCAACTTTTTAACACATGCTATGCGGGTGAAATGATGATAGCATGCCAACTTACAACATTTTCATAGTTCATTTGTAGTGCTTTTCAATTTCAGGGTCAACTAGCTCAAAAAAAACTAAATGCACGAAGAATACCAAATGAAGTCAGAAATTGTTGAAATTTTGTGATGTGCCTTAGAATGGTGCATTTTGAACACACAAAATTTATGGAGTTCAAATAAGTTCAAAAAATGAAATCCCTTTGTAAGAGATGAGTTCTTGTTCGAAACCGTGATACTTCGAGAGAGATTGTCCGTTTTGTACACGAAGTGCATCCAGTTTTTGTCGTAGCCCTCTCAACTTTTTAACACATGCTATGCGGGTGAAATGATGATAGCATGCCAACTTTCAACATTTTCAGAGTTCATTTGTAGTGCTTTTCAATTTCACGGTCAACTAGCTCAAAAAAAATAAGTAAATGCACGAAGAATACCAAATGAAGTCAGAAATTGTTGAAATTTTGTGATGTGCCTCAGAATGGTGCATTTTGAACACACAAAAAGTATGGAGTTCAAATAAATTCAAAAAAATGAAATCCCTTTGTAAGAGATGAGTTCTCGTTCGAAACCCTCATACTTCGAGAGAGATTGTCCGTTTTGTACACTAAGTGCATCCAGTTTTTGTCGTAGCCGTCTCAACTTTTTAACACATGCTACGTGTGTGAAATAATGATAGCATGCCAACTTTCAACATTTTCATAGTTCATTTGTAGTTCTTTTCAATTTCAGGGTCAACTAGGTCAAAAAAATAAGTAAATGCACGAAGAATACCAAATGAAGTCAGAAATTGATGAAATGTTGTGACGTGCCTTAGAATGCTGCATTTTGAACACACAAAAAGTATGGAGTTCAAATAAGTTCAAAAAAATGAAATCCCTTTGTAAGAGATGAGTTCTCGTTCGAAACCCTCATACTTCGAGAGAGATTGTCCGTTTTGTACACGAAGTGCATCCAGTTTTTGCCGTAGCCCTCTCAACTTTTTAACACATGCTATGCGGGTGAAATGATGATAGCATGCCAACTTACAACATTTTCATAGTTCATTTGTAGTGCTTTTCAATTTCAGGGTCAACTAGCTCAAAAAAAAAGTAAATGCACGAAGAATACCAAATGAAGTCAAAAATTGTTGAAATTTTCTGATGTGCCTTAGAATGGTGCATTTTGAACACACAAAAAGTATGGAGTTCAAATAAGTTCAAAAAAATGAAATCCCTTTGTAAGAGATGAGTTCTTGTTCGAAACCGTGATACTTCGAGAGAGATTGTCCGTTTTGTACACGAAGTGCATCCAGTTTTTGTCGTAGCCCTGTCAACTTTTTAACACATGCTATGCGGGTGAAATGATGATAGCATGCCAACTTACAACATTTTCATAGTTCATTTGTAGTGCTTTTCAATTTCAGGGTCAACTAGCTCAAAAAAAAAGTAAATGCACGAAGAATACCAAATGAAGTCAGAAATTGTTGAAATTTTGTGATGTGCCTTAGAATGGTGCATTTTGAACACACAAAATGTATGGAGTTCAAATAAGTTCAAAAAATGAAATCCCTTTGTAAGAGATGAGTTCTTGTTCGAAACCGTGATACTTCGAGAGAGATTGTCCGTTTTGTACACGAAGTGCATCCAGTTTTTGTCGTAGCCCTCTCAACTTTTTAACACATGCTATGCGGGTGAAATGATGATAGCATGCCAACTTTCAACATTTTCAGAGTTCATTTGTAGTGCTTTTCAATTTCAGGGTCAACTAGCTCAAAAAAAATAAGTAAATGCACGAAGAATACCAAATGAAGTCAGAAATTGTTGAAATTTTGTGATGTGCCTCAGAATGGTGCATTTTGAACACACAAAAAGTATGGAGTTCAAATTAGTTCAAAAAAATGAAATCCCTTTGTAAGAGATGAGTTCTCGTTCGAAACCCTCATACTTCGAGAGAGATTGTCCGTTTTGTACACTAAGTGCATCCAGTTTTTGTCGTAGCCGTCTCAACTTTTTAACACATGCTACGTGTGTGAAATAATGATAGCATGCCAACTTTCAAATTTTCATAGTTCATTTGTAGTTCTTTTCAATTTCAGGGTCAACTAGGTCAAAAAAAATAAGTAAATGCACGAAGAATACCAAATGAAGTCAGAAATTGATGAAATGTTGTGACGTGCCTTAGAATGGTGCATTTTGAACACACAAAAAGTATGGAGTTCAAATAAGTTCAAAAAAATGAAATCCCTTTGTAAGAGATGAGTTCTCGTTCGAAACCCTCATACTTCGAGAGAGATTGTCCGTTTTGTACACGAAGTGCATCCAGTTTTTGCCGTAGCCCTCTCAACTTTTTAACACATGCTATACGGGTGAAATGATGATAGCATGCCAACTTACAACATTTTCATAGTTCATTTGTAGTGCTTTTCAATTTCAGGGTCAACTAGCTCAAAAAAAAAGTAAATGCACGAAGAATACCAAATGAAGTCAGAAATTGTTGAAATTTTGTGATGTGCCTTAGAATGGTGCATTTTGAACACACAAAATGTATGGAGTTCAAATAAGTTCAAAAAATGAAATCCCTTTGTAAGAGATGAGTTCTTGTTCGAAACCGTGATACTTCGAGAGAGATTGTCCGTTTTGTACACGAAGTGCATCCAGTTTTTGTCGTAGCCCTCTCAACTTTTTAACACATGCTATGCGGGTGAAATGATGATAGCATGCCAACTTTCAACATTTTCATAGTTCATTTGTAGTGCTTTTCAATTTCAGGGTCAACTAGCTCAAAAAAAATAAGTAAATGCACGAAGAATACCAAATGAAGTCAGAAATTGTTGAAATTTTGTGATGTGCCTCAGAATGGTGCATTTTGAACACACAAAAAGTATGGAGTTCAAATAAATTCAAAAAAATGAAATCCCTTTGTAAGAGATGAGTTCTCGTTCGAAACCCTCATACTTCGAGAGAGATTGTCCGTTTTGTACACTAAGTGCATCCAGTTTTTGTCGTAGCCGTCTCAACTTTTTAACACATGCTACGTGTGTGAAATAATGATAGCATGCCAACTTTCAACATTTTCATAGTTCATTTGTAGTTCTTTTCAATTTCAGGGTCAACTAGGTCAAAAAAATAAGTAAATGCACGAAGAATACCAAATGAAGTCAGAAATTGATGAAATGTTGTGACGTGCCTTAGAATGGTGCATTTTGAACACACAAAAAGTATGGAGTTCAAATAAGTTCAAAAAAATGAAATCCCTTTGTAAGAGATGAGTTCTCGTTCGAAACCCTCATACTTCGAGAGAGATTGTCCGTTTTGTACACTAAGTGCATCCAGTTTTTGTCGTAGCCGTCTCAACTTTTTAACACATGCTACGTGTGTGAAATAATGATAGCATGCCAACTTTCAACATTTTCATAGTTCATTTGTAGTTCTTTTCAATTTCAGGGTCAACTAGGTCAAAAAAAATAAGTAAATGCACGAAGAATACCAAATGAAGTCAGAAATTGATGAAATGTTGTGACGTGCCTTAGAATGGTGCATTTTGAACACACAAAAAGTATGGAGTTCAAATAAGTTCAAAAAAATGAAATCCCTTTGTAAGAGATGAGTTCTCGTTCGAAACCCTCATACTTCGAGAGAGATTGTCCGTTTTGTACACGAAGTGCATCCAGTTTTTGCCGTAGCCCTCTCAACTTTTTAACACATGCTATACGGGTGAAATGATGATAGCATGCCAACTTACAACATTTTCATAGTTCATTTGTAGTGCTTTTCAATTTCAGGGTCAACTAGCTCAAAAAAAAAGTAAATGCACGAAGAATACCAAATGAAGTCAGAAATTGTTGAAATTTTGTGATGTGCCTTAGAATGGTGCATTTTGAACACACAAAATGTATGGAGTTCAAATAAGTTCAAAAAATGAAATCCCTTTGTAAGAGATGAGTTCTTGTTCGAAACCGTGATACTTCGAGAGAGATTGTCCGTTTTGTACACGAAGTGCATCCAGTTTTTGTCGTAGCCCTCTCAACTTTTTAACACATGCTATGCGGGTGAAATGATGATAGCATGCCAACTTTCAACATTTTCATAGTTCATTTGTAGTGCTTTTCAATTTCAGGGTCAACTAGCTCAAAAAAAATAAGTAAATGCACGAAGAATACCAAATGAAGTCAGAAATTGTTGAAATTTTGTGATGTGCCTCAGAATGGTGCATTTTGAACACACAAAAAGTATGGAGTTCAAATAAATTCAAAAAAATGAAATCCCTTTGTAAGAGATGAGTTCTCGTTCGAAACCCTCATACTTCGAGAGAGATTGTCCGTTTTGTACACTAAGTGCATCCAGTTTTTGTCGTAGCCGTCTCAACTTTTTAACACATGCTACGTGTGTGAAATAATGATAGCATGCCAACTTTCAACATTTTCATAGTTCATTTGTAGTTCTTTTCAATTTCAGGGTCAACTAGGTCAAAAAAATAAGTAAATGCACGAAGAATACCAAATGAAGTCAGAAATTGATGAAATGTTGTGACGTGCCTTAGAATGGTGCATTTTGAACACACAAAAAGTATGGAGTTCAAATAAGTTCAAAAAAATGAAATCCCTTTGTAAGAGATGAGTTCTCGTTCGAAACCCTCATACTTCGAGAGAGATTGTCCGTTTTGTACACTAAGTGCATCCAGTTTTTGTCGTAGCCGTCTCAACTTTTTAACACATGCTACGTGTGTGAAATAATGATAGCATGCCAACTTTCAACATTTTCATAGTTCATTTGTAGTTCTTTTCAATTTCAGGGTCAACTAGGTCAAAAAAAATAAGTAAATGCACGAAGAATACCAAATGAAGTCAGAAATTGATGAAATGTTGTGACGTGCCTTAGAATGGTGCATTTTGAACACACAAAAAGTATGGAGTTCAAATAAGTTCAAAAAAATGAAATCCCTTTGTAAGAGATGAGTTCTCGTTCGAAACCCTCATACTTCGAGAGAGATTGTCCGTTTTGTACACGAAGTGCATCCAGTTTTTGCCGTAGCCCTCTCAACTTTTTAACACATGCTATGCGGGTGAAATGATGATAGCATGCCAACTTTCCACATTTTCAGAGTTCATTTGTAGTGCTTTTCAATTTCAGGGTCAACTAGCTCAAAAAAAAAAAAGTAAATGCACGAAGAATACCAAATGAAGTCAGAAATTGTTGAAATTTTGTGATGTGCCTCAGAATGGTGCATTTTGAACACACAAAAAGTATGGAGTTCAAATAAGTTCAAAAAAACGAAATCCCTTTGTAAGAGATGAGTTCTCGTTCGAAACCCTCATACTTCGAGAGAGATTGTCCGTTTTGTACACTAAGTGCATCCAGTTTTTGTCGTAGCCGTCTCAACTTTTTAACACATGCTACGTGTGTGAAATAATGATAGCATGCCAACTTTCAACATTTTCATAGTTCATTTGTAGTTCTTTTCAATTTCAGGGTCAACTAGGTCAAAAAAAATAAGTAAATGCACGAAGAATACCAAATGAAGTCAGAAATTGATGAAATGTTGTGACGTGCCTTAGAATGGTGCATTTTGAACACACAAAAAGTATGGAGTTCAAATAAGTTCAAAAAAATGAAATCCCTTTGTAAGAGATGAGTTCTCGTTCGAAACCCTCATTCTTCGAGAGAGCTTGTCCGTTATGTACACGAAGTCCATCCAGTTTTTGCCGTAGCCCTCTCAACTTTTTAACACATGCTATGCAGGTGAAATGATGATAGCATGCCAACTTACAACATTTTCATAGTTCATTTGTAGTGCTTTTCAATTTCAGGGTCAACTAGCTCAAAAAAAAAGTAAATGCACGAAGAATACCAAATGAAGTCAGAAATTGTTGAAATTTTGTGACGTGCCTTAGAATGGTGCATTTTGAACACACAAAAAGTATGGAGTTCAAATAAGTTCAAAAAAATGAAATCCCTTTTTAAGAGATGAGTTCTCGTTCGAAACCCTCATACTTCGAGAGAGATTGTCCGTTTTGTACACGAAGTGCATCCAGTTTTTGTCGTAGCCCTCTCAACTTTTTTACACATGCTATGCGGGTGAAATGATGATAGCATGCCAACTTACAACATTTTCATAGTTCATTTGTAGTGCTTTTCAATTTCAGGGTCAACTAGCTCAAAACAAAAAGTAAATGCACGAAGAATACCAAATGAAGTCAGAAATTGTTGAAATTTTGTGATGTGCCTTAGAATGGTGCATTTTGAACACACAAAATGTATGGAGTTCAAATAAGTTCAAAAAAATGAAATCCCTTTGTAAGAGATGAGTTCTCGTTCGAAACCGTGATACTTCGAGAGAGATTGCCCGTTTTGTACACGAAGTGCATCCAGTTTTTGTCGTAGCCCTCTCAACTTTTTAACACATGCTATGCGGGTGAAATGATGATAGCATGCCAACTTTCAACATTATCAGAGTTCATTTGTAGTGCGTTTCAATTTCAGGGTCAACTAGGTCAAAAAAAATAAGTAAATGCACGAAGAATACCAAATGAAGTCAGAAATTGTTGAAATTTTGTGATGTGCCTTAGAATGGTGCATTTTGAACACACAAAATGTATGGAGTTCAAATAAGTTCAAAAAATGAAATCCCTTTGTAAGAGATGAGTTCTTGTTCGAAACCGTGATACTTCGAGAGAGATTGTCCGTTTTGTACACGAAGTGCATCCAGTTTTTGTCGTAGCCCTCTCAACTTTTTAACACATGCTATGCGGGTGAAATGATGATAGCATGCCAACTTTCCACATTTTCAGAGTTCATTTGTAGTGCTTTTCAATTTCAGGGTCAACTAGCTCAAAAAAAATAAGTAAATGCACGAAGAATACCAAATGAAGTCAGAAATTGTTGAAATTTTGTGATGTGCCTCAGAATGGTGCATTTTGAACACACAAAAAGTATGGAGTTCAAATAAGTTCAAAAAAACGAAATCCCTTTGTAAGAGATGAGTTCTCGTTCGAAACCCTCATACTTCGAGAGAGATTGTCCGTTTTGTACACTAAGTGCATCCAGTTTTTGTCGTAGCCGTCTCAACTTTTTAACACATGCTACGTGTGTGAAATAATGATAGCATGCCAACTTTCAACATTTTCATAGTTCATTTGTAGTTCTTTTCAATTTCAGGGTCAACTAGGTCAAAAAAAATAAGTAAATGCACGAAGAATACCAAATGAAGTCAGAAATTGATGAAATGTTGTGACGTGCCTTAGAATGGTGCATTTTGAACACACAAAAAGTATGGAGTTCAAATAAGTTCAAAAAAATGAAATCCCTTTGTAAGAGATGAGTTCTCGTTCGAAACCCTCATTCTTCGAGAGAGCTTGTCCGTTATGTACACGAAGTCCATCCAGTTTTTGCCGTAGCCCTCTCAACTTTTTAACACATGCTATGCAGGTGAAATGATGATAGCATGCCAACTTACAACATTTTCATAGTTCATTTGTAGTGCTTTTCAATTTCAGGGTCAACTAGCTCAAAAAAAAAGTAAATGCACGAAGAATACCAAATGAAGTCAGAAATTGTTGAAATTTTGTGACGTGCCTTAGAATGGTGCATTTTGAACACACAAAAAGTATGGAGTTCAAATAAGTTCAAAAAAATGAAATCCCTTTTTAAGAGATGAGTTCTCGTTCGAAACCCTCATACTTCGAGAGAGATTGTCCGTTTTGTACACGAAGTGCATCCATTTTTTGTCGTAGCCCTCTCAACTTTTTTACACATGCTATGCGGGTGAAATGATGATAGCATGCCAACTTACAACATTTTCATAGTTCATTTGTAGTGCTTTTCAATTTCAGGGTCAACTAGCTCAAAACAAAAAGTAAATGCACGAAGAATACCAAATGAAGTCAGAAATTGTTGAAATTTTGTGATGTGCCTTAGAATGGTGCATTTTGAACACACAAAATGTATGGAGTTCAAATAAGTTCAAAAAAATGAAATCCCTTTGTAAGAGATGAGTTCTCGTTCGAAACCGTGATACTTCGAGAGAGATTGCCCGTTTTGTACACGAAGTGCATCCAGTTTTTGTCGTAGCCCTCTCAACTTTTTAACACATGCTATGCGGGTGAAATGATGATAGCATGCCAACTTTCAACATTATCAGAGTTCATTTGTAGTGCGTTTCAATTTCAGGGTCAACTAGGTCAAAAAAAATAAGTAAATGCACGAAGAATACCAAATGAAGTCAGAAATTGTTGAAATTTTGTGATGTGCCTTAGAATGGTGCATTTTGAACACACAAAATGTATGGAGTTCAAATAAGTTCAAAAAATGAAATCCCTTTGTAAGAGATGAGTTCTTGTTCGAAACCGTGATACTTCGAGAGAGATTGTCCGTTTTGTACACGAAGTGCATCCAGTTTTTGTCGTAGCCCTCTCAACTTTTTAACACATGCTATGCGGGTGAAATGATGATAGCATGCCAACTTTCCACATTTTCAGAGTTCATTTGTAGTGCTTTTCAATTTCAGGGTCAACTAGCTCAAA
Organism: Hordeum vulgare subsp. vulgare; assembly: GCF_904849725.1. Taxonomy (NCBI): domain Eukaryota; kingdom Viridiplantae; phylum Streptophyta; class Magnoliopsida; order Poales; family Poaceae; genus Hordeum; species Hordeum vulgare. The sequence goes on along the minus strand of NC_058524.1, from coordinate 283,319,135 downwards.
AAAAATAAGTAAATGCACGAAGAATACCAAATGAAGTCAGAAATTGTTGAAATTTTGTGATGTGCCTCAGAATGGTGCATTTTGAACACACAAAAAGTATGGAGTTCAAATAAGTTCAAAAAAACGAAATCCCTTTGTAAGAGATGAGTTCTCGTTCGAAACCCTCATACTTCGAGAGAGATTGTCCGTTTTGTACACTAAGTGCATCCAGTTTTTGTCGTAGCCGTCTCAACTTTTTAACACATGCTACGTGTGTGAAATAATGATAGCATGCCAACTTTCAACATTTTCATAGTTCATTTGTAGTTCTTTTCAATTTCAGGGTCAACTAGGTCAAAAAAAATAAGTAAATGCACGAAGAATACCAAATGAAGTCAGAAATTGATGAAATGTTGTGACGTGCCTTAGAATTGTGCATTTTGAACACACAAAAAGTATGGAGTTCAAATAAGTTCAAAAAAATGAAATCCCTTTGTAAGAGATGAGTTCTCGTTCGAAACCCTCATTCTTCGAGAGAGCTTGTCCGTTATGTACACGAAGTCCATCCAGTTTTTGCCGTAGCCCTCTCAACTTTTTAACACATGCTATGCAGGTGAAATGATGATAGCATGCCAACTTACAACATTTTCATAGTTCATTTGTAGTGCTTTTCAATTTCAGGGTCAACTAGCTCAAAAAAAAAGTAAATGCACGAAGAATACCAAATGAAGTCAGAAATTGTTGAAATTTTGTGACGTGCCTTAGAATGGTGCATTTTGAACACACAAAAAGTATGGAGTTCAAATAAGTTCAAAAAAATGAAATCCCTTTTTAAGAGATGAGTTCTCGTTCGAAACCCTCATACCTCGAGAGAGATTGTCCGTTTTGTACACGAAGTGCATCCAGTTTTTGCCGTAGCCCTCTCAACTTTTTAACACATGCTATGCGGGTGAAATGATGATAGCATGCCAACTTACAACATTTTCATAGTTCATTTGTAGTGCTTTTCAATTTCAGGGTCAACTAGCTCAAAACAAAAAGTAAATGCACGAAGAATACCAAATGAAGTCAGAAATTGTTGAAATTTTGTGATGTGCCTTAGAATGGTGCATTTTGAACACACAAAATGTATGGAGTTCAAATAAGTTCAAAAAAATGAAATCCCTTTGTAAGAGATGAGTTCTCGTTCGAAACCGTGATACTTCGAGAGAGATTGCCCGTTTTGTACACGAAGTGCATCCAGTTTTTGTCGTAGCCCTCTCAACTTTTTAACACATGCTATGCGGGTGAAATGATGATAGCATGCCAACTTTCAACATTATCAGAGTTCATTTGTAGTGCGTTTCAATTTCAGGGTCAACTAGGTCAAAAAAAATAAGTAAATGCACGAAGAATACCAAATGAAGTCAGAAATTGTTGAAATGTTGTGACGTGCCTTAGAATGGTGCATTTTGAACACACAAAAAGTATGGAGTTCAAATAAGTTCAAAAAAATGAAATCCCTTTGTAAGAGATGAGTTCTCGTTCGAAACGCTCATACTTCGAGAGAGATTGTCCGTTTTGTACACGAAGTGCATCCAGTTTTTGTCGTAGCCCTCTCAACTTTTAACACATGCTATGCGGGTGAAATGATGATAGCATGCCAACTTACAACATTTTCATAGTTCATTTGTAGTGCTTTTCAATTTTAGGGTCAACTAGCTCAAAAAAAAAGTAAATGCACGAAGAATACCAAATGAAGTCAGAAATTGTTGAAATTTTGTGACGTGCCTTAGAATGGTGCATTTTGAACACACAAAAAGTATGGAGTTCAAATAAGTTCAAAAAAATGAAATCCCTTTTTAAGAGATCAGTTCTCGTTCGAAACCCTCATACTTCGAGAGAGATTGTCCGTTTTGTACACGAAGTGCATCCAGTTTTTGTCGTAGCCCTCTCAACTTTTTAACACATGCTATGCGGGTGAAATGATGATAGCATGCCAACTTACAACATTTTCATAGTTCATTTGTAGTGCTTTTCAATTTCAGGGTCAACTAGCTCAAAACAAAAAGTAAATGCACGAAGAATACCAAATGAAGTCAGAAATTGTTGAAATTTTGTGATGTGCCTTAGAATGGTGCATTTTGAACACACAAAATGTATGGAGTTCAAATAAGTTCAAAAAAATGAAATCCCTTTGTAAGAGATGAGTTCTTGTTCGAAACCGTGATACTTCGAGAGAGATTGCCCGTTTTGTACACGAAGTGCATCCAGTTTTTGTCGTAGCCCTCTCAACTTTTTAACACATGCTATGCGGGTGAAATGATGATAGCATGCCAACTTTCAACATTATCAGAGTTCATTTGTAGTGCTTTTCAATTTCAGGGTCAACTAGGTCAAAACAAAATAAGTAAATGCACGAAGAATACCAAATGAAGTCAGAAATTGTTGAAATTTTGTGATGTGCCTTAGAATGGTGCATTTTGAACACACAAAAAGTATGGAGTTAAAATAAGTTCAAAAAAATGAAATCCCTTTGTAAGAGATGAGTTCTCGTTCGAAACCCTCATACTTCGAGAGAGATTGTCCGTTTTGTACACTAAGTGCATCCAGTTTTTGTCGTAGCCGTCTCAACTTTTTAACACATGCTATGTGTGTGAAATAATGATAGCATGCCAACTTTCAACATTTTCATAGTTCATTTGTAGTGCTTTTCAATTTCAGGGTCAACTAGGTCAAAAAAAAGAAGTAAATGCACGAAGAATAACAAATGAAGTCAGAAATTGTTGAAATGTTGTGACGTGCCTTAGAATGGTGCATTTTGAACACACAAAAAGTATGGAGTTCAAATAAGTTCAAAAAAATGAAATCCCTTTGTAAGAGATGAGTTCTCGTTCGAAACCCTCATACTTCGAGAGAGATTGTCCGTTTTGTACACGAAGTGCATCCAGTTTTTGTCGTAGCCCTCTCAACTTTTTAACACATGCTATGCGGGTGAAATGATGATAGCATGCCAACTTACAACATTTTCATAGTTCATTTGTAGTGCTTTTCAATTTCAGGGTCAACTAGCTCAAAACAAAAAGTAAATGCACGAAGAATACCAAATGAAGTCAGAAATTGTTGAAATTTTGTGATGTGCCTTAGAATGGTGCATTTTGAACACACAAAATGTATGGAGTTCAAATAAGTTCAAAAAAATGAAATCCCTTTGTAAGAGATGAGTTCTTGTTCGAAACCGTGATACTTCGAGAGAGATTGCCCGTTTTGTACACGAAGTGCATCCAGTTTTTGTCGTAGCCCTCTCAACTTTTTAACACATGCTATGCGGGTGAAATGATGATAGCATGCCAACTTTCAACATTATCAGAGTTCATTTGTAGTGCTTTTCAATTTCAGGGTCAACTAGGTCAAAACAAAATAAGTAAATGCACGAAGAATACCAAATAAAGTCAGAAATTGTTGAAATTTTGTGATGTGCCTTAGAATGGTGCATTTTGAACACACAAAAAGTATGGAGTTAAAATAAGTTCAAAAAAATGAAATCCCTTTGTAAGAGATGAGTTCTCGTTCGAAACCCTCATACTTCGAGAGAGATTGTTTGTTTTGTACACTAAGTGCATCCAGCTTTTGTCGTAGCCATCTCAACTTTTTAACACATGCTATGTGTGTGAAATAATGATAGCATGCCAACTTTCAACATTTTCATAGTTCATTTGTAGTGCTTTTCAATTTCAGGGTCAACTAGGTCAAAAAAAATAAGTAAATGCACGAAGAATAACAAATGAAGTCAGAAATTGTTGAAATGTTGTGACGTGCCTTAGAATGGTGCATTTTGAACACACAAAAAGTATGGAGTTCAAATAAGTTCAAAAAAATGAAATCCCTTAGTAAGAGATGAGTTCTCGTTCGAAACCCTCATACTTCGAGAGAGATTGTCCGTTTTGTACACGAAGTGCATCCAGTTTTTGCCGTAGCCCTCTCAACTTTTTAACACATGCTATGCGGGTGAAATGATGATAGCATGCCAACTTACAACATTTTCATAGTTCATTTGTAGTGCTTTTCAATTTCAGGGTCAACTAGCTCAAAAAAAAAGTAAATGCACGAAGAATACCAAATGAAGTCAGAAATTGTTGAAATTTTGTGACGTGCCTTAGAATGGTGCATTTTGAACACACAAAAAGTATGGAGTTCAAATAAGTTCAAAAAAATGAAATCCCTTTTTAAGAGATGAGTTCTCGTTCGAAACCCTCATACTTCGAGAGAGATTGTCCGTTTTGTACACGAAGTGCATCCAGTTTTTGTCGTAGCCCTCTCAACTTTTTAACACATGCTATGCGGGTGAAATGATGATAGCATGCCAACTTACAACATTTTCATAGTTCATTTGTAGTGCTTTTCAATTTCAGGGTCAACTAGCTCAAAACAAAAAGTAAATGCACGAAGAATACCAAATGAAGTCAGAAATTGTTGAAATTTTGTGATGTGCCTTAGAATGGTGCATTTTGAACACACAAAATGTATGGAGTTCAAATAAGTTCAAAAAAATGAAATCCCTTTGTAAGAGATGAGTTCTTGTTCGAAACCGTGATACTTCGAGAGAGATTGCCCGTTTTGTACACGAAGTGCATCCAGTTTTTGTCGTAGCCCTCTCAACTTTTTAACACATGCTATGCGGGTGAAATGATGATAGCATGCCAACTTTCAACATTATCAGAGTTCATTTGTAGTGCTTTTCAATTTCAGGGTCAACTAGGTCAAAACAAAATAAGTAAATGCACGAAGAATACCAAATGAAGTCAGAAATTGTTGAAATTTTGTGATGTGCCTTAGAATGGTGCATTTTGAACACACAAAAAGTATGGAGTTAAAATAAGTTCAAAAAAATGAAATCCCTTTGTAGGAGATGAGTTCTCGTTCGAAACCCTCATACTTCGAGAGAGATTGTCCTTTTTGTACACTAAGTGCATCCAGTTTTTGTCGTAGCCGTCTCAACTTTTTAACACATGCTATGTGTGTGAAATAATGATAGCATGCCAACTTTCAACATTTTCATAGTTCATTTGTAGTGCTTTTCAATTTCAGGGTCAACTAGGTCAAAAAAAATAAGTAAATGCACGAAGAATAACAAATGAAGTCAGAAATTGTTGAAATGTTGTGATGTGCCTTAGAATGGTGCATTTTGAACACACAAAAAGTATGGAGTTAAAATAAGTTCAAAAAAATGAAATCCCTTTGTAAGAGATGAGTTCTCGTTCGAAACCCTCATACTTCGAGAGAGATTGTCCGTTTTGTACACGAAGTGCATCCAGTTTTTGTCGTAGCCCTCTCAACTTTTTAACACATGCTATGCGGGTGAAATGATGATAGCATGCCAACTTACAACATTTTCATAGTTCATTTGTAGTGCTTTTCAATTTCAGGGTCAACTAGCTCAAAACAAAAAGTAAATGCACGAAGAATACCAAATGAAGTCAGAAATTGTTGAATTTTTGTGATGTGCCTTAGAATGGTGCATTTTGAACACACAAAATGTATGGAGTTCAAATAAGTTCAAAAAATGAAATCCCTTTGTAAGAGATGAGTTCTTGTTCGAAACCGTGATACTTCGAGAGAGATTGCCCGTTTTGTACACGAAGTGCATCCAGTTTTTGTCGTAGCCCTCTCAACTTTTTAACACATGCTATGCGGGTGAAATGATGATAGCATGCCAACTTTCAACATTATCAGAGTTCATTTGTAGTGCTTTTCAATTTCAGGGTCAACTAGGTCAAAACAAAATAAGTAAATGCACGAAGAATACCAAATGAAGTCAGAAATTGTTGAAATTTTGTGATGTGCCTTAGAATGGTGCATTTTGAACACACAAAAAGTATGGAGTTAAAATAAGTTCAAAAAAATGAAATCCCTTTGTAAGAGATGAGTTCTCGTTCGAAACCCTCATACTTCGAGAGAGATTGTCCGTTTTGTACACTAAGTGCATCCAGTTTTTGTCGTAGCCGTCTCAACTTTTTAACACATGCTATGTGTGTGAAATAATGATAGCATGCCAACTTTCAACATTTTCATAGTTCATTTGTAGTGCTTTTCAATTTCAGGGTCAACTAGGTCAAAAAAAATAAGTAAATGCACGAAGAATAACAAATGAAGTCAGAAATTGTTGAAATGTTGTGACGTGCCTTAGAATGGTGCATTTTGAACACACAAAAAGTATGGAGTTCAAATAAGTTCAAAAAAAATCCCTTTGTAAGAGATGAGTTCTCGTTCGAAACCCTCATACTTCGAGAGAGATTGTCCGTTTTGTACACGAAGTGCATCCAGTTTTTGTCGTAGCCCTCTCAACTTTTTAACACATGCTATGCGGGTGAAATGATGATAGCATGCCAACTTACAACATTTTCATAGTTCATTTGTAGTGCTTTTCAATTTCAGGGTCAACTAGCTCAAAACAAAAAGTAAATGCACGAAGAATACCAAATGAAGTCAGAAATTGTTGAAATTTTGTGATGTGCCTTAGAATGGTGCATTTTGAACACACAAAATGTATGGAGTTCAAATAAGTTCAAAAAAATGAAATCCCTTTGTAAGAGATGAGTTCTTGTTCGAAACCGTGATACTTCGAGAGAGATTGCCCGTTTTGTACACGAAGTGCATCCAGTTTTTGTCGTAGCCCTCTCAACTTTTTAACACATGCTATGCGGGTGAAATGATGATAGCATGCCAACTTTCAACATTATCAGAGTTCATTTGTAGTGCTTTTCAATTTCAGGGTCAACTAGGTCAAAACAAAATAAGTAAATGCACGAAGAATACCAAATAAAGTCAGAAATTGTTGAAATTTTGTGATGTGCCTTAGAATGGTGCATTTTGAACACACAAAAAGTATGGAGTTAAAATAAGTTCAAGAAAATGAAATCCCTTTGTAAGAGATGAGTTCTCGTTCGAAACCCTCATACTTCGAGAGAGATTGTCCGTTTTGTACACTAAGTGCATCCAGCTTTTGTCGTAGCCGTCTCAACTTTTTAACACATGGTATGTGTGTGAAATAATGATAGCATGCCAACTTTCAACATTTTCATAGTTCATTTGTAGTGCTTTTCAATTTCACGGTCAACTAGGTCAAAAAAAATAAGTAAATGCACGAAGAATAACAAATGAAGTCAGAAATTGTTGAAATGTTGTGACGTGCCTTAGAATGGTGCATTTTGAACACACAAAAAGTATGGAGTTCAAATAAGTTCAAAAAAATGAAATCCCTTTGTAAGAGATGAGTTATCGTTCGAAACCCTCATACTTCGAGAGAGATTGTCCGTTTTGTACACGAAGTGCATCCAGTTTTTGCCGTAGCCCTCTCAACTTTTTAACACATGCTATGCGGGTGAAATGATGATAGCATGCCAACTTACAACATTTTCATAGTTCATTTGTAGTGCTTTTCAATTTCAGGGTCAACTAGCTCAAAAAAAAAGTAAATGCACGAAGAATACCAAATGAAGTCAGAAATTGTTGAAATTTTGTGACGTGCCTTAGAATGGTGCATTTTGAACACACAAAAAGTATGGAGTTCAAATAAGTTCAAAGAAATGAAATCCCTTTTTAAGAGATGAGTTCTCGTTCGAAACCCTCATACTTCGAGAGAGATTGTCCGTTTTGTACACGAAGTGCATCCAGTTTTTGTCGTAGCCCTCTCAACTTTTTAACACATGCTATGCGGGTGAAATGATGATAGCATGCCAACTTACAACATTTTCATAGTTCATTTGTAGTGCTTTTCAATTTCAGGGTCAACTAGCTCAAAACAAAAAGTAAATGCACGAAGAATACCAAATGAAGTCAGAAATTGTTGAAATTTTGTGATGTGCCTTAGAATGGTGCATTTTGAACACACAAAATGTATGGAGTTCAAATAAGTTCAAAAAAATGAAATCCCTTTGTAAGAGATGAGTTCTTGTTCGAAACCGTGATACTTCGAGAGAGATTGCCCGTTTTGTACACGAAGTGCATCCAGTTTTTGTCGTAGCCCTCTCAACTTTTTAACACATGCTATGCGGGTGAAATGATGATAGCATGCCAACTTTCAACATTTTCATAGTTCATTTGTAGTGCTTTTCAATTTCAGGGTCAACTAGGTCAAAAAAAATAAGTAAATGCACGAAGAATAACAAATGAAGTCAGAAATTGTTGAAATGTTGTGACGTGCCTTAGAATGGTGCATTTTGAACACACAAAAAGTATGGAGTTCAAATAAGTTCAAAAAAATGAAATCCCTTTGTAAGAGATGAGTTCTCGTTCGAAACCCTCATACTTCGAGAGAGATTGTCCGTTTTGTACACGAAGTGCATCCAGTTTTTGTCGTAGCCCTCTCAACTTTTTAACACATGCTATGCGGGTGAAATGATGATAGCATGCCAACTTACAACATTTTCATAGTTCATTTGTAGTGCTTTTCAATTTCAGGGTCAACTAGCTCAAAACAAAAAGTAAATGCACGAAGAATACCAAATGACGTCAGAAATTGTTGAAATTTTGTGATGTGCCTTAGAATGGTGCATTTTGAACACACAAAATGTATGGAGTTCAAATAAGTTCAAAAAAATGAAATCCCTTTGTAAGAGATGAGTTCTCGTTCGAAACCGTGATACTTCGAGAGAGATTGCCCGTTTTGTACACGAAGTGCATCCAGTTTTTGTCGTAGCCCTCTCAACTTTTTAACACATGCTATGCGGGTGAAATGATGATAGCATGCCAACTTTCAACATTATCAGAGTTCATTTGTAGTGCTTTTCAATTTCAGGGTCAACTAGGTCAAAACAAAATAAGTAAATGCACGAAGAATACCAAATGAAGTCAGAAATTGTTGAAATTTTGTGATGTGCCTTAGAATGGTGCATTTTGAACACACAAAAAGTATGGAGTTAAAATAAGTTCAAAAAAATGAAATCCCTTTGTAAGAGATGAGTTCTCGTTCGAAACCCTCATACTTCGAGAGAGATTGTCCGTTTTGTACACTAAGTGCATCCAGCTTTTGTCGTAGCCGTCTCAACTTTTTAACACATGCTATGTGTGTGAAATAATGATAGCATGCCAACTTTCAACATTTTCATAGTTCATTTGTAGTGCTTTTCAATTTCAGGGTCAACTAGGTCAAAAAAAATAAGTAAATGCACGAAGAATAACAAATGAAGTCAGAAATTGTTGAAATGTTGTGACGTGCCTTAGAATGGTGCATTTTGAACACACAAAAAGTATGGAGTTCAAATAAGTTCAAAAAAATGAAATCCCTTTGTAAGAGATGAGTTCTCGTTCGAAACCCTCATACTTCGAGAGAGATTGTCCGTTTTGTACACGAAGTGCATCCAGTTTTTGTCGTAGCCCTCTCAACTTTTTAACACATGCTATGCGGGTGAAATGATGATAGCATGCCAACTTACAACATTTTCATAGTTCATTTGTAGTGCTTTTCAATTTCAGGGTCAACTAGCTCAAAACAAAAAGTAAATGCACGAAGAATACCAAATGAAGTCAGAAATTGTTGAAATTTTGTGATGTGCCTTAGAATGGTGCATTTTGAACACACAAAATGTATGGAGTTCAAATAAGTTCAAAAAAATGAAATCCCTTTGTAAGAGATGAGTTCTTGTTCGAAACCGTGATACTTCGAGAGAGATTGCCCGTTTTGTACACGAAGTGCATCCAGTTTTTGTCGTAGCCCTCTCAACTTTTTAACACATGCTATGCGGGTGAAATGATGATAGCATGCCAACTTTCAACATTATCAGAGTTCATTTGTAGTGCTTTTCAATTTCAGGGTCAACTAGGTCAAAACAAAATAAGTAAATGCACGAAGAATACCAAATAAAGTCAGAAATTGTTGAAATTTTGTGATGTGCCTTAGAATGGTGCATTTTGAACACACAAAAAGTATGGAGTTAAAATAAGTTCAAAAAAATGAAATCCCTTTGTAAAAGATGAGTTCTCGTTCGAAACCCTCATACTTCGAGAGAGATTGTCCGTTTTGTACACTAAGTGCATCCAGCTTTTGTCGTAGCCGTCTCAACTTTTTAACACATGCTATGTGTGTGAAATAATGATAGCATGCCAACTTTCAACATTTTCATAGTTCATTTGTAGTGCTTTTCAATTTCAGGGTCAACTAGGTCAAAAAAAATAAGTAAATGCACGAAGAATAACAAATGAAGTCAGAAATTGTTGAAATGTTGTGACGTGCCTTAGAATGGTGCATTTTGAACACACAAAAAGTATGGAGTTCAAATAAGTTCAAAAAAATGAAATCCCTTTGTAAGAGATGAGTTCTCGTTCGAAACCCTCATACTTCGAGAGAGATTGTCCGTTTTGTACACGAAGTGCATCCAGTTTTTGTCGTAGCCCTCTCAACTTTTTAACACATGCTATGCGGGTGAAATGATGATAGCATGCCAACTTACAACATTTTCATAGTTCATTTGTAGTGCTTTTCAATTTCAGGGTCAACTAGCTCAAAACAAAAAGTAAATGCACGAAGAATACCAAATGAAGTCAGAAATTGTTGAAATTTTGTGATGTGCCTTAGAATGGTGCATTTTGAACACACAAAATGTATGGAGTTCAAATAAGTTCAAAAAAATGAAATCCCTTTGTAAGAGATGAGTTCTTGTTCGAAACCGTGATACTTCGAGAGAGATTGCCCGTTTTGTACACGAAGTGCATCCAGTTTTTGTCGTAGCCCTCTCAACTTTTTAACACATGCTATGCGGGTGAAATGATGATAGCATGCCAACTTTCAACATTATCAACTTTCATAGTTCATTTGTAGTGCTTTTCAATTTCAGGGTCAACTAGGTCAAAACAAAATAAGTAAATGCACGAAGAATACCAAATGAAGTCAGAAATTGTTGAAATTTTGTGATGTGCCTTAGAATGGTGCATTTTGAACACACAAAAAGTATGGAGTTAAAATAAGTTCAAAAAAATGAAATCCCTTTGTAAGAGATGAGTTCTCGTTCGAAACCCTCATACTTCGAGAGAGATTGTCCGTTTTGTACACTAAGTGCATCCAGCTTTTGTCGTAGCCCTCTCAACTTTTTAACACATGCTATGTGTGTGAAATGATGATAGCATGCCAACTTTCAACATTATCAGAGTTCATTTGTAGTGCTTTTCAATTTCAGGGTCAACTAGGTCAAAAAAAATAAGTAAATCAACGAAGAATAACAAATGAAGTCAGAAATTGTTGAAATGTTGTGACGTGCCTTAGAATGGTGCATTTTGAACACACAAAAAGTATGGAGTTCAAATAAGTTCAAAAAAATGAAATCCCTTTGTAAGAGATGAGTTCTCGTTCGAAACCCTCATACTTCGAGAGAGATTGTCCGTTTTGTACACGAAGTGCATCCAGTTTTTGCCGTAGCCCTCTCAACTTTTTAACACATGCTATGCGGGTGAAATGATGATAGCATGCCAACTTACAACATTTTCATAGTTCATTTGTAGTGCTTTTCAATTTCAGGGTCAACTAGCTCAAAAAAAAAGTAAATGCATGAAGAATACCAAATTAAGTCAGAAATTGTTGAAATTTTGTGACGTGCCTTAGAATGGTGCATTTTGAACACACAAAAAGTATGGAGTTCAAATAAGTTCAAAAAAATGAAATCCCTTTTTAAGAGATGAGTTCTCGTTCGAAACCCTCATACTTCGAGAGAGATTGTCCGTTTTGTACACGAAGTGCATCCAGTTTTTGTCGTAGCCCTCTCAACTTTTTAACACATGCTATGCGGGTGAAATGATGATAGCATGCCAACTTACAACATTTTCATAGTTCATTTGTAGTGCTTTTCAATTTCAGGGTCAACTAGCTCAAAACAAAAAGTAAATGCACGAAGAATACCAAATGAAGTCAGAAATTGTTGAAATTTTGTGATGTGCCTTAGAATGGTGCATTTTGAACACACAAAATGTATGGAGTTCAAATAAGTTCAAAAAAATGAAATCCCTTTGTAAGAGATGAGTTCTTGTTCGAAACCGTGATACTTCGAGAGAGATTGCCCGTTTTGTACACGAAGTGCATCCAGTTTTTGTCGTAGCCCTCTCAACTTTTTAACACATGCTATGCGGGTGAAATGATGATAGCATGCCAACTTTCAACATTATCAACTTTCATAGTTCATTTGTAGTGCTTTTCAATTTCAGGGTCAACTAGGTCAAAACAAAATAAGTAAATGCACGAAGAATACCAAATGAAGTCAGAAATTGTTGAAATTTTGTGATGTGCCTTAGAATGGTGCATTTTGAACACACAAAAAGTATGGAGTTAAAATAAGTTCAAAAAAATGAAATCCCTTTGTAAGAGATGAGTTCTCGTTCGAAACCCTCATACTTCGAGAGAGATTGTCCGTTTTGTACACTAAGTGCATCCAGTTTTTGTCGTAGCCGTCTCAACTTTTTAACACATGCTATGTGTGTGAAATAATGATAGCATGCCAACTTTCAACATTATCAGAGTTCATTTGTAGTGCTTTTCAATTTCAGGGTCAACTAGGTCAAAAAAAATAAGTAAATGCACGAAGAATAACAAATGAAGTCAGAAATTGTTGAAATGTTGTGACGTGCCTTAGAATGGTGCATTTTGAACACACAAAAAGTATGGAGTTCAAATAAGTTCAAAAAAATGAAATCCCTTTGTAAGAGATGAGTTCTCGTTCGAAACCCTCATACTTCGAGAGAGATTGTCCGTTTTGTACACGAAGTGCATCCAGTTTTTGCCGTAGCCCTCTCAACTTTTTAACACATGCTATGCGGGTGAAATGATGATAGCATGCCAACTTACAACATTTTCATAGTTCATTTGTAGTGCTTTTCAATTTCAGGGTCAACTAGCTCAAAAAAAAAGTAAATGCATGAAGAATACCAAATTAAGTCAGAAATTGTTGAAATTTTGTGACGTGCCTTAGAATGGTGCATTTTGAACACACAAAAAGTATGGAGTTCAAATAAGTTCAAAAAAATGAAATCCCTTTTTAAGAGATGAGTTCTCGTTCGAAACCCTCATACTTCGAGAGAGATTGTCCGTTTTGTACACGAAGTGCATCCAGTTTTTGTCGTAGCCCTCTCAACTTTTTAACACATGCTATGCGGGTGAAATGATGATAGCATGCCAACTTACAACATTTTCATAGTTCATTTGTAGTGCTTTTCAATTTCAGGGTCAACTAGCTCAAAACAAAAAGTAAATGCACGAAGAATACCAAATGAAGTCAGAAATTGTTGAAATTTTGTGATGTGCCTTAGAATGGTGCATTTTGAACACACAAAATGTATGGAGTTCAAATAAGTTCAAAAAAATGAAATCCCTTTGTAAGAGATGAGTTCTTGTTCGAAACCGTGATACTTCGAGAGAGATTGCCCGTTTTTTACACGAAGTGCATCCAGTTTTTGTCGTAGCCCTCTCAACTTTTTAACACATGCTATGCGGGTGAAATGATGATAGCATGCCAACTTTCAACATTATCAGAGTTCATTTGTAGTGCTTTTCAATTTCAGGGTCAACTAGGTCAAAACAAAATAAGTAAATGCACGAAGAATACCAAATGAAGTCAGAAATTGTTGAAATTTTGTGATGTGCCTTAGAATGGTGCATTTTGAACACACAAAAAGTATGGAGTTAAAATAAGTTCAAAAAAATGAAATCCCTTTGTAAGAGATGAGTTCTCGTTCGAAACCCTCATACTTCGAGAGAGATTGTCCGTTTTGTACACTAAGTGCATCCAGTTTTTGTCGTAGCCGTCTCAACTTTTTAACACATGCTATGTGTGTGAAATAATGATAGCATGCCAACTTTCAACATTATCAGAGTTCATTTGTAGTGCTTTTCAATTTCAGGGTCAACTAGGTCAAAAAAAATAAGTAAATGCACGAAGAATAACAAATGAAGTCAGAAATTGTTGAAATGTTGTGACGTGCCTTAGAATGGTGCATTTTGAACACACAAAAAGTATGGAGTTCAAATAAGTTCAAAAAAATGAAATCCCTTTGTAAGAGATGAGTTCTCGTTCGAAACCCTCATACTTCGAGAGAGATTGTCCGTTTTGTACACGAAGTGCATCCAGTTTTTGCCGTAGCCCTCTCAACTTTTTAACACATGCTATGCGGGTGAAATGATGATAGCATGCCAACTTACAACATTTTCATAGTTCATTTGTAGTGCTTTTCAATTTCAGGGTCAACTAGCTCAAAAAAAAAGTAAATGCATGAAGAATACCAAATTAAGTCAGAAATTGTTGAAATTTTGTGACGTGCCTTAGAATGGTGCATTTTGAACACACAAAAAGTATGGAGTTCAAATAAGTTCAAAAAAATGAAATCCCTTTTTAAGAGATGAGTTCTCGTTCGAAACCCTCATACTTCGAGAGAGATTGTCCGTTTTGTACACGAAGTGCATCCAGTTTTTGTCGTAGCCCTCTCAACTTTTTAACACATGCTATGCGGGTGAAATGATGATAGCATGCCAACTTACAACATTTTCATAGTTCATTTGTAGTGCTTTTCAATTTCAGGGTCAACTAGCTCAAAACAAAAAGTAAATGCACGAAGAATACCAAATGAAGTCAGAAATTGTTGAAATTTTGTGATGTGCCTTAGAATGGTGCATTTTGAACACACAAAATGTATGGAGTTCAAATAAGTTCAAAAAAATGAAATCCCTTTGTAAGAGATGAGTTCTTGTTCGAAACCGTGATACTTTGAGAGAGATTGCCCGTTTTGTACACGAAGTGCATCCAGTTTTTGTCGTAGCCCTCTCAACTTTTTAACACATGCTATGCGGGTGAAATGATGATAGCATGCCAACTTTCAACATTATCAGAGTTCATTTGTAGTGCTTTTCAATTTCAGGGTCAACTAGGTCAAAACAAAATAAGTAAATGCACGAAGAATACCAAATGAAGTCAGAAATTGTTGAAATTTTGTGATGTGCCTTAGAATGGTGCATTTTGAACACACAAAAAGTATGGAGTTAAAATAAGTTCAAAAAAATGAAATCCCTTTGTAAGAGATGAGTTCTCGTTCGAAACCCTCATACTTCGAGAGAGATTGTCCGTTTTGTACACTAAGTGCATCCAGTTTTTGTCGTAGCCGTCTCAACTTTTTAACACATGCTATGTGTGTGAAATAATGATAGCATGCCAACTTTCAACATTTTCATAGTTCATTTGTAGTGCTTTTCAATTTCAGGGTCAACTAGGTCAAAAAAAATAAGTAAATGCACGAAGAATAACAAATGAAGTCAAAAATTGTTGAAATGTTGTGACGTGCCTTAGAATGGTGCATTTTGAACACACAAAAAGTATGGAGTTCAAATAAGTTCAAAAAAATGAAATCCCTTTGTAAGAGATGAGTTCTCGTTCGAAACCCTCATACTTCGAGAGAGATTGTCCGTTTTGTACACGAAGTGCATCCAGTTTTTGTCGTAGCCCTCTCAACTTTTTAACACATGCTATGCGGGTGAAATGATGATAGCATGCCAACTTACAACATTTTCATAGTTCATTTGTAGTGCTTTTCAATTTCAGGGTCAACTAGCTCAAAACAAAAAGTAAATGCACGAAGAATACCAAATGAAGTCAGAAATTGTTGAAATTTTGTGATGTGCCTTAGAATGGTGCATTTTGAACACACAAAATGTATGGAGTTCAAATAAGTTCAAAAAAATGAAATCCCTTTGTAAGAGATGAGTTCTTGTTCGAAACCGTGATACTTCGAGAGAGATTGCCCGTTTTGTACACGAAGTGCATCCAGTTTTTGTCGTAGCCCTCTCAACTTTTTAACACATGCTATGCGGGTGAAATGATGATAGCATGCCAACTTTCAACATTATCAGAGTTCATTTGTAGTGCTTTTCAATTTCAGGGTCAACTAGGTCAAAACAAAATAAGTAAATGCACGAAGAATACCAAATGAAGTCAGAAATTGTTGAAATTTTGTGATGTGCCTTAGAATGGTGCATTTTGAACACACAAAAAGTATGGAGTTAAAATAAGTTCAAAAAAATGAAATCCCTTTGTAAGAGATGAGTTCTCGTTCGAAACCCTCATACTTCGAGAGAGATTGTCCGTTTTGTACACTAAGTGCATCCAGTTTTTGTCGTAGCCGTCTCAACTTTTTAACACATGCTATGTGTGTGAAATAATGATAGCATGCCAACTTTCAACATTTTCATAGTTCATTTGTAGTGCTTTTCAATTTCAGGGTCAACTAGGTCAAAAAAAATAAGTAAATGCACGAAGAATAACAAATGAAGTCAGAAATTGTTGAAATGTTGTGACGTGCCTTAGAATGGTGCATTTTGAACACACAAAAAGTATGGAGTTCAAATAAGTTCAAAAAAATGAAATCCCTTTGTAAGAGATGAGTTCTCGTTCGAAACCCTCATACTTCGAGAGAGATTGTCCGTTTTGTACACGAAGTGCATCCAGTTTTTGTCGTAGCCCTCTCAACTTTTTAACACATGCTATGCGGGTGAAATGATGATAGCATGCCAACTTACAACATTTTCATAGTTCATTTGTAGTGCTTTTCAATTTCAGGGTCAACTAGCTCAAAACAAAAAGTAAATGCACGAAGAATACCAAATGAAGTCAGAAATTGTTGAAATTTTGTGATGTGCCTTAGAATGGTGCATTTTGAACACACAAAATGTATGGAGTTCAAATAAGTTCAAAAAAATGAAATCCCTTTGTAAGAGATGAGTTCTTGTTCGAAACCGTGATACTTCGAGAGAGATTGCCCGTTTTGTACACGAAGTGCATCCAGTTTTTGTCGTAGCCCTCTCAACTTTTTAACACATGCTATGCGGGTGAAATGATGATAGCATGCCAACTTTCAACATTATCAGAGTTCATTTGTAGTGCTTTTCAATTTCAGGGTCAACTAGGTCAAAACAAAATAAGTAAATGCACGAAGAATACCAAATGAAGTCAGAAATTGTTGAAATTTTGTGATGTGCCTTAGAATGGTGCATTTTGAACACACAAAAAGTATGGAGTTAAAATAAGTTCAAAAAAATGAAATCCCTTTGTAAGAGATGAGTTCTCGTTCGAAACCCTCATACTTCGAGAGAGATTGTCTGTTTTGTACACTAAGTGCATCCAGTTTTTGTCGTAGCCGTCTCAACTTTTTAACACATGCTATGTGTGTGAAATAATGATAGCATGCCAACTTTCAACATTTTCATAGTTCATTTGTAGTGCTTTTCAATTTCAGGGTCAACTAGGTCAAAAAAAATAAGTAAATGCACGAAGAATAACAAATGAAGTCAGAAATTGTTGAAATGTTGTGACGTGCCTTAGAATGGTGCATTTTGAACACACAAAAAGTATGGAGTTCAAATAAGTTCAAAAAAATGAAATCCCTCTGTAAGAGATGAGTGCTCGTTCGAAACCCTCATACTTCGAGAGAGATTGTCCGTTTTGTACACGAAGTGCATCCAGTTTTTGTCGTAGCCCTCTCAACTTTTTAACACATGCTATGCGGGTGAAATGATGATAGCATGCCAACTTACAACATTTTCATAGTTCATTTGTAGTGCTTTTCAATTTCAGGGTCAACTAGCTCAAAACAAAAAGTAAATGCACGAAGAATACCAAATGAAGTCAGAAATTGTTGAAATTTTGTGATGTGCCTTAGAATGGTGCATTTTGAACACACAAAATGTATGGAGTTCAAATAAGTTCAAAAAAATGAAATCCCTTTGTAAGAGATGAGTTCTTGTTCGAAACCGTGATACTTCGAGAGAGATTGCCCGTTTTGTACACGAAGTGCATCCAGTTTTTGTCGTAGCCCTCTCAACTTTTTAACACATGCTATGCGGGTGAAATGATGATAGCATGCCAACTTTCAACATTATCAGAGTTCATTTGTAGTGCTTTTCAATTTCAGGGTCAACTAGGTCAAAACAAAATAAGTAAATGCACGAAGAATACCAAATAAAGTCAGAAATTGTTGAAATTTTGTGATGTGCCTTAGAATGGTGCATTTTGAACACACAAAAAGTATGGAGTTAAAATAAGTTCAAAAAAATGAAATCCCTTTGTAAGAGATGAGTTCTCGTTCGAAACCCTCATACTTCGAGAGAGATTGTCCGTTTTGTACACTAAGTGCATCCAGCTTTTGTCGTAGCCGTCTCAACTTTTTAACACATGCTATGTGTGTGAAATAATGATAGCATGCCAACTTTCAACATTTTCATAGTTCATTTGTAGTGCTTTTCAATTTCAGGGTCAACTAGGTCAAAAAAAATAAGTAAATGCACGAAGAATAACAAATGAAGTCAGAAATTGTTGAAATGTTGTGACGTGCCTTAGAATGGTGCATTTTGAACACACAAAAAGTATGGAGTTCAAATAAGTTCAAAAAAATGAAATCCCTTTGTAAGAGATGAGTTCTCGTTCGAAACCCTCATACTTCGAGAGAGATTGTCCGTTTTGTACACGAAGTGCATCCAGTTTTTGTCGTAGCCCTCTCAAATTTTTAACACATGCTATGCGGGTGAAATGATGATAGCATGCCAACTTACAACATTTTCATAGTTCATTTGTAGTGCTTTTCAATTTCAGGGTCAACTAGCTCAAAACAAAAAGTAAATGCACGAAGAATACCAAATGAAGTCAGAAATTGTTGAAATTTTGTGATGTGCCTTAGAATGGTGCATTTTGAACACACAAAATGTATGGAGTTCAAATAAGTTCAAAAAAATGAATTCCCTTTGTAAGAGATGAGTTCTTGTTCGAAACCGTGATACTTCGAGAGAGATTGTCCGTTTTGTACACGAAGTGCATCCAGTTTTTGTCGTAGCCCTCTCAACTTTTTAACACATGCTATGCGGGTGAAATGATGATAGCATGCCAACTTTCAACATTATCAGAGTTCATTTGTAGTGCTTTTCAATTTCAGGGTCAACTAGGTCAAAACAAAATAAGTAAATGCACGAAGAATACCAAATGAAGTCAGAAATTGTTGAAATTTTGTGATGTGCCTTAGAATGGTGCATTTTGAACACACAAAAAGTATGGAGTTAAAATAAGTTCAAAAAAATGAAATCCCTTTGTAAGAGATGAGTTCTCGTTCGAAACCCTCATACTTCGAGAGAGATTGTCCATTTTGTACACTAAGTGCATCCAGTTTTTGTCGTAGCCGTCTCAACTTTTTAACACATGCTATGTGTGTGAAATAATGATAGCATGCCAACTTTCAACATTTTCATAGTTCATTTGTAGTGCTTTTCAATTTCAGGGTCAACTAGGTCAAAAAAAATAAGTAAATGCACGAAGAATAACAAATGAAGTCAGAAATTGTTGAAATGTTGTGACGTGCCTTAGAATGGTGCATTTTGAACACACAAAAAGTATGGAGTTCAAATAAGTTCAAAAAAATGAAATCCCTCTGTAAGAGATGAGTGCTCGTTCGAAACCCTCATACTTCGAGAGAGATTGTCCGTTTTGTACACGAAGTGCATCCAGTTTTTGTCGTAGCCCTCTCAACTTTTTAACACATGCTATGCGGGTGAAATGATGATAGCATGCCAACTTACAACATTTTCATAGTTCATTTGTAGTGCTTTTCAATTTCAGGGTCAACTAGCTCAAAACAAAAAGTAAATGCACGAAGAATACCAAATGAAGTCAGAAATTGTTGAAATTTTGTGATGTGCCTTAGAATGGTGCATTTTGAACACACAAAATGTATGGAGTTCAAATAAGTTCAAAAAAATGAAATCCCTTTGTAAGAGATGAGTTCTTGTTCGAAACCGTGATACTTCGAGAGAGATTGCCCGTTTTGTACACGAAGTGCATCCAGTTTTTGTCGTAGCCCTCTCAACTTTTTAACACATGCTATGCGGGTGAAATGATGATAGCATGCCAACTTTCAACATTATCAGAGTTCATTTGTAGTGCTTTTCAATTTCAGGGTCAACTAGGTCAAAACAAAATAAGTAAATGCACGAAGAATACCAAATAAAGTCAGAAATTGTTGAAATTTTGTGATGTGCCTTAGAATGGTGCATTTTGAACACACAAAAAGTATGGAGTTAAAATAAGTTCAAAAAAATGAAATCCCTTTGTAAGAGATGAGTTCTCGTTCGAAACCCTCATACTTCGAGAGAGATTGTCCGTTTTGTACACTAAGTGCATCCAGCTTTTGTCGTAGCCGTCTCAACTTTTTAACACATGCTATGTGTGTGAAATAATGATAGCATGCCAACTTTCAACATTTTCATAGTTCATTTGTAGTGCTTTTCAATTTCAGGGTCAACTAGGTCAAAAAAAATAAGTAAATGCACGAAGAATAACAAATGAAGTCAGAAATTGTTGAAATGTTGTGACGTGCCTTAGAATGGTGCATTTTGAACACACAAAAAGTATGGAGTTCAAATAAGTTCAAAAAAATGAAATCCCTTTGTAAGAGATGAGTTCTCGTTCGAAACCCTCATACTTCGAGAGAGATTGTCCGTTTTGTACACGAAGTGCATCCAGTTTTTGCCGTAGCCCTCTCAACTTTTTAACACATGCTATGCGGGTGAAATGATGATAGCATGCAAACTTACAACATTTTCATAGTTCATTTGTAGTGCTTTTCAATTTCAGGGTCAACTAGCTCAAAAAAAAAAGTAAATGTACGAAGAATACCAAATGAAGTCAGAAATTGTTGAAATGTTGTGACGTGCCTTAGAATGGTGCATTTGGAACACACAAAAAGTATGGAGTTCAAATAAGTTCAAAAAAATGAAATCCCTTTGTAAGAGATGAGTTCTCGTTCGAAACCCTCATACTTCGAGAGAGATTGTCCGTTTTGTACACGAAGTGCATCCAATTTTTGTCGTAGCCCTCTCAAATTTTTAACACATGCTATGCGGGTGAAATGATGATAGCATGCCAACTTACAACATTTTCATAATTCATTTGTAGTGCTTTTCAATTTCAGGGTCAACTAGCTCAAAACAAAAAGTAAATGCACGAAGAATACCAAATGAAGTCAGAAATTGTTGAAATTTTGTGATGTGCCTTAGAATGGTGAATTTTGAACACACAAAATGTATGGAGTTCAAATAAGTTCAAAAAAATGAATTCCCTTTGTAAGAGATGAGTTCTTGTTCGAAACCGTGATACTTCGAGAGAGATTGTCCGTTTTGTACACGAAGTGCATCCAGTTTTTGTCGTAGCCCTCTCAACTTTTTAACACATGCTATGCGGGTGAAATGATGATAGCATGCCAACTTTCAACATTATCAGAGTTCATTTGTAGTGCTTTTCAATTTCAGGGTCAACTAGGTCAAAACAAAATAAGTAAATGCACGAAGAATACCAAATGAAGTCAGAAATTGTTGAAATTTTGTGATGTGCCTTAGAATGGTGCATTTTGAACACACAAAAAGTATGGAGTTAAAATAAGTTCAAAAAAATGAAATCCCTTTGTAAGAGATGAGTTCTCGTTCGAAACCCTCATACTTCGAGAGAGATTGTCCGTTTTGTACACTAAGTGCATCCAGTTTTTGTCGTAGCCGTCTCAACTTTTTAACACATGCTATGTGTGTGAAATAATGATAGCATGCCAACTTTCAACATTTTCATAGTTCATTTGTAGTGCTTTTCAATTTCAGGGTCAACTAGGTCAAAAAAAAAATAAGTAAATGCACGAAGAATACCAAATGAAGTCAGAAATTGTTGAAATGTTGTGACGTGCCTTAGAATGGTGCATTTTGAACACACAAAAAGTATGGAGTTCAAATAAGTTCAAAAAAATGAAATCCCTTTGTAAGAGATGAGTTCTCGTTCGAAACCCTCATACTTCGAGAGAGATTGTCCGTTTTGTACACTAAGTGCATCCAGTTTTTGTCGTAGCCGTCTCAACTTTTTAACACATGCTATGTGTGTGAAATAATGATAGCATGCCAACTTTCAACATTTTCATAGTTCATTTGTAGTGGTTTTCAATTTCAGGGTCAACTAGGTCAAAAAAAATAAGTAAATGCACGAAGAATACCAAATGAAGTCAGAAATTGTTGAAATGTTGTGACGTGCCTTAGAATGGTGCATTTTGAACACACAAAAAGTATGGAGTTCAAATAAGTTCAAAAAAATGAAATCCCTTTGTAAGAGATGAGTTCTCGTTCGAAAACCTCATACTTCGAGAGAGATTGTCCGTTTTGTACACGAAGTGCATCCAGTTTTTGCCGTAGCCCTCTCAACTTTTTAACACATGCTATGCGGGTGAAATGATGATAGCATGCCAACTTACAACATTTTCATAGTTCATTTGTAGTGCTTTTCAATTTCAGGGTCAACTAGCTCAAAAAAAAAGTAAATGCACGAAGAATACCAAATGAAGTCAGAAATTGTTGAAATTTTGTGACGTGCCTTAGAATGGTGCATTTTGAACACACAAAATGTATGGAGTTCAAATAAGTTCAAAAAAATGAAATCCCTTTGTAAGAGATGAGTTCTTGTTCGAAACCGTGATACTTCGAGAGAGATTGCCCGTTTTGTACACGAAGTGCATCCAGTTTTTGTCGTAGCCCTCTCAACTTTTTAACACATGCTATGCGGGTGAAATGATGATAGCATGCCAACTTTCAACATTATCAGAGTTCATTTGTAGTGCTTTTCAATTTCAGGGTCAACTAGGTCAAAACAAAATAAGTAAATGCACGAAGAATACCAAATGAAGTCAGAAATTGTTGAAATTTTGTGATGTGCCTTAGAATGGTGCATTTTGAACACACAAAAAGTATGGAGTTAAAATAAGTTCAAAAAAATGAAATCCCTTTGTAAGAGATGAGTTCTCGTTCGAAACCCTCATACTTCGAGAGAGATTGTCCGTTTTGTACACTAAGTGCATCCAGTTTTTGTCGTAGCCGTCTCAACTTTTTAACACATGCTATGTGTGTGAAATAATGATAGCATGCCAACTTTCAACATTTTCATAGTTCATTTGTAGTGCTTTTCAATTTCAGGGTCAACTAGGTCAAAAAAAAAATAAGTAAATGCACGAAGAATACCAAATGAAGTCAGAAATTGTTGAAATGTTGTGACGTGCCTTAGAATGGTGCATTTTGAACACACAAAAAGTATGGAGTTCAAATAAGTTCAAAAAAATGAAATCCCTTTGTAAGAGATGAGTTCTCGTTCGAAACCCTCATACTTCGAGAGAGATTGTCCGTTTTGTACACTAAGTGCATCCAGTTTTTGTCGTAGCCGTCTCAACTTTTTAACACATGCTATGTGTGTGAAATAATGATAGCATGCCAACTTTCAACATTTTCATAGTTCATTTGTAGTGCTTTTCAATTTCAGGGTCAACTAGGTCAAAAAAAAATAAGTAAATGCACTAAGAATACCAAATGAAGTCAGAAATTGTTGAAATGTTGTGACGTGCCTTAGAATGGTGCATTTTGAACACACAAAAAGTATGGAGTTCAAATAAGTTCAAAAAAATGAAATCCCTTTGTAAGAGATGAGTTCTCGTTCGAAAACCTCATACTTCGAGAGAGATTGTCCGTTTTGTACACGAAGTGCATCCAGTTTTTGCCGTAGCCCTCTCAACTTTTTAACACATGCTATGCGGGTGAAATGATGATAGCATGCCAACTTACAACATTTTCATAGTTCATTTGTAGTGCTTTTCAATTTCAGGGTCAACTAGCTCAAAAAAAAAGTAAATGCACGAAGAATACCAAATGAAGTCAGAAATTGTTGAAATTTTGTGATGTGCCTTAGAATGGTGCATTTTGAACACACAAAATGTATGGAGTTCAAATAAGTTCAAAAAAATGAAATCCCTTTGTAAGAGATGAGTTCTTGTTCGAAACCGTGATACTTCGAGAGAGATTGCCCGTTTTGTACACGAAGTGCATCCAGTTTTTGTCGTAGCCCTCTCAACTTTTTAACACATGCTATGCGGGTGAAATGATGATAGCATGCCAACTTTCAACATTATCAGAGTTCATTTGTAGTGCTTTTCAATTTCAGGGTCAACTAGGTCAAAACAAAATAAGTAAATGCACGAAGAATACCAAATGAAGTCAGAAATTGTTGAAATTTTGTGATGTGCCTTAGAATGGTGCATTTTGAACACACAAAAAGTATGGAGTTAAAATAAGTTCAAAAAAATGAAATCCCTTTGTAAGAGATGAGTTCTCGTTCGAAACCCTCATACTTCGAGAGAGATTGTCCGTTTTGTACACTAAGTGCATCCAGTTTTTGTCGTAGCCGTCTCAACTTTTTAACACATGCTATGTGTGTGAAATAATGATAGCATGCCAACTTTCAACATTTTCATAGTTCATTTGTAGTGCTTTTCAATTTCAGGGTCAACTAGGTCAAAAAAAATAAGTAAATGCACGAAGAATAACAAATGAAGTCAGAAATTGTTGAAATGTTGTGACGTGCCTTAGAATGGTGCATTTTGAACACACAAAATGTATGGAGTTCAAATAAGTTCAAAAAAATGAAATCCCTTTGTAAGAGATGAGTTCTTGTTCGAAACCGTGATACTTCGAGAGAGATTGCCCGTTTTGTACACGAAGTGCATCCAGTTTTTGTCGTAGCCCTCTCAACTTTTTAACACATGCTATGCGGGTGAAATGATGATAGCATGCCAACTTTCAACATTATCAGAGTTCATTTGTAGTGCTTTTCAATTTCAGGGTCAACTAGGTCAAAACAAAATAAGTAAATGCACGAAGAATACCAAATGAAGTCAGAAATTGTTGAAATTTTGTGATGTGCCTTAGAATGGTGCATTTTGAACACACAAAAAGTATGGAGTTAAAATAAGTTCAAAAAAATGGAATCCCTTTGTAAGAGATGAGTTCTCGTTCGAAACCCTCATACTTCGAGAGAGATTGTCCGTTTTGTACACTAAGTGCATCCAGTTTTTGTCGTAGCCGTCTCAACTTTTTAACACATGCTATGTGTGTGAAATAATGATAGCATGCCAACTTTCAACATTTTCATAGTTCATTTGTAGTGCTTTTCAATTTCAGGGTCAACTAGGTCAAAAAAAAAATAAGTAAATGCACGAAGAATACCAAATGAAGTCAGAAATTGTTGAAATGTTGTGACGTGCCTTAGAATGGTGCATTTTGAACACACAAAAAGTATGGAGTTCAAATAAGTTCAAAAAAATGAAATCCCTTTGTAAGAGATGAGTTCTCGTTCGAAACCCTCATACTTCGAGAGAGATTGTCCGTTTTGTACACTAAGTGCATCCAGTTTTTGTCGTAGCCGTCTCAACTTTTTAACACATGCTATGTGTGTGAAATAATGATAGCATGCCAACTTTCAACATTTTCATAGTTCATTTGTAGTGCTTTTCAATTTCAGGGTCAACTAGGTCAAAAAAAAATAAGTAAATGCACGAAGAATACCAAATGAAGTCAGAAATTGTTGAAATGTTGTGACGTGCCTTAGAATGGTGCATTTTGAACACACAAAAAGTATGGAGTTCAAATAAGTTCAAAAAAATGAAATCCCTTTGTAAGAGATGAGTTCTCGTTCGAAACCCTCATACTTCGAGAGAGATTGTCCGTTTTGTACACTAAGTGCATCCAGTTTTTGTCGTAGCCGTCTCAACTTTTTAACACATGCTATGTGTGTGAAATAATGATAGCATGCCAACTTTCAACATTTTCATAGTTCATTTGTAGTGGTTTTCAATTTCAGGGTCAACTAGGTCAAAAAAAATAAGTAAATGCACGAAGAATACCAAATGAAGTCAGAAATTGTTGAAATGTTGTGACGTGCCTTAGAATGGTGCATTTTGAACACACAAAAAGTATGGAGTTCAAATAAGTTCAAAAAAATGAAATCCCTTTGTAAGAGATGAGTTCTCGTTCGAAAACCTCATACTTCGAGAGAGATTGTCCGTTTTGTACACGAAGTGCATCCAGTTTTTGCCGTAGCCCTCTCAACTTTTTAACACATGCTATGCGGGTGAAATGATGATAGCATGCCAACTTACAACATTTTCATAGTTCATTTGTAGTGCTTTTCAATTTCAGGGTCAACTAGCTCAAAAAAAAAGTAAATGCACGAAGAATACCAAATGAAGTCAGAAATTGTTGAAATTTTGTGACGTGCCTTAGAATGGTGCATTTTGAACACACAAAAAGTATGGAGTTCAAATAAGTTCAAAAAAATGAAATCCCTTTGTAAGAGATGAGTTCTCGTTCGAAACCCTCATACTTCGAGAGAGATTGTCCGTTTTGTACACTAAGTGCATCCAGTTTTTGTCGTAGCCGTCTCAACTTTTTAACACATGCTATGTGTGTGAAATAATGATAGCATGCCAACTTTCAACATTTTCATAGTTCATTTGTAGTGGTTTTCAATTTCAGGGTCAACTAGGTCAAAAAAAATAAGTAAATGCACGAAGAATACCAAATGAAGTCAGAAATTGTTGAAATGTTGTGACGTGCCTTAGAATGGTGCATTTTGAACACACAAAAAGTATGGAGTTCAAATAAGTTCAAAAAAATGAAATCCCTTTGTAAGAGATGAGTTCTCGTTCGAAAACCTCATACTTCGAGAGAGATTGTCCGTTTTGTACACGAAGTGCATCCAGTTTTTGCCGTAGCCCTCTCAACTTTTTAACACATGCTATGCGGGTGAAATGATGATAGCATGCCAACTTACAACATTTTCATAGTTCATTTGTAGTGCTTTTCAATTTCAGGGTCAACTAGCTCAAAAAAAAAGTAAATGCACGAAGAATACCAAATGAAGTCAGAAATTGTTGAAATTTTGTGACGTGCCTTAGAATGGTGCATTTTGAACACACAAAATGTATGGAGTTCAAATAAGTTCAAAAAAATGAAATCCCTTTGTAAGAGATGAGTTCTTGTTCGAAACCGTGATACTTCGAGAGAGATTGCCCGTTTTGTACACGAAGTGCATCCAGTTTTTGTCGTAGCCCTCTCAACTTTTTAACACATGCTATGCGGGTGAAATGATGATAGCATGCCAACTTTCAACATTATCAGAGTTCATTTGTAGTGCTTTTCAATTTCAGGGTCAACTAGGTCAAAACAAAATAAGTAAATGCACGAAGAATACCAAATGAAGTCAGAAATTGTTGAAATTTTGTGATGTGCCTTAGAATGGTGCATTTTGAACACACAAAAAGTATGGAGTTAAAATAAGTTCAAAAAAATGAAATCCCTTTGTAAGAGATGAGTTCTCGTTCGAAACCCTCATACTTCGAGAGAGATTGTCCGTTTTGTACACTAAGTGCATCCAGTTTTTGTCGTAGCCGTCTCAACTTTTTAACACATGCTATGTGTGTGAAATAATGATAGCATGCCAACTTTCAACATTTTCATAGTTCATTTGTAGTGCTTTTCAATTTCAGGGTCAACTAGGTCAAAAAAAAAATAAGTAAATGCACGAAGAATACCAAATGAAGTCAGAAATTGTTGAAATGTTGTGACGTGCCTTAGAATGGTGCATTTTGAACACACAAAAAGTATGGAGTTCAAATAAGTTCAAAAAAATGAAATCCCTTTGTAAGAGATGAGTTCTCGTTCGAAACCCTCATACTTCGAGAGAGATTGTCCGTTTTGTACACTAAGTGCATCCAGTTTTTGTCGTAGCCGTCTCAACTTTTTAACACATGCTATGTGTGTGAAATAATGATAGCATGCCAACTTTCAACATTTTCATAGTTCATTTGTAGTGCTTTTCAATTTCAGGGTCAACTAGGTCAAAAAAAAATAAGTAAATGCACTAAGAATACCAAATGAAGTCAGAAATTGTTGAAATGTTGTGACGTGCCTTAGAATGGTGCATTTTGAACACACAAAAAGTATGGAGTTCAAATAAGTTCAAAAAAATGAAATCCCTTTGTAAGAGATGAGTTCTCGTTCGAAAACCTCATACTTCGAGAGAGATTGTCCGTTTTGTACACGAAGTGCATCCAGTTTTTGCCGTAGCCCTCTCAACTTTTTAACACATGCTATGCGGGTGAAATGATGATAGCATGCCAACTTACAACATTTTCATAGTTCATTTGTAGTGCTTTTCAATTTCAGGGTCAACTAGCTCAAAAAAAAAGTAAATGCACGAAGAATACCAAATGAAGTCAGAAATTGTTGAAATTTTGTGATGTGCCTTAGAATGGTGCATTTTGAACACACAAAATGTATGGAGTTCAAATAAGTTCAAAAAAATGAAATCCCTTTGTAAGAGATGAGTTCTTGTTCGAAACCGTGATACTTCGAGAGAGATTGCCCGTTTTGTACACGAAGTGCATCCAGTTTTTGTCGTAGCCCTCTCAACTTTTTAACACATGCTATGCGGGTGAAATGATGATAGCATGCCAACTTTCAACATTATCAGAGTTCATTTGTAGTGCTTTTCAATTTCAGGGTCAACTAGGTCAAAACAAAATAAGTAAATGCACGAAGAATACCAAATGAAGTCAGAAATTGTTGAAATTTTGTGATGTGCCTTAGAATGGTGCATTTTGAACACACAAAAAGTATGGAGTTAAAATAAGTTCAAAAAAATGAAATCCCTTTGTAAGAGATGAGTTCTCGTTCGAAACCCTCATACTTCGAGAGAGATTGTCCGTTTTGTACACTAAGTGCATCCAGTTTTTGTCGTAGCCGTCTCAACTTTTTAACACATGCTATGTGTGTGAAATAATGATAGCATGCCAACTTTCAACATTTTCATAGTTCATTTGTAGTGCTTTTCAATTTCAGGGTCAACTAGGTCAAAAAAAATAAGTAAATGCACGAAGAATAACAAATGAAGTCAGAAATTGTTGAAATGTTGTGACGTGCCTTAGAATGGTGCATTTTGAACACACAAAATGTATGGAGTTCAAATAAGTTCAAAAAAATGAAATCCCTTTGTAAGAGATGAGTTCTTGTTCGAAACCGTGATACTTCGAGAGAGATTGCCCGTTTTGTACACGAAGTGCATCCAGTTTTTGTCGTAGCCCTCTCAACTTTTTAACACATGCTATGCGGGTGAAATGATGATAGCATGCCAACTTTCAACATTATCAGAGTTCATTTGTAGTGCTTTTCAATTTCAGGGTCAACTAGGTCAAAACAAAATAAGTAAATGCACGAAGAATACCAAATGAAGTCAGAAATTGTTGAAATTTTGTGATGTGCCTTAGAATGGTGCATTTTGAACACACAAAAAGTATGGAGTTAAAATAAGTTCAAAAAAATGGAATCCCTTTGTAAGAGATGAGTTCTCGTTCGAAACCCTCATACTTCGAGAGAGATTGTCCGTTTTGTACACTAAGTGCATCCAGTTTTTGTCGTAGCCGTCTCAACTTTTTAACACATGCTATGTGTGTGAAATAATGATAGCATGCCAACTTTCAACATTTTCATAGTTCATTTGTAGTGCTTTTCAATTTCAGGGTCAACTAGGTCAAAAAAAAAATAAGTAAATGCACGAAGAATACCAAATGAAGTCAGAAATTGTTGAAATGTTGTGACGTGCCTTAGAATGGTGCATTTTGAACACACAAAAAGTATGGAGTTCAAATAAGTTCAAAAAAATGAAATCCCTTTGTAAGAGATGAGTTCTCGTTCGAAACCCTCATACTTCGAGAGAGATTGTCCGTTTTGTACACTAAGTGCATCCAGTTTTTGTCGTAGCCGTCTCAACTTTTTAACACATGCTATGTGTGTGAAATAATGATAGCATGCCAACTTTCAACATTTTCATAGTTCATTTGTAGTGCTTTTCAATTTCAGGGTCAACTAGGTCAAAAAAAAATAAGTAAATGCACGAAGAATACCAAATGAAGTCAGAAATTGTTGAAATGTTGTGACGTGCCTTAGAATGGTGCATTTTGAACACACAAAAAGTATGGAGTTCAAATAAGTTCAAAAAAATGAAATCCCTTTGTAAGAGATGAGTTCTCGTTCGAAAACCTCATACTTCGAGAGAGATTGTCCGTTTTGTACACGAAGTGCATCCAGTTTTTGCCGTAGCCCTCTCAACTTTTTAACACATGCTATGCGGGTGAAATGATGATAGCATGCCAACTTACAACATTTTCATAGTTCATTTGTAGTGCTTTTCAATTTCAGGGTCAACTAGCTCAAAAAAAAAGTAAATGCACGAAGAATACCAAATGAAGTCAGAAATTGTTGAAATTTTGTGATGTGCCTTAGAATGGTGCATTTTGAACACACAAAATGTATGGAGTTCAAATAAGTTCAAAAAAATGAAATCCCTTTGTAAGAGATGAGTTCTTGTTCGAAACCGTGATACTTCGAGAGAGATTGCCCGTTTTGTACACGAAGTGCATCCAGTTTTTGTCGTAGCCCTCTCAACTTTTTAACACATGCTATGCGGGTGAAATGATGATAGCATGCCAACTTTCAACATTATCAGAGTTCATTTGTAGTGCTTTTCAATTTCAGGGTCAACTAGGTCAAAACAAAATAAGTAAATGCACGAAGAATACCAAATGAAGTCAGAAATTGTTGAAATTTTGTGATGTGCCTTAGAATGGTGCATTTTGAACACACAAAAAGTATGGAGTTAAAATAAGTTCAAAAAAATGAAATCCCTTTGTAAGAGATGAGTTCTCGTTCGAAACCCTCATACTTCGAGAGAGATTGTCCGTTTTGTACACTAAGTGCATCCAGTTTTTGTCGTAGCCGTCTCAACTTTTTAACACATGCTATGTGTGTGAAATAATGATAGCATGCCAACTTTCAACATTTTCATAGTTCATTTGTAGTGCTTTTCAATTTCAGGGTCAACTAGGTCAAAAAAAATAAGTAAATGCACGAAGAATAACAAATGAAGTCAGAAATTGTTGAAATGTTGTGACGTGCCTTAGAATGGTGCATTTTGAACACACAAAATGTATGGAGTTCAAATAAGTTCAAAAAAATGAAATCCCTTTGTAAGAGATGAGTTCTTGTTCGAAACCGTGATACTTCGAGAGAGATTGCCCGTTTTGTACACGAAGTGCATCCAGTTTTTGTCGTAGCCCTCTCAACTTTTTAACACATGCTATGCGGGTGAAATGATGATAGCATGCCAACTTTCAACATTATCAGAGTTCATTTGTAGTGCTTTTCAATTTCAGGGTCAACTAGGTCAAAACAAAATAAGTAAATGCACGAAGAATACCAAATGAAGTCAGAAATTGTTGAAATTTTGTGATGTGCCTTAGAATGGTGCATTTTGAACACACAAAAAGTATGGAGTTAAAATAAGTTCAAAAAAATGAAATCCCTTTGTAAGAGATGAGTTCTCGTTCGAAACCCTCATACTTCGAGAGAGATTGTCCGTTTTGTACACTAAGTGCATCCAGTTTTTGTCGTAGCCGTCTCAACTTTTTAACACATGCTATGTGTGTGAAATAATGATAGCATGCCAACTTTCAACATTTTCATAGTTCATTTGTAGTGCTTTTCAATTTCAGGGTCAACTAGGTCAAAAAAAAAATAAGTAAATGCACGAAGAATACCAAATGAAGTCAGAAATTGTTGAAATGTTGTGACGTGCCTTAGAATGGTGCATTTTGAACACACAAAAAGTATGGAGTTCAAATAAGTTCAAAAAAATGAAATCCCTTTGTAAGAGATGAGTTCTCGTTCGAAACCCTCATACTTCGAGAGAGATTGTCCGTTTTGTACACTAAGTGCATCCAGTTTTTGTCGTAGCCGTCTCAACTTTTTAACACATGCTATGTGTGTGAAATAATGATAGCATGCCAACTTTCAACATTTTCATAGTTCATTTGTAGTGCTTTTCAATTTCAGGGTCAACTAGGTCAAAAAAAAATAAGTAAATGCACGAAGAATACCAAATGAAGTCAGAAATTGTTGAAATGTTGTGACGTGCCTTAGAATGGTGCATTTTGAACACACAAAAAGTATGGAGTTCAAATAAGTTCAAAAAAATGAAATCCCTTTGTAAGAGATGAGTTCTCGTTCGAAAACCTCATACTTCGAGAGAGATTGTCCGTTTTGTACACGAAGTGCATCCAGTTTTTGCCGTAGCCCTCTCAACTTTTTAACACATGCTATGCGGGTGAAATGATGATAGCATGCCAACTTACAACATTTTCATAGTTCATTTGTAGTGCTTTTCAATTTCAGGGTCAACTAGCTCAAAAAAAAAGTAAATGCACGAAGAATACCAAATGAAGTCAGAAATTGTTGAAATTTTGTGATGTGCCTTAGAATGGTGCATTTTGAACACACAAAATGTATGGAGTTCAAATAAGTTCAAAAAAATGAAATCCCTTTGTAAGAGATGAGTTCTTGTTCGAAACCGTGATACTTCGAGAGAGATTGCCCGTTTTGTACACGAAGTGCATCCAGTTTTTGTCGTAGCCCTCTCAACTTTTTAACACATGCTATGCGGGTGAAATGATGATAGCATGCCAACTTTCAACATTATCAGAGTTCATTTGTAGTGCTTTTCAATTTCAGGGTCAACTAGGTCAAAACAAAATAAGTAAATGCACGAAGAATACCAAATGAAGTCAGAAATTGTTGAAATTTTGTGATGTGCCTTAGAATTGTGCATTTTGAACACACAAAAAGTATGGAGTTCAAATAAGTTCAAAAAAATGAAATCCCTTTGTAAGAGATGAGTTCTCGTTCGAAACCCTCATACTTCGAGAGAGATTGTCCGTTTTGTACACGAAGTGCATCCAGTTTTTGCCGTAGCCCTCTCAACTTTTTAACACATGCTATGCGGGTGAAATGATGATAGCATGCCAACTTACAACATTTTCATAGTTCATTTGTAGTGCTTTTCAATTTCAGGGTCAACTAGCTCAAAAAAAAAATTAAATGTACGAAGAATACCAAATGAAGTCAGAAATTGTTGAAATGTTGTGACGTGCCTTAGAATGGTGCATTTTGAACACACAAAAAGTATGGAGTTCAAATAAGTTCAAAAAAATGAAATCCCTTTGTAAGAGATGAGTTCTCGTTCGAAACCCTCATACTTCGAGAGAGATTGTCCGTTTTGTACACGAAGTGCATCCAGTTTTTGTCGTAGCCCTCTCAAATTTTTAACACATGCTATGCGGGTGAAATGATGATAGCATGCCAACTTACAACATTTTCATAGTTCATTTGTAGTGCTTTTCAATTTCAGGGTCAACTAGCTCAAAACAAAAAGTAAATGCACGAAGAATACCAAATGAAGTCAGAAATTGTTGAAATTTTGTGATGTGCCTTAGAATGGTGCATTTTGAACACACAAAAAGTATGGAGTTAAAATAAGTTCAAAAAAATGAAATCCCTTTGTAAGAGATGAGTTCTCGTTCGAAACCCTCATACTTCGAGAGAGATTGTCCGTTTTGTACACTAAGTGCATCCAGTTTTTGTCGTAGCCGTCTCAACTTTTTAACACATGCTATGTGTGTGAAATAATGATAGCATGCCAACTTTCAACATTTTCATAGTTCATTTGTAGTGCTTTTCAATTTCAGGGTCAACTAGGTCAAAACAAAATAAGTAAATGCACGAAGAATACCAAATGAAGTCAGAAATTGTTGAAATTTTGTGATGTGCCTTAGAATGGTGCATTTTGAACACACAAAAAGTATGGAGTTCAAATAAGTTCAAAAAAATGAAATCCCTTTGTAAGAGATGAGTTCTCGTTCGAAACCCTCATACTTCGAGAGAGATTGTCCGTTTTGTACACTAAGTGCATCCAGTTTTTGTCGTAGCCGTCTCAACTTTTTAACACATGCTATGTGTGTGAAATAATGATAGCATGCCAACTTTCAACATTTTCATAGTTCATTTGTAGTGCTTTTCAATTTCAGGGTCAACTAGGTCAAAAAAAATAAGTAAATGCACGAAGAATAACAAATGAAGTCAGAAATTGTTGAAATGTTGTGACGTGCCTTAGAATGGTGCATTTTGAACACACAAAAAGTATGGAGTTCAAATAAGTTCAAAAAAATGAAATCCCTTTGTAAGAGATGAGTTCTCGTTCGAAACCCTCATACTTCGAGAGAGATTGTCCGTTTTGTACACGAAGTGCATCGAGTTTTTGTCGTAGCCCTCTCAACTTTTTAACACATGCTATGCGGGTGAAATGATGATAGCATGCCAACTTACAACATTTTCATAGTTCATTTGTAGTGCTTTTCAATTTCAGGGTCAACTAGCTCAAAACAAAAAGTAAATGCACGAAGAATACCAAATGAAGTCAGAAATTGTTGAAATTTTGTGATGTGCCTTAGAATGGTGCATTTTGAACACACAAAATGTATGGAGTTCAAATAAGTTCAAAAAAATGAAATCCCTTTGTAAGAGATGAGTTCTTGTTCGAAACCGTGATACTTCGAGAGAGATTGCCCGTTTTGTACACGAAGTGCATCCAGTTTTTGTCGTAGCCCTCTCAACTTTTTAACACATGCTATGCGGGTGAAATGATGATAGCATGCCAACTTTCAACATTATCAGAGTTCATTTGTAGTGCTTTTCAATTTCAGGGTCAACTAGGTCAAAACAAAATAAGTAAATGCATGAAGAATACCAAATAAAGTCAGAAATTGTTGAAATTTTGTGATGTGCCTTAGAATGGTGCATTTTGAACACACAAAAAGTATGGAGTTAAAATAAGTTCAAAAAAATGAAATCCCTTTGTAAGAGATGAGTTCTCGTTCGAAACCCTCATACTTCGAGAGAGATTGTCCGTTTTGTACACTAAGTGCATCCAGCTTTTGTCGTAGCCGTCTCAACTTTTTAACACATGCTATGTGTGTGAAATAATGATAGCATGCCAACTTTCAACATTTTCATAGTTCATTTGTAGTGCTTTTCAATTTCAGGGTCAACTAGCTCAAAAAACAAAGTAAATGCACGAAGAATACCAAATGAAGTCAGAAATTGTTGAAATTTTGTGATGTGCCTTAGAATGGTGCATTTTGAACACACAAAATGTATGGAGTTCAAATAAGTTCAAAAAAATGAAATCCCTTTGTAAGAGATGAGTTCTTGTTCGAAACCGTGATACTTCGAGAGAGATTGCCCGTTTTGTACACGAAGTGCATCCAGTTTTTGTCGTAGCCCTCTCAACTTTTTAACACATGCTATGCGGGTGAAATGATGATAGCATGCCAACTTTCAACATTATCAGAGTTCATTTGTAGTGCTTTTCAATTTCAGGGTCAACTAGGTCAAAACAAAATAAGTAAATGCACGAAGAATACCAAATGAAGTCAGAAATTGTTGAAATTTTGTGATGTGCCTTAGAATGGTGCATTTTGAACACACAAAAAGTATGGAGTTAAAATAAGTTCAAAAAAATGAAATCCCTTTGTAAGAGATGAGTTCTCGTTCGAAACCCTCATACTTCGAGAGAGATTGTCCGTTTTGTACACTAAGTGCATCCAGTTTTTGTCGTAGCCGTCTCAACTTTTTAACACATGCTATGTGTGTGAAATAATGATAGCATGCCAACTTTCAACATTTTCATAGTTCATTTGTAGTGCTTTTCAATTTCAGGGTCAACTAGGTCAAAAAAAAAATAAGTAAATGCACGAAGAATACCAAATGAAGTCAGAAATTGTTTAAATGTTGTGACGTGCCTTAGAATGGTGCATTTTGAACACACAAAAAGTATGGAGTTCAAATAAGTTCAAAAAAATGAAATCCCTTTGTAAGAGATGAGTTCTCGTTCGAAACCCTCATACTTCGAGAGAGATTGTCCGTTTTGTACACTAAGTGCATCCAGTTTTTGTCGTAGCCGTCTCAACTTTTTAACACATGCTATGTGTGTGAAATAATGATAGCATGCCAACTTTCAACATTTTCATAGTTCATTTGTAGTGCTTTTCAATTTCAGGGTCAACTAGGTCAAAAAAAAATAAGTAAATGCACGAAGAATACCAAATGAAGTCAGAAATTGTTGAAATGTTGTGACGTGCCTTAGAATGGTGCATTTTGAACACACAAAAAGTATGGAGTTCAAATAAGTTCAAAAAAATGAAATCCCTTTGTAAGAGATGAGTTCTCGTTCGAAAACCTCATACTTCGAGAGAGATTGTCCGTTTTGTACACGAAGTGCATCCAGTTTTTGCCGTAGCCCTCTCAACTTTTTAACACATGCTATGCGGGTGAAATGATGATAGCATGCCAACTTACAACATTTTCATAGTTCATTTGTAGTGCTTTTCAATTTCAGGGTCAACTAGCTCAAAAAAAAAGTAAATGCACGAAGAATACCAAATGAAGTCAGAAATTGTTGAAATTTTGTGATGTGCCTTAGAATGGTGCATTTTGAACACACAAAATGTATGGAGTTCAAATAAGTTCAAAAAAATGAAATCCCTTTGTAAGAGATGAGTTCTTGTTCGAAACCGTGATACTTCGAGAGAGATTGCCCGTTTTGTACACGAAGTGCATCCAGTTTTTGTCGTAGCCCTCTCAACTTTTTAACACATGCTATGCGGGTGAAATGATGATAGCATGCCAACTTTCAACATTATCAGAGTTCATTTGTAGTGCTTTTCAATTTCAGGGTCAACTAGGTCAAAACAAAATAAGTAAATGCACGAAGAATACCAAATGAAGTCAGAAATTGTTGAAATTTTGTGATGTGCCTTAGAATGGTGCATTTTGAACACACAAAAAGTATGGAGTTAAAATAAGTTCAAAAAAATGAAATCCCTTTGTAAGAGATGAGTTCTCGTTCGAAACCCTCATACTTCGAGAGAGATTGTCCGTTTTGTACACTAAGTGCATCCAGTTTTTGTCGTAGCCGTCTCAACTTTTTAACACATGCTATGTGTGTGAAATAATGATAGCATGCCAACTTTCAACATTTTCATAGTTCATTTGTAGTGCTTTTCAATTTCAGGGTCAACTAGGTCAAAAAAAATAAGTAAATGCACGAAGAATAACAAATGAAGTCAGAAATTGTTGAAATGTTGTGACGTGCCTTAGAATGGTGCATTTTGAACACACAAAAAGTATGGAGTTCAAATAAGTTCAAAAAAATGAAATCCCTTTGTAAGAGATGAGTTCTCGTTCGAAACCCTCATACTTCGAGAGAGATTGTCCGTTTTGTACACGAAGTGCATCGAGTTTTTGTCGTAGCCCTCTCAACTTTTTAACACATGCTATGCGGGTGAAATGATGATAGCATGCCAACTTACAACATTTTCATAGTTCATTTGTAGTGCTTTTCAATTTCAGGGTCAACTAGCTCAAAACAAAAAGTAAATGCACGAAGAATACCAAATGAAGTCAGAAATTGTTGAAATTTTGTGATGTGCCTTAGAATGGTGCATTTTGAACACACAAAATGTATGGAGTTCAAATAAGTTCAAAAAAATGAAATCCCTTTGTAAGAGATGAGTTCTTGTTCGAAACCGTGATACTTCGAGAGAGATTGCCCGTTTTGTACACGAAGTGCATCCAGTTTTTGTCGTAGCCCTCTCAACTTTTTAACACATGCTATGCGGGTGAAATGATGATAGCATGCCAACTTTCAACATTATCAGAGTTCATTTGTAGTGCTTTTCAATTTCAGGGTCAACTAGGTCAAAACAAAATAAGTAAATGCATGAAGAATACCAAATAAAGTCAGAAATTGTTGAAATTTTGTGATGTGCCTTAGAATGGTGCATTTTGAACACACAAAAAGTATGGAGTTAAAATAAGTTCAAAAAAATGAAATCCCTTTGTAAGAGATGAGTTCTCGTTCGAAACCCTCATACTTCGAGAGAGATTGTCCGTTTTGTACACTAAGTGCATCCAGCTTTTGTCGTAGCCGTCTCAACTTTTTAACACATGCTATGTGTGTGAAATAATGATAGCATGCCAACTTTCAACATTTTCATAGTTCATTTGTAGTGCTTTTCAATTTCAGGGTCAACTAGCTCAAAAAACAAAGTAAATGCACGAAGAATACCAAATGAAGTCAGAAATTGTTGAAATTTTGTGATGTGCCTTAGAATGGTGCATTTTGAACACACAAAATGTATGGAGTTCAAATAAGTTCAAAAAAATGAAATCCCTTTGTAAGAGATGAGTTCTTGTTCGAAACCGTGATACTTCGAGAGAGATTGCCCATTTTGTACACGAAGTGCATCCAGTTTTTGTCGTAGCCCTCTCAACTTTTTAACACATGCTATGCGGGTGAAATGATGATAGCATGCCAACTTTCAACATTATCAGAGTTCATTTGTAGTGCTTTTCAATTTCAGGGTCAACTAGGTCAAAACAAAATAAGTAAATGCACGAAGAATACCAAATGAAGTCAGAAATTGTTGAAATTTTGTGATGTGCCTTAGAATGGTGCATTTTGAACACACAAAAAGTATGGAGTTAAAATAAGTTCAAAAAAATGAAATCCCTTTGTAAGAGATGAGTTCTCGTTCGAAACCCTCATACTTCGAGAGAGATTGTCCGTTTTGTACACTAAGTGCATCCAGTTTTTGTCGTAGCCGTCTCAACTTTTTAACACATGCTATGTGTGTGAAATAATGATAGCATGCCAACTTTCAACATTTTCATAGTTCATTTGTAGTGCTTTTCAATTTCAGGGTCAACTAGGTCAAAAAAAATAAGTAAATGCACGAAGAATAACAAATGAAGTCAGAAATTGTTGAAATGTTGTGACGTGCCTTAGAATGGTGCATTTTGAACACACAAAAAGTATGGAGTTCAAATAAGTTCAAAAAAATGAAATCCCTTTGTAAGAGATGAGTTCTCGTTCGAAACCCTCATACTTCGAGAGAGATTGTCCGTTTTGTACACGAAGTGCATCCAGTTTTTGTCGTAGCCCTCTCAACTTTTTAACACATGCTATGCGGGTGAAATGATGATAGCATGCCAACTTACAACATTTTCATAGTTCATTTGTAGTGCTTTTCAATTTCAGGGTCAACTAGCTCAAAACAAAAAGTAAATGCACGAAGAATACCAAATGAAGTCAGAAATTGTTGAAATTTTGTGATGTGCCTTAGAATGGTGCATTTTGAACACACAAAATGTATGGAGTTCAAATAAGTTCAAAAAAATGAAATCCCTTTGTAAGAGATGAGTTCTTGTTCGAAACCGTGATACTTCGAGAGAGATTGCCCGTTTTGTAAACGAAGTGCATCCAGTTTTTGTGGTAGCCCTCTCAACTTTTTAACACATGCTATGCGGGTGAAATGATGATAGCATGCCAACTTTCAACATTATCACAGTTCATTTGTAGTGCTTTTCAATTTCAGGGTCAACTAGGTCAAAACAAAATAAGTAAATGCACGAAGAATACCAAATAAAGTCAGAAATTGTTGAAATTTTGTGATGTGCCTTAGAATGGTGCATTTTGAACACACAAAAAGTATGGAGTTAAAATAAGTTCAAAAAAATGAAATCCCTTTGTAAGAGATGAGTTCTCGTTCGAAACCCTCATACTTCGAGAGAGATTGTCCGTTTTGTACACTAAGTGCATCCAGCTTTTGTCGTAGCCGTCTCAACTTTTTAACACATGCTATGTGTGTGAAATAATGATAGCATGCCAACTTTCAATATTTTCATAGTTCATTTGTAGTGCTTTTCAATTTCAGGGTCAACTAGGTCAAAAAAAATAAGTAAATGCACGAAGAATAACAAATGAAGTCAGAAATTGTTGAAATGTTGTGACGTGCCTTAGAATTGTGCATTTTGAACACACAAAAAGTATGGAGTTCAAATAAGTTCAAAAAAATGAAATCCCTTTGTAAGAGATGAGTTCTCGTTCGAAACCCTCATACTTCGAGAGAGATTGTCCGTTTTGTACACGAAGTGCATCCAGTTTTTGCCGTAGCCCTCTCAACTTTTTAACACATGCTATGCGGGTGAAATGATGATAGCATGCCAACTTACAACATTTTCATAGTTCATTTGTAGTGCTTTTCAATTTCAGGGTCAACTAGCTCAAAAAAAAAAATTAAATGTACGAAGAATACCAAATGAAGTCAGAAATTGTTGAAATGTTGTGACGTGCCTTAGAATGGTGCATTTTGAACACACAAAAAGTATGGAGTTCAAATAAGTTCAAAAAAATGAAATCCCTTTGTAAGAGATGAGTTCT
Organism: Hordeum vulgare subsp. vulgare; assembly: GCF_904849725.1. NCBI lineage: Eukaryota > Viridiplantae > Streptophyta > Magnoliopsida > Poales > Poaceae > Hordeum > Hordeum vulgare. The sequence continues at coordinate 283,279,095 of NC_058524.1, read as the reverse complement.
CGTTCGAAACCCTCATACTTCGAGAGAGATTGTCCGTTTTGTACACGAAGTGCATCCAGTTTTTGTCGTAGCCCTCTCAAATTTTTAACACATGCTATGCGGGTGAAATGATGATAGCATGCCAACTTACAACATTTTCATAGTTCATTTGTAGTGCTTTTCAATTTCAGGGTCAACTAGCTCAAAACAAAAAGTAAATGCACGAAGAATACCAAATGAAGTCAGAAATTGTTGAAATTTTGTGATGTGCCTTAGAATGGTGCATTTTGAACACACAAAATGTATGGAGTTCAAATAAGTTCAAAAAAATGAATTCCCTTTGTAAGAGATGAGTTCTTGTTCGAAACCGTGATACTTCGAGAGAGATTGTCCGTTTTGTACACGAAGTGCATCCAGTTTTTGTCGTAGCCCTCTCAACTTTTTAACACATGCTATGCGGGTGAAATGATGATAGCATGCCAACTTTCAACATTATCAGAGTTCATTTGTAGTGCTTTTCAATTTCAGGGTCAACTAGGTCAAAACAAAATAAGTAAATGCACGAAGAATACCAAATGAAGTCAGAAATTGTTGAAATTTTGTGATGTGCCTTAGAATGGTGCATTTTGAACACACAAAAAGTATGGAGTTAAAATAAGTTCAAAAAAATGAAATCCCTTTGTAAGAGATGAGTTCTCGTTCGAAACCCTCATACTTCGAGAGAGATTGTCCGTTTTGTACACTAAGTGCATCCAGTTTTTGTCGTAGCCGTCTCAACTTTTTAACACATGCTATGTGTGTGAAATAATGATAGCATGCCAACTTTCAACATTTTCATAGTTCATTTGTAGTGCTTATCAATTTCAGGGTCAACTAGGTCAAAAAAAAATAAGTAAATGCACGAAGAATACCAAATGAAGTCAGAAATTGTTGAAATGTTGTGACGTGCCTTAGAATGGTGCATTTTGAACACACAAAAAGTATGGAGTTCAAATAAGTTCAAAAAAATGAAATCCCTTTGTAAGAGATGAGTTCTCGTTCGAAACCCTCATACTTCGAGAGAGATTGTCCGTTTTGTACACTAAGTGCATCCAGTTTTTGTCGTAGCCGTCTCAACTTTTTAACACATGCTATGTGTGTGAAATAATGATAGCATGCCAACTTTCAACATTTTCATAGTTCATTTGTAGTGCTTTTCAATTTCAGGGTCAACTAGGTCAAAAAAAAATAAGTAAATGCACGAAGAATACCAAATGAAGTCAGAAATTGTTGAAATGTTGTGACGTGCCTTAGAATGGTGCATTTTGAACACACAAAAAGTATGGAGTTCAAATAAGTTCAAAAAAATGAAATCCCTTTGTAAGAGATGAGTTCTCGTTCGAAAACCTCATACTTCGAGAGAGATTGTCCGTTTTGTACACGAAGTGCATCCAGTTTTTGCCGTAGCCCTCTCAACTTTTTAACACATGCTATGCGGGTGAAATGATGATAGCATGCCAACTTACAACATTTTCATAGTTCATTTGTAGTGCTTTTCAATTTCAGGGTCAACTAGCTCAAAAAAAAAGTAAATGCACGAAGAATACCAAATGAAGTCAGAAATTGTTGAAATTTTGTGATGTGCCTTAGAATGGTGCATTTTGACCACACAAAATGTATGGAGTTCAAATAAGTTCAAAAAAATGAAATCCCTTTGTAAGAGATGAGTTCTTGTTCGAAACCGTGATACTTCGAGAGAGATTGCCCGTTTTTTACACGAAGTGCATCCAGTTTTTGTCGTAGCCCTCTCAACTTTTTAACACATGCTATGCGGGTGAAATGATGATAGCATGCCAACTTTCAACATTATCAGAGTTCATTTGTAGTGCTTTTCAATTTCAGGGTCAACTAGGTCAAAACAAAATAAGTAAATGCACGAAGAATACCAAATGAAGTCAGAAATTGTTGAAATTTTGTGATGTGCCTTAGAATGGTGCATTTTGAACACACAAAAAGTATGGAGTTAAAATAAGTTCAAAAAAATGAAATCCCTTTGTAAGAGATGAGTTCTCGTTCGAAACCCTCATACTTCGAGAGAGATTGTCCGTTTTGTACACTAAGTGCATCCAGTTTTTGTCGTAGCCGTCTCAACTTTTTAACACATGCTATGTGTGTGAAATAATGATAGCATGCCAACTTTCAACATTTTCATAGTTCATTTGTAGTGCTTTTCAATTTCAGGGTCAACTAGGTCAAAAAAAATAAGTAAATGCACGAAGAATAACAAATGAAGTCAGAAATTGTTGAAATGTTGTGACGTGCCTTAGAATGGTGCATTTTGAACACACAAAAAGTATGGAGTTCAAATAAGTTCAAAAAAATGAAATCCCTTTGTAAGAGATGAGTTCTCGTTCGAAACCCTCATACTTCGAGAGAGATTGTCCGTTTTGTACACGAAGTGCATCCAGTTTTTGTCGTAGCCCTCTCAACTTTTTAACACATGCTATGCGGGTGAAATGATGATAGCATGCCAACTTACCACATTTTCATAGTTCATTTGTAGTGCTTTTCAATTTCAGGGTCAACTAGCTCAAAACAAAAAGTAAATGCACGAAGAATACCAAATGAAGTCAGAAATTGTTGAAATTTTGTGATGTGCCTTAGAATGGTGCATTTTGAACACACAAAATGTATGGAGTTCAAATAAGTTCAAAAAAATGAAATCCCTTTGTAAGAGATGAGTTCTTGTTCGAAACCGTGATACTTCGAGAGAGATTGCCCGTTTTGTACACGAAGTGCATCCAGTTTTTGTCGTAGCCCTCTCAACTTTTTAACACATGCTATGCGGGTGAAATGATGATAGCATGCCAACTTTCAACATTATCAGAGTTCATTTGTAGTGCTTTTCAATTTCAGGGTCAACTAGGTCAAAACAAAATAAGTAAATGCACGAAGAATACCAAATAAAGTCAGAAATTGTTGAAATTTTGTGATGTGCCTTAGAATGGTGCATTTTGAACACACAAAAAGTATGGAGTTAAAATAAGTTCAAAAAAATGAAATCCCTTTGTAAGAGATGAGTTCTCGTTCGAAACCCTCATACTTCGAGAGAGATTGTCCGTTTTGTACACTAAGTGCATCCAATTTTTGTCGTAGCCGTCTCAACTTTTTAACACATGCTATGTGTGTGAAATAATGATAGCATGCCAACTTTCAACATTTTCATAGTTCATTTGTAGTGCTTTTCAATTTCAGGGTCAACTAGGTCAAAAAAAAATAAGTAAATGCACGAAGAATACCAAATGAAGTCAGAAATTGTTGAAATGTTGTGACGTGCCTTAGAATGGTGCATTTTGAACACACAAAAAGTATGGAGTTCAAATAAGTTCAAAAAAATGAAATCCCTTTGTAAGAGATGAGTTCTCGTTCGAAAACCTCATACTTCGAGAGAGATTGTCCGTTTTGTACACGAAGTGCATCCAGTTTTTGCCGTAGCCCTCTCAACTTTTTAACACATGCTATGCGGGTGAAATGATGATAGCATGCCAACTTACAACATTTTCATAGTTCATTTGTAGTGCTTTTCAATTTCAGGGTCAACTAGCTCAAAAAAAAAGTAAATGCACGAAGAATACCAAATGAAGTCAGAAATTGTTGAAATTTTGTGATGTGCCTTAGAATGGTGCATTTTGACCACACAAAATGTATGGAGTTCAAATAAGTTCAAAAAAATGAAATCCCTTTGTAAGAGATGAGTTCTTGTTCGAAACCGTGATACTTCGAGAGAGATTGCCCGTTTTTTACACGAAGTGCATCCAGTTTTTGTCGTAGCCCTCTCAACTTTTTAACACATGCTATGCGGGTGAAATGATGATAGCATGCCAACTTTCAACATTATCAGAGTTCATTTGTAGTGCTTTTCAATTTCAGGGTCAACTAGGTCAAAACAAAATAAGTAAATGCACGAAGAATACCAAATGAAGTCAGAAATTGTTGAAATTTTGTGATGTGCCTTAGAATGGTGCATTTTGAACACACAAAAAGTATGGAGTTAAAATAAGTTCAAAAAAATGAAATCCCTTTGTAAGAGATGAGTTCTCGTTCGAAACCCTCATACTTCGAGAGAGATTGTCCGTTTTGTACACTAAGTGCATCCAGTTTTTGTCGTAGCCGTCTCAACTTTTTAACACATGCTATGTGTGTGAAATAATGATAGCATGCCAACTTTCAACATTTTCATAGTTCATTTGTAGTGCTTTTCAATTTCAGGGTCAACTAGGTCAAAAAAAATAAGTAAATGCACGAAGAATAACAAATGAAGTCAGAAATTGTTGAAATGTTGTGACGTGCCTTAGAATGGTGCATTTTGAACACACAAAAAGTATGGAGTTCAAATAAGTTCAAAAAAATGAAATCCCTTTGTAAGAGATGAGTTCTCGTTCGAAACCCTCATACTTCGAGAGAGATTGTCCGTTTTGTACACGAAGTGCATCCAGTTTTTGTCGTAGCCCTCTCAACTTTTTAACACATGCTATGCGGGTGAAATGATGATAGCATGCCAACTTACAACATTTTCATAGTTCATTTGTAGTGCTTTTCAATTTCAGGGTCAACTAGCTCAAAACAAAAAGTAAATGCACGAAGAATACCAAATGAAGTCAGAAATTGTTGAAATTTTGTGATGTGCCTTAGAATGGTGCATTTTGAACACACAAAATGTATGGAGTTCAAATAAGTTCAAAAAAATGAAATCCCTTTGTAAGAGATGAGTTCTTGTTCGAAACCGTGATACTTCGAGAGAGATTGCCCGTTTTGTACACGAAGTGCATCCAGTTTTTGTCGTAGCCCTCTCAACTTTTTAACACATGCTATGCGGGTGAAATGATGATAGCATGCCAACTTTCAACATTTTCATAGTTCATTTGTAGTACTTTTCAATTTCAGGGTCAACTAGGTCAAAACAAAATAAGTAAATGCACGAAGAATACCAAATAAAGTCAGAAATTGTTGAAATTTTGTGATGTGCCTTAGAATGGTGCATTTTGAACACACAAAAAGTATGTAGTTAAAATAAGTTCAAAAAAATGAAATCCCTTTGTAAGAGATGAGTTCTCGTTCGAAACCCTCATACTTCGAGAGAGATTGTCCGTTTTGTACACTAAGTGCATCCAGCTTTTGTCGTAGCCGTCTCAACTTTTTAACACATGCTATGTGTGTGAAATAATGATAGCATGCCAACTTTCAACATTTTCATAGTTCATTTGTAGTGCTTTTCAATTTCAGGGTCAACTAGGTCAAAAAAAATAAGTAAATGCACGAAGAATAACAAATGAAGTCAGAAATTGTTGAAATGTTGTGACGTGCCTTAGAATTGTGCATTTTGAACACACAAAAAGTATGGAGTTCAAATAAGTTCAAAAAAATGAAATCCCTTTGTAAGAGATGAGTTCTCGTTCGAAACCCTCATACTTCGAGAGAGATTGTCCGTTTTGTACACGAAGTGCATCCAGTTTTTGCCGTAGCCCTCTCAACTTTTTAACACATGCTATGCGGGTGAAATGATGATAGCATGCCAACTTACAACATTTTCATAGTTCATTTGTAGTGCTTTTCAATTTCAGGGTCAACTAGCTCAAAAAAAAAATTAAATGTACGAAGAATACCAAATGAAGTCAGAAATTGTTGAAATGTTGTGACGTGCCTTAGAATGGTGCATTTTGAACACACAAAAAGTATGGAGTTCAAATAAGTTCAAAAAAATGAAATCCCTTTGTAAGAGATGAGTTCTCGTTCGAAACCCTCATACTTCGAGAGAGATTGTCCGTTTTGTACACTAAGTGCATCCAGCTTTTGTCGTAGCCGTCTCAACTTTTTAACACATGCTATGTGTGTGAAATAATGATAGCATGCCAACTTTCAACATTTTCATAGTTCATTTGTAGTGCTTTTCAATTTCAGGGTCAACTAGGTCAAAAAAAATAAGTAAATGCACGAAGAATAACAAATGAAGTCAGAAATTGTTGAAATGTTGTGACGTGCCTTAGAATTGTGCATTTTGAACACACAAAAAGTATGGAGTTCAAATAAGTTCAAAAAAATGAAATCCCTTTGTAAGAGATGAGTTCTCGTTCGAAACCCTCATACTTCGAGAGAGATTGTCCGTTTTGTACACGAAGTGCATCCAGTTTTTGCCGTAGCCCTCTCAACTTTTTAACACATGCTATGCGGGTGAAATGATGATAGCATGCCAACTTACAACATTTTCATAGTTCATTTGTAGTGCTTTTCAATTTCAGGGTCAACTAGCTCAAAAAAAAAATTAAATGTACGAAGAATACCAAATGAAGTCAGAAATTGTTGAAATGTTGTGACGTGCCTTAGAATGGTGCATTTTGAACACACAAAAAGTATGGAGTTCAAATAAGTTCAAAAAAATGAAATCCCTTTGTAAGAGATGAGTTCTCGTTCGAAACCCTCATACTTCGAGAGAGATTGTCCGTTTTGTACACGAAGTGCATCCAGTTTTTGTCGTAGCCCTCTCAAATTTTTAACACATGCTATGCGGGTGAAATGATGATAGCATGCCAACTTACAACATTTTCATAGTTCATTTGTAGTGCTTTTCAATTTCAGGGTCAACTAGCTCAAAACAAAAAGTAAATGCACGAAGAATACCAAATGAAGTCAGAAATTGTTGAAATTTTGTGATGTGCCTTAGAATGGTGCATTTTGAACACACAAAATGTATGGAGTTCAAATAAGTTCAAAAAAATGAATTCCCTTTGTAAGAGATGAGTTCTTGTTCGAAACCGTGATACTTCGAGAGAGATTGTCCGTTTTGTACACGAAGTACATCCAGTTTTTGTCGTAGCCCTCTCAACTTTTTAACACATGCTATGCGGGTGAAATGATGATAGCATGCCAACTTTCAACATTATCAGAGTTCATTTGTAGTGCTTTTCAATTTCAGGGTCAACTAGGTCAAAACAAAATAAGTAAATGCACGAAGAATACCAAATGAAGTCAGAAATTGTTGAAATTTTGTGATGTGCCTTAGAATGGTGCATTTTGAACACACAAAAAGTATGGAGTTAAAATAAGTTCAAAAAAATGAAATACCTTTGTAAGAGATGAGTTCTCGTTCGAAACCCTCATACTTCGAGAGAGATTGTCCGTTTTGTACACTAAGTGCATCCAGTTTTTGTCGTAGCCGTCTCAACTTTTTAACACATGCTATGTGTGTGAAATAATGATAGCATGCCAACTTTCAACATTTTCATAGTTCATTTGTAGTACTTTTCAATTTCAGGGTCAACTAGGTCAAAAAAAAAATAAGTAAATGCACGAAGAATACCAAATGAAGTCAGAAATTGTTGAAATGTTGTGACGTGCCTTAGAATGGTGCATTTTGAACACACAAAAAGTATGGAGTTCAAATAAGTTCAAAAAAATGAAATCCCTTTGTAAGAGATGAGTTCTCGTTCGAAACCCTCATACTTCGAGACAGATTGTCCGTTTTGTACACGAAGTGCATCCAGTTTTTGCCGTAGCCCTCTCAACTTTTTAACACATGCTATGCGGGTGAAATGATGATAGCATGCCAACTTACAACATTTTCATAGTTCATTTGTAGTGCTTTTCAATTTCAGGGTCAACTAGCTCAAAAAAAAAGTAAATGCACGAAGAATACCAAATGAAGTCAGAAATTGTTGAAATGTTGTGACGTGCCTTAGAATGGTGCGTTTTGAACACACAAAAAGTATGGAGTTCAAATAAGTTCAAAAAAATGAAATCCCTTTGTAAGAGATGAGTTCTCGTTCGAAACCCTCATACTTCGAGAGAGATTGTCCGTTTTGTACACGAAGTGCATCCAGTTTTTGTCGTAGCCCTGTCAACTTTTTAACACATGCTATGCGGGTGAAATGATGGTAGCATGCCAACTTACAACATTTTCATAGTTCATTTGTAGTGCTTTTCAATTTCAGGGTCAACTAGCTCAAAACAAAAAGTAAATGCACGAAGAATACCAAATGAAGTCAGAAATTGTTGAAATTTTGTGATGTGCCTTAGAATGGTGCATTTTGAACACACAAAAAGTATGGAGTTCAAATAAGTTCAAAAAAATGAAATCCCTTTGAAAGAGATGAGTTCTCGTTTGAAACCCTCATACTTCGAGAGAGATTGTCCGTTTTATACACGAAGTGCATCCATTTTTTGCCGTAGCCCTCTCAACTTTTTAACACATGCTATGCGGGTGAAATGATGATAGCATGCCAACTTTCAACATTTTCATAGTTCATTTGTAGTGCTTTTCAATTTCAGGGTCTACTAGCTCAAAAAAAAAAGTAAATGCACGAAGAATACCAAATGAAGTCAGAAATTTTTGAAATTTTGTGATGTGCCTTAGAATGGTGCATTTTGAACACACAAAATGTATGGAGTTCAAATAAGTTCAAAAAAATGAAATCCCTTTGTAAGAGATGAGTTCTTCTTCGAAACCGTGATACTTCGAGAGAGATTGTCCGTTTTGTACACGAAGTGCATCCAGTTTTTGTCGTAGCCCTCTCAACTTTTTAACACATGCTATGCGGGTGAAATGATGATAGCATGCCAACTTTCAACATTATCAGAGTTCATTTGTAGTGCTTTTCAATTTCAGGGTCAACTAGGTCAAAACAAAATAAGTAAATGCACGAAGAATACCAAATGAAGTCAGAAATTGTTGAAATTTTGTGATGTGCCTTAGAATGGTGCATTTTGAACACACAAAAAGTATGGAGTTAAAATAAGTTCAAAAAAATGAAATCCCTTTGTAAGAGATGAGTCCTCGTTCGAAACCCTCATACTTCGAGAGAGATTGTCCGTTTTGTACACTAAGTGCATCCAGTTTTTGTCGTAGCCGTCTCAACTTTTTAACACATGCTATGTGTGTGAAATAATGATAGCATGCCAACTTTCAACATTTTCATAGTTCATTTGTAGTGCTTTTCAATTTCAGGGTCAACTAGGTCAAAAAAAAAAGGTAAATGCACGAAGAATACCAAATGAAGTCAGAAATTGTTGAAATGTTGTGACGTGCCTTAGAATGGTGCATTTTGAACACACAAAAAGTATGGAGTTCAAATAAGTTCAAAAAAATGAAATCCCTTTGTAAGAGATGAGTTCTCGTTCGAAACCCTCATACTTCGAGAGAGATTGTCCGTTTTGTACACGAAGTGCATCCAGTTTTTGCCGTAGCCCTCTCAACTTTTTAACACATGCTATGCGGGTGAAATGATGATAGCATGCCAACTTACAACATTTTCATAGTTCATTTGTAGTGCTTTTCAATTTCAGGGTCAACTAGCTCAAAAAAAAAAGTAAATGCACGAAGAATACCAAATGAAGTCAGAAATTGTTAAAATTTTGTGATGTGCCTTAGAATGGTGGATTTTGAACACACAAAATGTATGGAGTTCAAATAAGTTCGAAAAAATGAAATCCCTTTGTAAGAGATGAGTTCTTGTTCGAAACCGTGATACTTCGAGACAGATTGTCCGTTTTGTACACGAAGTGCATCCAGTTTTTGTCGTAGCCCTCTCATCTTTTTAACACATGCTATGCGGGTGAAATGATGATAGCATGCCAACTTTCAACATTATCAGAGTTCATTTGTAGTGCTTTTCAATTTCAGGGTCAACTAGGTCAAAACAAAATAAGTAAATGCACGAAGAATACCAAATGAAGTCAGAAATTGTTGAAATTTTGTGATGTGCCTTAGAATGGTGCATTTTGAACACACAAAAAGTATGGAGTTAAAATAAGTTCAAAAAAATGAAATCCCTTTGTAAGAGATGAGTTCTCGTTCGAAACCCTCATACTTCGAGAGAGATTGTCCGTTTTATACACTAAGTGGATCCAGTTTTTGTCGTAGCCGTATCAACTTTTTAACACATGCTATGTGTGTGAAATAATGATAGCATGCCAACTTTCAACATTTTCATAGTTCATTTGTAGTGCTTTTCAATTTCAGGGTCAACTAGCTCAAAAAAAAAGTTAATGCACGAAGAATACCAAATGAAGTCAGAAATTGTTGAAATGTTGTGACGTGCCTTAGAATGGTGCATTTTGAACACACAAAAAGTATGGAGTTCAAATAAGTTCCAAAAAATGAAATCCCTTTGTAAGAGATGAGTTCTCGTTCGAAACCCTCATACTTCGAGAGAGATTGTCCGTTTTGTACACGAAGTGCATCCAGTTTTTGCCGTAGCCCTCTCAACTTTTTAACACATGCTATGCGGGTGAAATGATGATAGCATGCCAAGTTTCAACATTATCAGAGTTCATTTGTAGTGCTTTTCAATTTCAGGGTCAACTAGGTCAAAACAAAATAGGTAAATGCACGAAGAATACCAAATGAAGTCAGAAATTGTTGAAATTTTGTGATGTGCCTTAGAATGGTTCATTTTGAACACACAAAAAGTATGGAGTTAAAATAAGTTCAAAAAAGTGAAATCCCTTTGTAAGAGATGAGTTCTCATTCGAAACCCTCATACTTCGAGAGAGATTGTCCGTTTTGTACACTAAGTGCATCCAGTTTTTGTCGTAGCCGTCTCAACTTTTTAGCACATGCTATGTGTGTGAAATAATGATAGCATGCCAACTTTCAACATTTTCATAGTTCATTTGTAGTGCTTTTCAATTTCAGGGTCAACTAGGTCAAAATAAAATAAGTAAATGCACGAAGAATACGAAATGAAGTCAGAAATTGTTGAAATGTTGTGACGTGCCTTAGAATGGTGCATTTTGAACACACAAAAAGTATGGAGTTCAAATAAGTTCAAAAAAATGAAATCCCTTTGTAAGAGATGAGTTCTCGTTCGAAACCCTCATACTTCGAGAGAGATTGTCCGTTTTGTACACGAAGTGCATCCAGTTTTTGCCGTAGCCCTCTCAACATTTTAACACATGCTATGCGGGTGAAATGATGATAGCATGCCGACTTACAACATTTTCATAGTTCATTTGTAGTGCTTTTCAATTTCAGGGTCAACTAGCTCAAAAAAAAAAAGTAAATGCACGAAGAATACCAAATGAAGTCAGAAATTGTTGAAATTTTGTGACGTGCCTTAGAATGGTGCATTTTGAACACACAAAAAGTATGGAGTTCAAATAAGTTCAAAAAAATGAAATCCCTTTGTAAGACATGAGTTCTCGTTCAAACCCTCATACTTCGAGAGAGATTGTCCGTTTTGTACACGAACTGCATCCAGTTTTTGCCGTACCCCTCTCAACATTTTAACACATGCTATGCGGGTGAAATGATGATAGCATGCCGACTTACAACATTTTCATAGTTCATTTGTAGTGCTTTTCAATTTCAGGGTCAACTAGCTCAAAAAAAAAGTAAATGCACAAGGAATACCAAATGAAGTCAGAAATTGTTGAAATGTTGTGACGTGCCTTAGAATGGTGCATTTTGAACACACAAAAAGTATGGAGTTCAAATAAGTTCAAAAAAATGAAATCCCTTTGTAAGAGATGAGTTCTCGTTCGAAACCCTCAAACTTCGAGAGAGATTGTCCGTTTTGTACACGAAGTGCATCCAGTTTTTGCCGTAGCCCTCTCAACTTTTTAACACATGCTATGCGGGTGAAATGATGATAGCATGCCAAGTTTCAACATTATCAGAGTTCATTTGTAGTGCTTTTCAATTTCAGGGTCAACTAGGTCATAACAAAATAAGTAAATGCACGAAGAATACCAAATGAAGTCAGAAATTGTTGAAATTTTGTGATGTGCCTTAGAATGGTTCATTTTGAACACACAAAAAGTATGCAGTTAAAATAAGTTCAAAAAAATGAAATCCCTTTGTAAGAGATGAGTTCTCATTCGAAACCCTCATACTTCGAGAGAGATTGTCCGTTTTGTACACGAAGTGCATCCAGTTTTTGCCGTAGCCCTCTCAACTTTTTAACACATGCTATGCGGGTGAAATGATGATAGCATGCCAAGTTTCAACATTTTCATAGTTCATTTGTAGTGCTTTTCAATTTCAGGGTCAACTAGGTCAAAACAAAATAAGTAAATGCACGAAGAATACGAAATGAAGTCAGAAATTGTTGAAATGTTGTGACGTGCCTTAGAATGGTGCATTTTGAACACACAAAAAGTATGGAGTTAAACTAAGTTCAAAAAAATGAAATCCCTTTGTAAGAGATGAGTTCTCGTTCGAAACCCTCATACTTCGAGAGAGATTGTCCGTTTTGTACACGAAGTGCATCCAGTTTTTGCCGTAGCCCTCTCAACATTTTAACACATGCTATGCGGGTGAAATGATGATAGCATGCCGACTTACAACATTTTCATAGTTCATTTGTAGTGCTTTTCAATTTCAGGGTCAACTAGCTCAAAAAATAAGTAAATGCACGAAGAATACCAAATGAAGTCAGAAATTGTTGAAATTTTGTGACGTGCCTTAGAATGGTGCATTTTGAACACACAAAAAGTATGGAGTTCAAATAAGTTCAAAAAAATGAAATCCCTTTGTAAGAGATGAGTTCTCGTTCGAAACCCTCATACTTCGAGAGAGATTGTCCGTTTTGTACACGAACTGCATCCAGTTTTTGCCGTACCCCTCTCAACATTTTAACACATGCTATGCGGGTGAAATGATGATAGCATGCCGACTTACAACATTTTCATAGTTCATTTGTAGTGCTTTTCAATTTCAGGGTCAACTAGCTCAAAAAAAAAGTAAATGCACGAAGAATACCAAATGAAGTCAGAAATTGTTGAAATTTTGTGACGTGCCTTAGAATGGTGCATTTTGAACACACAAAATGTATGGAGTTCAAATAAGTTCAAAAAAATGAAATCCCTTTGTAAGAGATGAGTTCTTGTTCGAAACCGTGATACTTCGAGAGAGATTGTCCGTTTTGTACACGAAGTGCATCCAGTTTTTGTCGTAGCCCTCTCAACTTTTTAACACATGCTATGCGGGTGAAATGATGATAGCATGCCAACTTTCAACATTATCAGAGTTCATTTGTAGTGCTTTTCAATTTCAGGGTCAACTAGGTCAAAACAAAATAAGTAAATGCACGAAGAATACCAAATGAAGTCAGAAATTGTTGAAATTTTGTGATGTGCCTTAGAATGGTGCATTTTGAACACACAAAAAGTATGGAGTTAAAATAAGTTCAAAAAAATGAAATCCCTTTGTAAGAGATGAGTTCTCGTTCGAAACCCTCATACTTCGAGAGAGATTGTCCGTTTTGTACACTAAGTGCATCCAGTTTTTGTCGTAGCCGTATCATCTTTTTAACACATGCTATGTGTGTGAAATAATGATAGCATGCCAACTTTCAACATTTTCATAGTTCATTTGTAGTGCTTTTCAATTTCAGGGTCAACTAGGTCAAAAAAAATAAGTAAATGCACGAAGAATACGAAATGAAGTTAGAAATTGTTGAAATGTTGTGACGTGCCTTAGAATGGTGCATTTTGAACACACAAAAAGTATGGAGTTCAAATAAGTTCAAACAAATGAAATCCCTTTGTAAGAGATGAGTTCTCGTTCGAAACCCTCATACTTCGAGAGAGATTGTCTGTTTTGTACACGAAGTGCATCCAGTTTTTGCCGTACCCCTCTCAACTTTTTAACACATGCTATGCGGGTGAAATGATGATAGCATGCCAACTTACAACATTTTCATAGTTCATTTGTAGTGCTTTTCAATTTCAGGGTCAACTAGCTCAAAAAAAAAGTAAATGCACGAAGAATACCAAATGAAGTCAGAAATTGTTGAAATTTTGTGATGTGCCTTCCAATGGTGCATTTTGAACACACAAAAAGTATGGAGTTCAAATAAGTTCAAAAAAATGAAATCCCTTTGTAAGAGATGAGTTCTTGTTCGAAACCGTGATACTTCGAGAGAGATTGTCCGTTTTGTACACGAAGTGCATCCAGTTTTTGTCGTAGCCCTCTCAACTTTTTAACACATGCTATGCGGGTGAAATGATGATAGCATGCCAACTTTCAACATTATCAGAGTTCATTTGTAGTGCTTTTCAATTTCAGGGTCAACTAGGTCAAAACAAAATAAGTAAATGCACGAAGAATACCAAATGAAGTCAGAAATTGTTGAAATTTTGTGATGTGCCTTAGAATGGTGCATTTTGAACACACAAAAAGTATGGAGTTCAAATAAGTTCAAAAAAATGAAATCCCTTTGTAAGAGATGAGTTCTTGTTCGAAACCCTCATACTTCGAGAGAGATTGTCCGTTTTGTACACTAAGTTCATCCAGTTTTTGTCGTAGCCCTCTCAACTTTTTAACACATGCTATGCGGGTGAAATGATGATAGCATGCCAACTTTCAACATTATCAGAGTTCATTTGTAGTGCTTTTCAATTTCAGGGTCAACTAGGTCAAAACAAAATAAGTAAATGCACGAAGAATACCAAATGAAGTCAGAAATTGTTGAAATTTTGTGATGTGCCTTAGAATGGTGCATTTTGAACACACAAAAAGTATGGAGTTAAAATAAGTTCAAAAAAATGAAATCCCTTTGTAAGAGATGAGTTCTCGTTCGAAACCCTCATACTTCGAGAGAGATTGTCCGTTTTGTACACTAAGTTCATCCAGTTTTTGTCGTAGCCGTCTCAACTTTTTAACACATGCTATGTGTGTGAAATAATGATAGCATGCCAACTTTCAACATTTTCATAGTTCATTTGTAGTGCTTTTCAATTTCAGGGTCAACTAGGTCAGAAAAAAATAAGTAAATGCAAGAAGAATACCAAATGAAGTCAGAAATTTTTGAAATGTTGTGACGTGCCTTAGGATGGTGCATTTTGAACACACAAAAAGTACGGAGTGCAAATAAGTTCAAAAAAATGAAATCCCTTTGTAAGAGATGAGTTCTTGTTCGAAACCGTGATACTTCGAGAGAGATTGTCCGTTTTGTACACGAAGTGCATCCAGTTTTTGCCGTAGCCCTCTCAACTTTTTAACACATGCTATGCGGGTGAAAGGATGATAGCATGCCAACTTACAACATTGTCATAGTTCATTTGCAGTGCTTTTCAATTTCAGGGTCAACTAGCTCAAAAAAAAAGTAAATGCACGAAGAATACCAAATGAAGTCAGAAATTGTTGAAATTTTGTGATGTGCCTTAGAATGGTGCATTTTGAACACACAAAAAGTATGGAGTTCAAATAAGTTCAAAAAATGAAATCCCTTTGTAAGAGATGAGTTCTCGTTCGAAACCCTCATACTTCGAGAGAGATTGTCCGTTTTGTACACTAAGTGCATCCAGTTTTTGTCGTAGCCGTCTCAACTTTTTAACACATGCTATGTGTGTGAAATAATGATAGCTTGCCAACTTTCAACATTTTCATAGTTCATTTGTAGTGCTTTTCAATTTCAGGGTCAACTAGGTCAAAAAAAAAGAGTAAATGCACGAAGAATACGAAATGAAGTCAGAAATTGTTGAAATGTTGTGACGTGCCTTAGAATGGTGCATTTTGAACACACAAAAAGTATGGAGTTAAAATAAGTTCAAAAAAATGAAATCCTTTGTAAGAGATGAGTTCTCGTTCGAAACCCTCATACTTCGAGAGAGATTGTCCGTTTTGTACACGAAGTGCATCCAGTTTTTGCCGTAGCCCTCTCAACATTTTAACACATGCTATGCGGGTGAAATGATGATAGCATGCCAACTTACAACATTTTCATAGTTCATTTGTAGTGCTTTTCAATTTCAGGGTCAACTAGCTCAAAAAAAAAGTAAATGCACGAAGAATACCAAATGAAGTCAGAAATTGTTGAAATTTTGTGACGTGCCTTAGAATGGTGCATTTTGACCACACAAAAAGTATGGAGTTCAAATAAGTTCAAAAAAATGAAATCCCTTTGTAAGAGATGAGTTCTCGTTCGAAACCCTCATACTTCGAGAGAGATTGTCCGTTTTGTACACGAAGTGCATCCAGTTTTTGTCGTAGCCCTCTCAACTTTTTAACACATGCTATGCGGGTGAAATGATGATAGCATGCCAACTTTCAACATTATCAGAGTTCATTTGTAGTGCTTTTCAATTTCAGGGTCAACTAGGTCAAAAAAAAAAGTAAATGCACGAAGAATACCAAATGAAGTCAGAAATTGTTGAAATTTTGTGATGTGCCTTAGAATGGTGCATTTTGAACACACAAAAAGTATGGAGTTCAAATAAGTTCAAAAAAATGAAATCCCTTTGTAAGAGATGAGTTCTCGTTCGAAACCCTCATACTTCGAGAGAGATTGTCCGTTTTGTACACTAAGTGCATCCAGTTTTTGTCGTAGCCGTCTCAACTTTTTAACATATGCTATGCGGGTGAAATGATGATAGCATGCCAACTTTCAACATTTTCATAGTTCATTTGTAGTGCTTTTCAATTTCAGGGTCAACTAGGTCAGAAAAAAATAAGTAAATGCACGAAGAATACCAAATGAAGTCAGAAATTGTTGAAATGTTGTGACGTGCCTTAGAATGGTGCATTTTGAACACACAAAAAGTATGGAGTTCAAATAAGTTCAAAAAAATGAAATCCCTTTGTAAGAGATGAGTTCTCATTCGAAACCCTCATACTTCGAGAGAGATTGTCCGTTTTGTACACGAAGTGCATCCAGTTTTTGCCGTAGCCCTCTCAACTTTTTAACACATGCTATGCGGGTGAAATGATGATAGCATGCCAAGTTTCAACATTATCAGAGTTCATTTGTAGTGCTTTTCAATTTCAGGGTCAACTAGGTCAAAACAAAATAGGTAAATGCACGAAGAATACCAAATGAAGTCAGAAATTGTTGAAATTTTGTGATGTGCCTTAGGATGGTGCATTTTGAACACACAAAAAGTATGGAGTTCAAATAAGTTCAAAAAAATGAAATCCCTTTGTAAGAGATGAGTTCTTGTTCGAAACCGTGATACTTCGAGAGAGATTGTCCGTTTTGTACACGAAGTGCATCCAGTTTTTGTCGTAGCCCTCTCAACTTTTTAACACATGCTATGCGGGTGAAATGATGATAGCATGCCAACTTACAACATTTTCATAGTTCATTTGTAGTGCTTTTCAATTTCAGGGTCAACTAGCTCAAAAAAAAAGTAAATGCACGAAGAATACCAAATGAAGTCAGAAATTGTTGAAATTTTGTGATGTGCCTTAGAATGGTGCATTTTGAACACACAAAATGTATGGAGTTCAAATAAGTTCAAAAAAATGAAATCCCTTTGTAAGAGATGAGTTCTTGTTCGAAACCGTGATACTTCGAGAGAGATTGTCCGTTTTGTACACGAAGTGCATCCAGTTTTTGTCGTAGCCCTCTCAACTTTTTAACACATGCTATGCGGGTGAAATGATGATAGCATGCCAACTTTCACCATTATCAGAGTTCATTTGTAGTGCTTTTCAATTTCAGGGTCAACTAGGTCAAAACAAAATAAGTAAATGCACGAAGAATACCAAATGAAGTCAGAAATTGTTGAAATTTTGTGATGTGCCTTAGAATGGTGCATTTTGAACACAAAAAAAGTATGGAGTTCAAATAAGTTCAAAAAAATGAAATCCCTTTGTAAGAGATGAGTTCTCGTTCGAAACCCTCATACTTCGAGAGAGATTGTCCGTTTTGTACACTAAGTGCATCCAGTTTTTGTCGTAGCCGTCTCAACTTTTTAACACATGCTATGCGGGTGAAATGATGATAGCATGCCAACTTTTCAACATTTTCATAGTTCATTTGTAGTGCTTTTCAATTTCAGGGTCAACTAGGTCAGAAAAAAATAAGTAAATGCACGAAGAATACCAAATGAAGTCAGAAATTGTTGAAATGTTGTGACGTGCCTTAGAATGGTGCATTTTGAACACACAAAAAGTATGGAGTTCAAATAAGTTCAAAAAAATGAAATCCCTTTGTAAGAGATGAGTTCTCATTCGAAACCCTCATACTTCGAGAGAGATTGTCCGTTTTGTACACGAAGTGCATCCAGTTTTTGCCGTAGCCCTCTCAACTTTTTAACACATGCTATGCGGGTGAAATGATGATAGCATGCCAACTTACAACATTTTCATAGTTCATTTGTAGTGCTTTTCAATTTCAGGGTCAACTAGCTCAAAAAACAAAGTAAATGCACGAAGAATACCAAATGAAGTCAGAAATTGTTGAAATTTTGTGATGTGCCTTAGGATGGTGCATTTTGAACACACAAAAAGTATGGAGTTCAAATAAGTTCAAAAAAATGAAATCCCTTTGTAAGAGATGAGTTCTTGTTCGAAACCGTGATACTTCGAGAGAGATTGTCCGTTTTGTACACGAAGTGCATCCAGTTTTTGTCGTAGCCCTCTCAACTTTTTAACACATGCTATGCGGGTGAAATGATGATAGCATGCCAACTTACAACATTTTCATAGTTCATTTGTAGTGCTTTTCAATTTCAGGGTCAACTAGCTCAAAAAAAAAGTAAATGCACGAAGAATACCAAATGAAGTCAGAAATTGTTGAAATTTTGTGATGTGCCTTAGAATGGTGCATTTTGAACACACAAAATGTATGGAGTTCAAATAAGTTCAAAAAAATGAAATCCCTTTGTAAGAGATGAGTTCTTGTTCGAAACCCTCATACTTCGAGAGAGATTGTCCGTTTTGTACACGAAGTGCATCCAGTTTTTGTCGTAGCCGTCTCAACTTTTTAACACATGCTATGCGGGTGAAATGATGATAGCATGCCAACTTTCAACATTTTCATAGTTCATTTGTAGTGCTTTTCAATTTCAGGGTCAACTAGGTCAGAAAAAAATAAGTAAATGCACGAAGAATACCAAATGAAGTCAGAAATTGTTGAAATGTTGTGACGTGCCTTAGAATGGTGCATTTTGAACACACAAAAAGTATGGAGTTCAAATAAGTTCAAAAAAATGAAATCCCTTTGTAAGAGATGAGTTCTCATTCGAAACCCTCATACTTCGAGAGAGATTGTCCGTTTTGTACACGAAGTGCATCCAGTTTTTGCCGTAGCCCTCTCAACTTTTTAACACATGCTATGCGGGTGAAATGATGATAGCATGCCAACTTACAACATTTTCATAGTTCATTTGTAGTGCTTTTCAATTTCAGGGTCAACTAGCTCAAAAAACAAAGTAAATGCACGAAGAATACCAAATGAAGTCAGAAATTGTTGAAATTTTGTGATGTGCCTTAGGATGGTGCATTTTGAACACACAAAAAGTATGGAGTTCAAATAAGTTCAAAAAAATGAAATCCCTTTGTAAGAGATGAGTTCTTGTTCGAAACCGTGATACTTCGAGAGAGATTGTCCGTTTTGTACACGAAGTGCATCCAGTTTTTGTCGTAGCCCTCTCAACTTTTTAACACATGCTATGCGGGTGAAATGATGATAGCATGCCAACTTACAACATTTTCATAGTTCATTTGTAGTGCTTTTCAATTTCAGGGTCAACTAGCTCAAAAAAAAAGTAAATGCACGAAGAATACCAAATGAAGTCAGAAATTGTTGAAATTTTGTGATGTGCCTTAGAATGGTGCATTTTGAACACACAAAATGTATGGAGTTCAAATAAGTTCAAAAAAATGAAATCCCTTTGTAAGAGATGAGTTCTTGTTCGAAACCGTGATACTTCGAGAGAGATTGTCCGTTTTGTACACGAAGTGCATCCAGTTTTTGTCGTAGCCCTCTCAACTTTTTAACACATGCTATGCGGGTGAAATGATGATAGCATGCCAACTTTCACCATTATCAGAGTTCATTTGTAGTGCTTTTCAATTTCAGGGTCAACTAGGTCAAAACAAAATAAGTAAATGCACAAAGAATACCAAATGAAGTCAGAAATTGTTGAAATTTTGTGATGTGCCTTAGGATGGTGCATTTTGAACACACAAAAAGTATGGAGTTCAAATAAGTTCAAAAAAATGAAATCCCTTTGTAAGAGATGAGTTCTTGTTCGAAACCGTGATACTTCGAGAGAGATTGTCCGTTTTGTACACGAAGTGCATCCAGTTTTTGTCGTAGCCCTCTCAACTTTTTAACACATGCTATGCGGGTGAAATGATGATAGCATGCCAACTTACAACATTTTCATAGTTCATTTGTAGTGCTTTTCAATTTCAGGGTCAACTAGCTCAAAAAAAAAGTAAATGCACGAAGAATACCAAATGAAGTCAGAAATTGTTGAAATTTTGTGATGTGCCTTAGAATGGTGCATTTTGAACACACAAAATGTATGGAGTTCAAATAAGTTCAAAAAAATGAAATCCCTTTGTAAGAGATGAGTTCTTGTTCGAAACCGTGATACTTCGAGAGAGATTGTCCGTTTTGTACACGAAGTGCATCCAGTTTTTGTCGTAGCCGTCTCAACTTTTTAACACATGCTATGCGGGTGAAATGATGATAGCATGCCAACTTTCAACATTTTCATAGTTCATTTGTAGTGCTTTTCAATTTCAGGGTCAACTAGGTCAGAAAAAAATAAGTAAATGCACGAAGAATACCAAATGAAGTCAGAAATTGTTGAAATGTTGTGACGTGCCTTAGAATGGTGCATTTTGAACACACAAAAAGTATGGAGTTCAAATAAGTTCAAAAAAATGAAATCCCTTTGTAAGAGATGAGTTCTCATTCGAAACCCTCATACTTCGAGAGAGATTGTCCGTTTTGTACACGAAGTGCATCCAGTTTTTGCCGTAGCCCTCTCAACTTTTTAACACATGCTATGCGGGTGAAATGATGATAGCATGCCAACTTACAACATTTTCATAGTTCATTTGTAGTGCTTTTCAATTTCAGGGTCAACTAGCTCAAAAAACAAAGTAAATGCACGAAGAATACCAAATGAAGTCAGAAATTGTTGAAATTTTGTGATGTGCCTTAGGATGGTGCATTTTGAACACACAAAAAGTATGGAGTTCAAATAAGTTCAAAAAAATGAAATCCCTTTGTAAGAGATGAGTTCTTGTTCGAAACCGTGATACTTCGAGAGAGATTGTCCGTTTTGTACACGAAGTGCATCCAGTTTTTGTCGTAGCCCTCTCAACTTTTTAACACATGCTATGCGGGTGAAATGATGATAGCATGCCAACTTACAACATTTTCATAGTTCATTTGTAGTGCTTTTCAATTTCAGGGTCAACTAGCTCAAAAAAAAAGTAAATGCACGAAGAATACCAAATGAAGTCAGAAATTGTTGAAATTTTGTGATGTGCCTTAGAATGGTGCATTTTGAACACACAAAATGTATGGAGTTCAAATAAGTTCAAAAAAATGAAATCCCTTTGTAAGAGATGAGTTCTTGTTCGAAACCGTGATACTTCGAGAGAGATTGTCCGTTTTGTACACGAAATGCATCCAGTTTTTGTCGTAGCCCTCTCAACTTTTTAACACATGCTATGCGGGTGAAATGATGATAGCATGCCAACTTTCACCATTATCAGAGTTCATTTGTAGTGCTTTTCAATTTCAGGGTCAACTAGGTCAAAACAAAATAAGTAAATGCACGAAGAATACCAAATGAAGTCAGAAATTGTTGAAATTTTGTGATGTGCCTTAGAATGGTGCATTTTGAACACACAAAAAGTATGGAGTTCAAATAAGTTCAAAAAAATGAAATCCCTTTGTAAGAGATGAGTTCTCGTTCGAAACCCTCATACTTCGAGAGAGATTGTCCGTTTTGTACACTAAGTGCATCCAGTTTTTGTCGTAGCCGTCTCAACTTTTTAACACATGCTATGCGGGTGAAATGATGATAGCATGCCAACTTTTCAACATTTTCATAGTTCATTTGTAGTGCTTTTCAATTTCAGGGTCAACTAGGTCAGAAAAAAATAAGTAAATGCACGAAGAATACCAAATGAAGTCAGAAATTGTTGAAATGTTGTGACGTGCCTTAGAATGGTGCATTTTGAACACACAAAAAGTATGGAGTTCAAATAAGTTCAAAAAAATGAAATCCCTTTGTAAGAGATGAGTTCTCATTCGAAACCCTCATACTTCGAGAGAGATTGTCCGTTTTGTACACGAAGTGCATCCAGTTTTTGCCGTAGCCCTCTCAACTTTTTAACACATGCTATGCGGGTGAAATGATGATAGCATGCCAACTTACAACATTTTCATAGTTCATTTGTAGTGCTTTTCAATTTCAGGGTCAACTAGCTCAAAAAACAAAGTAAATGCACGAAGAATACCAAATGAAGTCAGAAATTGTTGAAATTTTGTGATGTGCCTTAGGATGGTGCATTTTGAACACACAAAAAGTATGGAGTTCAAATAAGTTCAAAAAAATGAAATCCCTTTGTAAGAGATGAGTTCTTGTTCGAAACCGTGATACTTCGAGAGAGATTGTCCGTTTTGTACACGAAGTGCATCCAGTTTTTGTCGTAGCCCTCTCAACTTTTTAACACATGCTATGCGGGTGAAATGATGATAGCATGCCAACTTACAACATTTTCATAGTTCATTTGTAGTGCTTTTCAATTTCAGGGTCAACTAGCTCAAAAAAAAAGTAAATGCACGAAGAATACCAAATGAAGTCAGAAATTGTTGAAATTTTGTGATGTGCCTTAGAATGGTGCATTTTGAACACACAAAATGTATGGAGTTCAAATAAGTTCAAAAAAATGAAATCCCTTTGTAAGAGATGAGTTCTCGTTCGAAACCCTCATACTTCGAGAGAGATTGTCCGTTTTGTACACTAAGTGCATCCAGTTTTTGTCGTAGCCGTCTCAACTTTTTAACACATGCTATGCGGGTAAAATAATGATAGCATGCCAACTTTCAACATTTTCATAGTTCATTTGTAGTGCTTTTCAATTTCAGGGTCAACTAGGTCAAAAAAAAGAGTAAATGCACGAAGAATACGAAATGAAGTCAGAAATTGTTGAAATGTTGTGACGTGCCTTAGAATGGTGCATTTTGAACACACAAAAAGTATGGAGTTAAAATAAGTTCAAAAAAATGAAATCCCTTTGTAAGAGATGAGTTCTCGTTCGAAACCCTCATACTTCGAGAGAGATTGTCCGTTTTGTACACGAAGTGCATCCAGTTTTTGCCGTAGCCCTCTCAACATTTTAACACATGCTATGTGTGTGAAATAATGATAGCATGCCAACTTTCAACATTTTCTTAGTTCATTTGTAGTGCTTTTCAATTTCACGGTCAACTAGCTCAAAAAAAGTAAATGCACGAAGAATACCAAATGAAGTCAGAAATTGTTGAAATGTTGTGACGTGCCTTAGAATGGTGCATTTTGAACACACAAAAAGTATGGAGTTCAAATAAGTTCAAAAAAATGAAATCCCTTTGTAAGAGATGAGTTCTCGTTCGAAACCCTCATACTTCGAGAGAGATTGTCCGTTTTGTACACGAAGTGCATCCAGTTTTTGCCGTAGCCCTCTCAACTTTTTAACACATGCTATGCGGGTGAAATGATGATAGCATGCCAACTTACAACATTTTCATAGTTCATTTGTAGTGCTTTTCAATTTCAGGGTCAACTAGCTCAAAAAAAAAGTAAATGCACGAAGAATACCAAATGAAGTCAGAAATTGTTGAAATTTTGTGATGTGCCTTAGAATGGTGCATTTTGACCACACAAAAAGTATGGAGTTCAAATAAGTTCAAAAAAATGAAATCCCTTTGTAAGAGATGAGTTCTCGTTCGAAACCCTCATACTTCGAGAGAGATTGTCCGTTTTGTACACGAAGTGCATCCAGTTTTTGTCGTAGCCCTCTCAACTTTTTAACACATGCTATGCGGGTGAAATGATGATAGCATGCCAACTTTCAACATTATCAGAGTTCATTTGTAGTGCTTTTCAATTTCAGGGTCAACTAGGTCAAAGCAAAATAAGTAAATGCACGAAGAATACCAAATGAAGTCAGAAATTGTTGAAATTTTGTGATGTGCCTTAGAATGGTGCATTTTGAACACACAAAAAGTATGGAGTTAAAATAAGTTCGAAAAAATGAAATCCCTTTGTAAGAGATGAGTTCTCGTTCGAAACCCTCATACTTCGAGAGAGATTGTCCGTTTTGTACACTAAGTGCATCCAGTTTTTATCGTAGCCGTCTTAACTTTTTAACACATGCTATGTGTGTGAAATAATGATAGCATGCCAACTTTCAACATTTTCATAGTTCATTTGTAGTGCTTTTCAATTTCAGGGTCAACTAGGTCAACAAAAAAAAAGTAAATGCACGAAGAATACGAAATGAAGTCAGAAATTGTTGAAATGTTGTGATGTGCCTTAGAATGGTGCATTTTGAACACACAAAAAGTATGGAGTTCAAATAGGTTCAAAAAAATGAAATCCCTTTGTAAGAGATGAGTTCTCGTTCGAAACCCTCATACTTCGAGAGAGATTATCCGTTTTGTACGCGAAGTGCATCCAGTTTTTGCCGTAGCCCTCTCAACATTTTAACACATGCTATGCGGGTGAAATGATGATAGCATGCCAACTTACAACATTTTCATAGTTCATTTGTAGTGCTTTTCAATTTCAGGGTCAACTAGCTCAAAAAAAACAGTAAATGCACGAAGATTACCAAATGAAGTCAGAAATTGTTGAAATTTTGTGATGTGCCTTAGAATGGTGCATTTTGAACACACAAAATGTATGGAGTTCAAATAAGTTCAAAAAAATGAAATCCCTTTGTAAGAGATGAGTTCTTGTTCGAAACCGCGATACTTCGAGAGAGATTGTCCGTTTTGTACACGAAGTGCATCCAGTTTTTGTCGTAGCCCTCTCAACTTTTTAACACATGCTATGCGGGTGAAATGATGATAGCATGCCAACTTTCAACATTATGAGAGTTCATTTGTAGTGCTTTTCAATTTCAGGGTCAACTAGGTCAAAACAAAATAAGTAAATGCACGAAGAATACCAAATGAAGTCAGAAATTGTTGAAATTTTGTGATGTGCCTTAGAATGGTGCATTTTGAACACACAAAAAGTATGGAGTTAAAATAAGTTCAAAAAATGAAATCCCTTTGTAAGAGATGAGTTCTCGTTCGAAACCCTCATACTTCGAGAGAGATTGTCCGTTTTGTACACTAAGTGCATCCAGTTTTTGTCGTAGCCGTCTCAACTTTTTAACACATGCTATGTGTGTGAAATAATGATAGCATGCCAACTTTCAACATTTTCATAGTTCATTTGTAGTGCTTTTCAATTTCAGGGTCAACTAGGTCAAAAAAAAAAGTAAATGCACGAAGAATACCAAATGAAGTCTGAAATTGTTGAAATGTTGTGACGTGCCTTAGAATGGTGCATTTTGAACACACAAAAAGTATGGAGTTCAAATAAGTTCAAAAAAATGAAATCCCTTTGTAAGAGATGAGTTCTCGTTCGAAACCCTCATACTTCGAGAGAGATTGTCCGTTTTGTACACGAAGTGCATCCAGTTTTTGCCGTAGCCCTCTCAACTTTTTAACACATGCTATGCGGGTGAAATGATGATAGCATGCCAACTTACAACATTTTCATAGTTCATTTGTAGTGCTTTTCAATTTCGGGGTCAACTAGCTCAAAAAAAAAGTAAATGCACGAAGAATACCAAATGAAGTCAGAAATTGTTGAAATTTTGTGATGTGCCTTAGAATGGTGCTTTTTGAACACACAAAATGTATGGAGTTCAAATAAGTTCAAAAAAATGAAATCCCTTTGTAAGAGATGAGTTCTTGTTCGAAACCGTGATACTTCGAGAGAGATTGTCCGTTTTGTACACGAAGTGCATCCAGTTTTTGTCGTAGCCCTCTCAACTTTTTAACACATGCTATGCGGGTGAAATGATGATAGCATGCCAACTTTCAACATTATGAGAGTTCATTTGTAGTGCTTTTCAATTTCAGGGTCAACTAGGTCAAAACAAAATAAGTAAATGCACGAAGAATACCAAATGAAGTCAGAAATTGTTGAAATTTTGTGATGTGCCTTAGAATGGTGCATTTTGAACACACAAAAAGTATGGAGTTAAAATAAGTTCAAAAAATGAAATCCCTTTGTAAGAGATGAGTTCTCGTTCGAAACCCTCATACTTCGAGAGAGATTGTCCGTTTTGTACACTAAGTGCATCCAGTTTTTGTCGTAGCCGTCTCAACTTTTTAACACATGCTATGTGTGTGAAATAATGATAGCATGCCAACTTTCAACATTTTCATAGTTCATTTGTAGTGCTTTTCAATTTCAGGGTCAACTAGGTCAAAAAAAAAAGTAAATGCACGAAGAATACCAAATGAAGTCTGAAATTGTTGAAATGTTGTGCCGTGCCTTAGAATGGTGCATTTTGAACACACAAAAAGTATGGAGTTCAAATAAGTTCAAAAAAATGAAATCCCTTTGTAAGAGATGAGTTCTCGTTCGAAACCCTCATACTTCGAGAGAGATTGTCCGTTTTGTACACGAAGTGCATCCAGTTTTTGCCGTAGCCCTCTCAACTTTTTAACACATGCTATGCGGGTGAAATGATGATAGCATGCCAACTTACAACATTTTCATAGTTCATTTGTAGTGCTTTTCAATTTCGGGGTCAACTAGCTCAAAAAAAAAGTAAATGCACGAAGAATACCAAATGAAGTCAGAAATTGTTGAAATTTTGTGATGTGCCTTAGAATGGTGCATTTTGAACACACAAAATGTATGGAGTTCAAATAAGTTCAAAAAAATGAAATCCCTTTGTAAGAGATGAGTTCTTGTTCGAAACCGTGATACTTCGAGAGAGATTGTCCGTTTTGTACACGAAGTGCATCTAGTTTTTGTCGTAGCCCTCTCAACTTTTTAACACATGCTATGCGGGTGAAATGATGATAGCATGCCAACTTTCAACATTATGGGAGTTCATTTGTAGTGCTTTTCAATTTCAGGGTCAACTAGGTCAAAAAAAAATAAGTAAATGCACGAAGAATACCAAATGAAGTCTGAAATTGTTGAAATTTTGTGACGTGCCTTAGAATGGTGCATTTTGAACACACAAAAAGTATGGAGTTCAAATAAGTTCAAAAAAATGAAATCCCTTTGTAAGAGATGAGTTCTCGTTCGAAACCCTCATACTTCGAGAGAGATTGTCCGTTTTGTACACGAAGTGCATCCAGTTTTTGCCGTAGCCCTCTCAACTTTTTAACACATGCTATGCGGGTGAAATGATGATAGCATGCCAACTTTCAACATTATCAGAGTTCATTTGTAGTGCTTTTCAATTTCAGGGTCAACTAGGTCAAAACAAAATAAGTAAATGCACGAAGAATACCAAATGAAGTCAGAAATTGTTGAAATTTTGTGATGTGCCTTAGAATGGTGCATTTTGAACACACAAAAAGTATGGAGTTAAAATAAGTTCAAAAAAATGAAATCCCTTTGTAAGAGATGAGTTCTCGTTCGAAACCCTCATACTTCGAGAGAGATTGTCCGTTTTGTACACTAAGTGCATCCAGTTTTTGTCGTAGCCGTCTCAACTTTTTAACACATGCTATGTGTGTGAAATGATGATAGCATGCCAACTTTCAACATTTTCATAGTTCATTTGTAGTGCTTTTCAATTTCAGGGTCAACTAGGTCAAAAAAAATAAGTAAATGCACGAAGAATACCAAATGAAGTCTGAAATTGTTGAAATGTTGTGACGTGCCTTAGAATGGTGCATTTTGAACACACAAAAAGTATGGAGTTCAAATAAGTTCAAAAAAATGAAATCCCTTTGTAAGAGATGAGTTCTCGTTCGAAACCATCATACTTCGAGAGAGATTGTCCGTTTTGTACACGAAGTGCATCCAGTTTTTGCCGTAGCCCTCTCAACTTTTTAACACATGCTATGCGGGTGAAATGATGATAGCATGCCAACTTTCAACATTTTCATAGTTCATTTGTAGTGCTTTTCAATTTCAGGGTCAACTAGCTCAAAAAAAAAGTAAATGCACGAAGAATACCACATGAAGTCAAAAATTGTTGAAATTTTGTGATGTGCCTTAGAATGGTGCATTTTGAACACACAAAATGTATGGAGTTCAAATAAGTTCAAAAAAATGAAATCCCTTTGTAAGACATGAGTTCTTGTTCGAAACCGTGATACTTCGAGAGAGATTGTCCGTTTTGTACACGAAGTGCATCTAGTTTTTATCGTAGCCCTCTCAACTTTTTAACACATGCCATGTGTGTGAAATGATGATAGCATGCCAACTTTCAACATTATGGGAGTTCATTTGTAGTGCTTTTCAATTTCAGGGTCAACTAGGTCAAAACAAAATAAGTAAATGCACGAAGAATACCAAATGAAGTTAGAAATTGTTGAAATGTTGTGACGTGCCTTAGAATGGTGCATTTTGAACACACAAAAAGTATGGAGTTCAAATAAGTTCAAAAAAATGAAATCCCTTTGTAAGAGATGAGTTCTCGTTCGAAACCCTCATACTTCGAGAGAGATTGTCCGTTTTGTACACGAAGTGCATCCAGTTTTTGCCGTAGCCCTCTCAACTTTTTAACACATGCTATGCGGGTGAAATGATGATAGCATGCCAACTTTCAACATTATCAGAGTTCATTTGTAGTGCTTTTCAATTTCAGGGTCAACTAGGTCAAAACAAAATAAGTAAATGCACGAAGAATACCAAATGAAGTCAGAAATTGTTGAAATTTTGTGATGTGCCTTAGAATGGTGCATTTTGAACACACAAAAAGTATGGAGTTAAAATAAGTTCAAAAAAATGAAATCCCTTTGTAAGAGATGAGTTCTCGTTCGAAACCCTCATACTTCGAGAGAGATTGTCCGTTTTGTACACTAAGTGCATCCAGTTTTTGTCGTAGCCGTCTCAACTTTTTAACACATGCTATGCGGGTGAAATGATGATAGCATGCCAACTTTCAACATTTTCATAGTTCATTTGTAGTGCTTTTCAATTTCAGGGTCAACTAGGTCAAAAAAAATAAGTAAATGCAGGAAGAATACCAAATGAAGTCTGAAATTGTTGAAATGTTGTGACGTGCCTTAGAATGGTGCATTTTGAACACACAAAAAGTATGGAGTTCAAATAAGTTCAAAAAAATGAAATCCCTTTGTAAGAGATGAGTTCTCGTTCGAAACCATCATACTTCGAGAGAGATTGTCCGTTTTGTACACGAAGTGCATCCAGTTTTTGCCGTAGCCCTCTCAACTTTTTAACACATGCTATGCGGGTGAAATGATGATAGCATGCCAACTTTCAACATTTTCATAGTTCATTTGTAGTGCTTTTCAATTTCAGGGTCAACTAGCTCAAAAAAAAAGTAAATGCACGAAGAATACCAAATGAAGTCAGAAATTGTTGAATTTTTGTGATGTGCCTTAGAATGGTCCATTTTGAACACACAAAATGTATGGAGTTCAAATAAGTTCAAAAAAATGAAATTCCTTTCTGAGACATGAGTTCTTGTTCGAAATCGTGATACTTCGAGAGAGATTGTCCGTTTTGTACACGAAGTGCATCTAGTTTTTATCGTAGCCCTCTCAACTTTTTAACACATGCTATGTGTGTGAAATGATGATAGCATGCCAACTTTCAACATTATGGGAGTTCATTTGTAGTGCTTTTCAATTTCAGGGTCAACTAGGTCAAAACAAAATAAGTAAATGCACGAAGAATACCAAATGAAGTTAGAAATTGTTGAAATGTTGTGACGTGCCTTAGAATGGTGCATTTTGAACACACAAAAAGTATGGAGTTCAAATAAGTTCAAAAAAATGAAATCCCTTTGTAAGAGATGAGTTCTCGTTCGAAACCCTCATACTTCGAGAGAGATTGTCCGTTTTGTACACGAAGTGCATCCAGTTTTTGCCGTAGCCCTCTCAACTTTTTAACACATGCTATGCGGGTGAAATGATGATAGCATGCCAACTTTCAACATTATCAGAGTTCATTTGTAGTGCTTTTCAATTTCAGGGTCAACTAGGTCAAAACAAAATAAGTAAATGCACGAAGAATACCAAATGAAGTCAGAAATTGTTGAAATTTTGTGATGTGCCTTAGAATGGTGCATTTTGAACACACAAAAAGTATGGAGTTAAAATAAGTTCAAAAAAATGAAATCCCTTTGTAAGAGATGAGTTCTCGTTCGAAACCCTCATACTTCGAGAGAGATTGTCCGTTTTGTACACTAAGTGCATCCAGTTTTTGTCGTAGCCGTCTCAACTTTTTAACACATGCTATGTGTGTGAAATGATGATAGCATGCCAACTTTCAACATTTTCATAGTTCATTTGTAGTGCTTTTCAATTTCAGGGTCAACTACGTCAAAAAAAATAAGTAAATGCACGAAGAATACCAAATGAAGTCTGAAATTGTTGAAATGTTGTGACGTGCCTTAGAATGGTGCATTTTGAACACACAAAAAGTATGGAGTTCAAATAAGTTCAAAAAAATGAAATCCCTTTGTAAGAGATGAGTTCTCGTTCGAAACCATCATACTTCGAGAGAGATTGTCCGTTTTGTACACGAAGTGCATCCAGTTTTTGCCGTAGCCCTCTCAACTTTTTAACACATGCTATGCGGGTGAAATGATGATAGCATGCCAACTTTCAACATTTTCATAGTTCATTTGTAGTGCTTTTCAATTTCAGGGTCAACTAGCTCAAAAAAAAAGTAAATGCACGAAGAATACCAAATGAAGTCAGAAATTGTTGAAATTTTGTGATGTGCCTTAGAATGGTGCATTTTGAACACACAAAATGTATGGAGTTCAAATAAGTTCAAAAAAATGAAATCCCTTTGTAAGACATGAGTTCTTGTTCGAAACCATGATACTTCGAGAGAGATTGTCCGTTTTGTACAAGAAGTGCATCTAGTTTTTATCGTAGCCCTCTCAACTTTTTAACACATGCTATGTGTGTGAAATGATGATAGCATGCCAACTTTCAACATTATGGGAGTTCATTTGTAGTGCTTTTCAATTTCAGGGTCAACTAGGTCAAAACAAAATAAGTAAATGCACGAAGAATACCAAATGAAGTTAGAAATTGTTGAATTGTTGTGACGTGCCTTAGAATGGTGCATTTTGAACACACAAAAAGTATGGAGTTCAAATAAGTTCAAAAAAATGAAATCCCTTTGTAAGAGATGAGTTCTCGTTCGAAACCCTCATACTTCGAGAGAGATTGTCCGTTTTGTACACGAAGTGCATCCAGTTTTTGCCGTAGCCCTCTCAACTTTTTAACACATGCTATGCGGGTGAAATGATGATAGCATGCCAACTTTCAACATTATCAGAGTTCATTTGTAGTGCTTTTCAATTTCAGGGTCAACTAGGTCAAAACAAAATAAGTAAATGCACGAAGAATACCAAATGAAGTCAGAAATTGTTGAAATTTTGTGACGTGCCTTAGAATGGTGCATTTTGAACACACAAAAAGTATGGAGTTCAAATAAGTTCAAAAAAATGAAATCCCTTTGTAAGAGATGAGTTCTCGTTCGAAACCCTCATACTTCGAGAGAGATTGTCCGTTTTGTACACGAAGTGCATCCAGTTTTTGCCGTAGCCCTCTCAACTTTTTAACACATGCTATGCGGGTGAAATGATGATAGCATGCCAACTTTCAACATTATCAGAGTTCATTTGTAGTGCTTTTCAATTTCAGGGTCAACTAGGTCAAAACAAAATAAGTAAATGCACGAAGAATACCAAATGAAGTCAGAAATTGTTGAAATTTTGTGATGTGCCTTAGAATGGTGCATTTTGAACACACAAAAAGTATGGAGTTAAAATAAGTTCAAAAAAATGAAATCCCTTTGTAAGAGATGAGTTCTCGTTCGAAACCCTCATACTTCGAGAGAGATTGTCCGTTTTGTACACTAAGTGCATCCAGTTTTTTCGTAGCCGTCTCAACTTTTTAACACATGCTATGTCTTTGAAATGATGATAGCATGCCAACTTTCAACATTTTCATAGTTCATTTGTAGTGCTTTTCAATTTCAGGGTCAACTAGGTCAAAAAAAATACGTAAATGCACGAAGAATACCAAATGAAGTTGGAAATTGTTGAAATGTTGTGACGTGCCTTAGAATGGTGCATTTTGAACACACAAAAAGTATGGAGTTCAAATAAGTTCAAAAAAATGAAATCCCTTTGTAAGAGATGAGTTCTCGTTCGAAACCCTCATACTTCGAGAGAGATTGTCCGTTTTGTACACGAAGTGCATCCAGTTTTTGCCGTAGCCCTCTCAACTTTTTAACACATGCTATGCGGGTGAAATGATGATAGCATGCCAACTTTCAACATTTTCATAGTTCATTTGTAGTGCTTTTCAATTTCAGGGTCAACTAGCTCAAAAAAAAAGTAAATGCACGAAGAATACCAAATGAAGTCAGAAATTGTTGAAATTTTGTGATGTGCCTTAGAATGGTGCTTTTTGAACACACAAAATGTATGGAGTTCAAATAAGTTCAAAAAAATGAAATCCCTTTGTAAGAGATGAGTTCTTGTTCGAAACCGTGATACTTCGAGAGAGATTGTCCGTTTTGTACACGAAGTGCATCTAGTTTTTGTCGTAGCCCTCTCAACTTTTTAACACATGCTATGCGGGTGAAATGATGATAGCATGCCAACTTTCAACATTATGGGAGTTCATTTGTAGTGCTTTTCAATTTCAGGGTCAACTAGGTCAAAACAAAATAAGTAAATGCACGAAGAATACCAAATGAAGTCAGAAATTGTTGAAATTTTGTGATGT
The DNA here is from genome assembly GCF_904849725.1 of Hordeum vulgare subsp. vulgare. Classification (NCBI taxonomy): domain Eukaryota; kingdom Viridiplantae; phylum Streptophyta; class Magnoliopsida; order Poales; family Poaceae; genus Hordeum; species Hordeum vulgare. Next base: position 283,246,426 of record NC_058524.1, on the reverse strand, counting down.
GCCTTAGAATGGTTCATTTTGAACACACAAAAAGTATGGAGTTAAAATAAGTTCAAAAAAATGAAATCCCTTTGTAAGAGATGAGTTCTCGTTCGAAACCCTCATACTTCGAGAGAGATTGTCCGTTTTGTACACTAAGTGCATCCAGTTTTTGTCGTAGCCGTCTCAACTTTTTAACACATGCTATGTGTGTGAAATAATGATAGCATGCCAACTTTCAACATTTTCATAGTTCATTTGTAGTGCTTTTCAATTTCAGGGTCAACTAGGTCAAAAAAAAAATAAGTAAATGCACGAAGAATACCAAATGAAGTCTGAAATTGTTGAAATGTTGTGACGTGCCTTAGAATGGTGCATTTTGAACACACAAAAAGTATGGAGTTCAAATAAGTTCAAAAAAATGAAATCCCTTTGTAAGAGATGAGTTCTCGTTCGAAACCATCATACTTCGAGAGAGATTGTCCGTTTTGTACACTAAGTGCATCCAGTTTTTGTCGTAGCCGTCTCAACTTTTTAACACATGCTATGTGTGTGAAATAATGATAGCATGCCAACTTTCAACATTTTCATAGTTCATTTGTAGTGCTTTTCAATTTCAGGGTCAACTAGGTCAAAAAAAATAAGTAAATGCACGAAGAATACCAAATGAAGTCTGAAATTGTTGAGATGTTGTGACGTGCCTTAGAATGGTGCATTTTGAACACACAAAAAGTATGGAGTTCAAATAAGTTCAAAAAAATGAAATCCCTTTGTAAGAGATGAGTTCTTGTTCGAAACCCTCATACTTCGAGAGAGATTGTCCGTTTTGTACACGAAGTGCATCCAGTTTTTGCCGTAGCCCTCTCAACTTTTTAACACATGCTATGCGGGTGAAATAATGATAGCACGCCAACTTACAACATTTTCATAGTTCATTTGTAGTGCTTTTCAATTTCAGGGTCCACTAGCTCAAAAAAAAAGTAAATGCACGAAGAATACCAAATGAAGTAAGAAATTGTTGAAATTTTGTGATGTGCCTTAGAATGGTGCATTTTGAACACACAAAATGTATGGAGTTCAAATAAGTTCAAAAAAATGAAATCCCTTTGTAAGAGATGAGTTCTTGTTCGAAACCGTGATACTTCGAGAGAGATTGTCCGTTTTGTACACGAAGTGCATCCAGTTTTTGTCGTAGCCCTCTCAACTTTCTAACACATGCTATGCGGGTGAAATGATGATAGCATGCCAACTTTCAACATTATCAGAGTTCATTTGTAGTGCTTTCCAATTTCAGGGTCAACTAGGTCAAAACAAAATAAGTAAATGCACGAAGAATACCAAATGAAGTCAGAAATTGTTGAAATTTTGTGATGTGCCTTAGAATGGTGCATTTTGAACACACAAAAAGTATGGAGTTAAAATAAGTTCAAAAAAATGAAATCCCTTTGTAAGAGATGAGTTCTCGTTCGAAACCCTCATACTTCGAGAGAGATTGTCCGTTTTGTACACTAAGTGCATCCAGTTTTTGTCGTAGCCGTCTCAACTTTTTAACACATGCTATGTGTGTGAAATAATGATAGCATGCCAACTTTCAACATTTTCATAGTTCATTTGTAGTGCTTTTCAATTTCAGGGTCAACTAGGTCAAAAAAAATAAGTAAATGCACGAAGAATACCAAATGAAGTTAGAAATTGTTGAAATGTTGTGACGTGCCTTAGAATGGTGCATTTTGAACACACAAAAAGTATGGAGTTCAAATAAGTTCAAAAAAATGAAATCCCTTTGTAAGAGATGAGTTCTCGTTCGAAACCCTCATACTTCGAGAGAGATTGTCCGTTTTGTACACGAAGTGCACCCAGTTATTGCCGTAGCCCTCTCAACTTTTTAACACATGCTATGCGGGTGAAATGATGATAGCATGCCAACTTACAACATTTTCATAGTTCATTTGTAGTGCTCTTCAATTTCAGGGTCAACTAGCTCAAAAAAAAAGTAAATGCACGAAGAATACCAAATGAAGTCAGAAATTGTTGAAATTTTGTGATGTGCCTTAGAATGGTGCATTTTGAACACACAAAATGTATGGAGTTCAAATAAGTTCAAAAAAATGAAATCCCTTTGTAAGAGATGAGTTCTTGTTCGAAACCGTGATACTTCGAGAGAGATTGTCCGTTTTGTACACGAAGTGCATCCAGTTTTTGTCGTAGCCCTCTCAACTTTTTGACACATGCTATGCGGGTGAAATGATGATAGCATGCCAACTTTCAACATTATCAGAGTTCATTTCTAGTGCTTTTCAATTTCAGGGTCAACTAGGTCAAAACAAAATAAGTAAATGCACGAAGAATACCAAATGAAGTCAGAAATTGTTGAAATTTTGTGATGTGCCTTAGAATGGTGCATTTTGAACACACAAAAAGTATGGAGTTAAAATAAGTTCAAAAAAATGAAATCCCTTTGTAAGAGATGAGTTCTCGTTCGAAACCCTCATACTACGAGAGAGATTGTCCGTTTTGTACACTAAGTGCATCCAGTTTTTGTCATAGCCGTCTCAACTTTTTAACACATGCTATGTGTGTGAAATAATGATAGCATGCCAACTTTCAACATTTGCATAGTTCATTTGTAGTGCTTTTCAATTTCAGGGTCAACTAGGTCAAAAAAAATAAGTAAATGCACGAAGAATACCAAATGAAGTCAGAAATTGTTGAAATGTTGTGACGTGCCTTAGAATGGTGCATTTTGAACACACAAAAAGTATAGAGTTCAAATAAGTTCAAAAAAATGAAATCCCTTTGTAAGAGACGAGTTCTCGTTCGAAACCCTCATACTTCGAGAGAGATTGTCCGTTTTGTACACGAAGTGCATCCAGTTTTTTCCGTAGCCCTCTCAACTTTTTAACACATGCTATGCGGGTGAAATGATGATAGCATGCCAACTTACAACATTTTCATAGTTCATTTGTAGTGCTTTTCAATTTCAGGGTCAACTAGCTCAAAAAAAAAGTAAATGCACGAAGAATACCAAATGAAGTCAGAAATTGTTGAAATTTTGTGATGTGCCTTAGAATGGTGCATTTTGAACACACAAAATGTATGGAGTTCAAATAAGTTCAAAAAAATGAAATCCCTTTGTAAGAGATGAGTTCTTGTTCGAAATCGTGATACTTCGAGAGAGATTGTCCGTTTTGTACACGAAGTGCATCCAGTTTTGGTCGTAGCCCTCTCAACTTTTTAACACATGCTATGCGGGTGAAATGATGATAGCATGCCAACTTTCAACATTATCAGAGTTCATTTGTAGTGCTTTTCAATTTTAGGGTCAACTAGGTCAAAACAAAATAAGTAAATGCACGAAGAATACCAAATGAAGTCAGAAATTGTTGAAATTTTGTGATGTGCCTTAGAATGGTGCATTTTGAACACACAAAAAGTATGGAGTTAAAATAAGTTCAAAAAATGAAATCCCTTTGTAAGAGATGAGTTCTCGTTCGAAACCCTCATACTTCGAGAGAGATTGTCCGTTTTGTACACTAAGTGTATCCAGTTTTTGTCGTAGCCGTCTCAACTTTTTAACACATGCTATGTGTGTGAAATAATGATAGCATGCCAACTTTCAACATTTTCATAGTTCATTTGTAGTGCTTTTCAATTTCAGGGTCAATTAGGTCAAAAAAATAAGTAAATGCACGAAGAATACCGAATGAAGTCAGAAATTGTTGAAATGTTGTGACGTGCCTTAGCATGGTGCATTTTGAACACACAAAAAGTATGGAGTTCAAATAAGTTCAAAAAAATGAAATCCCTTTGTAAGAGACGAGTTCTCGTTGGAAACCCTCATACTTCGAGAGAGATTGTCCGTTTTGTACACGAAGTGCATCCAGTTTTTTCCGTAGCCCTCTCAACTTTTTACAACATGCTATGCGGGTGAAATGATGATAGCATGCCAACTTACAACATTTTCATAGTTCATTTGTAGTGCTTTTCAATTTCAGGGTCAACTAGCTCAAAAAAAAAAGTAAATGCACGAAGAATACCAAATGAAGTCAGAAATTGTTGAAATTTTGTGATGTGCCTTAGAATGGTGCATTTTGAACACACAAAATGTATGGAGTTCAAATAAGTTCAAAAAAATGAAATCCCTTTGTAAGAGATGAGTTCTTGTTCGAAATCGTGATACTTCGAGAGAGATTGTCCGTTTTGTACACGAAGTGCATCCAGTTTTGGTCGTAGCCCTCTCAACTTTTTAACACATGCTATGCGGGTGAAATGATGATAGCATGCCAACTTTCAACATTTTCACAGTTCATTTGTAGTGCTTTTCAATTTCAGGGTCAACTAGGTCAAAACAAAATAATTAAATGCACGAAGAATACCAAATGAAGTGAGAAATTGTTGAAATTTTGTGATGTGCCTTAGAATGGTGCATTTTGAACACACAAAAAGTATGGAGTTAAAATAAGTTCAAAAAATGAAATCCCTTTGTAAGAGATGAGTTCTCGTTCGAAACCCTCATACTTCGAGAGAGATTGTCCGTTTTGTACACGAAGTGCATCCAGTTTTGGTCGTAGCCCTCTCAACTTTTTAACACATGCTATGCGGGTGAAATGATGATAGCATGCCAACTTTCAACATTATCAGAGTTCATTTGTAGTGCTTTTCAATTTTAGGGTCAACTAGGTCAAAACAAAATAAGTAAATGCACGAAGAATACCAAATGAAGTCAGAAATTGTTGAAATGTTGTGACGTGCCTTAGAATGGTGCATTTTGAACACACAAAAAGTATGGAGTTCAAATAAGTTCAAAAAAATGAAATCCCTTTGTAAGAGACGAGTTCTCGTTCGAAACCCTCATACTTCGAGAGAGATTGTCCGTTTTGTACACGAAGTGCATCCAGTTTTTTCCGTAGCCCTCTCAACTTTTTAACACATGCTATGCGGGTGAAATGATGATAGCATGCCAACTTTCAACATTTTCATAGTTCATTTGTAGTGCTTTTCAATTTCAGGGTCAACTAGCTCAAAAAAAAAGTAAATGCACGAAGAATACCAAATGAAGTCAGAAATTGTTGAAATTTTGTGATGTGCCTTAGAATGGTGCATTTTGAACACACAAAATGTATGGAGTTCAAATAAGTTCAAAAAATTGAAATCCCTTTGTAAGAGATGAGTTCTTGTTCGAAATCGTGATACTTCGAGAGAGATTGTCCGTTTTGTACACGAAGTGCATCCAGTTTTGGTCGTAGCCCTCTCAACTTTTTAACACATGCTATGCGGGTGAAATGATGATAGCATGCCAACTTTCAACATTATCAGAGTTCATTTGTAGTGCTTTTCAATTTTAGGGTCAACTAGGTCAAAACAAAATAAGTAAATGCACGAAGAATACCAAATGAAGCCAGAAATTGTTGAAATTTTGTGATGTGCCTTAGAATGGTGCATTTTGAACACACAAAAAGTATGGAGTTCAAATAAGTTCAAAAAATGAAATCCCTTTGTAAGAGATGAGTTCTCGTTCGAAACCCTCATACTTCGAGAGAGATTGTCCGTTTTGTACACGAAGTGCATCCAGTTTTTGTCGTAGCCCTGTCAACTTTTTAACAAATGCTATGTGTGTGAAATGATGATAGCATGCCAACTTTCAACATTTTCATAGTTCATTTGTAGTGCTTTTCAATTTCAGGGTCAACTAGGTCAAAAAAAAAAGTAAATGCACGAAGAATACCGAATGAAGTCAGAAATTGTTGAAATGTTGTGACGTGCCTTAGAATGGTGCATTTTGAACACACAAAAAGTATGGAGTTCAAATAAGTTCAAAAAAAATGAAATCCCTTTGTAAGAGATGAGTTCTCGTTCGAAACCCTCATACTTCGAGAGAGATTGTCCGTTTTGTACACGAAGTGCATCCAGTTTTTGCCGTACCCCTCTCAACTTTTTAACACATGCTCTGCGGGTGAAATGATGATAGCATGCCAACTTACAACATTTTCACAGTTCATTTGTAGTGCTTTTCAATTTCAGGGTCAACTAGATGAAAAAAAATAAGTAAATGCACGAAGAATACCGAATGAAGTCAGAAATTGTTGAAATGTTGTGACGTGCCTTAGAATGGTGCATTTTGAACACACAAAAAGTATGGAGTTCAAATAAGTTCAAAAAAAATGAAATCCCTTTGTAAGAGATGAGTTCTCGTTCGAAACCCTCATACTTCGAGAGAGATTGTCCGTTTTGTACACGAAGTGCATCCAGTTTTTGCCGTACCCCTCTCAACTTTTTAACACATGCTCTGCGGGTGAAATGATGATAGCATGCCAACTTACAACATTTTCACAGTTCATTTGTAGTGCTTTTCAATTTCAGGGTCAACTAGCTGAAAAAAAAGAAGTAAATGCACGAAGAATACCAAATGAAGCCAGAAATTGTTGAAATTTTGTGATGTGCCTTAGAATGGTGCATTTTGAACACACAAAATGTATGGAGTTCAAATAAGTTCAAAAAAATGAAATCCCTTTGTAAGAGATGAGTTCTCGTTCGAAACCCTCATACTTCGAGAGAGATTGTCCGTTTTGTACACGAAGTGCATCCAGTTTTTGTCGTAGCCTTGTCAACTTTTTAACAAATGCTATGTGTGTGAAATGATGATAGCATGCCAACTTTCAACATTTTCACAGTTCATTTGTAGTGCTTTTCAATTTCAGGGTCAACTAGCTCATAAAAAATAAGTAAATGCACGAAGAATACCATATGAAGTCAGAAATTGTTGAAATTTTGTGATGTGCCTTAGAATGGTGCATTTTGAACACACAAAAAGTATGGAGTTAAAATAAGTTCAAAAAATGAAATCCCTTTGTAAGAGATGAGTTCTCGTTCGAAACCCTCATACTTCGAGAGAGATTGTCCGTTTTGTACACTAAGTGCATCCCGTTTTTGTCGTAGCCCTGTCAACTTTTTAACACATGCTATGTGTGTGAAATAATGATAGCATGCCAACTTTCAACATTTTCATAGTTCATTTGTAGTGATTTTCAATTTCAGGGTCAACTAGGTCAAAAAAATAAGTAAATGCACGAAGAATACCAAATGAAGTCAGAAATTGTTGAAATGTTGTGACGTGCCTTAGAATGGTGCATTTTGAACACACAAAAAGTATGGAGTTCAAATAAGTTCAAAAAAATGAAATCCCTTTGTAAGAGATGAGTTCTCGTTCGAAACCCTCATACTTCGAGAGAGATTGTCCGTTTTGTACACGAAGTGCATCCAGTTTTTGCCGTACCCCTCTCAACTTTTTAACACATGCTATGCGGGTGAAATGATGATAGCATGCCAACTTACAACATTTTCATAGTTCATTTGTAGTGCTTTTCAATTTCAGGGTCAACTAGCTCAAAAAAAAAGTAAATGCACGAAGAATACCAAATGAATTCAGAAATTGTTGAAATTTTGTGATGTGCCTTAGAATGGTGCATTTTGAACACACAAAATGTATGGAGTTCAAATAAGTTCAAAAAAATTAAATCCCTTTGTAAGAGATGAGTTCTTGTTCGAAACCGTGATACTTCGAGAGAGATTGTCTGTTTTGTCCACGAAGTGCATCCAGTTTTTTTCGTAGCCCTCTCAACTTTTTAACACATGCTATGCGGGTGAAATGATGATAGCATGCCAACTTTCAACATTTTCACAGTTCATTTGTAGTGCTTTTCAATTTCAGGGTCAACTAGGTCAAAACAAAATAAGTAAATGCACGAAGAATACCAAATGAAGTCAGAAATTGTTGAAATTTTGTGATGTGCCTTAGAATGGTGCATTTTGAACACACAAAAAGTATGGAGTTAAAATAAGTTCAAAAAATGAAATCCCTTTGTAAGAGATGAGTTCTCGTTCGAAACCCTCATACTTCGAGAGAGATTGTCCGTTTTGTACACGAAGTGCATCCAGTTTTTGTCGTAGCCCAGTCAACTTTTTAACAAATGCTATGTGTGTGAAATGATGATAGCATGCCAACTTTCAACATTTTCATAGTTCATTTGTAGTGCTTTTCAATTTCAGGGTCAACTAGGTCAAAACAAAATAAGTAAATGCACGAAGAATACCGAATGAAGTCAGAAATTGTTGAAATGTTGTGACGTGCCTTAGAATGGTGCATTTTGAACACACAAAAAGTATGGAGTTCAAATAAGTTCAAAAAAATGAAATCCCTTTGTAAGAGATGAGTTCTCGTTCGAAACCCTCATACTTCGAGAGAGATTGTCCGTTTTGTACACGAAGTGCATCCAGTTTTTGCCGTACCCCTCTCAACTTTTTAACACATGCTCTGCGGGTGAAATGATGATAGCATGCCAACTTACAACATTTTCACAGTTCATTTGTAGTGCTTTTCAATTTCAGGGTCAACTAGCTCAAAAAAAAGAAGTAAATGCACGAAGAATACCAAATGAAGCCAGAAATTGTTGAAATTTTGTGATGTGCCTTAGAATGGTGCATTTTGAACACACAAAAAGTATGGAGTTCAAATAAGTTCAAAAAAATGAAATCCCTTTGTAAGAGATGAGTTCTTGTTCGAAACCCTCATACTTGGAGAGAGATTGTCCGTTTTGTACACAAAGTGCATCCAGTTTTTGTCGTAGCCCTGTCAACTTTTTAACAAATGCTATGTGTGTGAAATGATGATAGCATGCCAACTTTCAACATTTTCAGAGTTCATTTGTAGTGCTTTTCAATTTCAGGGTCAACTAGCTCAAAAAAAATAAGTAAATGCACGAAGAATACCAAATGAAGTCAGAAATTGTTGAAATTTTGTGATGTGCCTTAGAATGGTGCATTTTGAACACACAAAAAGTATGGAGTTAAAATAAGTTCAAAAAATGAAATCCCTTTGTAAGAGATGAGTTCTCGTTCGAAACCCTCATACTTCGAGAGAGATTGTCCGTTTTGTACACTAAGTGCATCCAGTTTTTGTCGTAGCCGTCTCAACTTTTTAACACATGCTATGTGTGTGAAATAATGATAGCATGCCAACTTTCAACATTTTCATAGTTCATTTGTAGTGATTTTCAATTTCAGGGTCAACTAGGTCAAAAAAATAAGTAAATGCACGAAGAATACCAAATGAAGTCAGAAATTGTTGAAATGTTGTGACGTGCCTTAGAATGGTGCATTTTGAACACACAAAAAGTATGGACTTCAAATAAGTTCAAAAAAATGAAATCCCTTTGTAAGAGATGAGTTCTCGTTCGAAACCCTCATACTTCGAGAGAGATTGTCCGTTTTGTACACGAAGTGCATCCAGTTTTTGCCGTACCCCTCTCAACTTTTTAACACATGCTATGCGGGTGAAATGATGATAGCATGCCAACTTACAACATTTTGATAGTTCATTTGTAGTGCTTTTCAATTTCAGGGTCAACTAGCTCAAAAAAAAAAGTAAATGCACGAAGAATACCAAATGAAGTCAGAAATTGTTGAAATTTTGTGCTGTGCCTTAGAATGGTGCATTTTGAACACACAAAATGTATGGAGTTCAAATAAGTTCAAAAAAATGAAATCCCTTTGTAAGAGATGAGTTCTCGTTCGAAACCGTGATACTTCGAGAGAGATTGTCCGTTTTGTACACGAAGTGCATCCAGTTTTTGTCGTAGCCCTCTCAACTTTTTAACAAATGCTATGTGTGTGAAATGATGATAGCATGCCAACTTTCAACATTTTCACAGTTCATTTGTAGTGCTTTTCAATTTCAGGGTGAACTAGCTCAAAAAAAAGAAGTAAATGCACGAAGAATACCAAATGAAGTCAGAAATTGTTGAAATTTTGTGATGTGCCTTAGAATGGTGCATTTTGAACACACAAAAAGTATGGAGTTCAAATAAGTTCAAAAAAATGAAATCCCTTTGTAAGAGATGAGTTCTCGTTCGAAACCCTGATACTTGGAGAGAGATTGTCCGTTTTGTACACGAAGTGCATCCGGTTTTTGTCGTAGCCCTGTCAACTTTTTAACAAATGCTATGTGTGTGAAATGATGATAGCATGCCAACTTTCAACATTTTCAGAGTTCATTTGTAGTGCTTTTCAATTTCAGGGTCAACTAGCTCAAAAAAAATAAGTAAATGCACGAAGAATACCAAATGAAGTCAGAAATTGTTGAAATTTTGTGATGTGCCTTAGAATGGTGCATTTTGAACACACAAAAAGTATGGAGTTCAAATAAGTTCAAAAAAATGAAATCCCTTTGTAAGAGATGAGTTCTCGTTCGAAACCCTCATACTTCGAGAGAGATTGTCCGTTCTGCACACGAAGTGCATCCAGTTTTTGCCGTAGGCCTCTCAACTTTTTAACACATGCTATGCGGGTGAAATGATGATAGCATGCCAACTTACAACATTTTCATAGTTCATTCGTAGTGCTTTTCAATTTCAGGGTCAACTAGCTCAAAAAAAAAAGTAAATGCACGAAGAATACCAAATGAAGTCAGAAATTGTTGAAATTTTGTGATGTGCCTTAGAATGGTGCATTTTGAACACACAAAATGTATGGAGTTCAAATAAGTTCAAAAAAATGAAATCCCTTTTTAAGAGATGAGTTCTTGTTCGAAACCGTGATACTTGGAGAGAGATTGTCCGTTTTGTACACGAAGTGCATCCAGTTTTTGTCGTAGCCCTCTCAACTTTTTAACACATGCTATGCGGGTGAAATGATGATAGCATGCCAACTTTCAACATTTTCACAGTTCATTTGTAGTGCTTTTCAATTTCAGGGTCAACTAGCTCAAAAAAAAGAAGTAAATGCACGAAGAATACCAAATGAAGTCAGAAATTGTTGAAATTTTGTGATGTGCCTTAGAATGGTGCATTTTGAACACACAGAATGTATGGAGTTCAAATAAGTTCAAAAAAATGAAATCCCTTTGTAAGAGATGAGTTCTTGTTCGAAACCGTGATACTTGGAGAGAGATTGTCCGTTTTGTACACGAAGTGCATCCAGTTTTTGTCGTAGCCCTGTCAACTTTTTAACAAATGCTATGTGTGTGAAACGATGATAGCATGCCAACTTTCAACATTTTCACAGTTCATTTGTAGTGCTTTTCAATTTCAGGGTCAACTAGCTCAAAAAAAGAAGTATATGCACGAAGGATACCAAATGAAGTCAGAAATTGTTGAAATTTTGTGATGTGCCTTAGAATGGTGCATTTTGAACACACAAAAAGTATGGAGTTCAAATAAGTTCAAAAAAATGAAATCCCTTTGTAAGAGATGAGTTCTCGTTCGAAACCCTCATACTTCGAGAGAGATTGTCCGTTTTGTACACGAAGTGCATCCAGTTTTTGTCGTAGCCCTCTCAACTTTTTAACACATGCTATGCGGGTGAAATGATGATAGCATGCCAACTTTCAACATTTGCAGAGTTCATTTGTAGTGCTTTTCAATTTCAGGGTCAACTAGCTCAAAAAAAATAAGTAAATGCACGAAGAATACCAAATGAAGTCAGAAATTGTTGAAATTTTGTGATGTGCCTTAGAATGGTGCATTTTGAACGCACAAAAAGTATGGAGTTCAAATAAGTTCCAAAAAATGAAATCCCTTTGTAAGAGATGAGTTCTCGTTCGAAACCCTTATACTTCGAGAGAGATTGTCCGTTTTGTACACGAACTGGATCCAGTTTTTGTCGTAGCCCTCTCAACTTTTTAACACATGCTATGAGGGTGAAATGATGATAGCATGCCAACTTACAACATTTTCATAGTTCATTCGTAGTGCTTTTCAATTTCAGGGTCAACTAGCTCAAAAAAAAAGTAAATGCACGAAGAATACCAAATGAAGTCAGAAATTGTTGAAATTTTGTGATGTGCCTTAGAATGGTGCATTTTGAACACACAAAATGTATGGAGTTCAAATAAGTTCAAAAAAATGAAATCCCTTTTTAAGAGATGAGTTCTTGTTCGAAACCGTGATATTTCGAGAGAGATTGTCCGTTTTGTACACGAAGTGCATCCAGTTTTTGTCGTAGCCCTCTCAACTTTTTAACACATGCTATGCGGGTGAAATGATGATAGCATGCCAACTTTCAACATTTTCACAGTTCATTTGTAGTGCTTTTCAATTTCAGGGTCAACTAGCTCAAAAAAAAGAAGTAAATGCACGAAGAATACCAAATGAAGTCAGAAATTGTTGAAATTTTGTGATGTGCCTTAGAATGGTGCATTTTGAACACACAGAATGTATGGAGTTCAAATAAGTTCAAAAAAATGAAATCCCTTTGTAAGAGATGAGTTCTTGTTCGAAACCGTGATACTTGGAGAGAGATTGTCCGTTTTGTACACGAAGTGCATCCAGTTTTTGTCGTAGCCCTGTCAACTTTTTAACAAATGCTATGTGTGTGAAACGATGATAGCATGCCAACTTTCAACATTTTCACAGTTCATTTGTAGTGCTTTTCAATTTCAGGGTCAACTAGCTCAAAAAAAGAAGTATATGCACGAAGGATACCAAATGAAGTCAGAAATTGTTGAAATTTTGTGATGTGCCTTAGAATGGTGCATTTTGAACACACAAAAAGTATGGAGTTCAAATAAGTTCAAAAAAATGAAATCCCTTTGTAAGAGATGAGTTCTCGTTCGAAACCCTCATACTTCGAGAGAGATTGTCCGTTTTGTACACGAAGTGCATCCAGTTTTTGTCGTAGCCCTCTCAACTTTTTAACACATGCTATGCGGGTGAAATGATGATAGCATGCCAACTTTCAACATTTGCAGAGTTCATTTGTAGTGCTTTTCAATTTCAGGGTCAACTAGCTCAAAAAAAATAAGTAAATGCACGAAGAATACCAAATGAAGTCAGAAATTGTTGAAATTTTGTGATGTGCCTTAGAATGGTGCATTTTGAACGCACAAAAAGTATGGAGTTCAAATAAGTTCCAAAAAATGAAATCCCTTTGTAAGAGATGAGTTCTCGTTCGAAACCCTTATACTTCGAGAGAGATTGTCCGTTTTGTACACGAACTGGATCCAGTTTTTGTCGTAGCCCTCTCAACTTTTTAACACATGCTATGAGGGTGAAATGATGATAGCATGCCAACTTACAACATTTTCATAGTTCATTCGTAGTGCTTTTCAATTTCAGGGTCAACTAGCTCAAAAAAAAAGTAAATGCACGAAGAATACCAAATGAAGTCAGAAATTGTTGAAATTTTGTGATGTGCCTTAGAATGGTGCATTTTGAACACACAAAATGTATGGAGTTCAAATAAGTTCAAAAAAATGAAATCCCTTTTTAAGAGATGAGTTCTTGTTCGAAACCGTGATATTTCGAGAGAGATTGTCCGTTTTGTACACGAAGTGCATCCAGTTTTTGTCGTAGCCCTCTCAACTTTTTAACACATGCTATGCGGGTGAAATGATGATAGCATGCCAACTTTCAACATTTTCACAGTTCATTTGTAGTGCTTTTCAATTTCAGGGTCAACTAGCTCAAAAAAAAGAAGTAAATGCACGAAGAATACCAAATGAAGTCAGAAATTGTTGAAATTTTGTGATGTGCCTTAGAATGGTGCATTTTGAACACACAGAATGTATGGAGTTCAAATAAGTTCAAAAAATGAAATCCCTTTGTAAGAGATGAGTTCTTGTTCGAAACCGTGATACTTGGAGAGAGATTGTCCGTTTTGTACACGAAGTGCATCCAGTTTTTGTCGTAGCCCTGTCAACTTTTTAACAAATGCTATGTGTGTGAAACGATGATAGCATGCCAACTTTCAACATTTTCACAGTTCATTTGTAGTGCTTTTCAATTTCAGGGTCAACTAGCTCAAAAAAAGAAGTAAATGCACGAAGGATACCAAATGAAGTCAGAAATTGTTGAAATTTTGTGATGTGCCTTAGAATGGTGCATTTTGAACACACAAAAAGTATGGAGTTCAAATAAGTTCAAAAAAATGGAATCCCTTTGTAAGAGATGAGTTCTCGTTCGAAACCCTCATACTTCGAGAGAGATTGTCCGTTTTGTACACGAAGTGCATCCAGTTTTTGTTGTAGCCCTCTCAACTTTTTAACACATGCTGTGCGGGTGAAATGATGATAGCATGCCAACTTTCAACATTTGCAGAGTTCATTTGTAGTGCTTTTCAATTTCAGGGTCAACTAGCTCAAAAAAAATAAGTAAATGCACGAAGAATACCAAATGAAGTCAGAAATTCTTGAAATTTTGTGATGTGCCTTAGAATGGTGCATTTTGAACGCACAAAAAGTATGGAGTTCAAATAAGTTCCAAAAAATGAAATCCCTTTGTAAGAGATGAGTTCTCGTTCGAAACCCTTATACTTCGAGAGAGATTGTCCGTTTTGTACACGAACTGGATCCAGTTTTTGTCGTAGCCCTCTCAACTTTTTAACACATGCTATGAGGGTGAAATGATGATAGCGTGCCAACTTTCAACATTTTCAGAGTTCATTTGTAGTGCTTTTCAGTTTAGGGTCAACTAGCTCAAAAAAAATAAGTAAATGCACGAAGAATACCAAATGAAGTCAGAAATTGTTGAAATTTTGTGATGTGCCTTAGAATGGTGCATTTTGAACACACAAAAAGTATGGAGTTAAAATAAGTTCAAAAAATGAAATCCCTTTGTAAGAGATGAGTTCTCGTTCGAAACCCTCATACTTCGAGAGAGATTGTCCGTTTTGTACACGAAGTGCATCCAGTTTTTGTCGTAGCCCTCTCAACTTTTTAACACATGCTATGCGGGTGAAATGATGATAGCATGCCAACTTTCAACATTTGCAGAGTTCATTTGTAGTGCTTTTCAATTTCAGGGTCAACTAGCTCAAAAAAAATAAGTAAATGCACGAAGAATACCAAATGAAGTCAGAAATTGTTAAAATTTTGTGATGTGCCTTAGAATGGTGCATTTTGAACGCACAAAAAGTATGGAGTTCAAATAAGTTCCAAAAAATGAAATCCCTTTGTAAGAGATGAGTTCTCGTTCGAAACCCTTATACTTCGAGAGAGATTGTCCGTTTTGTACACGAACTGCATCCAGTTTTTGTCGTAGCCCTCTCAACTTTTTAACACATGCTATGAGGGTGAAATGATGATAGCATGCCAACTTTCAACATTTTCAGAGTTCATTTGTAGTGCTTTTCAGTTTCAGGGTCAACTAGCTCAAAAAAAATAAGTAAATGCACGAAGAATACCAAATGAAGTCAGAAATTGTTGAAATTTTGTGATGTGCCTTAGAATGGTGCATTTTGAACACACAAAAAGTATGGAGTTAAAATAAGTTCAAAAAATGAAATCCCTTTGTAAGAGATGAGTTCTCGTTCGAAACCCTCATACTTCGAGAGAGATTGTCCGTTTTGTACACTAAGTGCATCCAGTTTTTTTCGTAGCCGTCTCAACTTTTTAACACATGCTATGTGTGTGAAATAATGATAGCATGCCAACTTTCAACATTTTCATAGTTCATTTGTAGTGCTTTTCAATTTCAGGGTCAACTAGGTCAAAAAAATAAGTAAATGCACGAAGAATACCAAATGAAGTCAGAAATTGTTGAAATGTTGTGACGTGCCTTAGAATGGTGCATTTTGAACACACAAAAAGTATGGAGTTCAAATAAGTTCAAAAAAATGAAATCCCTTTGTAAGAGATGAGTTCTTGTTCGAAACCGTGATATTTCGAGAGAGATTGTCCGTTTTGTACACGAAGTGCATCCAGTTTTTGTCGTAGCCCTCTCAACTTTTTAACACATGCTATGCGGGTGAAATGATGATAGCATGCCAACTTTCAACATTTTCACAGTTCATTTGTAGTGCTTTTCAATTTCAGGGTCAACTAGCTCAAAAAAAAGAAGTAAATGCACGAAGAATACCAAATGAAGTCAGAAATTGTTGAAATTTTGTGATGTGCCTTAGAATGGTGCATTTTGAACACACAGAATGTATGGAGTTCAACTAAGTTCAAAAAAATGAAATCCCTTTGTAAGAGATGAGTTCTTGTTCGAAACCGTGATACTTGGAGAGAGATTGTCCGTTTTGTACACGAAGTGCATCCAGTTTTTGTCGTAGCCCTGTCAACTTTTTAACAAATGCTATGTGTGTGAAACGATGATAGCATGCCAACTTTCAACATTTTCACAGTTCATTTGTAGTGCTTTTCAATATCAGGGTCAACTAGCTCAAAAAAAGAAGTAAATGCACGAAGGATACCAAATGAAGTCAGAAATTGTTGAAATTTTGTGATGTGCCTTAGAATGGTGCATTTTGAACACACAAAAAGTATGGAGTTCAAATAAGTTCAAAAAAATGGAATCCCTTTGTAAGAGATGAGTTCTCGTTCGAAACCCTCATACTTCGAGAGAGATTGTCCGTTTTGTACACGAAGTGCATCCAGTTTTTGTTGTAGCCCTCTCAACTTTTTAACACATGCTGTGCGGGTGAAATGATGATAGCATGCCAACTTTCAACATTTGCAGAGTTCATTTGTAGTGCTTTTCAATTTCAGGGTCAACTAGCTCAAAAAAAATAAGTAAATGCACGAAGAATACCAAATGAAGTCAGAAATTGTTGAAATTTTGTGATGTGCCTTAGAATGGTGCATTTTGAACGCACAAAAAGTATGGAGTTCAAATAAGTTCCAAAAAATGAAATCCCTTTGTAAGAGATGAGTTCTCGTTCGAAACCCTTATACTTCGAGAGAGATTGTCCGTTTTGTACACGAACTGGATCCAGTTTTTGTCGTAGCCCTCTCAACTTTTTAACACATGCTATGAGGGTGAAATGATGATAGCGTGCCAACTTTCAACATTTTCAGAGTTCATTTGTAGTGCTTTTCAGTTTAGGGTCAACTAGCTCAAAAAAAATAAGTAAATGCACGAAGAATACCAAATGAAGTCAGAAATTGTTGAAATTTTGTGATGTGCCTTAGAATGGTGCATTTTGAACACACAAAAAGTATGGAGTTAAAATAAGTTCAAAAAATGAAATCCCTTTGTAAGAGATGAGTTCTCGTTCGAAACCCTCATACTTCGAGAGAGATTGTCCGTTTTGTACACGAAGTGCATCCAGTTTTTGTCGTAGCCCTCTCAACTTTTTAACACATGCTATGCGGGTGAAATGATGATAGCATGCCAACTTTCAACATTTGCAGAGTTCATTTGTAGTGCTTTTCAATTTCAGGGTCAACTAGCTCAAAAAAAATAAGTAAATGCACGAAGAATACCAAATGAAGTCAGAAATTGTTAAAATTTTGTGATGTGCCTTAGAATGGTGCATTTTGAACGCACAAAAAGTATGGAGTTCAAATAAGTTCCAAAAAATGAAATCCCTTTGTAAGAGATGAGTTCTCGTTCGAAACCCTTATACTTCGAGAGAGATTGTCCGTTTTGTACACGAACTGCATCCAGTTTTTGTCGTAGCCCTCTCAACTTTTTAACACATGCTATGAGGGTGAAATGATGATAGCATGCCAACTTTCAACATTTTCAGAGTTCATTTGTAGTGCTTTTCAGTTTCAGGGTCAACTAGCTCAAAAAAAATAAGTAAATGCACGAAGAATACCAAATGAAGTCAGAAATTGTTGAAATTTTGTGATGTGCCTTAGAATGGTGCATTTTGAACACACAAAAAGTATGGAGTTAAAATAAGTTCAAAAAATGAAATCCCTTTGTAAGAGATGAGTTCTCGTTCGAAACCCTCATACTTCGAGAGAGATTGTCCGTTTTGTACACCAAGTGCATCCAGTTTTTTTCGTAGCCGTCTCAACTTTTTAACACATGCTATGTGTGTGAAATAATGATAGCATGCCAACTTTCAACATTTTCATAGTTCATTTGTAGTGCTTTTCAATTTCAGGGTCAACTAGGTCAAAAAAAATAAGTAAATGCACGAAGAATACCAAATGAAGTCAGAAATTGTTGAAATGTTGTGACGTGCCTTAGAATGGTGCATTTTGAACACACAAAAAGTATGGAGTTCAAATAAGTTCAAAAAAATGAAATCCCTTTGTAAGAGATGAGTTCTCGTTCGAAACCCTCATACTTCGAGAGAGATTGTCCGTTTTGTACACGAAGTGCATCCAGTTTTTGTCGTAGCCCTCTCAACTTTTTAACACATGCTATGCGGGTGAAATGATGATAGCATGCCAACTTTCAACATTTGCAGAGTTCATTTGTAGTGCTTTTCAATTTCAGGGTCAACTAGCTCAAAAAAAAAGAAGTAAATGCACGAAGAATACCAAATGAAGTCAGAAATTGTTGAAATTTTGTGATGTGCCTTAGAATGGTGCATTTTGAACGCACAAAAAGTATGGAGTTCAAATAAGTTCCAAAAAATGAAATCCCTTTGTAAGAGATGAGTTCTCGTTCGAAACCCTTATACTTCGAGAGAGATTGTCCGTTTTGTACACGAACTGGATCCAGTTTTTGTCGTAGCCCTCTCAACTTTTTAACACATGCTATGAGGGTGAAATGATGATAGCATGCCAACTTTCAACATTTTCACAGTTCATTTGTAGTGCTTTTCAGTTTAGGGTCAACTAGCTCAAAAAAAATAAGTAAATGCACGAAGAATACCAAATGAAGTCAGAAATTGTTGAAATTTTGTGATGTGCCTTAGAATGGTGCATTTTGAACACACAAAAAGTATGGAGTTAAAATAAGTTCAAAAAATGAAATCCCTTTGTAAGAGATGAGTTCTCGTTCGAAACCCTCATACTTTGAGAGAGATTGTCCGTTTTGTACACGAAGTGCATCCAGTTTTTGTCGTAGCCCTCTCAACTTTTTAACACATGCTACGCGGGTGAAATGATGATAGCATGCCAACTTTCAACATTTGCAGAGTTCATTTGTAGTGCTTTTCAATTTCAGGGTCAACTAGCTCAAAAAAAATAAGTAAATGCACGAAGAATACAAAATGAAGTCAGAAATTGTTAAAATTTTGTGATGTGCCTTAGAATGGTGCATTTTGAACGCACAAAAAGTATGGAGTTCAAATAAGTTCCAAAAAATGAAATCCCTTTGTAAGAGATGAGTTCTCGTTCGAAACCCTTATACTTCGAGAGAGATTGTCCGTTTTGTACACGAACTGCATCCAGTTTTTGTCGTAGCCCTCTCAACTTTTTAACACATGCTATGAGGGTGAAATGATGATAGCATGCCAACTTTCAACATTTTCAGAGTTCATTTGTAGTGCTTTTCAGTTTCAGGGTCAACTAGCTCAAAAAAAATAAGTAAATGCACGAAGAATACCAAATGAAGTCAGAAATTGTTGAAATTTTGTGATGTGCCTTAGAATGGTGCATTTTGAACACACAAAAAGTATGGAGTTAAAATAAGTTCAAAAAATGAAATCCCTTTGTAAGAGATGAGTTCTCGTTCGAAACCCTCATACTTCGAGAGAGATTGTCCGTTTTGTACACTAAGTGCATCCAGTTTTTTCGTAGCCGTCTCAACTTTTTAACACATCCTATGTGTGTGAAATAATGATAGCATGCCAACTTTCAACATTTTCATAGTTCATTTGTAGTGCTTTTCAATTTCAGGGTCAACTAGGTCAAAAAAATAAGTAAATGCACGAAGAATACCAAATGAAGTCAGAAATTGTTGAAATGTTGTGACGTGCCTTAGAATGGTGCATTTTGAACACACAAAAAGTATGGAGTTCAAATAAGTTCAAAAAAATGAAATCCCTTTGTAAGAGATGAGTTCTTGTTCGAAACCGTGATACTTGGAGAGAGATTGTCCGTTTTGTACACGAAGTGCATCCAGTTTTTGTCGTAGCCCTCTCAACTTTTTAACACATGCTATGTGTGTGAAACGATGATAGCATGCCAACTTTCAACATTTTCACAGTTCATTTGTAGTGCTTTTCAATTTCAGGGTCAACTAGCTCAAAAAAAGAAGTAAATGCACGAAGGATACCAAATGAAGTCAGAAATTGTTGAAATTTTGTGATGTGCCTTAGAATGGTGCATTTTGAACACACAAAAAGTATGGAGTTCAAATAAGTTCAAAAAAATGAAATCCCTTTGTAAGAGATGAGTTCTCGTTCGAAACCCTCATACTTCGAGAGAGATTGTCCGTTTTGTACACGAAGTGCATCCAGTTTTTGTCGTAGCCCTCTCAACTTTTTATCACATGCTATGTGGGTGAAATGATGATAGCATGCCAACTTTCAACATTTGCAGAGTTCATTTGTAGTGCTTTTCAATTTCAGGGTCAACTAGCTCAAAAAAAATAAGTAAATGCACGAAGAATACCAAATGAAGTCAGAAATTGTTGAAATTTTGTGATGTGCCTTAGAATGGTGCATTTTGAACGCACAAAAAGTATGGAGTTCAAATAAGTTCCAAAAAATGAAATCCCTTTGTAAGAGATGAGTTCTCGTTCGAAACCCTTATACTTCGAGAGAGATTGTCCGTTTTGTACACGAACTGGATCCAGTTTTTGTCGTAGCCCTCTCAACTTTTTAACACATGCTATGAGGGTGAAATGATGATAGCATGCCAACTTTCAACATTTTCAGAGTTCATTTGTAGTGCTTTTCAGTTTAGGGTCAACTAGCTCAAAAAAAATAAGTAAATGCACGAAGAATACCAAATGAAGTCAGAAATTGTTGAAATTTTGTGATGTGCCTTAGAATGGTGCATTTTGAACACACAAAAAGTATGGAGTTAAAATAAGTTCAAAAAATGAAATCCCTTTGTAAGAGATGAGTTCTCGTTCGAAACCCTCATACTTCGAGAGAGATTGTCCGTTTTGTACACGAAGTGCATCCAGTTTTTGTCGTAGCCCTCTCAACTTTTTAACACATGCTATGCGGGTGAAATGATGATAGCATGCCAACTTTCAACATTTGCAGAGTTCATTTGTAGTGCTTTTCAATTTCAGGGTCAACTAGCTCAAAAAAAATAAGTAAATGCACGAAGAATACCAAATGAAGTCAGAAATTGTTAAAATTTTGTGATGTGCCTTAGAATGGTGCATTTTGAACGCACAAAAAGTATGGAGTTCAAATAAGTTCCAAAAAATGAAATCCCTTTGTAAGAGATGAGTTCTCGTTCGAAACCCTTATACTTCGAGAGAGATTGTCCGTTTTGTACACGAACTGCATCCAGTTTTTGTCGTAGCCCTCTCAACTTTTTAACACATGCTATGAGGGTGAAATGATGATAGCATGCCAACTTTCAACATTTTCAGAGTTCATTTGTAGTGCTTTTCAGTTTCAGGGTCAACTAGCTCAAAAAAAATAAGTAAATGCACGAAGAATACCAAATGAAGTCAGAAATTGTTGAAATTTTGTGATGTGCCTTAGAATGGTGCATTTTGAACACACAAAAAGTATGGAGTTAAAATAAGTTCAAAAAATGAAATCCCTTTGTAAGAGATGAGTTCTCGTTCGAAACCCTCATACTTCGAGAGAGATTATCCGTTTTGTACACTAAGTGCATCCAGTTTTTTCGTAGCCGTCTCAACTTTTTAACACATCCTATGTGTGTGAAATAATGATAGCATGCCAACTTTCAACATTTTAATAGTTCATTTGTAGTGCTTTTCAATTTCAGGGTCAACTAGGTCAAAAAAATAAGTAAATGCACGAAGAATACCAAATGAAGTCAGAAATTGTTGAAATGTTGTGACGTGCCTTAGAATGGTGCATTTTGAACACACAAAAAGTATGGAGTTCAAATAAGTTCAAAAAAATGAAATCCCTTTGTAAGAGATGAGTTCTTGTTCGAAACCGTGATACTTGGAGAGAGATTGTCCGTTTTGTACACGAAGTGCATCCAGTTTTTGTCGTAGCCCTCTCAACTTTTTAACACATGCTATGTGTGTGAAACGATGATAGCATGCCAACTTTCAACATTTTCACAGTTCATTTGTAGTGCTTTTCAATTTCAGGGTCAACTAGCTCAAAAAAAGAAGTAAATGCACGAAGGATACCAAATGAAGTCAGAAATTGTTGAAATTTTGTGATGTGCCTTAGAATGGTGCATTTTGAACACACAAAAAGTATGGAGTTCAAATAAGTTCAAAAAAATGAAATCCCTTTGTAAGAGATGAGTTCTCGTTCGAAACCCTCATACTTCGAGAGAGATTGTCCGTTTTGTACACGAAGTGCATCCAGTTTTTGTCGTAGCCCTCTCAACTTTTTATCACATGCTACGTGGGTGAAATGATGATAGCATGCCAACTTTCAACATTTGCAGAGTTCATTTGTAGTGCTTTTCAATTTCAGGGTCAACTAGCTCAAAAAAAATAAGTAAATGCACGAAGAATACCAAATGAAGTCAGAAATTGTTGAAATTTTGTGATGTGCCTTAGAATGGTGCATTTTGAACGCACAAAAAGTATGGAGTTCAAATAAGTTCCAAAAAATGAAATCCCTTTGTAAGAGATGAGTTCTCGTTCGAAACCCTTATACTTCGAGAGAGATTGTCCGTTTTGTACACGAACTGGATCCAGTTTTTGTCGTAGCCCTCTCAACTTTTTAACACATGCTATGAGGGTGAAATGATGATAGCATGCCAACTTTCAACATTTTCAGAGTTCATTTGTAGTGCTTTTCAGTTTAGGGTCAACTAGCTCAAAAAAAATAAGTAAATGCACGAAGAATACCAAATGAAGTCAGAAATTGTTGAAATTTTGTGATGTGCCTTAGAATGGTGCATTTTGAACACACAAAAAGTATGGAGTTAAAATAAGTTCAAAAAATGAAATCCCTTTGTAAGAGATGAGTTCTCGTTCGAAACCCTCATACTTCGATTGAGATTGTCCGTTTTGTACACGAAGTGCATCCAGTTTTTGTCGTAGCCCTCTCAACTTTTTAACACATGCTATGCGGGTGAAATGATGATAGCATGCCAACTTTCAACATTTGCAGAGTTCATTTGTAGTGCTTTTCAATTTCAGGGTCAACTAGCTCAAAAAAAATAAGTAAATGCACGAAGAATACCAAATGAAGTCAGAAATTGTTAAAATTTTGTGATGTGCCTTAGAATGGTGCATTTTGAACGCACAAAAAGTATGGAGTTCAAATAAGTTCCAAAAAATGAAATCCCTTTGTAAGAGATGAGTTCTCGTTCGAAACCCTTATACTTCGAGAGAGATTGTCCGTTTTGTACACGAACTGCATCCAGTTTTTGTCGTAGCCCTCTCAACTTTTTAACACATGCTATGAGGGTGAAATGATGATAGCATGCCAACTTTCAACATTTTCAGAGTTCATTTGTAGTGCTTTTCAGTTTCAGGGTCAACTAGCTCAAAAAAAATAAGTAAATGCACGAAGAATACCAAATGAAGTCAGCAATTGTTGAAATTTTGTGATGTGCCTTAGAATGGTGCATTTTGAACACACAAAAAGTATGGAGTTAAAATAAGTTCAAAAAATGAAATCCCTTTGTAAGAGATGAGTTCTCGTTCGAAACCCTCATACTTCGAGAGAGATTGTCCGTTTTGTACACTAAGTGCATCCAGTTTTTGCCGTAGCCGTCTCAACTTTTTAACACATGCTATGTGTGTGAAATAATGATAGCATGCCAACTTTCAACATTTTCATAGTTCATTTGTAGTGATTTTCAATTTCAGGGTCAACTAGGTCAAAGAAATAAGTAAATGCACGAAGAATACCAAATGAAGTCAGAAATTGTTGAAATGTTGTGACGTGCCTTAGAATGGTGCATTTTGAACACGCAAAAAGTATGGAGTTCAAATAAGTTCCAAAAAATGAAATCCCTTTGTAAGAGATGAGTTCTCGTTCGAAACCCTCATACTTCGAGAGAGATTGTCCGTTTTGTACACGAAGTGCATCCAGTTTTGCCGTACCCCTCTCAACTTTTTAACACATGCTATGCGGGTGAAATGATGATAGCATGCCAACTTACAACATCTTCAGAGTTCATTTGTAGTGCTTTTCAATTTCAGGGTCAACTAGCTCAAAAAAAATAAGTAAATGCACGAAGAATACCAAATGAAGTCAGAAATTGTTGAAATTTTGTGATGTGCCTTAGAATGGTGCATTTTGAACACACAAAATGTATGGAGTTAAAATAAGTTCAAAAAATGAAATCCCTTTGTAAGAGATGAGTTCTCGTTCGAAACCCTCATACTTCGAGAGAGATTGTCCGTTTTGTACACTAAGTGCATCCAGTTTTTTTCGTAGCCGTCTCAACTTTTTAACACATGCTATGTGTGTGAAATAATGATAGCATGCCAACTTTCAACATTTTCATAGTTCATTTGTAGTGCTTTTCAATTTCAGGGTCAACTAGGTCAAAAAAATAAGTAAATGCACGAAGAATACCAAATGAAGTCAGAAATTGTTGAAATGTTGTGACGTGCCTTAGAATGGTGCATTTTGAACACACAAAAAGTATGGAGTTCAAATAAGTTCAAAAAAATGAAATCCCTTTGAAAGAGATGAGTTCTCGTTCGAAACCCTCATATTTCGAGAGAGATTGTCCGTTTTGTACACGAAGTGCATCCAGTTTTTGCCGTAGCCCTCTCAACTTTTTAACACATGCTATGCGGGTGAAATGATGATAGCATGCCAACTTACAACATTTTCATAGTTCATTTGTAGTGCTTTTCAATTTCAGGGTCAACTAGCTCAAAAAAAAAGTAAATGCACGAAGAATACCAAATGAAGTCAGAAATTGTTGAAATTTTGTGATGTGCCTTAGAATGGTGCATTTTGAACGCACAAAAAGTATGGAGTTCAAATAAGTTCCAAAAAATGAAATCCCTTTGTAAGAGATGAGTTCTCGTTCGAAACCCTTATACTTCGAGAGAGATTGTCCGTTTTGTACACGAACTGCATCCAGTTTTTCTCGTAGCCCTCTCAACTTTTTAACACATGCTATGAGGGTGAAATGATGATAGCATGCCAACTTTCAACATTTGCAGAGTTCATTTGTAGTGCTTTTCAGTTTCAGGGTCAACTAGCTCAAAAAAAATAAGTAAATGCACGAAGAATACCAAATGAAGTCAGAAATTGTTGAAATTTTGTGATGTGCCTTAGAATGGTGCATTTTGAACACACAAAAAGTATGGAGTTAAAATAAGTTCAAAAAATGAAATCCCTTTGTAAGAGATGAGTTCTCGTTCGAAACCCTCATACTTCGAGAGAGATTGTCCGTTTTGTACACTAAGTGCATCCAGTTTTTGTCGTAGCCGTCTCAACTTTTTAACACATGCTATGTGTGTGAAATAATGATAGCATGCCAACTTTCAACATTTTCATAGTTCATTTGTAGTGATTTTCAATTTCAGGGTCAACTAGGTCAAAGAAATAAGTAAATGCACGAAGAATACCAAATGAAGTCAGAAATTGTTGAAATGTTGTGACGTGCCTTAGAATGGTGCATTTTGAACACGCAAAAAGTATGGAGTTCAAATAAGTTCCAAAAAATGAAATCCCTTTGTAAGAGATGAGTTCTCGTTCGAAACCCTCATACTTCGAGAGAGATTGTCCGTTTTGTACACGAAGTGCATCCAGTTTTGCCGTACCCCTCTCAACTTTTTAACACATGCTATGCGGGTGAAATGATGATAGCATGCCAACTTACAACATCTTCAGAGTTCATTTGTAGTGCTTTTCAATTTCAGGGTCAACTAGCTCAAAAAAAATAAGTAAATGCACGAAGAATACCAAATGAAGTCAGAAATTGTTGAAATTTTGTGATGTGCCTTAGAATGGTGCATTTTGAACACACAAAATGTATGGAGTTAAAATAAGTTCAAAAAATGAAATCCCTTTGTAAGAGATGAGTTCTCGTTCGAAACCCTCATACTTCGAGAGAGATTGTCCGTTTTGTACACTAAGTGCATCCAGTTTTTTTCGTAGCCGTCTCAACTTTTTAACACATGCTATGTGTGTGAAATAATGATAGCATGCCAACTTTCAACATTTTCATAGTTCATTTGTAGTGCTTTTCAATTTCAGGGTCAACTAGGTCAAAAAAATAAGTAAATGCACGAAGAATACCAAATGAAGTCAGAAATTGTTGAAATGTTGTGACGTGCCTTAGAATGGTGCATTTTGAACACACAAAAAGTATGGAGTTCAAATAAGTTCAAAAAAATGAAATCCCTTTGAAAGAGATGAGTTCTCGTTCGAAACCCTCATATTTCGAGAGAGATTGTCCGTTTTGTACACGAAGTGCATCCAGTTTTTGCCGTAGCCCTCTCAACTTTTTAACACATGCTATGCGGGTGAAATGATGATAGCATGCCAACTTACAACATTTTCATAGTTCATTTGTAGTGCTTTTCAATTTCAGGGTCAACTAGCTCAAAAAAAAAGTAAATGCACGAAGAATACCAAATGAAGTCAGAAATTGTTGAAATTTTGTGATGTGCCTTAGAATGGTGCATTTTGAACGCACAAAAAGTATGGAGTTCAAATAAGTTCCAAAAAATGAAATCCCTTTGTAAGAGATGAGTTCTCGTTCGAAACCCTTATACTTCGAGAGAGATTGTCCGTTTTGTACACGAACTGCATCCAGTTTTTGTCGTAGCCCTCTCAACTTTTTAACACATGCTATGAGGGTGAAATGATGATAGCATGCCAACTTTCAACATTTGCAGAGTTCATTTGTAGTGCTTTTCAGTTTCAGGGTCAACTAGCTCAAAAAAAATAAGTAAATGCACGAAGAATACCAAATGAAGTCAGAAATTGTTGAAATTTTGTGATGTGCCTTAGAATGGTGCATTTTGAACACACAAAAAGTATGGAGTTAAAATAAGTTCAAAAAATGAAATCCCTTTGTAAGAGATGAGTTCTCGTTCGAAACCCTCATACTTCGAGAGAGATTGTCCGTTTTGTACACTAAGTGCATCCAGTTTTTGTCGTAGCCGTCTCAACTTTTTAACACATGCTATGTGTGTGAAATAATGATAGCATGCCAACTTTCAACATTTTCATAGTTCATTTGTAGTGATTTTCAATTTCAGGGTCAACTAGGTCAAAAAAATAAGTAAATGCACGAAGAATACCAAATGAAGTCAGAAATTGTTGAAATGTTGTGACGTGCCTTAGAATGGTGCATTTTGAACACACAAAAAGTATGGAGTTCAAATAAGTTCCAAAAAATGAAATCCCTTTGTAAGAGATGAGTTCTCGTTCGAAACCCTCATACTTCGAGAGAGATTGTCCGTTTTGTACACGAAGTGCATCCAGTTTTGCCGTACCCCTCTCAACTTTTTAACACATGCTATGCGGGTGAAATGATGATAGCATGCCAACTTACAACATTTTCATAGTTCATTTGTAGTGCTTTTCAATTTCAGGGTCAACTAGCTCAAAAAAAATAAGTAAATGCACGAAGAATACCAAATGAAGTCAGAAATTGTTGAAATTTTGTGATGTGCCTTAGAATGGTGCATTTTGAACACACAAAATGTATGGAGTTAAAATAAGTTCAAAAAATGAAATCCCTTTGTAAGAGATGAGTTCTCGTTCGAAACCCTCATACTTCGAGAGAGATTGTCCGTTTCGTACACTAAGTGCATCCAGTTTTTTTCGTAGCCGTCTCAACTTTTTAACACATGCTATGTGTGTGAAATAATGATAGCATGCCAACTTTCAACATTTTCATAGTTCATTTGTAGTGCTTTTCAATTTCAGGGTCAACTAGGTCAAAAAAATAAGTAAATGCACGAAGAATACCAAATGAAGTCAGAAATTGTTGAAATGTTGTGACGTGCCTTAGAATGGTGCATTTTGAACACACAAAAAGTATGGAGTTCAAATAAGTTCAAAAAAATGAAATCCCTTTGAAAGAGATGAGTTCTCGTTCGAAACCCTCATATTTCGAGAGAGATTGTCCGTTTTGTACACGAAGTGCATCCAGTTTTTGCCGTAGCCCTCTCAACTTTTTAACACATGCTATGCGGGTGAAATGATGATAGCATGCCAACTTACAACATTTTCATAGTTCATTTGTAGTGCTTTTCAATTTCAGGGTCAACTAGCTCAAAAAAAAAGTAAATGCACGAAGAATACCAAATGAAGTCAGAAATTGTTGAAATTTTGTGATGTGCCTTAGAATGGTGCATTTTTAACGCACAAAAAGTATGGAGTTCAAATAAGTTCAAAAAAATGAAATCCCTTTGTAAGAGATGAGTTCTTGTTCGAAACCGTGATACGTCGAGAGAGATTGTCCGTTTTGTACACGAAGTGCATCCAGTTTTTGTCGTAGCCCTCTCATCTTTTTAACACATGCTATGCGGGTGAAATGATGATAGCATGCCAACTTTCAACATTTTCACAGTTCATTTGTAGTGTTTTTCAATTTCAGGGTCAACTAGCTCAAAAAAAGAAGTAAATGCACGAAGAATACCAAATGAAGTCAGAAATTGTTGAAATTTTGTGATGTGCCTTAGAATGGTGCATTTTGAACACACAAAAAGTATGGAGTTCAAATAAGTTCAAAAAAATGAAATCCCTTTGTAAGAGATGAGTTCTCGTTCGAAACCCTGATACTTGGAGAGAGATTGTCCGTTTTGTAAACGAAGTGCATCCAGTTTATTTCGTAGCCCTGTCAACTTTTTAACAAATGCTATGTGTGTGAAATGATGATAGCATGCCAACTTTCAACATCTTCAGAGTTCATTTGTAGTGCTTTTCAATTTCAGGGTCAACTAGCTCAAAAAAAATAAGTAAATGCACGAAGAATACCAAATGAAGTCAGAAATTGTTGAAATTTTGTGATGTGCCTTAGAATGGTGCATTTTGAACACACAAAAAGTATGGAGTTAAAATAAGTTCAAAAAATGAAATCCCTTTGTAAGAGATGAGTTCTCGTTCGAAACCCTCATACTTCGAGAGAGATTGTCCGTTTTGTACACGAAGTGCATCCAGTTTTTGTCGTAGCCCTCTCAACTTTTTAACACATGCTATGTGGGTGAAATGATGATAGCATGCCAACTTTCAACATTTGCAGAGTTCATTTGTAGTGCTTTTCAATTTCAGGGTCAACTAGCTCAAAAAAAATAAGTAAATGCACGAATAATACCAAATGAAGTCAGAAATTGTTGAAATTTTGTGATGTGCCTTAGAATGGTGCATTTTGAACGCACAAAAAGTATGGAGTTCAAATAAGTTCCAAAAAATGAAATCCCTTTGTAAGAGATGAGTTCTCGTTCGAAACCCTTATACTTCGAGAGAGATTGTCCGTTTTGTACACGAACTGCATCCAGTTTTTGTCGTAGCCCTCTCAACTTTTTAACACATGCTATGAGGGTGAAATGATGATAGCATGCCAACTTTCAACATTTTCACAGTTCATTTGTAGTGCTTTTCAATTTCAGGGTCAACTAGCTCAAAAAAAAGAAGTAAATGCACGAAGAATACCAAATGAAGTCAGAAATTGTTGAAATTTTTTGATGTGCCTGAGAATGGTGCATTTTGAACACACAAAAAGTATGGAGTTCAAATAAGTTCAAAAAAATGAAATCCCTTTGTAAGAGATGAGTTCTCGTTCGAAACCCTCATACTTCGAGAGAGATTGTCCGTTTTGTACACGAAGTGCATCCAGTTTTTGCCGTAGCCCTCTCAAGTTTTTAACACATGCTATGAGGGTGAAATGATGATAGCATGCCAACTTACAACATTTTCATAGTTCATTTGTAGTGCTTTTCAATTTCAGGGTCAACTAGCTCAAAAAAAGAAGTAAATGCACGAAGAATACCAAATGAAGTCAGAAATTGTTGAAATTTTGTGATGTGCCTTAGAATTGTGCATTTTGAGCACACAAAATGTATGGAGTTCAAATAAGTTCAAAAAAATGAAATCCCTTTGTAAGAGATAACTTCTTGTTCGAAACCGTGATACTTCGAGAGAGATTGTCCGTTTTGTACACGAAGTGCATCCAGTTTTTGTCGTAGCCCTCTCAACTTTTTAACACATGCTATGCGGGTGAAATGATGATAGCATGCCAACTTTCAACATTTTCACAGTTCATTTGTAGCGCTTTTCAATTTCAGGGTCAACTAGCTAAAAAAAATAAGTAAATGCACGAAGAATACCAAATGAAGTCTGAAATTGTTGAAATTTTGTGGTGTGCCTTAGAATGGTGCATTTTGAACACACAAAAAGTATGGAGTTCAAATAAGTTCAAAAAAATGAAATCCCTTTGTAAGAGATGAGTTCTCGTTCGAAACCCTGATACTTCGAGAGAGATTGTCCGTTTTGTACACGAAGTGCATCCAGTTTTTGTCGTAGCCCTGTCAACTTTTTAACAAATGCTATGTGTGTGAAATGATGATAGCATGCCAACTTTCAACATTTTCACAGTTCATTTGTAGTGCTTTTCAATTTAAGGGTCAACTAGCTCAAAAAAAATAAGTAAATGCACGAAGAATACCAAATGAAGTCAGAAATTGTTGAAATTTTGTGATGTGCCTTAGAATGGTGCATTTTGAACACACAAAAAGTATGGACTTAAAATAAGTTCAAAAAATGAAATCCCTTTGTAAGAGATGAGTTCTCGTTCGAAACCCTCATACTTCGAGAGAGATTGTCCGTTTTGTCCACTAAGTGCATCCAGTTTTTGTCGTAGCCATCTCAACTTTTTAACACATGCTATGTGTGTGAAATAATGATAGCATGCCAACTTTCAACATTTTCATAGTTCATTTGTAGTGCTTTTCAATTTCAGGGTCAACTAGGTCAAAAAAATAAGTAAATGCACGAAGAATACCAAATGAAGTCAGAAATTGTTGAAATGTTGTGACGTGCCTTAGAATGGTGCATTTTGAATGCACAAAAAGTATGGAGTTCAAATAAGTTCAAAAAAATGAAATCCCTTTGTAAGAGATGAGTTCTCGTTCGAAAGCCTGATACTTCGAGAGAGATTGTCCGTTTTGTACACGAAGTGCATCCAGTTTTTGTCGTAGCCCTCTCAACTTTTTAACACATGCTATGTGGGTGAAATGATGATAGCATGCCAACTTTCAACATTTGCAGAGTTCATTTGTAGTGCTTTTCAATTTCAGGGTCAACTAGCTCAAAAAAATAAGTAAATGCACGAAGAATACCAAATGAAGTCAGAAATTGTTGAAATTTTGTGATGTGCCTTAGAATGGTGCATTTTGAACGCACAAAAAGTATGGAGTTCAAATAAGTTCCAAAAAATGAAATCCCTTTGTGAGAGATGAGTTCTTGTTCGAAACCGTGATACTTCGAGAGAGATTGTCCGTTTTGTACACGAAGTGCATCCAGTTTTTGTCGTAGCCCTCTCAACTTTTTAACACATGCTATGCGGGTGAAATGATGATAGCATGCCAACTTTCAACATTTTCACAGTTCATTTGTAGTGCTTTTCAATTTCAGGGTCAACTAGCTCAAAAAAAAGAAGTAAATGCACGAAGAATACCAAATGAAGTCAGAAATTGTTGAAATTTTGTGATGTGCCTTAGAATGGTGCATTTTGAACACACAAAAAGTATGGAGTTCAAATAAGTTCAAAAAAATGAAATCCCTTTGTAAGAGATGAGTTCTCGTTCGAAACCCTGATACTTGGAGAGAGATTGTCCGTGTTGTACACGAAGTGCATCCAGTTTTTGTCGTAGCCCTGTCAACTTTTTAAAAAATGCTATGTGTGTGAAATGATGATAGCATGCCAACTTTCAACATTTTCACAGTTCATTTGTAGTGCTTTTCAATTTAAGGGTCAACTAGCTCAAAAAAAATAAGTAAATGCACGAAGAATACCAAATGAAGTCATAAATTGTTGAAATTTTGTGATGTGCCTTAGAATGGTGCATTTTGAACACACAAAAAGTATGGAGTTAAAATAAGTTCAAAAAATGAAATCCCATTGTAAGAGATGAGTTCTCGTTCGAAACCCTCATACTTCGAGAGAGATTGTCCGTTTTGTCCACTAAGTGCATCCAGTTTTTGTCGTAGCCGTCTCAACTTTTTAACACATGCTATGTGTGTGAAATAATGATAGCATGCCAACTTTCAACATTTTCATAGTTCATTTGTAGTGCTTTTCAATTTCAGGGTCAACTAGGTCAAAAAAATAAGTAAATGCACGAAGAATACCAAATGAAGTCAGAAATTGTTGAAATGTTGTGATGTGCCTTAGAATGGTGCATTTTGAATGTACAAAAAGTATGGAGTTCACATAAGTTCAAAAAAATGAAATCCCTTTGTAAGAGATGAGTTCTCGTTCGAAAGCCTGATACTTCGAGAGAGATTGTCCGTTTTGTACACGAAGTGCATCCAGTTTTTGTCGTAGCCCTCTCAACTTTTTAACACATGCTATGTGGGTGAAATGATGATAGCATGCCAACTTTCAACATTTGCAGAGTTCATTTGTAGTGCTTTTCAATTTCAGGGTCAACTAGCTCAAAAAAATAAGTAAATGCACGAAGAATACCAAATGAAGTCAGAAATTGTTGAAACTTTGTGATGTGCCTTAGAATGGTGCATTTTGAACGCACAAAAAGTATGGAGTTCAAATAAGTTCCAAAAAATGAAATCCCTTTGTAAGAGATGACTTCTTGTTCGAAACCGTGATACTTCGAGAGAGATTGTCCGTTTTGTACACGAAGTGCATCCAGTTTTTGTCGTAGCCCTCTCAACTTTTTAACACATGCTATGCGGGTGAAATGATGATAGCATGCCAACTTTCAACATTTTCACAGTTCATTTGTAGCGCTTTTCAATTTCAGGGTCAACTAGCTAAAAAAAATAAGTAAATGCACGAAGAATACCAAATGAAGTCTGAAATTGTTGAAATTTTGTGGTGTGCCTTAGAATGGTGCATTTTGAACACACAAAAAGTATGGAGTTCAAATAAGTTCAAAAAAATGAAATCCCTTTGTAAGAGATGAGTTCTCGTTCGAAACCCTGATACTTCGAGAGAGATTGTCCGTTTTGTACACGAAGTGCATCCAGTTTTTGTCGTAGCCCTGTCAACTTTTTAACAAATGCTATGTGTGTGAAATGATGATAGCATGCCAACTTTCAACATTTTCACAGTTCATTTGTAGTGCTTTTCAATTTAAGGGTCAACTAGCTCAAAAAAAATAAGTAAATGCACGAAGAATACCAAATGAAGTCAGAAATTGTTGAAATTTTGTGATGTGCCTTAGAATGGTGCATTTTGAACACACAAAAAGTATGGACTTAAAATAAGTTCAAAAAATGAAATCCCTTTGTAAGAGATGAGTTCTCGTTCGAAACCCTCATACTTCGAGAGAGATTGTCCGTTTTGTCCACTAAGTGCATCCAGTTTTTGTCGTAGCCATCTCAACTTTTTAACACATGCTATGTGTGTGAAATAATGATAGCATGCCAACTTTCAACATTTTCATAGTTCATTTGTAGTGCTTTTCAATTTCAGGGTCAACTAGGTCAAAAAAATAAGTAAATGCACGAAGAATACCAAATGAAGTCAGAAATTGTTGAAATGTTGTGACGTGCCTTAGAATGGTGCATTTTGAATGCACAAAAAGTATGGAGTTCAAATAAGTTCAAAAAAATGAAATCCCTTTGTAAGAGATGAGTTCTCGTTCGAAAGCCTGATACTTCGAGAGAGATTGTCCGTTTTGTACACGAAGTGCATCCAGTTTTTGTCGTAGCCCTCTCAACTTTTTAACACATGCTATGTGGGTGAAATGATGATAGCATGCCAACTTTCAACATTTGCAGAGTTCATTTGTAGTGCTTTTCAATTTCAGGGTCAACTAGCTCAAAAAAATAAGTAAATGCACGAAGAATACCAAATGAAGTCAGAAATTGTTGAAATTTTGTGATGTGCCTTAGAATGGTGCATTTTGAACGCACAAAAAGTATGGAGTTCAAATAAGTTCCAAAAAATGAAATCCCTTTGTGAGAGATGAGTTCTTGTTCGAAACCGTGATACTTCGAGAGAGATTGTCCGTTTTGTACACGAAGTGCATCCAGTTTTTGTCGTAGCCCTCTCAACTTTTTAACACATGCTATGCGGGTGAAATGATGATAGCATGCCAACTTTCAACATTTTCACAGTTCATTTGTAGTGCTTTTCAATTTCAGGGTCAACTAGCTCAAAAAAAAGAAGTAAATGCACGAAGAATACCAAATGAAGTCAGAAATTGTTGAAATTTTGTGATGTGCCTTAGAATGGTGCATTTTGAACACACAAAAAGTATGGAGTTCAAATAAGTTCAAAAAAATGAAATCCCTTTGTAAGAGATGAGTTCTCGTTCGAAACCCTGATACTTGGAGAGAGATTGTCCGTGTTGTACACGAAGTGCATCCAGTTTTTGTCGTAGCCCTGTCAACTTTTTAAAAAATGCTATGTGTGTGAAATGATGATAGCATGCCAACTTTCAACATTTTCACAGTTCATTTGTAGTGCTTTTCAATTTAAGGGTCAACTAGCTCAAAAAAAATAAGTAAATGCACGAAGAATACCAAATGAAGTCATAAATTGTTGAAATTTTGTGATGTGCCTTAGAATGGTGCATTTTGAACACACAAAAAGTATGGAGTTAAAATAAGTTCAAAAAATGAAATCCCATTGTAAGAGATGAGTTCTCGTTCGAAACCCTCATACTTCGAGAGAGATTGTCCGTTTTGTCCACTAAGTGCATCCAGTTTTTGTCGTAGCCGTCTCAACTTTTTAACACATGCTATGTGTGTGAAATAATGATAGCATGCCAACTTTCAACATTTTCATAGTTCATTTGTAGTGCTTTTCAATTTCAGGGTCAACTAGGTCAAAAAAATAAGTAAATGCACGAAGAATACCAAATGAAGTCAGAAATTGTTGAAATGTTGTGATGTGCCTTAGAATGGTGCATTTTGAATGTACAAAAAGTATGGAGTTCACATAAGTTCAAAAAAATGAAATCCCTTTGTAAGAGATGAGTTCTCGTTCGAAAGCCTGATACTTCGAGAGAGATTGTCCGTTTTGTACACGAAGTGCATCCAGTTTTTGTCGTAGCCCTCTCAACTTTTTAACACATGCTATGTGGGTGAAATGATGATAGCATGCCAACTTTCAACATTTGCAGAGTTCATTTGTAGTGCTTTTCAATTTCAGGGTCAACTAGCTCAAAAAAATAAGTAAATGCACGAAGAATACCAAATGAAGTCAGAAATTGTTGAAACTTTGTGATGTGCCTTAGAATGGTGCATTTTGAACGCACAAAAAGTATGGAGTTCAAATAAGTTCCAAAAAATGAAATCCCTTTGTAAGAGATGAGTTCTTGTTCGAAACCGTGATACTTCGAGAGAGATTGTCCGTTTTGTACACGAAGTGCATCCAGTTTTTGTCGTAGCCCTCTCAACTTTTTAACACATGCTATGCGGGTGAAATGATGATAGCATGCCAACTTTCAACATTTTCACAGTTCATTTGTAGTGCTTTTCAATTTCAGGGTCAACTAGCTCAAAAAAAAGAAGTAAATGCACGAAGAATACCAAATGAAGTCAGAAATTGTTGAAATTTTGTGATGTGCCTTAGAATGGTGCATTTTGAACACACAAAAAGTATGGAGTTCAAATAAGTTCAAAAAAATGAAATCCCTTTGTAAGAGATGAGTTCTCGTTCGAAACCCTGATACTTGGAGAGAGATTGTCCGTGTTGTACACGAAGTGCATCCAGTTTTTGTCGTAGCCCTGTCAACTTTTTAAAAAATGCTATGTGTGTGAAATGATGATAGCATGCCAACTTTCAACATTTTCACAGTTCATTTGTAGTGCTTTTCAATTTAAGGGTCAACTAGCTCAAAAAAAATAAGTAAATGCACGAAGAATACCAAATGAAGTCATAAATTGTTGAAATTTTGTGATGTGCCTTAGAATGGTGCATTTTGAACACACAAAAAGCATGGAGTTAAAATAAGTTCAAAAAATGAAATCCCATTGTAAGAGATGAGTTCTCGTTCGAAACCCTCATACTTCGAGAGAGATTGTCCGTTTTGTCCACTAAGTGCATCCAGTTTTTGTCGTAGCCGTCTCAACTTTTTAACACATGCTATGTGTGTGAAATAATGATAGCATGCCAACTTTCAACATTTTCATAGTTCATTTGTAGTGCTTTTCAATTTCAGGGTCAACTAGGTCAAAAAAATAAGTAAATGCACGAAGAATACCAAATGAAGTCAGAAATTGTTGAAATGTTGTGATGTGCCTTAGAATGGTGCATTTTGAATGTACAAAAAGTATGGAGTTCACATAAGTTCAAAAAAATGAAATCCCTTTGTAAGAGATGAGTTCTCGTTCGAAAGCCTGATACTTCGAGAGAGATTGTCCGTTTTGTACACGAAGTGCATCCAGTTTTTGTCGTAGCCCTCTCAACTTTTTAACACATGCTATGTGGGTGAAATGATGATAGCATGCCAACTTTCAACATTTGCAGAGTTCATTTGTAGTGCTTTTCAATTTCAGGGTCAACTAGCTCAAAAAAATAAGTAAATGCACGAAGAATACCAAATGAAGTCAGAAATTGTTGAAATTTTGTGATGTGCCTTAGAATGGTGCATTTTGAACGCACAAAAAGTATGGAGTTCAAATAAGTTCCAAAAAATGAAATCCCTTTGTAAGAGATGAGTTCTTGTTCGAAAACCGTGATACTTCGAGAGAGATTGTCCGTTTTGTACAAGAACTGCATCCAGTTTTTGTCGTAGCCCTCTCAACATTTTAACACATGCTATGCGGGTGAAATGATGATAGCATGCCAACTTTCAACATTTTCACAGTTCATTTGTAGTGCTTTTCAATTTCAGGGTCAACTAGCTCAAAAAAAAGAAGTAAATGCATGAAGAATACCAAATGAAGTCAGAAATTGTTGAAATTTTGTGATGTGCCTTAGAATGGTGCATTTTGAACACACAAAAAGTATGGAGTTCAAATAAGTTCAAAAAAATGAAATCGCTTCGGAAGAGATGAGTTCTCGTTCGAAACCCTGATACTTGGAGAGAGATTGTCCGTTTTGTACACGAAGTGCATCCAGTTTTTGTCGTAGCCCTGTCAACTTTTTAACAAATGCTATGTCTGTGAAATGATGATAGCATGCCAACTTTCAACATTTTCACAGTTCATTTGTAGTGCTTTTCAATTTAAGGGTCAACTAGCTCAAAAAAAATAAGTAAATGCACGAAGAATACCAAATGAAGTCAGAAATTGTTGAAATTTTGTGATGTGCCTTAGAATGGTGCATTTTGAACACACAAAAAGTATGGAGTTAAAATAAGTTCAAAAAATGAAATCCCTTTGTAAGAGATGAGTTCTCGTTCGAAACCCTCATACTTCGAGAGAGATTGTCCGTTTTGTCCACTAAGTGCATCCATTTTTTGTCGTAGCCGTCTCAACTTTTTAACACATGCTATGTGTGTGAAATAATGATAGCATGCCAACTTTCAACATTTTCATAGTTCATTTGTAGTGCTTTTCAATTTCAGGGTCAACTAGGTCAAAAAAATAAGTAAATGCACGAAGAATACCAAATGAAGTCAGAAATTGTTGAAATGTTGTGACGTGTCTTAGAATGGTGCATTTTGAATGCACAAAAAGTATGGAGTTCAAATAAGTTCAAAAAAATGAAATCCCTTTGTAAGAGATGAGTTCTCGTTCGAAAGCCTGATACTTCGAGAGAGATTGTCCGTTTTGTACACGAAGTGCATCCAGTTTTTGTCGTAGCCCTCTCAACTTTTTAACACATGCTATGTGGGTGAAATGATGATAGCATGCCAACTTTCAACATTTGCAGAGTTCATTTGTAGTGCTTTTCAATTTCAGGGTCAACTAGCTCAAAAAATAAGTAAATGCACGAAGAATACCAAATGAAGTCAGAAATTGTTGAAATTTTGTGATGTGCCTTAGAATGGTGCATTTTGAACGCACAAAAAGTATGGAGTTCAAATAAGTTCCAAAAATTGAAATCCCTTTGTAAGAGATGAGTTCTTGTTCGAAACCGTGATACTTCGAGAGAGATTGTCCGTTTTGTACACGAACTGCATCCAGTTTTTGTCGTAGCCCTCTCAACTTTTTAACACATGCTATGCGGGTGAAATGATGATAGCATGCCAACTTTCAACATTTTCACAGTTCATTTGTAGTGCTTTTCAATTTCAGGGTCAACTAGCTCAAAAAAAAGAAGTAAATGCACGAAGAATACCAAATGAAGTCAGAAATTGTTGAAATTTTGTGATGTGCCTTAGAATGGTGCATTTTGAACACACAAAAAGTATGGAGTTCAAATAAGTTCAAAAAAATGAAATCCCTTTGTAAGAGATGAGTTCTCGTTCGAAACCCTGATACTTGGAGAGAGATTGTCCGTTTTGTACACGAAGTGCATCCAGTTTTTGTCGTAGCCCTGTCAACTTTTTACCAAATGCTATGTGTGTGAAATGATGATAGCATGCCAACTTTCAACATTTTCATAGTTCATTTGTAGTGCTTTTCAATTTAAGGGTCAACTACCTCAAAAAAAATAAGTAAATGCACGAAGAATACCAAATGAAGTCAGAAATTGTTGAAATTTTGTGATGTGCCTTAGAATGGTGCATTTTGAACACACAAAAAGTATGGAGTTAAAATAAGTTCAAAAAATGAAATCCGTTTGTAAGAGATGAGTTCTCGTTCGAAACCCTCATACTTCGAGAGAGATTGTCCGTTTTGTCCACTAAGTGCATCCAGTTTTTGTCGTAGCCGTCTCAACTTTTTAACACATGCTATGTGTGTGAAATAATGATAGCATGCCAACTTTCAACATTTTCATAGTTCATTTGTAGTGCTTTTCAATTTCAGGGTCAACTAGGTCAAAAAAATAAGTAAATGCACGAAGAATACCAAATGAAGTCAGAAATTGTTGAAATGTTGTGATGTGCCTTAGAATGGTGCATTTTGAATGTACAAAAAGTATGGAGTTCACATAAGTTCAAAAAAATGAAATCCCTTTGTAAGAGATGAGTTCTCGTTCGAAAGCCTGATACTTCGAGAGAGATTGTCCGTTTTGTACACGAAGTGCATCCAGTTTTTGTCGTAGCCCTCTCAACTTTTTAACACATGCTATGTGGGTGAAATGATGATAGCATGCCAACTTTCAACATTTGCAGAGTTCATTTGTAGTGCTTTTCAATTTCAGGGTCAACTAGCTCAAAAAAATAAGTAAATGCACGAAGAATACCAAATGAAGTCAGAAATTGTTGAAATTTTGTGATGTGCCTTAGAATGGTGCATTTTGAACGCACAAAAAGTATGGAGTTCAAATAAGTTCCAAAAAATGAAATCCCTTTGTAAGAGATGAGTTCTTGTTCGAAAACCGTGATACTTCGAGAGAGATTGTCCGTTTTGTACAAGAACTGCATCCAGTTTTTGTCGTAGCCCTCTCAACATTTTAACACATGCTATGCGGGTGAAATGATGATAGCATGCCAACTTTCAACATTTTCACAGTTCATTTGTAGTGCTTTTCAATTTCAGGGTCAACTAGCTCAAAAAAAAGAAGTAAATGCATGAAGAATACCAAATGATGTCAGAAATTGTTGAAATTTTGTGATGTGCCTTAGAATGGTGCATTTTGAACACACAAAAAGTATGGAGTTCAAATAAGTTCAAAAAAATGAAATCCCTTCGGAAGAGATGAGTTCTCGTTCGAAACCCTGATACTTGGAGAGAGATTGTCCGTTTTGTACACGAAGTGCATCCAGTTTTTGTCGTAGCCCTGTCAACTTTTTAACAAATGCTATGTCTGTGAAATGATGATAGCATGCCAACTTTCAACATTTTCACAGTTCATTTGTAGTGCTTTTCAATTTAAGGGTCAACTAGCTCAAAAAAAATAAGTAAATGCACGAAGAATACCAAATGAAGTCAGAAATTGTTGAAATTTTGTGATGTGCCTTAGAATGGTGCATTTTGAACACACAAAAAGTATGGAGTTAAAATAAGTTCAAAAAATGAAATCCCTTTGTAAGAGATGAGTTCTCGTTCGAAACCCTCATACTTCGAGAGAGATTGTCCGTTTTGTCCACTAAGTGCATCCAGTTTTTGTCGTAGCCGTCTCAACTTTTTAACACATGCTATGTGTGTGAAATAATGATAGCATGCCAACTTTCAACATTTTCATAGTTCATTTGTAGTGCTTTTCAATTTCAGGGTCAACTAGGTCAAAAAAATAAGTAAATGCACGAAGAATACCAAATGAAGTCAGAAATTGTTGAAATGTTGTGACGTGTCTTAGAATGGTGCATTTTGAATGCACAAAAAGTATGGAGTTCAAATAAGTTCAAAAAAATGAAATCCCTTTGTAAGAGATGAGTTCTCGTTCGAAAGCCTGATACTTCGAGAGAGATTGTCCGTTTTGTACACGAAGTGCATCCAGTTTTTGTCGTAGCCCTCTCAACTTTTTAACACATGCTATGTGGGTGAAATGATGATAGCATGCCAACTTTCAACATTTGCAGAGTTCATTTGTAGTGCTTTTCAATTTCAGGGTCAACTAGCTCAAAAAAATAAGTAAATGCACGAAGAATACCAAATGAAGTCAGAAATTGTTGAAATTTTGTGATGTGCCTTAGAATGGTGCATTTTGAACGCACAAAAAGTATGGAGTTCAAATAAGTTCCAAAAATTGAAATCCCTTTGTAAGAGATGAGTTCTTGTTCGAAACCGTGATACTTCGAGAGAGATTGTCCGTTTTGTACACGAACTGCATCCAGTTTTTGTCGTAGCCCTCTCAACTTTTTAACACATGCTATGCGGGTGAAATGATGATAGCATGCCAACTTTCAACATTTTCACAGTTCATTTGTAGTGCTTTTCAATTTCAGGGTCAACTAGCTCAAAAAAAAGAAGTAAATGCACGAAGAATACCAAATGAAGTCAGAAATTGTTGAAATTTTGTGATGTGCCTTAGAATGGTGCATTTTGAACACACAAAAAGTATGGAGTTCAAATAAGTTCAAAAAAATGAAATCCCTTTGTAAGAGATGAGTTCTCGTTCGAAACCCTGATACTTGGAGAGAGATTGTCCGTTTTGTACACGAAGTGCATCCAGTTTTTGTCGTAGCCCTGTCAACTTTTTAACAAATGCTATGTGTGTGAAATGATGATAGCATGCCAACTTTCAACATTTTCATAGTTCATTTGTAGTGCTTTTCAATTTAAGGGTCAACTACCTCAAAAAAAATAAGTAAATGCACGAAGAATACCAAATGAAGTCAGAAATTGTTGAAATTTTGTGATGTGCCTTAGAATGGTGCATTTTGAACACACAAAAAGTATGGAGTTAAAATAAGTTCAAAGAATGAAATCCGTTTGTAAGAGATGAGTTCTCGTTCGAAACCCTCATACTTCGAGAGAGATTGTCCGTTTTGTCCACTAAGTGCATCCAGTTTTTGTCGTAGCCGTCTCAACTTTTTAACACATGCTATGTGTGTGAAATAATGATAGCATGCCAACTTTCAACATTTTCATAGTTCATTTGTAGTGCTTTTCAATTTCAGGGTCAACTAGGTCAAAAAAATAA
The DNA here is from genome assembly GCF_904849725.1 of Hordeum vulgare subsp. vulgare. Lineage (NCBI taxonomy): Eukaryota > Viridiplantae > Streptophyta > Magnoliopsida > Poales > Poaceae > Hordeum > Hordeum vulgare. Next base: position 283,204,998 of record NC_058524.1, on the reverse strand, counting down.
GTAAATGCACGAAGAATACCAAATGAAGTCAGAAATTGTTGAAATGTTGTGATGTGCCTTAGAATGGTGCATTTTGAATGTACAAAAAGTATGGAGTTCACATAAGTTCAAAAAAATGAAATCCCTTTGTAAGAGATGAGTTCTCGTTCGAAAGCCTGATACTTCGAGAGAGATTGTCCGTTTTGTACACGAAGTGCATCCAGTTTTTGTCGTAGCCCTCTCAACTTTTTAACACATGCTATGTGGGTGAAATGATGATAGCATGCCAACTTTCAACATTTGCAGAGTTCATTTGTAGTGCTTTTCAATTTCAGGGTCAACTAGCTCAAAAAAATAAGTAAATGCACGAAGAATACCAAATGAAGTCAGAAATTGTTGAAATTTTGTGATGTGCCTTAGAATGGTGCATTTTGAACGCACAAAAAGTATGGAGTTCAAATAAGTTCCAAAAAATGAAATCCCTTTGTAAGAGATGAGTTCTTGTTCGAAAACCGTGATACTTCGAGAGAGATTGTCCGTTTTGTACAAGAACTGCATCCAGTTTTTGTCGTAGCCCTCTCAACATTTTAACACATGCTATGCGGGTGAAATGATGATAGCATGCCAACTTTCAACATTTTCACAGTTCATTTGTAGTGCTTTTCAATTTCAGGGTCAACTAGCTCAAAAAAAAGAAGTAAATGCATGAAGAATACCAAATGAAGTCAGAAATTGTTGAAATTTTGTGATGTGCCTTAGAATGGTGCATTTTGAACACACACAAATTATGGAGTTCAAATAAGTTCAAAAAAATGAAATCCCTTCGGAAGAGATGAGTTCTCGTTCGAAACCCTGATACTTGGAGAGAGATTGTCCGTTTTGTACACGAAGTGCATCCAGTTTTTGTCGTAGCCCTGTCAACTTTTTAACAAATGCTATGTCTGTGAAATGATGATAGCATGCCAACTTTCAACATTTTCACAGTTCATTTGTAGTGCTTTTCAATTTAAGGGTCAACTAGCTCAAAAAAAATAAGTAAATGCACGAAGAATACCAAATGAAGTCAGAAATTGTTGAAATTTTGTGATGTGCCTTAGAATGGTGCATTTTGAACACACAAAAAGTATGGAGTTAAAATAAGTTCAAAAAATGAAATCCCTTTGTAAGAGATGAGTTCTCGTTCGAAACCCTCATACTTCGAGAGAGATTGTCCGTTTTGTCCACTAAGTGCATCCAGTTTTTGTCGTAGCCGTCTCAACTTTTTAACACATGCTATGTGTGTGAAATAATGATAGCATGCCAACTTTCAACATTTTCATAGTTCATTTGTAGTGCTTTTCAATTTCAGGGTCAACTAGGTCAAAAAAATAAGTAAATGCACGAAGAATACCAAATGAAGTCAGAAATTGTTGAAATGTTGTGACGTGTCTTAGAATGGTGCATTTTGAATGCACAAAAAGTATGGAGTTCAAATAAGTTCAAAAAAATGAAATCCCTTTGTAAGAGATGAGTTCTCGTTCGAAAGCCTGATACTTCGAGAGAGATTGTCCGTTTTGTACACGAAGTGCATCCAGTTTTTGTCGTAGCCCTCTCAACTTTTTAACACATGCTATGTGGGTGAAATGATGATAGCATGCCAACTTTCAACATTTGCAGAGTTCATTTGTAGTGCTTTTCAATTTCAGGGTCAACTAGCTCAAAAAAATAAGTAAATGCACGAAGAATACCAAATGAAGTCAGAAATTGTTGAAATTTTGTGATGTGCCTTAGAATGGTGCATTTTGAACGCACAAAAAGTATGGAGTTCAAATAAGTTCCAAAAATTGAAATCCCTTTGTAAGAGATGAGTTCTTGTTCGAAACCGTGATACTTCGAGAGAGATTGTCCGTTTTGTACACGAACTGCATCCAGTTTTTGTCGTAGCCCTCTCAACTTTTTAACACATGCTATGCGGGTGAAATGATGATAGCATGCCAACTTTCAACATTTTCACAGTTCATTTGTAGTGCTTTTCAATTTCAGGGTCAACTAGCTCAAAAAAAAGAAGTAAATGCACGAAGAATACCAAATGAAGTCAGAAATTGTTGAAATTTTGTGATGTGCCTTAGAATGGTGCATTTTGAACACACAAAAAGTATGGAGTTCAAATAAGTTCAAAAAAATGAAATCCCTTTGTAAGAGATGAGTTCTCGTTCGAAACCCTGATACTTGGAGAGAGATTGTCCGTTTTGTACACGAAGTGCATCCAGTTTTTGTCGTAGCCCTGTCAACTTTTTAACAAATGCTATGTGTGTGAAATGATGATAGCATGCCAACTTTCAACATTTTCACAGTTCATTTGTAGTGCTTTTCAATTTAAGGGTCAACTACCTCAAAAAAAATAAGTAAATGCACGAAGAATACCAAATGAAGTCAGAAATTGTTGAAATTTTGTGATGTGCCTTAGAATGGTGCATTTTGAACACACAAAAAGTATGGAGTTAAAATAAGTTCAAAGAATGAAATCCGTTTGTAAGAGATGAGTTCTCGTTCGAAACCCTCATACTTCGAGAGAGATTGTCCGTTTTGTCCACTAAGTGCATCCAGTTTTTGTCGTAGCCGTCTCAACTTTTTAACACATGCTATGTGTGTGAAATAATGATAGCATGCCAACTTTCAACATTTTCATAGTTCATTTGTAGTGCTTTTCAATTTCAGGGTCAACTAGGTCAAAAAAATAAGTAAATGCACGAAGAATACCAAATGAAGTCAGAAATTGTTGAAATGTTGTGATGTGCCTTAGAATGGTGCATTTTGAATGTACAAAAAGTATGGAGTTCACATAAGTTCAAAAAAATGAAATCCCTTTGTAAGAGATGAGTTCTCGTTCGAAAGCCTGATACTTCGAGAGAGATTGTCCGTTTTGTACACGAAGTGCATCCAGTTTTTGTCGTAGCCCTCTCAACTTTTTAACACATGCTATGTGGGTGAAATGATGATAGCATGCCAACTTTCAACATTTGCAGAGTTCATTTGTAGTGCTTTTCAATTTCAGGGTCAACTAGCTCAAAAAAATAAGTAAATGCACGAAGAATACCAAATGAAGTCAGAAATTGTTGAAATTTTGTGATGTGCCTTAGAATGGTGCATTTTGAACGCACAAAAAGTATGGAGTTCAAATAAGTTCCAAAAAATGAAATCCCTTTGTAAGAGATGAGTTCTTGTTCGAAAACCGTGATACTTCGAGAGAGATTGTCCGTTTTGTACAAGAACTGCATCCAGTTTTTGTCGTAGCCCTCTCAACATTTTAACACATGCTATGCGGGTGAAATGATGATAGCATGCCAACTTTCAACATTTTCACAGTTCATTTGTAGTGCTTTTCAATTTCAGGGTCAACTAGCTCAAAAAAAAGAAGTAAATGCATGAAGAATACCAAATGAAGTCAGAAATTGTTGAAATTTTGTGATGTGCCTTAGAATGGTGCATTTTGAACACACACAAATTATGGAGTTCAAATAAGTTCAAAAAAATGAAATCCCTTCGGAAGAGATGAGTTCTCGTTCGAAACCCTGATACTTGGAGAGAGATTGTCCGTTTTGTACACGAAGTGCATCCAGTTTTTGTCGTAGCCCTGTCAACTTTTTAACAAATGCTATGTCTGTGAAATGATGATAGCATGCCAACTTTCAACATTTTCACAGTTCATTTGTAGTGCTTTTCAATTTAAGGGTCAACTAGCTCAAAAAAAATAAGTAAATGCACGAAGAATACCAAATGAAGTCAGAAATTGTTGAAATTTTGTGATGTGCCTTAGAATGGTGCATTTTGAACACACAAAAAGTATGGAGTTAAAATAAGTTCAAAAAATGAAATCCCTTTGTAAGAGATGAGTTCTCGTTCGAAACCCTCATACTTCGAGAGAGATTGTCCGTTTTGTCCACTAAGTGCATCCAGTTTTTGTCGTAGCCGTCTCAACTTTTTAACACATGCTATGTGTGTGAAATAATGATAGCATGCCAACTTTCAACATTTTCATAGTTCATTTGTAGTGCTTTTCAATTTCAGGGTCAACTAGGTCAAAAAAATAAGTAAATGCACGAAGAATACCAAATGAAGTCAGAAATTGTTGAAATGTTGTGACGTGTCTTAGAATGGTGCATTTTGAATGCACAAAAAGTATGGAGTTCAAATAAGTTCAAAAAAATGAAATCCCTTTGTAAGAGATGAGTTCTCGTTCGAAAGCCTGATACTTCGAGAGAGATTGTCCGTTTTGTACACGAAGTGCATCCAGTTTTTGTCGTAGCCCTCTCAACTTTTTAACACATGCTATGTGGGTGAAATGATGATAGCATGCCAACTTTCAACATTTGCAGAGTTCATTTGTAGTGCTTTTCAATTTCAGGGTCAACTAGCTCAAAAAAATAAGTAAATGCACGAAGAATACCAAATGAAGTCAGAAATTGTTGAAATTTTGTGATGTGCCTTAGAATGGTGCATTTTGAACGCACAAAAAGTATGGAGTTCAAATAAGTTCCAAAAATTGAAATCCCTTTGTAAGAGATGAGTTCTTGTTCGAAACCGTGATACTTCGAGAGAGATTGTCCGTTTTGTACACGAACTGCATCCAGTTTTTCTCGTAGCCCTCTCAACTTTTTAACACATGCTATGCGGGTGAAATGATGATAGCATGCCAACTTTCAACATTTTCACAGTTCATTTGTAGTGCTTTTCAATTTCAGGGTCAACTAGCTCAAAAAAAAGAAGTAAATGCACGAAGAATACCAAATGAAGTCAGAAATTGTTGAAATTTTGTGATGTGCCTTAGAATGGTGCATTTTGAACACACAAAAAGTATGGAGTTCAAATAAGTTCAAAAAAATGAAATCCCTTTGTAAGAGATGAGTTCTCGTTCGAAACCCTGATACTTGGAGAGAGATTGTCCGTTTTGTACACGAAGTGCATCCAGTTTTTGTCGTAGCCCTGTCAACTTTTTAACAAATGCTATGTGTGTGAAATGATGATAGCATGCCAACTTTCAACATTTTCACAGTTCATTTGTAGTGCTTTTCAATTTAAGGGTCAACTAGCTCAAAAAAAAAAAGTAAATGCACGAAGAATACCAAATGAAGTCAGAAATTGTTGAAATTTTGTGATGTGCCTTAGAATGGTGCATTTTGAACACACAAAAAGTATGGAGTTAAAATAAGTTCAAAAAATGAAATCCGTTTGTAAGAGATGAGTTCTCGTTCGAAACCCTCATACTTCGAGAGAGATTGTCCGTTTTGTCCACTAAGTGCATCCAGTTTTTGTCGTAGCCGTCTCAACTTTTTAACACATGCTATGTGTGTGAAATAATGATAGCATGCCAACTTTCAACATTTTCATAGTTCATTTGTAGTGCTTTTCAATTTCAGGGTCAACTAGGTCAAAAAAATAAGTAAATGCACGAAGAATACCAAATGAAGTCAGAAATTGTTGAAATGTTGTGACGTGCCTTAGAATGGTACATTTTGAATGCACAAAAAGTATGGAGTTCAAATAAGTTCAAAAAAATGAAATCCCTTTGTAAGAGATGAGTTCTCGTTCGAAAGCCTGATACTTCGAGAGAGATTGTCCGTTTTGTACACGAAGTGCATCCAGTTTTTGTCGTAGCCCTCTCAACTTTTTAACACATGCTATGTGGGTGAAATGATGATAGCATGCCAACTTTCAACATTTGCAGAGTTCATTTGTAGTGCTTTTCAATTTCAGGGTCAACTAGCTCAAAAAAATAAGTAAATGCACGAAGAATACCAAATGAAGTCAGAAATTGTTGAAATTTTGTGATGTGCCTTAGAATGGTGCATTTTGAACGCACAAAAAGTATGGAGTTCAAATAAGTTCCAAAAAATGAAATCCCTTTGTAAGAGATGAGTTCTCGTTCGAAACCCTTAAACTTCGAGAGAGATTGTCCGTTTTGTACACGAACTGCATCCAGTTTTTGTGGTAGCCCTCTCAACTTTTTAACACATGCTATGTGTGTGAAATGATGATAGCATGCCAACTTTCAACATTTTCAGAGTTCATTTGTAGTGCTTTTCAATTTCAGGGTCAACTAGGTCAAAAAAATAAGTAAATGCACGAAGAATACCAAATGAAGTCAGAAATTGTTGAAATTTTGTGATGTGCCTTAGAATGATGCATTTTGAATGCACAAAAAGTATGGAGTTCAAATAAGTTCAAAAAAATGAAATCCCTTTGTAAGAGATGAGTTCTCGTTCGAAAGCCTGATACTTCGAGAGAGATTGTCCGTTTTGTACACGAAGTGCATCCAGTTTTTGTCGTAGCCCTCTCAACTTTTTAACACATGCTATGTGGGTGAAATGATGATAGCATGCCAACTTTCAACATTTGCAGAGTTCATTTGTAGTGCTTTTCAATTTCAGGGTCAACTAGCTCAAAAAAATAAGTAAATGCACGAAGAATACCAAATGAAGTCAGAAATTGTTGAAATTTTGTGATGTGCCTTAGAATGGTGCATTTTGAACGCACAAAAAGTATGGAGTTCAAATAAGTTCCAAATATTGAAATCCCTTTGTAAGAGATGAGTTCTTGTTCGAAACCGTGATACTTCGAGAGAGATTGTCCGTTTTGTACACGAACTGCATCCAGTTTTTGTCGTAGCCCTCTCAACTTTTTAACTCATGCTATGCGGGTGAAATGATGATAGCATGCCAACTTTCAACATTTTCACAGTTCATTTGTAGTGCTTTTCAATTTCAGGGTCAACTAGCTCAAAAAAAAGAAGTAAATGCACGAAGAATACCAAATGAAGTCAGAAATTGTTGAAATTTTGTGATGTGCCTTAGAATGGTGCATTTTGAACACACAAAAAGTATGGAGTTCAAATAAGTTCAAAAAAATGAAATCCCTTTGTAAGAGATGAGTTCTCGTTCGAAACCCTGATACTTGGAGAGAGATTGTCCGTTTTGTACACGAAGTGCATCCAGTTTTTGTGGTAGCCCTGTCAACTTTTTAACAAATGCTATGTGTGTGAAATGATGATAGCATGCCAACTTTCAACATTTTCACAGTTCATTTGTAGTGCTTTTCAATTTAAGGGTCAACTAGCTCAAAAAAAATAAGTAAATGCACGAAGAATACCAAATGAAGTCAGAAATTGTTGAAATTTTGTGATGTGCCTTAGAATGGTGCATTTTGAACACACAAAAAGTATGGAGTTAAAATAATTTCAAAAAATGAAATCCGTTTGTAAGAGATGAGTTCTCGTTCGAAACCCTCATACTTCGAGAGAGATTGTCTGTTTTGTACACGAAGTGCATCCAGTTTTTTTCGTAGCCCTCTCAACTTTTTAACACATGCTATGTGGGTGAAATGATGATAGCATGCAAACTTTCAACATTTTCATAGTTCATTTGTAGTGCTTTTCAATTTCAGGGTCAACTAGCTCAAAAAAAAAGTAAATGCACGAAGAATACCAAATGAAGTCAGAAATTGTTGAAATTTTGTGACGTGTCTTAGAATGGTGCATTTTGAATGCACAAAAAGTATGGAGTTCAAATAAGTTCAAAAAAATGAAATCCCTTTGTAAGAGATGAGTTCTCGTTCGAAAGCCTGATACTTCGAGAGAGATTGTCCGTTTTGTACACGAAGTGCATCCAGTTTTTGTCGTAGCCCTCTCAACTTTTTAACACATGCTATGTGGGTGAAATGATGATAGCATGCCAACTTTCAACATTTGCAGAGTTCATTTGTAGTGCTTTTCAATTTCAGGGTCAACTAGCTCAAAAAAATAAGTAAATGCACGAAGAATACCAAATGAAGTCAGAAATTGTTGAAATTTTGTGATGTGCCTTAGAATGGTGCATTTTGAACGCACAAAAAGTATGGAGTTCAAATAAGTTCCAAAAATTGAAATCCCTTTGTAAGAGATGAGTTCTTGTTCGAAACCGTGATACTTCGAGAGAGATTGTCCGTTTTGTACACGAACTGCATCCAGTTTTTCTCGTAGCCCTCTCAACTTTTTAACACATGCTATGCGGGTGAAATGATGATAGCATGCCAACTTTCAACATTTTCACAGTTCATTTGTAGTGCTTTTCAATTTCAGGGTCAACTAGCTCAAAAAAAAGAAGTAAATGCACGAAGAATACCAAATGAAGTCAGAAATTGTTGAAATTTTGTGATGTGCCTTAGAATGGTGCATTTTGAACACACAAAAAGTATGGAGTTCAAATAAGTTCAAAAAAATGAAATCCCTTTGTAAGAGATGAGTTCTCGTTCGAAACCCTGATACTTGGAGAGAGATTGTCCGTTTTGTACACGAAGTGCATCCAGTTTTTGTCGTAGCCCTGTCAACTTTTTAACAAATGCTATGTGTGTGAAATGATGATAGCATGCCAACTTTCAACATTTTCACAGTTCATTTGTAGTGCTTTTCAATTTAAGGGTCAACTAGCTCAAAAAAAAAAGTAAATGCACGAAGAATACCAAATGAAGTCAGAAATTGTTGAAATTTTGTGATGTGCCTTAGAATGGTGCATTTTGAACACACAAAAAGTATGGAGTTAAAATAAGTTCAAAAAATGAAATCCGTTTGTAAGAGATGAGTTCTCGTTCGAAACCCTCATACTTCGAGAGAGATTGTCCGTTTTGTCCACTAAGTGCATCCAGTTTTTGTCGTAGCCGTCTCAACTTTTTAACACATGCTATGTGTGTGAAATAATGATAGCATGCCAACTTTCAACATTTTCATAGTTCATTTGTAGTGCTTTTCAATTTCAGGGTCAACTAGGTCAAAAAAATAAGTAAATGCACGAAGAATACCAAATGAAGTCAGAAATTGTTGAAATGTTGTGACGTGCCTTAGAATGGTACATTTTGAATGCACAAAAAGTATGGAGTTCAAATAAGTTCAAAAAAATGAAATCCCTTCGGAAGAGATGAGTTCTCGTTCGAAACCCTGATACTTGGAGAGAGATTGTCCGTTTTGTACACGAAGTGCATCCAGTTTTTGTCGTAGCCCTGTCAACTTTTTAACAAATGCTATGTGGGTGAAATGATGATAGCATGCCAACTTTCAACATTTGCAGAGTTCATTTGTAGTGCTTTTCAATTTCAGGGTCAACTAGCTCAAAAAAAATAAGTAAATGCACGAAGAATACCAAATGAAGTCAGAAATTGTTGAAATTTTGTGATGTGCCTTAGAATGGTGCATTTTGAACGCACAAAAAGTATGGAGTTCAAATAAGTTCAAAAAATGAAATCCCTTTGTAAGAGATGAGTTCTCGTTCGAAACCCTCATACTTCGAGAGAGATTGTCCGTTTTGTCCACTAAGTGCATCCAGTTTTTGTCGTAGCCGTCTCAACTTTTTAACACATGCTATGTGTGTGAAATAATGATAGCATGCCAACTTTCAACATTTTCATAGTTCATTTGTAGTGCTTTTCAATTTCAGGGTCAACTAGGTCAAAAAAATAAGTAAATGCACGAAGAATACCAAATGAAGTCAGAAATTGTTGAAATGTTGTGACGTGTCTTAGAATGGTGCATTTTGAACGCACAAAAAGTATGGAGTTCAAATAAGTTCCAAAAATGAAATCCCTTTGTAAGAGATGAGTTCTCGTTCGAAAGCCTGATACTTCGAGAGAGATTGTCCGTTTTGTACACGAAGTGCATCCAGTTTTTGTCGTAGCCCTCTCAACTTTTTAACACATGCTATGTGGGTGAAATGATGATAGCATGCCAACTTTCAACATTTGCAGAGTTCATTTGTAGTGCTTTTCAATTTCAGGGTCAACTAGCTCAAAAAAATAAGTAAATGCACGAAGAATACCAAATGAAGTCAGAAATTGTTGAAATTTTGTGATGTGCCTTAGAATGGTGCATTTTGAACGCACAAAAAGTATGGAGTTCAAATAAGTTCCAAAAATTGAAATCCCTTTGTAAGAGATGAGTTCTCGTTCGAAACCGTGATACTTCGAGAGAGATTGTCCGTTTTGTACACGAACTGCATCCAGTTTTTCTCGTAGCCCTCTCAACTTTTTAACACATGCTATGCGGGTGAAATGATGATAGCATGCCAACTTTCAACATTTTCACAGTTCATTTGTAGTGCTTTTCAATTTCAGGGTCAACTAGCTCAAAAAAAAGAAGTAAATGCACGAAGAATACCAAATGAAGTCAGAAATTGTTGAAATTTTGTGATGTGCCTTAGAATGGTGCATTTTGAACACACAAAAAGTATGGAGTTCAAATAAGTTCAAAAAAATGAAATCCCTTTGTAAGAGATGAGTTCTCGTTCGAAACCCTGATACTTGGAGAGAGATTGTCCGTTTTGTACACGAAGTGCATCCAGTTTTTGTCGTAGCCCTGTCAACTTTTTAACAAATGCTATGTGTGTGAAATGATGATAGCATGCCAACTTTCAACATTTTCACAGTTCATTTGTAGTGCTTTTCAATTTAAGGGTCAACTAGCTCAAAAAAAAAAAGTAAATGCACGAAGAATACCAAATGAAGTCAGAAATTGTTGAAATTTTGTGATGTGCCTTAGAATGGTGCATTTTGAACACACAAAAAGTATGGAGTTAAAATAAGTTCAAAAAATGAAATCCGTTTGTAAGAGATGAGTTCTCGTTCGAAACCCTTATACTTCGAGAGAGATTGTCCGTTTTGTACACGAACTGCATCCAGTTTTTGTCGTTGCCCTCTCAACTTTTTAACTCGTGCTATGTGGGTGAAATGATGATAGCATGCCAACTTTCAACATTTTTAGAGTTCATTTGTAGTGCTTTTCAATTTCAGGGTCAACTAGCTCAAAAAAAAATAAGTAAATGCACGAAGAATACCAAATGAAGTGAGAAATTGTTGAAATTTTGTGATGTGCCTTAGAATGGTGCATTTTTAACGCACAAAAACTATGGAGTTCAAATAAGTTCCTAAAAATGAAATCCCTTTGTAAGAGATGAGTTCTCGTTCGAAACCCTCATACTTCGAGAGAGATTGTCCGTTTTGTACACGAACTGCATCCAGTTTTTGTCGTTGCCCTCTCAACTTTTTAACACATGCTATGAGGGTGAAATGATGATAGCATGCCAACTTTCAACATTTACAGAGTTCATTTGTAGTGCTTTTCAATTTCAGGGTCAACTAGCTCAAAAAAAAAAGTAAATGCACGAAGAATACCAAATGAAGTCAGAAATTGTTGAAATTTTGTGATGTGCCTTAGAATGGTGCATTTTGAACGCACAAAAAGTATGGAGTTCAAATAAGTTCTCAAATATGCAAAAAGAGTTTTTAATAAACATAGTTTTTAATTGAAAATAACAAAATAGATAATAGTTTGGATAGTCAAAATAATTACTTTTGAAAATAGAAAATAGTTTTGCATTATTTATTCAATTTCAAACACTTTTCATTATCATAGTTTTGTCAAATTCTCAAATATGCAAAAAGAATTTTTAATAAACATAGTTTTTAATTGAAAATAACAAAATAGATAATAGTTTGGATAGTCAAAATTATTAATTATGAAAATAGAAAATAGTTTTGCATTATTTATTCAATTTCAAACACTTTCCATTATCATATTTTTGTCAAATTCTCAAATATGCAAAAAGAATTTTTAATAAACATAGTTTTTAATTGAAAATAACAAACTAGATAATAGTTTGGATAGTCAAAATTATTAATTATGAAAATAGAAAAAAATTGAAACTATATTCGAAATCATAGAGAAAATTCAATCTAAATTCTCATTTGAATTTAGATTGAATTTTCTCTATAATTTCAAATATAGTTTCAATTTTCAGTGAGTTTAGGCCCGTAAGCCTGCTTTAGAGAGGAGCTCGATGGAGAAGCTGCGACGTGGCTTATAAACAAGTGTTAGTCCCCCTCGCCGGGCGAGGTGGGACTAAACTTATCGTGCAGCCGAGGAGGGGCTTTAGTCCCGGGTGGAGCCACGCCCCGGGACTACAGACCCCCTTTAGTCCCGGTTGGAGCAACGCCCCGGGAATAAAGACCCCTTTTCGGCAGGCGAGGAGGCGGGAAACGAGGGGCTTTAGTCCCGGGCCATGGCTCCACCCGGGACTAAAGGGGGTCTTTGGTCCCGGTTCGAGCCACGTACCGGGACTAAAGATCCACCAATATAAGCGGGACTTCGAAAAATTCCAACCCAAATCATCCATTTCTCTTCTTCCTCTCGTTCTCCTGCCCGGCGCGGCACAGCGACGAACTCGACGATGCCGTCAGGCTGCCCGACGTCCTGCTCGCCACCGCCTGCCGTCCTCCTCGCCGTCGCCGTCGTCCTCGTCGCCGCCGCCGTCCTCCTCGCCGCGCGCCGCCGTCCTCCTCGCCGCGCGCCGCCGTCACCTCCGGTCGGTAAGCCCCCCGCCCCCTCCTCCCCAACACTCCGGCCAGTAGAAGAAAAGAAGAAAAAGGAGAATAAAAGAAGAAAAATGAGAAGAAAAGAAGAAAAAGAAAAAGATTTTTTTTGTCATTTAATTCCTATTGTTATTAGGTTTGTGCTAGATTATTATGGTTAGTAATATTTAGAATTAGGTTAGGGTTACAAGAAGAAGAAATATGAACAAAAATAAGAAAATAAGATTACGAAAAATGAAAATAAGAAGAGGAGGAGAAGAAAAGAAGAAAAAGGAGAATAAGAAGAGGAGGAGAGGAGAAGAAGAGGAAAAATAGAAGAAGAGGAGAAGTAGAAGAAGAGACAAATTAGAAGAGGAGGAGAGAATAAGTAGAAGAAGAGAAGAGGAGAAGTACTATAAGAAGAGGAGAAGTAGAAGTAGAAGAAGAAGTAGAAGAAGAGGAGAAATAGAAGAAGATGAAAAATTAGTTTAGGGTTACAAGAAGAAGAAGTATTTTTTTTGTCATTTAATTTTGCTATTGTATAGTGTATATGCTTCAGTGTTAATAGTGTTTCTTAGATTATTGCCTATCCCGCATCCTCGTCGTCGACTCGGCGGAGGACACCTACTATATGTATGATAGTATTCGAGGAGTATTAGTGATAATATTCGACGATGTATGGACAAAAGAGATGATGTATTAGCTTATAATTGATTGCATGCTAATTTGAATACTACTTTATTTTACGATTTGGTTTTGCTTATTGAATGCTCAAATTGGAAAAGTACTCCTACTTTGAATACTATGCAGAAATCTAGGAGTCCCGGGTGGAGCCACGACCCGGGACTAAAGTTGTTTTGGAACGGAGTTCCTCATAGAATAATTATTTTTTGGTACAAAGGTTAAGAGAATCCGTTTTTTGCAGAACTATGGATCCACATATCAGGAACCTCGAAGAGGAAGAACTTCTCGAAGATATAATCAAAGACGGCCCCGACGTTGAACCAGCTGAATCTCCATCGTCATATCTAAACCACGACGTTGGAATGGAGGTCGAGCGACACGAAGATGAAGCCGATGTGGCAGGAGATAGGTCCAATGACGGAGAAGGTGATAGCTCCACTGATGGAGAAGCCGGTGAAGAAATAATTAAGTCCGGCGAGGTTTACATATGAAGTTCGACAATCACTTGTAATATGTGATAAATATTGGAGATAGCTCTATATTGTATACATATACATTCATTTGACGAATGTTTCTCCCTCTTAGGCCTCCACATCGAGCAAAACTACGAAACGAGGCCCGACTAGAAAGTTGGATGCACGGACGCATTACACCTTTGAGGTGATATTTCCTACGGGCGAACCCAAGCTTCCTAAGAATTCTGCTGACACATTCAAGAAGCAATGCGGAGTTCTCGTTAGGGATCACGTCCCGATCAGCGTTCGGGAGTGGAACAAGCGCAAAGGGGCAGCCGATAGTGACTATGTCGCCGAAAGGTACAAAGATATTCTTTGGAATGATCTCATGTCACATTTCAACCTGCCAGAATGTGAGAATGAAGACACCGCAGACAAACTGAGGGCCAAAGTCAAGCAGTGGACTCTGAAGAAGATGGCTGAACGGTTCCATAGCTGGAAGAAGTAGCTATGGAAAAACTATCTGAAGACAAAGAAAGTGCCAGTATTCGAGGGGTATCTAGCCAAGCAGGCGAATCACTGGAAGGCATTTCAAGAGTACAAGGAGTCAGAAGATGCCCAGGCATTATCAGAGAAGAACAAGATAAATGCCGACAAGAAGAAATATCACCACAAGCTGGGGCCAGGGGGCTATGAGACTGCCATCCCAAAGTGGGATAAGAAAGAGCAAGATCTGATAGATAAAGGCATCGTACCTGAACCACTCCGTGATGAGTAGGAATTGAGAGCAAGAAATTGGTTCCTTGCACATGGTGGGTCGTACAACGAAAAAACAGGTGACCTCATTTGCAATGATGGTCTTAGGATACCGAAGGAGAATTGGAAAAGGAGAGTGAAAGAAATTAAGGAGGGAAAAAGAAATTTCACTGCAGATAGAGATAAAGATTTTCTCACACTGGTCCTCGGCAATGACGAACATGGAGGACGAACGCGAGGCTCCGGTCCTTCTTACCCGTGGTGGCTTGGGTTTGCCAGAGACCAACACACTTACAGAAGCCGAGAGAGAGCAAAGAAGCGGTAGCAGGATGAGGAGAATGACAAGTTCAACCAGTTGCTTGCCAGGATTAACGAGCAACAGAAGCAGATTGATGAGCTTAGAGGAGTACCGCGCCAGGAAGATCCTGCACTTGATATTACCGGCGCCCCATCTAAGTGGAAAAGCAGCGTGGCTGAATCTGAGGCCCCGCCCGACGATGCACGAAGAATGATAGAGGGCGGTCCCGGCTACCCCGTGGATGGAATCAAGGAGTCAACATCATGTGAACTCCATCAGAAATTCAAGAACATATCCATGAAGGTGGCTGTCGGACAAGCTTTACCTTCTGGCCCTGATGCACGCTGGCATGGCCGTGAGATTCCAGCTGGCTTTGCTAAAGTCGGGGTGGATGAAATCATGACGGGGTTTAATGATATGGAGCTGGACATAGCTGGACCCGAAGATTAGAGGACACTCGGAGAAGTACTCGGTGGAGTCATCCTATGGGACAAGAACTACATCAAGCTTCCAGGCTCGGCCCCAAGGACAACACTGTCACATCCCTAACCCTTAAGCAAGATAGCATTGTGCTCATGTCTTCTTTGCATTTGCATCTAAGAAGTTTCAACAAAAACAATAAAGTGGCAAAGGAAAAACTCAAAACCCTAGCCACCATTTCAATTAAAGGAAATCTCAAACTAGTTCAAATCAATGAACCCAGCCGATTTTTGTTTTGTTTTGGAGATGAATTAATTAGCAAAACAATAATTAGCAAAACCGAAAAACAAAAACAGAAAAAAAAGGAAAAACCTTACCTGTCGCCTAAGCCTGGCCCGGCCGATCTCCCCGCTCGTCCCCTCCCTCGCGCCAGTAGGCAGCAGGAGGTGGCCGCCGCCCCCTCCGGCGCGGCCACGCACCTGCGTGTCTGCCTGGCCGCCGCCTCGCGCTGGCGACGACGGGGATAAGCTCCCTAGAGCCTCCCCTATCCATTCCCCGCCTCGGTTCTCCTCCTCCTCCCGGATCTCCTCCTCCTCCTTGCTGCCGCCATCAGAGCCGAGCTCGAGCTCGAGCTGCCCGTGCCCCTGGCCATAGGTTTCCCTCCCAGAGCACGCCATTAGCTCCGCCTCGTCGCCCTGGTCATCTCTGCAGAAGCCGAAGCTTCCTCGAGCCCTGCAACGCCCGCAACGCCGTCGTCTTCCACCTCCGGCCGCCGGACGTCTCCCGTCGATTCGTCGCCCCCAAGCCTTCCCCGAGCCGTCTAAGCTCTGCTCTGCACTCCCCGTGAGCATGCGGTCGTTTCACCTAAGTTTTCCCCCTCGATCCCCTCCTCTAGCCCTAGTTTCACCGGAGCCCGACGAGGACTGCCGCTCCGGCTCGTCGCCGACACCTCTTCCGGCGACCCTAGCCTCCCCAGTTGGTCCTGCCAGATCGGCCACTTCGCGAGCATGCTGTAGCTGCCAACCGCGTGCGTTTTGGTGCTATGCAGCGCCGTCTAGGTCGCCTCGGCGAGCCCTCCGCTGCGGGTCTGGTCGCCGGCGACCACCCTCCGGTGGGTGTCGACGTGGCCGACCATTAGGGCGTAATAGCCCTCCCCTCAGTCGCTGCCAGAGGGCCCCACGCCTGGTCAAACCCCAATTAGGGGCTGGTCAGCGCGGGATTAGTCCCAGAGAGGCTGACCAGTGGGGCCCCCCTGTCAGGTTTGACCTGAACAGGTCGGCTGACCTGCTGACGTCAGCCTGATGCAAAAAATAGAATTTCCAGTATAAAACAAATTCAGGAAATTGCTAAAATTTGTAAAAATCATAGAAATTAATCTCTAACTCCAATGAAAATAATTTATATATGAAAAAGTATCAGAAAACTTCAAGGATTCTGATTATGCTATTTTCAACCATGTTTAAAAAAGGTACAGAACCCTAAATTGTGGAATAAGGAATAATTCAATTCCTTTAACAACTTTATAAATGGAATTTGCAAAAATATTCAAATTTCGTTATATATGCAATGATCACACTGCCCTAATTACAAATCAGTACCATAACATGACATTTCATGCATGTTAACATCAAGTTGATCTGAGCATCAGGTCGAATCAATTAAACCGGTATCCGAGAATACCCCGTTTGAATTGCTATTCGAATGTGATTCAAATCAACTCTAAACCTAATACATGTTGAAAATAATAAATTATCACCTTGCATTCTCATGCCATGCTCATGCATCATTTTGAGTGCATATGATTGTTATTGAATGTTGCCATTCATTTCGGTAGGCTCCGCACCCCCGGATTCCATCGAATATCCGTCCGACGGATATCGTTCCTCCTCTGAGCAACAAGGCAAGCAACCCCTTTGATCATTCTGATAACTCCCATGTTCTTGCTCCTGCACCTATTTATTGCATTAGGATCAAATGCTTCAACTGCTTTTGCCACGATAGTTGGACCCACTTCCTTTGCATGACTTAACCTTGTCAGAGTAAATAGCCGAACCTTGCAACCTAGCATACCTGGTAGTTGCTTGAGCTATGATGTTCCTTATCCTGCTATGCATGCTATGCTTAGAGTTGTGTATGGTCTGTCATCTAGGAGATGAACAGAAATGTGGAATGTGTTCGGTGAGCAATGGTTGTGTGTTGAACTTGATTTGGTAAAGGTACCAGTGAAAGGTTGTGTAGGAGTACATGGCGGGTTGTTTCATTGGAACCGTCCTTAGGAACTGTGTTCCGTGTATGTAATCCAAGACTAGATACTACCACATGCTAGGCCCTGAAATATGACCCCGCTCGGCCTATTAATCGCGTAGTACTCGGTCCAGGAGTTGCAAGTAGTTTCTGGTGTTTATAGTAATGCTGGAGGCCGTGCATGGTGCTGACCTGAGAGGTGGACCGTGATGCGGTAGGCAGTGGCATGGTGTACCAAGTGGCACCCGTATGGTGGGCTTGGGAACCCTACGCACATCGTTTGAGGCCGTGGCAGAAACCTCGGCCGGACTTGCGTACGGGTTACTCTCAGATAGGCGATAAACCTGGACTAGGTACTAGTGTGGTTAACGGTCGTGGCCGACTCCCTCGCTGGGCTTCCGCTTGAAGGTTGCCGAGGTGCATGACGTGCACATGGCGATAAGTGGCGAAAGCGTGTGTGACAAAGTACACCCCTGCAGGGTTATGATCTATTCGAATAGCCGCGTCCGCGGATATGGACTACTTGGAGACATATGTTGTTCATAGATAACTTCAATGGCTACTCATAAAATTGTCAAGATAAGTGTGAGTTTCGTGGACGGCATTTCCGTATGGAGACGGAATGATTCCACGATAGTGTATTGTTGTGGTGTTAGTGGACTCGTGTGCGAGAAATCAAGTTGTCAAAACTAATTTCACAATGCAAGTGGTCTAGCCACGAGTCAAATGCTGGCTTTCCGCATGAAACCCCCACAATACTCTTTGATACCTTGCATGAGTAGTTAGTTCTCCTAAAGTCTTGCTGAGTACCTTCGTACTCATGTTTGCTTAATAAATGTTGCAGAGGTTGCTAATGACCCTAATGGAGGGTTCTTCGTAGACATTGACGACGACGAGTAGCTGGTGTCCCAGCTACGATCTGGCCCTACGTCGGCTGTGTAGTATAGTCAGGCCATGTGCCTTCTAGTTGCCCTGTCTGTACCCACACAGTTTATAACTCTTCCGCTGGCTTGTATTTGTATGACTGCTATTATGGGTCGAGAGACCTTAATGTGTAATATTACGCGTGTGGCTCTTCCGAGCCTCTTAAATAAAGGTTGTATGTTTATGGTTATGTTGTGATGCCATCGATGTATCTATACATATCGGTATGCCATGCGTACGTGTGTCTTACTTGATATGTATGGGGTTCGAATACCTAGTCGTGAACTTTAGTAGCACTCCTTACAAGGAAATGCCCCTTTGTGATCCAACGAGCCTTGGTAGTCCGCTACTGCTCCGGACACATTGGTTGACCGGCATGTGTCCTTCTTAGCTGCTGTGTGTTTCCTCTTTGGGGAAATGTCACGCGGTGTAATGGAGTCCTTGTAGCTTGCTACGACTCGTCTACGTTCGCTGATGACCGACACCTGCTTTGTTGGGTCATGTATGCCTGTTCTTGTGCGGAACTGCCACTTTGGTTTATGACTAGACATGTCGATCCGGGTTCTTTGACATTGGATTGCTAGCGACACCTATCGCATACCTGAGTCAAAAGACGCAAACGGTCCCGGCTAAGGTAAGGCTGCAGCCGTGGAGTTAACCGTGCGTGAGACCACAAAGAGATGCGATGTGTTACAGGTTGGATTCCTATGGCTTAGGATCAGGGTCCCGACAACGTTGGTATCAGAGTCTGACTGACTGTAGGATTACTAAGCCAAACTGGTCGAAGTTGAGTCTAGAATTTCTTAGTTATATATAAGGGAATTATTTGTGGAAGGGAACGTAACACTCATGTTCTCCTCTCAAGATATTCTATCCTGGTCGTCCTCGTCTTTTCTGCGGGAATTAAGGACTAGGTTACTCATCTTCTCCTAGGCTCGTGTTTCCGATCGACAGCTTATAGGACTACGGGTTGAGAGATATTGGGTTTGTTTTACTCCTAGGAAGCAGGAAGTACGTTTGGTGACCAGAGAGTTGAACTTGATAGTTGAGTGGTTACGCTATTCCATTTTGGGTTGTCTCAAATTTGTTTTGAGCATTTACAGCCGTTATGCTGCCCAATTTTGCATTCAGAGCTCTAATGCTTTTGCATTACTCTCTATTTACAGATGCCTGGCCGCCCTTCTCGTCAGGTGGTACGTCTGACCAGGTGCATTGATGTGCCGGGTCATACGGCCATGCTGGTCAGGGTGATATCGGTGTGCGGCTACCGCTGGTACCCCGAGTACACAGTGGAGGAACAGTACCGAGACTTCAACCAGAGCCAGTACATCTGCACTGTTAGGGTATTTCTAGACTACCCTGGAGCTGAGGAGCCAATCCATTGGTCCTATGGGTTGGGACTCACTGTTGACATGGCAGTACAAGATGCTGCCTATTCAATGCTGACTATTATGAGAGCGAGACATGCACTGCTGCAGAATTCAGAGTTCTGCTATGTTCCGGCCTCTCAGCCTGGTGAAGAGGGATACCTCAGTGGAGTCTATTTTGATTCTTCTATGGAGGATCCACTTCTGCAGTCCACTGTTGAGATGCTAGAGAACAGAGACAGGGATGCTCGTGCTCTCCGCATGGAGCTTTATGCTACCCGTGCCCGTCTGTGGACAGCTTTGACACAGCTGGCACCGGTAGTCCAGACAGGGTATGGAGAGATGGAGATGCTGAACCCTGTTAGGACCCATCTTTCGGCTCACGTTGACTAGCCAGCTATAGGAGGAGTCACACCTCTTCGGGGACCCCTCTTACCACCAGTCAGGGGACCAAGGCCACATCTGTGCCCTTATGGATCCCAGGGATCTCAGGCTAGAGTGTTTCCTGATCCGCAGGTTGAGCTTCCAGGTCATGGAGGTAATCTCTATGAGATGTTCTATGCGGATGCGTGAGCTATGAGCGGCAGGATAGTATGGTAGTAGCCGTACGTTCACAGTCCTGCGTGACTTGTGAAGTATGGTAGTAATGTGAAACGAATTCCGGAGGCCTAGATAAATAATGTATAGGAAGCTTGTAAGCCTCTGGTGAGTAGTTGCACCATTTCAGTAGTTTCCTCTTCGGGTAAGTTTTTACTGAACTATGTAAGGGTGTGTATGAACCATGGTATATATATAGCAGTTGCTTGTTACCATGTTGTTCGGATATTCATTTCCGCATTCCGTGTGTTCAGTACATTCTTAATCCATAGCTAGTATTGATATGATATTGGTCTAAGCTATGAGTTTGTTTGTCAGGATGGTGTTCACCAGGTTGAACCGTGCCCCTGCTCATGAGCAAGGTGAGGGTAGTCAAGCGTCGTAGGAAGATCTGCCTCACCCACCTTCTCTGGTAGAAGTGATGCTTGAGGCAGAAAGAAACAAAAGGGAGACCAACCGACTGCTAGAGCGTATTGAGCAGAATACGGCTCGACAGCCTAGGAATGCTGCAGTGTCCCTCAATGACTTTGTGAAGCTGAATCCTCCAAAGTTTCATCATTCCGTCAATCCCCTTGACGCTGATGACTGGTTGTGCAGCATCTCACGCAAGATTCGCTCGGCGAATGTGTCTGAGGCCGACAAGGTGACATTTGCGGCGTATTTCCTAGAGGGACCCGCCAATCTGTGGTGGGAGAATTTTGAAGCTATGCGTCCCGCTGAACCAGTGGCCACATGGGCAGACTTCAGTGCAGCCTTTCGTCTGCACCATATTCCAGAGGGCCTGATAGACAGAAAGAGAGAGGAGTTCTGTGCCTTCACTCAGGGAAAGTTGTCTGTGGATGCCTATAGCCGCGAGTTCGGTAACCTCGCCCGCTATGCAACAGAGGAGGTGTCTACTGATGCCAAGAAGCAAGCAAGATTCCGTAAGGGTCTGAGCCCTGAGCTCCGTCGAGACCTGCGCCTCCATGAGTGTGCAAGTTTTCAAGCCCTGGTCAACAAAGCGATCAGTGCGGAGACTGGTCATTCTGACTTCGAAGCCACAAGGAAGCACTCCCGTGACTTTGGCTCATCTTCTGGTTCCGCGTTTCCAAAACGCAGGCTGTGGGTTCCAAACAGTTCTCTGCCGCCAAGATACACTCCGAGACCATCCTACATGGCGCCTCAGACGAAACAGGCCAACCCTCCAGCAAAAGCTTATGCTGGTCCAGCTAGCAATGCTGCACCACGTGCCAACCAGGTGATATGCTACAAGTGTGGGGAACCAGGTCATTATTCCCGTGAGTGTCCTCAGAATGTGGTTGCCAAGCAACTTGGAAAGTCCGTCGGGCAAGCCAAGTCGGGCAAAGCTTATTATGTGAAGCCTACTCCTGCACGTGGCCGTGTGAACTATGTGTCAGCAGAAGAAGCTGCAGAGGATCCCGACGTCATGCTGGGTACGCTTCTTGTTAATCATCACCCAGCGTCTGTTCTCTTTGACACTGGGTCTTCTCATTCCTTCATTTCAGAAAGCTATGCACAGTTGCATAACATGTCATTTTGTGATATGCCAATCCCATTGGTTGTCCAAACCCCTGGTAGTAAATGGCAAACCTCTAGGATAACCTATGATAATGAAATTCTAGTAGACAGGCTAGTTTTTCTAGCCTCATTGATAGCATTGAAATCTTTTGATATTAATATCATCTTGGGCATGGACTGGATGTCAGCTCACTATGCCAAGATTGATACTCACTCTAGAAATGTCCAGCTTACCCATCCCTCGGGTGAGATGGTAAATGTCTCTACTCGAGTTGCCAAATGCCAGCTCTATTCCTTAAATGCCAACCCTCTTCCGGAACTTGAAGACATTCCGGTAGTCCGTGACTTCCCGGATGTTTTTCCAGAGGAACTGCCAGGAATTCCACCTGACAGAGATGTAGAGTTTGTGATAGATCTTGTTCCGGGAACTGTTCCAATAGCCAGAAGACCTTATAAGATGGCACCCCTGGAGCTAGCCGAACTTAAGAAGCAACTAGATGAGGCCTTGAACAAGGGTTTCATTCGTCCTAGCTCTTCTCCTTGGGCTTGTCCCGTCCTCTTCGTCAAGAAGAAAGACGGAACGGATCGGATGGTTGTAGATTACCGACCAGTTAACCTGGTCACCATTAAGAACAAGTATCCGCTCCCCAGGATCAACGATCTGTACCATCAGCTCGCTGGATCCTTAGTCTTCTCCAAAATGGATTTGAGGTTGGGATACCATCAAATCAAGATTAAGAACGGGGACATTCCAAAAAAGGCTTTTGTTACTCTTCATGGCCAATATGAGTACACCGTTATGTCCTTCGGTTTAACCAATGCCCCAGCCACCTTCTCTCGGCTGATGAATTCAATCTTCATGGAGTATTTGGATAAATTCGTCATGGTATACCTCGATGATATTCTCATCTACTCGAAGAATGAACAAGAACATGCCGAGCATCTAAGCCTGGTATTGATGAAACTTCGAGAGCATCGCCTTTATGCCAAATTTTCAAAATGTGAATTCTGGTTACCAGAAGTGACCTATCTAGGCCACGTAATCTCTGGTAAGGGTATTGCTGTCAATCCCGAGAGAGTTCAAGCTGTCCTTGATTGGACTCAACCTGAATCGGTTATGCAAGTTAGGAGTTTTCTGGGTCTAGCGAGCTATTGTCGCCGCTTTGTCGAGAATTTCTCCAAGGTTGCAAAGCCTCTAACTGAACTCCTCAAGAAAGATAAAAAGTTCGAGTGGACACCACAGTGGGAGCATAGTTTTCAGGAGCTGAAAAGACGCCTGACTTCCGCACCTGTGTTGCTACCACCCGATTTTTCTAAGGACTTTGTTATCTATTGCGACGCCTCGCAACAAGGATTAGGTTGTATTCTCATGCAAGATCGTCATGTGATCGCATACGCATCTCGACAGTTGCGTCCACATGAGGATAATTATCCCACACATGACCTTGAGCTTGCAGCTGTGGTCCATGCACTAAAAACCTGGCGACATTACCTTTTGGGTAATCGTTGCGAAATATTCACTGATCACCAAAGTCTGAAATATATCTTCACCCAGCCGGATTTGAATCTCAGGCAAAGACGGTGGGTTGAGTTGATCTCGGATTACGACTTAGGGATAACTTACACCCCGGGGAAGGCCAATGTTATGGCCGATGCACTAAGTCGTAAATCTTATTGTAACAATTTGATGCTACAACAAGGTCAACCACATCTCCATGAGGACTTTCGGAAGTTGAATTTTCATATTGTTCCTCAAGGATTCCTTTCTACCCTCGTGGCGAAGCCTACTCTTAAGGATCAAATTATAGCTGGCCAAAAGCTTGACAAGGGTATATCACGGATCAAGGAGAATATTTTTAGCGGAAACGCTAAAGAATTTTCCATGAATGATCAAGGTGTGGTGTTCTTCCAGAATCGTTTAGTGGTTCCTAAGAACCCACATCTAAAGCAGTTAATCCTTAAGGAGGCTCATGATTCCCCTCTCACTATTCATCCCGGTAGTACTAAGATGTATCAGGACCTACGCCAGAGGTTCTGGTGGACTAGGATGAAGAGAGAAATTGCTGAGTTCGTTGCTAACTGCGACATTTGCCGCCGAGTTAAGGCAGAACATCAAAGGCCTGCTGGTACCCTTCAACCTTTAGCTATTCCTGAATGGAAATGGGATAAAGTTTGCATGGATTTCATTACCGGATTTCCCAAGACCAAGAAAGGAAATAATGCTATCTTTGTGGTCATTGACCGTCTTTCCAAAGTGGCTCATTTTCTTCCTGTTCGTGAGAGTATAACAGCTAGCCAGCTAGCAGAGTTATATATCTCTCGAATAGTGTCTCTTCATGGTGTTCCCCTGGAAATTAACTCGGACCGTGGAAGTATCTTTACTTCTCGCTTCTGTGAAAGTTTTCGAAATGCCATGGGGACTCACTTATCTTTTAGCACTGCTTTCCATCCTCAATCAAGTGGTCAAGTAGAAAGAGTAAATCAAATCCTAGAAGATATGCTCCGAGCTTGTGTTATTTCGTTCGGTATGAATTGGGAGGAGTGCCTTCCATTCGCCGAATTCGCTTATAACAATAGTTATCAATCAAGCTTGGGCAAAGCCCCTTTTGAAGTTCTCTATGGACGAAGATGTCGAACCCCTCTTAATTGGTCAGAAACCGGAGAGAGGCAACTCTTTGGCCCGGACATGATCCAGGATGCAGAACAGCAGGTTCGCATTATTTGTGAAAAGTTGAAAACAGCCCAGTCTCGTCAAAAGAGCCAATATGATCGTCATCATAAGGCTGTGACCTTTGAAGTTGACGAGAAGGCTTACCTTCGGGTTACACCTTTGAAGGGTACCCATCGATTCGGTATCAAGGGCAAATTGGCTCCTCGTTACATTGGTCCTTTTCGCATTCTTGCCAAACGAGGAGAAGTTGCCTACCAGTTGGAACTTCCTCCGCATCTTTCCAAGGTTCATGATGTTTTCCACGTCTCGCAACTCAGGCCTTGCTTTTCGGATCCTATCCGTGAAGTGGACCACGAAACGCTTGATCTACAAGATAACCTTTCTTACCGAGAATACCCCGTGCGTATTCTTGATCAAGTTGAGCGTACCACTCGACGTCGAAACCTCAAGTTTCTTAAAGTTCAATGGTCAAATCATTCTGAAAAAGAGGCAACTTGGGAAAGAGAGGATCGTCTCCGACTCGAATATCCTGCGTTATTCCCGACGACTTCCAAATCTCGGGACGAGATTCTTTTGAGTGGGGGTGAGTTGTCACATCCCTAACCCTTAAGCAAGATAGCATTGTCCTCATGTCTTCTTTGCATTTGCATCTAAGAAGTTTCAACAAAAACAATAAAGTGGCAAAGGAAAAACTCAAAACCCTAGCCACCATTTCAATTAAAGGAAATCTCAAACTAGTTCAAAATCAATGAACCCAAAATGGCCTCAAGAAATGTTCAAACTTTCTGATAAATCATGAAAGTAAATGAGCATTGGAGAAAACTATTTTCTTGACACTTTAAGCATTTTAAATAAATGCAAAAGCCACTGGTTTCAAATTTAAAAATTGAAATCACAAACTATAATTTTCCAAAAATGTTGAAAACCTTGGAAATGAGTGGGGATATTATAACAAATATTTCAGGAGGTCTAAAATAGTTTTTACTTTTTTTTGGAGCTGAATTAATTAGCAAAACAATAATTAGCAAAACCGAAAAACAAAAACAGAAAAAAAAGGAAAAACCTTACCTGTCGCCTAAGCCTAGCCCGGCCGATCTCCCCGCTCGTCCCCTCCCTCGCGCCAGTAGGCAGCAGGAGGTGGCCGCCACCCCCTCCGGCGCGGCCACGCACCTGCGTGTCTGCCTAGCCGCCGCCTCGCGCTGGCGACGACGGGGATAAGCTCCCTAGAGCCTCCCCTATCCATTCCCCGGCTCGGTTCTCCTCCTCCTCCCGGATCTCCTCCTCCTCCTTGCTGCCGCCATTAGAGCCGAGCTCGAGCTCGAGCTGCCCGTGCCCCTGGCCATAGGTTTCCCTCCCACAGCACGCCATTAGCTCCGCCTCGTCGCCCTGGTCATCTCTGCAGAAGCCGAAGCTTCCTCGAGCCCTGCAACGCCCGCAACGCCGTCGTCTTCCACCTCCGGCCGCCGGACGTCTCCCGTCGATTCGTCGCCCCCAAGCCTTCCCCGAGCCGTCTAAGCTCTGCTCTGCACTCCCCGTGAGCATGCGGTCATTTCCCCTAAGTTTTCCCCCTCGATCCCCTCCTCTAGCCCTAGTTTCACCGGAGCCCGACGAGGACCGCCGCTCCGGCTCATCGCCGATGCCTCTTCCGTCGACACTAGCCTCCCCAGTTGGTCCTGCCAGATCGGCCACTTCGCGAGCATGTTGTAGCTGCCAACCGCGTGTGTTTTGGTGCTGTGCAGCGCCGTCTAGGTCGCCTCCAGCGAGCCCTCCGCCGCGGGTCTGGTCGCCGGCGACCACCCTCCGGTGGGCGTCGACGTGGCCGACCATTAGGGCGTAATCGCCCTCCCCTCAGTCGCTGCCAGAGAGCCCCAACTTTCTGATTAGTCCCAGAGAGGCTGACCAGTGGGGCCCCCCTGTCAGGTTTGACCTGAACAGGTCGGCTGACCTGCTGACGTCAGCCTGATGCAATAAATAGAATTTCCAGTATAGAACTAATTCAGGAAATTGCTAAAATTTGTAAAAATCATAGAAATTAATCTGTAACTCCAATGAAAATAATTTATATATGAAAAAGTATCAGAAAAATTCAAGGATTCTAATTATGCTATTTTCAACCATGTTTAAAAAAGTTACAGAACCCTAAATTGTGGAATAAGGAATAATTCAATTCCTTTAACCACTTTATAAATGGAATTTGCAAAAATATTCAAATTTCATTATATATGCAATGATTACACTGCCCTAATTACAAATCAGTACCATAACATGACATTTCATGCATGTTAACATCAAGTTGATCTGAGCATCAGGTCGAATCAATTAAACCGGTATCCGAGAATACCCCGTTTGAATTGCTATTCGAATGTGATTCAAATCAACTCTAAACCTAATACATGTTGAAAATAATAAATTATCACCTTGCATTCTCATGCCATGCTCATGCATCATTTTGAGTGCATATGATTGTTATTGAATGTTGCCATTCATTTCGGTAGGCTCCGGACCCCCGGATTCCACCGAATATCCGTCCGACGGATATCGTTCCTCCTTTGAGCAACAAGGCAAGCAACCCCTTTGATCATTACGATAACTCCCATGTTCTTGCTCCTGCACCTATTTATTGCATTAGGATCAAATGCTTCAACTGCTTTTGCCACGATAGTTGGACCCACTTCCTTTGCATGACTTAACCTTGTCACAGTAAATAGCCGAACCTTGCAACCTAGCATACCTGGTAGTTGCTTGAGCTATGATGTGCCTTATCCTGCTATGCATGCTATGCTTAGAGTTGTGTATGGTCTGTCATCTGGGAGATGAACAGAAATGTGGAA
This sequence comes from Hordeum vulgare subsp. vulgare, assembly GCF_904849725.1. Classification (NCBI taxonomy): domain Eukaryota; kingdom Viridiplantae; phylum Streptophyta; class Magnoliopsida; order Poales; family Poaceae; genus Hordeum; species Hordeum vulgare. Next base: position 283,177,909 of record NC_058524.1, on the reverse strand, counting down.
TGTGTTCGGTGAGCAAAGGTTGTGTGTTGAACTTGATTTGGTAAAGGTACCGGTGAAAGGCTGTGTAGGAGTACATGGCGGGTTGTTTCGTTGGAACCGTCCTTAGGAACTGAGTTCCGTGTATGTAATCCAAGACTAGATACTACCACATGCTGGGCCCTGAAATATGACCCCGCTCGGCCTATTAATCGCGTAGTACTCGGTCCAGGAGTTGCAAGTAGTTTCTGGTGTTTATAGTAATGCTGGAGGCCGTGCATGGTGCTGACCTGAGAGGTGGACCGTGATGCGGTAGGCAGTGGCACGGTGTACCAAGTGGCACCCGGATGGTGGGCTTGGGAACCCTGCGCACATCGTTTGAGGCCGTGGCGGAAACATCGGCCGGACTTCCGTACGGGTTACTCTCACATAGGCGATAAACCTGGACTAGGTACTAGTGTGGTTAACGGTCGTGGCCGACTCCCTCGCTGGGCTTCCGCTTGAAGGTTGCCGAGGTGCATGACGTGCACATGGCGATAAGTGGCGAAAGCGTGTGTGATGAAGTACACCCCTGCAGGGTTATGATCTATTCGAATAGCCGCGTCCGCCGATATGGACTACTTGGAGACATATGTTGTTCATAGATAACTTCAATGGCTACTCATAAAATTGTCAAGATAAGTGTGAGTGTCGTGGACGGCATTTCCGTATGGAGACGGAATGATTCCACGATAGTGTATTGTTGTGGTGTTAGTGGACTCGTGTGCGAGAAATCAAGTTGTCAAAACTAATTTCAAAATGCAAGTGGTCTAGCCACGAGTCAAATGCTGGCTTTCCGCATGAAACCCCACAATACTCTTTGATACCTTGCATGAGTAGCTAGTTCTCCTAAAGTCTTGCTGAGTACCTTCGTACTCATGTTTGCTTAATAAATGTTGCAGAGGTTGCTAATGACCCTAATGGAGGGTTCTTCGTAGACATTGACGACGACGAGTAGCTGGTGTCCCAGCTACGATCTGGCCCTACGTCGGCTCTGTAGTATAGTCAGGCCATGTGCCTTCTAGTTGCCCTGTCTGTACCCACACAGTTTATAACTCTTCCGCTGGCTTGTATCTGTATGACTGCTATTATGGGTCGAGAGACCTTAATGTGTAATATTACGCGTGTGGCTCTTCCGAGCCTCTTAAATAAAGGTTGTATGTTTATGGTTATGTTGTGATGCCATCGATGTATCTATACATATCGGTATGCCATGCGTACATGTTTATTACTTGATATGTATGGGGTTCGAATACCTAGTTGTGAACTTTAGTAGCACTCCTTACAAGGAAATGCCCCTTTGTGATCCAATGAGCCTTGGTAGTCCGCTACTGCTCCGGATACATTGGTTGACCGGCATGTGTCCTTCTTAGCTGTTGTGTCTGTCCTCTTTGGGGAAATGTCACGCGACGTAATGGAGTCCTTGTAGCTTGCTACGACTCGTCTACGTTCGCTGATGACCGACACCTGCTTTGTTGGGTCATGTATGCCTGTTCTTGTGCGGAACTGCCACTTTGGTTTATGACTAGACATGTCGATCCGGGTTCTTTGACATTGGATTGCTAGCGACACCTATCGCATACTTGAGTCAAAAGACGCAAACGGTCCCGGCTAAGGTAAGGCTGCAGCCGTGGAGTTAACCGTGCATGAGACCACAAAGAGATGCGATGTGTTATAGGCTGGATTCCTATGGCTTAGGATCAGGGTCCCGACAAACACCGCCTCCGAGTCGTCGCAGGTCACCTACACCTCCATTACCTCCAAGCCCTCCACATGACGTCGGCCAGCACAACACGAGTCCATCTCGATCACCGCCGCCGGACTTGGGTCGTCCGTCTCCGCCACCGCCCGCACAGGATACTAAGCGGAAGCGTGCCACCAAGAACGCTCCGCCGACGTTTCCTAAGCGGCGGAGCCCCCCAAAGAGCAAACGGTCGCCCCTCCCAAAGGTACCTCATGCTAATCTTCCTATCAGACCTTATGATCGTACCCCCGAGGAAAACGCCAGGATAGCAAAGGAACAACATGATGTGCAGATGAAAAAGAAGGAACCCGAGCCCCGCCCGGAATACACCGAGAAGCAAATAGCATAGGCAAAAGACTTCATAACCCTTCCATCACAGTATGACTTACACTATAAGCCTGATGACTATACACGCACATTGCAGAAGGAAGTGAAAAAGAGCAGCTCACGTGCAAGTGCATGTGGGAGCAAATCAAGTTCAACTACAAGCAAGAAAAAATCAGACGTTCCTCAGCTTGGACAACAGGCCAAACAGTCGATCCCACCCCTCAAGGTGTTAACCGAGAATGTTCCCCCTCCGGTGCGGGGGCAAGCTTTTGAAAGAGCAAAGGAGTTGGCGGCTGAATGTGGTATCTCGGTTGAAGATTTGCTAGCTTCCCAAGATGACAGGATACCCAAGGCTCTGGTAGCCCCTAAGACACAGTTTGTCATGGGAGAGCGTTTGGTCAGCAAAGATGATCTCCCAACAAATATGTGTTACTTGCATCAATGGTACTTAAGTGAATTAAAGAATGGGAGAACGATGATCGTGCTGAGTGTCCCACGGGAGTACTACGGCTGCTCCGAAGAAATCCATATCGACTTTGATGAACTCTTCCAGATGTACAATGGCGACGCCCTCGACAAATCGCTTATGAGTTGCTATTGTCTGTAAGTTTTTCAATTCGTTGTCTACATATAACTTATTTAGTTATTTCAATTCATTGTCTATATATAACTTGTACTCTATTATGCAGAATGAAGATTCTGGATTGTAAAAGTAAGAGCATCCTAAATATTGGGTTTATTGACCCAGATAAAATACATATAGCGACGCTAACTGATAAACCCAAGGAGACGGAGGAAAACCTTCTACGGTTTCTAATAGATCACAATTTCTGTGACCACATACTGTTTCCATACAACTTCAGGTGAGGGTCTTTACTCTGTTGTGTCCATTCACTTATAAGTGTAATTGATAAGTTACTGACACACACACACACATATATATATATATATATGTGCAGCTTCCATTGGATTCTGTTGGATATTCAAATTGATAAGGGAAGAGTTGATGCCTTCGACCCATTATCGAGAGCCTTGGAACAGTTCCAAAGCCTGCAGGACATGCTCCAAGGGTAATTTTAATCATTCTTGTGCTCTATCGGTCTGTTTCGATGATTTTCTGATATATCAATTAATGAAACACTTAGCAAATCATTATCCTTGTCGGGCAGGGTTTGGAAGCGGTTCAAGTGCGTGACTCCCGGTAACTTTCCTGAGAAGCTGACCTTTAGAGCGGCTCAGGTAAGTAGTAGTATGATATACTTCTATTAATTTTCAATACATTTATGATGCTATATTATTATTTTGATTATATATATTCTATTCTCGTAAAGTGGGACTAGCAGCCACGAGGAACGCATCTATGCGGATACTATGTTTGCGAGACCATTCGCACGTTTACCTCTGAGCTCAAGGATCACATATTCGACGTAAGCAATGAACATTCACACCTCTATTTTTACCCGTCATTCTTTGTTATCATGATTGATATTCATATTCATCTTCTCTTCTTAAATAGCACACGGCCATGAGGATGAAGGTCCTACCAGAGCAACGCGCGATTGCTGTTGCAGAGGAGCTTGCAGGATTTCTGAGGACGGAAGCTATAGATGACAAAGGACGATTTAGTGTAGCTAAGGGCCATTACTGATGTTCGTCCATGTAATCAAATACACGGGCTCTAGTCCCGATAATTCAGATCTCCATATAATTGTATATATATGCTCGCTTGTAAGATAAGTTGATCTTATATATATATATATATATTTGCATAATTATTTCTATTTAAATTATACGAAAACTAATTCCCGAACACCAAACGAGGCATCACGTTAATCTCCCGAACACCTAAACCCTAAAACCCAAAAATAATTTCATTCAAAAAAAAACCCAAAAACAGAAAAATTTGAAACTCTTTAGTGCCGGTCCGTGTAACGAGCCGGGACTAAAGGGCGTGCCCCTGGGGCGCTACGAGGCGCCCATGTGGAGCACCTTTAGTCCCGGCTTATAACAGGGCCGGGTCTAAAGGTTAGGCCTTTAGTCCCTTACGGGCCGGGGCTAAAGGCCCCGTCCCCACTAGTGCAACCATCATGGACGTCGAGGGAAGGAGACCTTAGCGCCAATCTTCACAAAAATGGAACCCCACGTTCGCCCCCTTGCTTCTGGGAGGGTCGGGTAGGAGGGAGTCGTGACCCTACGCTGGCGACGAGCTCGAGCAGACTTTGGCTATGGCTGCGGTGGTGCTCTGGGGCCTCGCCCGGACGGTGATCGGAGGGGAGAGGAGGAGGAAAATGGATGGAGGAGGAACCCTAGATGCGGGGCATGGACAAATAGGTCGGAGGAGGAGCCCTGGTAGTACGCGTCTGACACCGACGGAGGAAGGAGACAGTCGCGATGGTGGGCTCTAGGCTGAACATATAGGTATGGGCGTGACTAAGGTCATGTTTGGAACCACAATAGATTATGATAATATGAATTATGAAGATAGATTATATAATCTGGTTTATAAAAATAATCTAGGTGGACATGTTTGGAGGCCAGATTATATAAACTGTAATCCAGGTTTTACATTGCATAATGACCTGTCTACCCTCTAGGTTTTTTTTTAAAAGGACGGTGGCGGTGGTAGGAATGTAATTATCTTCAACTTTACAAGGGTAATGGGTCATTAGCAACCGTAATCTGATTTTAGCTGGTGTAGAGTAGATTATGAGTTTTTAATAATCTCTTCATCTAGTTTTTATAATCTACACCATAAGCTGTCCTGTTTGGAGACATAATGGATTATAAAAACTGGATTATATAATCTGGGTGGTTCCAAACAGGGCCTAAACTACTCACTCTCTGTGGCACTCTTGACAATAAAACAACCACATGTTTTAAAACAAATAGTCACAGGTCAAAACAAAAGGAGAAAAAAATAAAGATATGTTTGGGCTTGTAAACTCATGCTCCAATCTATAAAATAAGTTGGGCATTATAAAATAATAAAATTAAATACATTTTTATTGTAAAATGAGGCTCTGTTTTAAATAAAATCAAAAGGAAAATAAAAGAAAACCAGAGGGGCTTCCTCCAAAATATGAAAAGGATTTTTATGGAAAGATGAACATTTTATAGGGCAGAAACAGAAGCTTATAAATCTGCCACAAAAAATAAAACATAGAGGAGAGAAGGGGTTTTTATCCCATGGTGCAACTTGTGGTTTTTGACATGCACTTGTTGCACCCACACCTCAACAACACAAAGGCACAACCACCTAACACTTGCACATCTCATCAAATTCACCCACATCAACACAACAACAACAAACGAAAAAATGCAATGCATGAAGACATGATGCACATGAAATGATGACACAATGATGGGCTCACACCATCATTACCATATCAAGGTTGCCATACAAGGAAAGATTACAAGGAGGGAAGAATTGCATTGGGGCTGTAACAACTCTCCCACACTATAAGAGGATCCCGATCCGAGATCTATGACTGGAAGAACTTTGGGTACTCGGAACGGAGGTGGTCATCGCACTCCCAAGTTGCTTCTTTGTCTGAATGATGTGACCATTGCACTTTGAGGAACTTGCTTGACTTATTGCGGGTCTTATGCTCACTCTCTTCAGGTATGGCTATCGGATGCTCATGGTAAGATAGGTCAGGCTGGAGATCGATATCGTGGAGATCAACTGTGCACTCGGGAGTGTTGAAGCATCTCCGGAGCCGAGGGACGTGGAACACATCATGCACATTGGAAAAGATGGATGGAATCTCTAACTGATATGCAAGATCGCCTCTCTTGCCAACAAATTTGAAAGGACCAACAAAGCGAGGAGCGAGCTTTTCTTTGATGCCAAAGCGTTGAGTGCCCTTCATGGGAGACACTTTCAGATAGACAAAATCATCGAGCTGAAAAGTCATGTCATGATGCTTGCTATCGTAGTAGCTCTTCTGACGGGACGGAGCTGCTTTGACATTATCCCGAACGACATGGCACATTTCTTTTGATTCAACAATCATGTCATTCCCAAGAATCTGATGCTCACCAGTCTCTGACCAATTGAGCGGGGTGCGTCACTTCCTCACGTATAGAATCTCGAACGGGGCCTTGCCTGAGCTTGCTTGAAAGTTGTTTTAGTATGAGAACTCGGCAAACGGTAGGCAATATTCCCACTTCATGCCAAAATAAATCACACAAGATCTGAGAATATCTTCAAAGATCTGATTGATTCGCTCAACTTGTCTACTTGTCTCAGGATGGAAAGATGTACTGAAACGGATCTTAGTACCCATCGCAGTCTGAAAGGAATCCCAGAACTTGGAAGTAAAGATGCTTCCACGATCTGAAGAAATGAGCATAGTAACACCGTGCAACGAGACTATCCTTGACGTATACAACTCTGCCAACTGAGTTGCCGACATAGACTCTTTGACTAATAGGAAATGAGAAACTTTGGTCAACTTGTCGATGACGAAGAAGATGGCATCGTGGCCTCTCTTGGACTTCGGAAACCCAGTGACAAAATCCATTTCCACATGATCGAATTTCCACTCGGGTATAGGCAAGGGACGTAGGGGACCTGCTGGACATTGATGCTCTGCCTTCACTCTGCGACACACATCACACTCGTTCACTAACTGAGCAATCTTATGTTTCATGCGAGTCCACCACAAGGTCCGCTTCAGATCCTGATACATTTTGGAGCTTCCTGGATGTATCGGGAGGAGGGAATTATGGGCTTCATCGATGATAACTTTCCCGAGCTCTCCTTTCAAAATGACAAGGCGGTCCTTGAAGAACAAGGTATCCCTCTCATCAACACAGAAGCACTTATATTTTAGAATGCTCTTTGCCAAGCCAATCTTAACTTTCTTCACCATCACATGAATAAGTTGAGCTTGTCGGACTTGGTCTTCCAAGGTAGGAGAAATCTGGAGATTAGCAAGAAATCCGTGAGGTACTATCTGAAGGTTGAGCTTCCTGAAAGATTCACAAAGATCAGGCTGGAGAGGCTTCAGAATTAGACTATTGCAGTAAGCCTTTCTGCTCAAAGCATCTGCAATGACATTTGCTTTGCCTTTAGTGAAGTCAATACTCGGATTATAATCTTGAAAGGTCTGTCACAGCCTGTTTTTGCTATCACCTGTTTGTGTTGTAAAATTATGAGCTTCTTAAAACTTTTCAAAACTAATGTTGTGAGTGCCATGATTGACATTGTATGCTTGTATGCTTGATCATGTGAGGTTTTAAAACCCTAAATTCCTTTGGTATTTTACTGATTTCCAAAAACCTTTGATAACCAAAGTAAGACCACCTAGAATTGCACTGCATGTCCTTGATAGCAAGCAGTGCTACTACTCATATCTGGTAATCTGATTTTTACCTATCTTTATATTTCCAACCCACAAAAATAATTATTGTTGTGAGTATTTTCCTAATTAAATAACATGTCCATTTCTAAGGTCATAATTGGTATTCCAACATGGAAAAATACTTTTCTCCTTTGGAAAAATTTGATTAAATTTAGAGATGATCACAAGGACATATATTTTCCATACATAAGATTTTAAATCCCATTTCGTATTATATTTATTGATTAAAACTATAAAAGCTATTTCTCTCCGTTTTGGCATTTTGAAATATTTCCAAAGGAAATATTCTCAATAAATTCCTAGAAAATTCCAGTGATGTCCCTAAGCCTTGTTTGGTGTCCACATAAAGTTTCACCTTGATAAAGGTGGATAAGGCCCCCAAATAACCCAAAAACCATGTCTGTCCAGAATCAAGTTAGAGCAACTCTACATAGCAAAGTTTGTCCAATGAGGCTAAAACTTTGCAGGAGTGTCTAATACCTCAACTGAGGGTTCTACACCAAAAATGGGATTTGTGGGACATAGTTTGCCCACACTCCCTTTGGGAGGAACAAATCTGGTCATATTGGAGTGATTTCAAGTTTACAAAGCTAAACTTGTCCTTTGGAGCTCAAATTTGGTGGAACTCCATGGTTTACCACCAAAACCAAACCTGTTAAGTCTGAGCACCTGTGGTGGGGTGCAACCCCCTGTGCCCACTATCGAACACCTTCTACAGATAGGAAAAAGCCACCTTAGCCACAGGTAAACCAAACTTATTTGCTTCAAACTCTTAGATTAAGTAGCCAACACCTGTATCTAACCCTAGTCAACTGGCCCTTCACTGGTTCAAAGGGGAAAGGCCAACAACCCCAATTTAGACCTTAGTTCATGACTGACAGCACCAGTATTTCTTGTCTCCTTTGACCAGCCGGCTAGCCACACCCCCAGCAAGTGCCAGGACATGCTAGACACGTCCAAAGTGCCCCAGAGCGCACCAGCATGCCGTGGCATGCCAAAACTGCGCTCTGGGCGCGCTACCGGGAGTCACCAAGGTGGGGGCGACGCCCTCGGCCAGTTCCAGCCTCCCCCGAGATGTCCATCCTCCTCCACGACAGCCCCTCTGCGTTGGGCAAGCCTCAGGGCCCCTCCTCTCTCGCACTAGAGCTCGCGCGACGCCTGCCCGCACGCTCCAGAATCGGCCAAGCTGGCGCGGCCACGAATGCTCGCCTCCTCTCTCCCTCTCTCTGCTGTAGATGGTTCGGACACTCCAATACCACGTCCTGAGACCGTGGTTTCAACCGCAACCTCTCTGTGCACCCCCATGCGCACCACGGTGAGTCCCCCACGCTCCAGCACCCCTCAGATAGCTTCGCCGCATCCAGTAGCACCTCCATAGCCACCCCGGCAAACCAGCAGAGCCCCGGTGCTCGAGATCGACCGAGGCCCCTCCGCCTCAGAGCTCCGGTCGATCTCCGCCTACACGACAGCTCTTCCGTGTCTCTAGCCACGCCCTCGAGACCCACCAAACTGACCCCCTTGACACCAGGAAGCTTTCCCCCAACTCGCCCGAGCTTTTTCGTGTCTCTAGCCACCCCCCTCGACCACTTCCCGAAACCCCTCCGCCACGGCCTCCTCGTCGCCGACGAACCCCTACCTCCCCATCATTGTTTCGACCACCTGCAGGTAGGCGACATTCAGGCGGACCCATTCCCGTGTTCATTAGAGCTTGAGCACGTCGGCAACCTCGTCGGCGTCCTCCTCCTCCTCACCGGCTTGAGGTAGGAGACGACCCCCACAGGTGTGCCCCACCTGTCGGTGGCCCAGCCTCCTCCCCCGTGCTGGCGTCGGCCACTGACCGCAGGGCCCCGCGCATCAATTTCAAACGTGACGACGCTCGCGCCTGGGCAGGCCGTCGGCTGGCCACGGGCCAGCCCAGCTTTGGGCCCAGCCAGGCGACGAGTTGGTCTGTTTTTCTTTTTATTTTAAAACCTAGATTTCTAAGATTTTTATAAAAACATTTAACTATTGTTCCACTGTTATTTTTCTAAAAACGTGTAGTATTTAATGATATGCTTAGATGAATTTTCCCAGCAACTATTCTATTTTACAATATTAAAAAGGGCTAAAATGGAAGAGTTTTTGCTTCTGCTTGGTTGTTTTCAAAAATATTCCTTCAAGGAAAATTAAGGCAAGTATTTTTAAAATGATATCTTAGATTTATCAGTAATAGGGAACATTTTTAAAATGACTTATGGACTGTTTCTATGTGAGCTATTCCTTATTTATTGTTTTATCGATGATAGAAAATCCGTGTGACGAGGGAATCGGAGCGGAAGACCTCGAACACCCCGGATACTTAGCTGACCAAGGCAAGCAGCCCTTTGACTATGACTGAGCATATGTCACTTTGCATGTTATATACTCCCTCTATCCCAAAATATCTGTCTCAACTTTGTACTAGTTCTAGTATAAAATTGTACTAAGCTTAAGACACTTATTTTGGGACGGAGGGAGTAGCAAGTATTCCCGTTGCATATGATCATAAGTGCCGGTAAGTATTTGATATGATTTTACCGAAGGCTCCTCCGGAGCACATGCATTGAGCTTGACTCTACCCTTAGGGTCATCCTAAGACCAAGTTGACAAGTAAAGGTAGAAGTAGTATTATTCATGAGCATGATGTTCTCATAAAGCAAGAGTTTATGAAAACCCCGTCGGGTGCCACTAATGCCCAAGGGTGATGATAAGTTCGGTGGTCACTTTTGGTGAAGTGATGCACCCGGTATTTGTGTGAGTAAGGTTTCAGAAATGGGATTAGATTTATGATGTGTCTACCATCCCAACCTTACCAGTACGACCACGTTACCCCCTATGGGACTGGGCTATGTTAATTACTCTGGTCGGTGCTAGCAAAGAGCCACATTACTAGTGGTGGGAGTAATGTGTGGTCACTCTCGTGATGGGGTTGTGCCGGGTAGGACGACTATGCCATTTTTATGAGTTCCAGTCACACCTTTGGTCCCCGCATGGTTGGTATTGTCCAGAGTTGGTGCGCGTAAGACGTACAACATGTGGGCTGGGTACCAATCGAGTGGACCTCTTTGTCTAGTATCGTCAGGGGAAAGGCATTGATCGGGTACTTACCTCGGGTATGTGATATACCGCGAGTCGTGGATGACATGGAAGTTTCCCGGATCTCGTGGGTCCAGCGTACTACCCCTGCAGAGTGTAAACTATTCGAATAGCCGCGTCCACGGTCAAGGACAGTTGGGCAATCCTGCTTAAACTACGTCCTGATATTTCCGCATAAACCAAGTGTGCGTGAGTTGTGTGTGGTGATAAGAAAAGTGTTGCTATGATAGCAATGCTATGACCAAGTTTGGTGACTTGGCATATAGGGTGAACTCGGATGGTTCAGCCCTCAACAGATATGTTGATATCTGTAATGTGTTCTTCAAGACTAATTCTTTAACTTGATGCATATTCATGATCATTCCACCCTAATGAGTTATACTAGAAATGCATGATATTGTTATCCTTCACTTTCATTGTTCATATCATGGGTTGTTTGCGAGTAAATTCAAAGTACTCATTGGCTTGCCACTGGTTATCTTATTGACCAGACATGGAAGGACCATAGTTTGGAGATGACTATGTCTTCGACGACACCCCTGTGAACTAGGACGCTTCCGAGTCAGAATGCCTGTCGGTGTAGGCTTGATGGCATGGGCACCCGCTTAGCCCCTTTGTCTTCCGCTATTAGTGTACTCGTGTGATTTGGCCTTAGGCCCCGTCTTGTGAACTTGACCCTTCGGTCACGTGTTGTAATAATAATCGGTACTCGGATGTAAGACTCGTTATTCAGTATCTCTGTTCGGTGAGCATTGATCTCTGGGATCACTGAGCACGGCGATTCTCGACTAGTAAGTTGGGGTCCCCACAGAGCTGGTATCAGAGCCAGGTTGACTATAGAAAGACTTAGGTAGCATGGGCGATAGCCGGACAATTAGTGCACATAGATTGACCCGAGAACCGCACCCCTATATATTTCTAACCCTCTCCTCTACACCTTATAGATGGCCCCCGTACCCGAGTCGCTTCTGGAAACGGGATTTCTCTGCTTTTGAGTGATAGCCTCGAGAAGTGTCAAGTGCATCGCACGCCCGTCTTTCTCTATCACAAACACTCGGTCAACGCCGACACCAAGGAGTATCACGTGGACGTGATAGTGAAGGCTAATGACTCCCCAACTAGTTGGTCTTTCAAGGGCCACAAATGGAGGATCTGATGTTGGTCGTGGAGACTGCAGCACGAGAGGCACTAGTGCAACTCCGCGACATCCTTCCTGAGATGGCGGACGAACCCACTACTCGTCACCTACCTTTTTTTAAGGATAAGATAGACGGAAGCTGGACACTCAACCCCTCATCTAAGGACGAGATGCCATTAAGGTTTCAGACCTACTTCAGCCTCTCCTCAGACACCTTGACGCATATTTTATTAAGGAGTCAACTAGGATTCGCCAAGAGTTGCACCAAGTTAAGGACCTACTTCGTATGGAGAAGATGAAGAACAACAAGGTGAAGAAAGAAGGAGCACCTCCGATATCCCCTGGCTTTGCTTTCCGAGGAGGAATACCCCCGCTTCAGGTTGTTCCTCTTCAGAGTCGACGTTTAACTGCAGAAGAGTACACCGAGCTTTTCGCTACCTCACCAACCAAGAGACGTCGAGATGGTCTACTTCCTTCCCCTACCCCTTCGAGGAAGGGAAGCACCAATGAAGATGAGGACAGAGATGAAGATGAAGACGAAGATCCCACAGAGCCGGCTTATGAGACCGCGCAGTCGATCGCTTAGCAGCGTAGGATGTACTGAACGTAGGAGTTCTTGTATCTGGATTTTATGACCCGGATGTTCTATAAACCTGTTGGATGCAAGTCGCATTCTGCCTTGAGCAGCTTGTTAGCCACTGCATCGCTTGCTTTTAAATTAATGTAGTAGTTCTTTTCAAAAACCTTTGTCATAAAACCTTGCAGACTAGCACACACCAAACCCCCTCTTTACTAGAACGTCGTCCCTTTCGAGTGCAACCGGGTCAGCAGAATTTCACCTGTCTACTCCCCTGACAGGATGGTAAATGCAACTCGCAAAAGCACTTTCAGCAACCCCAGCTCTGCCTCTTCTGGACAACAGCAAGGAACCGGAGGGGAAGCTCAAGCTGGAGATCACCATGAGCAGCAAGACGATGTTCCTCCGCCGCCGCCTCCCCCTGAAAGCTTGACCATGGCTCAGTTCCTTCAAGCTCTTCGGTAGGAGCGTCAAGCCAACAATGCTGCTATCCGGCAGCTGGCTCAAACTTTGGTGAACCACCCGCCACAGAACGGGAATGGGAATGGTCGCTCAACTCTCTCTGAGTTTAGGCGGACTACGCCGCCCATATTCATGGAGACGACCGAGCCCTTGGATGCCGATGATTGGATCCACACTATCGAAGACCTTCTCGTGCTGGTGAAGTACACTAACGACAACGAGAAAGTTCTCTATGCAACCCACTGTCTCGGAGGCACAGCCAGAGCCTGGTGGGATGGATTTCAGATCATGCGAGCCAGGCAGGTCATAACTTGGGCCGTGTTCAAGGATGGATTCCGCGCCGCTCACATCCCTCCGGGGATGATGACCATTAAGAAGCGGGAATTCCAAGCCTTAAGGCAAGGCAGTGGATCAGTCAAGGAGTATTTGCAAAAGTTCAACCTTCTATCAAGGTATGCACCTGAAGATGTCAGCACTCAGGCTGCCAAAGTGGAGCGGTTTATGGAAGGACTACAACAGTCACTCCAGTATCAACTGGTTGTTTGTGAATGTCGGACCTTCAGTGACCTGGTTAATAAGGCTCTTATGTTGGAAGACAAGCGTCGTGCAATGGACGACACCCGTAAGCGCAAGCTAATAAGTAGTGGAGGACCGATCAACTCGAAACCACGACCATGGCAGTCAGCCCCAGCAAGACCCAACTATCAATAGCAACAGTGCAAGCATCCAACATTTTGAAAGAGTTACCAACCTCAGCAAGTCAGCGTCAAGCCAGCAAGCACTCCGCCAAACAACGGTGGGAGCAAGACCAATGTTCCAGCGCAAGTTACCTGTTTCAGGTGTGGACAACCAGGGCACTATTCCAGGCAGTGCCCCAATAAGAAACCCGATGTTCCGCGCCCCAATGCGCCAAATCCAGGCCAAGGAGCACCAGGCAGGAACCAGGCTCCCTGCAATCAGCAGTATCACAGCAAGGGGCGGATTAATCATATTTCCGTAGAAGAGGCACAAGAAGACCTGGACTGCATTCTGGGTACGTTCTTCGTAAACTCTACCCCAGCAACAGTATTGTTTGATTGTGGTGCTTCGCATTCCTTTGTTATGCAAAAGTTTGCGGAAAAGTGTGGACTAGAACCTACCTTGCTTCGTGGGCATATGGCAATTCAAACCCCGGGAGCAGTTTTGAAAACCAACCTAGGGTGTAGAAAGGTTGGATAGTTATCAATGGGACGAGCTTCTCAACAGATCTCATTGTGCTTAAGCTGCAAGGCCTAGAAGTAATTCTCGGTATGGACTGGTTGGCCAAGCATCAGAGGATCTTGGACTGTGATAATAGGGCCATTACAATGACAAGTGACCAAGGGGTCAAAGTCAAGTATGTCTCTGAGCCAGTACCCACTCGAGTGCCACGAGTTAACAGCCTATCAGAGGAAGGACTCGACCGAGTGCCAATTGTCTGTGAGTACACGGATGTCTTTCCTCATGAGCTACCAGGGATGCCTCCTGACCGAGACATCAAGTTCATCATCGAACTCATGCCCGGATCAAGGCCTATCTATAAGAAGCCTTACAGGATGGGATCCGAAGAGCTAGCGGAGTTTAAGAAGCAACTGGATGAGCAGCTCAGGAAAGGGTTTATTCGTCCAAGTGCGTCACCTTGGGGATTGCCTGTTTTCTTCGTGTCCAAGAAGGATGGGACAATCCGACTTTGCGTCGATTACCATTCACTCAATGTGGTCACGATCAAGAATAAGTATCCACTCCCCAAGATTGAGGACTTGTTCGACCAGCTTAATGGAGCTAAGGTATTCTCCAAGATCGACCTCCGATCTGGATATTACCAACTAAAGATTTGACATGAAGACATTCCGAAGATCGCATTTGTGACCCGGTACGGTCTGTACGAATGCACTGTCATGTCCTCCGGATTGACGAATGCCCTAGCTTAATTCATGTACCTCATGAATAAGGTCTTCATGGAATATTTGGACAAGTTTGTCGTCGTATTCATTGACGATATATTAATATTTTCCAAGTCTGAAGAAGAGCATGAGCAACACTTGAGGTTAGTATTGGAAAAGCTTCAAGAGCACCAACTGTATGCCAAGTTCAGCAAATGCCAGTTTTGTCTGAACGAAGTTGGATTCCTAGGTCATACCATGACAACAAGTGGATTGAAAGTTGATCCCTCTAAGATTACCACGGTAACCAACTGGGAATCGCCAATCGACGTGAAGGAAGTCAGGAGCTTCCTCGGACTCGCGGGATACTACCACAAGTTCGTAGAAGGATTCTCCCGCATCGCGCGACCTATGACTCAGCTCTTGAAGAAAGGCGAGAAGTTTGAATGGACGCCGGAATGTGAGGCAAGCTTCCAAGAGTTGAAGAAGAGGTTAACCACCACCCGGGTATTGGCCACTCCAGATATGAGCAAGGAGTTCGTGATATATTCCGATGCCTCAAGGACCGGGTTAGGTGGGGTTCTAATGCAGGATGGCAGGGT
Source organism: Hordeum vulgare subsp. vulgare (assembly GCF_904849725.1). Classification (NCBI taxonomy): domain Eukaryota; kingdom Viridiplantae; phylum Streptophyta; class Magnoliopsida; order Poales; family Poaceae; genus Hordeum; species Hordeum vulgare. The sequence continues at coordinate 283,162,660 of NC_058524.1, read as the reverse complement.
CGTGGCATACTTGTAGAGGCAACTACGCCCGCATGAGGAGAATTATGCCACCCATGATCTCGAGTTGGCAGCAGTAGTGCATGCCCGGAAGACATGGCGACATTACTTCTGGGGAAGCAATGTGAATATGAGGCAACGGAGATGGTTAGAGTTGATCAAAGACTACAACCTCAGCATTCAGTATCACCCCGATAAGGAAAATGTGGTGGCCGACGCCTTGAGCCGGAAGACCAGCACCTTAAACGTCATGCTTAAGGAAAGGCAGCCCGCCTTATACGAAGAATTGGAGAACTTCGGATTGGAACTGGTGGAACCAAGATTCGTAGATAATCTCGAAGTCAAACCAACGTTGGAAGACGACATCAAGGAGGCCCATAAGGGTCACAAGAGCATCGAAGGTATCAAGAAGAAGATTTCAGAGGGCAAGGCCCCATGATTCTTGGAGGATGATCAAGGAGTGGTGTGGTTTGGGAAACACTTATGCGTACCCAACAAGGCCGAACTCAAGGAACTCATCCTACAGGATGCTCATGATACACCCTACTCCATTCACCCCGGTGGTACCAAAATGTATCTAGATCTCCAAGAAAGATCCTGGTGGCACGGCATGAAGAGGGAAATCACGTCATATGTGGCCAAGTGTGTGGTGTGTCAGCAAGTTAAGGCTGAGCATCAGGGACCCGCAGGACTGCTACAACCTCTCCAGGTGCCGGAATGGAAGTGGGACAAGGTAGGGATGGATTTCATTACCGGTCTACCAAGGTCTAGCAAGGGCCATAACTCGATATAGGTTGTTGTCAATCATTTGACCTAAGTGGCCCATTTCATCCGTGTCAACACCACTTATGACGGGAACAAGTTGGCTAGTCTCTATATTGAGCGCATAGTAAGCCTTCATGGAGTTCCCAAGGAGATTGTATCTAACTGAGGCACGCAGTTCACCTCAAGGTTTTGGAGGAAACTTCAGGAAGCCCTCGGTACCAACCTCTCTTTCAGCACCGCCTTCCACCCGCAGACGGGAGGATAGATGGAAAGGGTGAATCAGATACTCGAAGATATGCTCCGCGGATGCGTCCTAGCGCATGGAGCCAAATGGGAAGACTGTCTGCCATTCGCCGAGTTTTCGGACAACAACATCTACCAGTCTAGTCTCCAGATGGCCCTGTTCGAAGTGCCATACTCACAGAAATGCCGCACACCGCTCAACTGGTCAGAAACCGGATATGGGCTGATTTTCGGACCAGAATTTTGCACCGGGCACAAGAGAAGGTGCAACTAGTCCAAGAAAATGTGAAGGCAGCCAAGTCGCGAAAAAAGAGTTATGCGGACTATCGACGCAGGAATGTGGAGTTCATTTACGGAGATTTGGTGTACCTCTGTGTCACACCTCTCAAGGGAACCAAGCGTTTCCACGTTAAGGGGAAGCTCACTCCAAGGTTCATTGGGCCGTTCAACATCACGACAAGGCATGGAGAGGTCGCTTATCAGCTGGAATTACCTCCAGAACTTTCGGGTGTGCACAACGTTTTCCACGTGTCACAGCTTCGGAAGTGTCTCCGAACGCCAAGTCGTTCTGATCCATATAAGGACATTGATCACCGGGCCATTGACCTTCAGTCTGATCTCACCTACCGCGAGAGGCCAATCCGCATTCTGGATGACGCGGAGCGATGCACTCGAAGCTGCACTATCAAGTATTTCAAGGTTCAATGGAGCAACCACACCGAAGCCGAAGCTACATGGGAGCGTGAAGACTATCTCCGATCTGAGTTCCCACACCTTTTTAGCACCTAGCTTAGGAATCTCGGGGACGAGATTCTTGTAAGGGGGATAGGTCTGTCACACCCTGTTTTTGTTATCACCTGTTTGTGTTGTAAAATTCTGAGATTGTTAAAACTTTTTCAAAACTAATGTTGTGAGTGCCATGATTGACATTGTATGCTTGTATGCTTGATCATGTGAGGTTTAAAACCCTAAATTCCTTTGGTATTTTACTGATTTCCAAAAACCTTTGATAACCAAAGTAATACCACCTTGAATTGCAGTGCATGTCCTTGATAGCAAGCAGTGCTACTACTCATATTTGGTAATCTGATTTTTACGTATCTTTATATTTCAAAACCACAAAAATAATTATTTTTGTGAGTATTTTCCTAATTAAATAACCTGTCCATTTCTAAGGTCAGAATTGGTATTCCAACATGGAAAAATACTTTTCTGCTTTGGAAAAATCTGATTAAATTTAGAGATGATCAGAAGGACATATATTTTAAACCCCATTTTATATTATATTTATTGATTAAAACTATAAAAGCTATTTGTGTCTGTTTTGGCATTTTGAAATATTTCCAAAGGAAATATTCTCAATAAATTCCTAGAAAATTCGAGTGATGTCCCTAAGCCTTGTTTGGTGTCCACATAAAGTTTCACCTTGATCAAATGTGGATAAGGACCCCAAATAACTCAAAAACCCTGTCTGTCCAGAGTCAAGTTAGGGCAACTCTACATAGCAAAGTTTGTCCAATGAGGCTAAAACTTTGCAGGAGTGTCTAATACCTCAAATGAGGGTTCTACACCAAAAACGGTATTTGTGGGACTTAGTTTGCCCACACTCCCTTTGGAAGGAACAGATCTGGTCATATTGGAGTGATTTCAAGTTTACAAAGCTAAACTTGTCCTTTGGAGCTCAAATTTGGTGGAACTCCATGGTTTACCACCAAAACCAAACTTGTTAAGTCTTAGCCCGAGTGATGGGGTGCAACCCCCTGCGCCCACTATCGAACACCTTCTGACAGATAAGAAAAAGCCACCTTAGCCACAGCTAAACCAAGCTCCTTTGCTTCAAACTCTTAGATTAAGTAGCCAACACCTTTATCTAACCCCAGTCAACTGTCCCTTCACTAGTTCAAAGTGGAAAGGCCAAAAATCCCAATTTAGACCTTAGTTCATGACTGACAGCACCAGTATTTCTTGCCTCCTTTGACCAGCCGAAGCTCGCACTAAAACCAAACGGCTAGCCACACCCCCAGCAAGTGCCAGGACATACTATACACGTCCAAAGTGCCCAGAGCGCACCAGCATGCCGTGGCATGCCAAAACTGCGCTCTGGGTGTGCTACAGGGAGTCACCGAGGTGGGGGCGATGCCCTCGGCCAGTTCGAGCCTCCCCTGAGATGTCCAACCTCCTCCCCGACAGCCCGTCTGCGTCGGGCAAGTATCAGGGACCCTCCACTCTCGCGTTGGGGAGGCTAGGCAGGTGCTAGTGGATGCGGCGAAGCTATCTGAGGGGTGCTGGAGCGAGGGGGAGGGCTATTTATAGGCCCGCGACGGTGAGCAGATTCGGGAGCGCCGGTGACTCACTATGGCTTGCATGGGGGTGCAGAGAGAGGTCGGGGTTGAAACCATGGTCTCAAGACATGGTATTGGACTGCCCGAACCATCTGCAGCAGAGAGAGGAAGAGATAAGGCGAGAATACATGGCCGCGCAAGCTTGGCCGATTCTGGAGCGCGCGGGCAAGCGTCGCGCAAGATCTAACAAGAGAGAGGAGAGGCCCTGAGGCTTGCCCGACGCAGACGGGCTGTCGGGGAGGAGGTTGGACATCTCGGGGGAGGATGGAACTGGCCGAGGGCGTCACCCCCACCTTGGTGACTCCCTGTAACGCGCCCAGAGCGCAGTTTTGGCATGCCATGGCATGCTGGTGCGCTCTGGGCACTTTGGACGTGTCTAGCATGTCCTGGCACTTGTTGGGGGTGTGGCTAGCCGTTTGGTTTTAGTGGGAGCTTCGGCTGGTCAAAGGAGGCAAGAAATACTGGTGTTGTCAGTCATGAACTGAGGTCTAAATTGGGGTTTTTGGCCTTTCCACTTTGAACCAGTGAAGGGCCAGTTGACTGGGGTTAGATACCGCTGCTGGCTACTTAATCTAAGAGTTTGAACAAACGAGTTTGGTTTAGCTGTGCCTAAGGTGGCTTTTTCTTATCTGTCAGAAGGTGTTCAACAGTGGGCACAGGGGGTTGCACCCCATCACTGGTGTTGAGACTTAACAGGTTTGATTTTGGAGGTAAACCATGGAGTTCCACCAAATTTGAGCTCCAAAGGACAAGTTTAGCTTTGTAAACTTCAAATCACTCTAATATGACCAGATATGTTCCTTCCAAAGGGAGTGTGGACAAACTAAGTCCCACAAATCACATTTTTGGTGAAGAACCCTCATTTGAGGTATTAGACACTCCTGCAAAGTTTTAGCCTCATTGGGCAAACTGTGCTATGTAGAGTTGCTCTAACTTGATTCTGGACAGACATGGTTTTTGGGTTATTTGGGGTCGTTATCCACCTTTGATCAAGGTTAAACTTTATGTGGACACCAAACAAGGCTTAGGGACATCACTCGAATTTTCTAGGAATTTATTGAGAATATTTCCTTTGGAAATATTTCAAAATGCCAAAACAGATAGAAATAGCTTTTATAGTTTTAATCAATAAATATAATATAATATGGGGTTTAAAATCTTATGTATGGCAAATATAAGTCCTTTTGATCATCTCTAAATTTAATCAGATTTTTCCAAAGTAGAAAAGTATTTTTCCATGTTGGAATACCAATTCTGACCTTAGAAGTGGACAGGTTATTTAATTAGGAAAATACTCACAAAAATAATTATTTTTGTGGTTTTGAAATATAAATATAGGTAAAAATCAGATTACCAAATATGAGTAGTAGCACTGCTTGCTATCAAGGACATGCAGTGCAATTCAAGGTGGTATTACTTTGGTTATCAAAGGTTTTTGGAAATCAGTAAAATACCAAAGGAATTTAGGGTTTTAAAACCTCACATGATCAAGCATACAAGCATACAATGTCAATCATGGCACTCACAAAATTAGTTTTGAAGAAGTTTTAACAAGCTCAGAATTTTACAACACAGACAGGTGATAGCAAAAACAGGGTGTGACAGACCTATCCCCCTTACAAGAATCTCGTCCCCGAGATTCCTAAGCTAGGTGATAAAAAGGTTTGGGAACTCAGATCAGAGATAGTCTTCATGCTCCCATGTAGCTTCGACTTCGGTGTGGTTGCTCCATTGAACCTTGAAATACTTGATAGTGTGGCTTCGAGTGCATCGCTCTGCGTCATCCAGAATGCGGATTGGCCTCTCGCGGTAGGTGAGATCAGACTGAAGGTCAATGGCCCGGTGATCAATCTCCTTCTAAGGATCGGAACGACTTGGCGTCTGGAGACACTTCTGATGCTGTGACACGTGGAAAACGTTGTGCACACCCAAAATTTCCGGAGATAATTCCAGCTGATAAGCGACCTCTCCACGCCTTTCGTGATCTTGAATGGCACAATGAACCTTGGAGCGAGCTTCCCCTTTACATGGAAACGCTTGGTTCCCTTGAGAGGTGTGACACGGAGGTACACCAAATCTCCGGGAATGAACTCCACATTCCTGCGGCGAGAGTCCGCATAACTCTTTTTTCGCGACTTGGCTGCCTTCAGATTTTCTTGGACTAGTTGCACCTTCTCTTCTGCCCGGTGCCAAACATCTGGTCCGAAAATCAGCCCATCTCCGGTTTCTGACCAGCTGAGCGGAGTGCGGCATTTCCGTCCGTACAGTTCTTCGAACGGGGCCATCTGGAGACTAGACTGGTAGTTGTTCTTGTACGACAACTCAGCGAACGGCAGACAATCTTCCCATTTGGCTCCATTCGCTTGGACGCATGCACGGAGCATATCTTTGAGTATCTGATTCACCCTTTCCGTTTGTCCTCCCGTCTGCGGGTGGAAGGCGGTGCTGAAAGAGAGCTTGGTACCGAGGGCTTCCTGAAGTTTCCTCCAAAACCTTGAGGTGAACTGCGTGCCTCGGTCCGATACAATCTCCTTGGGAACTCCATGAAGGCTTACTATGCGCTCGATATAGAGACTAGCCAACTTGTTCCCGTCATAAGTGGTGTTGACAGGGATAAAATGGGCCACTTTGGTCAAATGGTCGACAACGACCCATATCGAGTTATGTCCCTTCCTAGACCTTGGTAGACCGGTAATGAAATCCATCCCTACCTTGTCCCACTTCCATTCCGGCACCTGGAGAGGTTGTAGCAGTCCTGCGGGTCGCTGATGCTCAGCCTTAACTTGCTAACACACCACGCACTTGGCCACATATGACGCGATTTCCCTCTTCATGCCGTGCCACCAGAATCTTTCTCGAAGATCTTGATACATCTTGGTAACACCGGGGTGAATGGAGTAGGGTGTATCATGAGCTTCTCGTAGGATGAGTTCCTTGAGTTCGGCCTTGTTTGGTACGCATAAGCGTTTCCCAAACCACACCACTCCTTGATCATCCTCCAAGAATCCTTGGGCCTTGCCTTCTGAAATCTTCTTCTTGATACATTCGATGCTCTTGTGACGCTTCTGGGCCTCCTTGATGTCGTCTTCCAGCGTTGGTTTGACTTCGAGATTATCTAGGAATCCTGGTTCCACCAGTTCCAATCCGAAGTTCTCCAATTCTTCGTATAAGGCGGGCTGCCTTTCCTTAAGCATGACGTTTAAGGTGCTGGTCTTCTGGCTCAAAGCGTCGGCCACCACATTTGCCTTACCAGGGTGATATTGAATGTTGAGGTCGTAGTCTTTGATCTACTCCAACCATCTCCGTTGCCTCATATTGAATTCCCTTTGGGTGAAGATATACTTCAGACTCTTGTGGTCGGTGTATATTTCACATCGCTTCCCCAGAAGGTAATGTCGCCATGTCTTCAGGGCATGCACTACTGTTGCCAACTCAAGATCATGGGTGGCATCATTCTCCTCATGCGGGCGCAGTTGCCGCGACAAGTATGCCACGACCCTGCCATCCTACATTAGAAACCTACCTAGCCCGTTCCTTGAGGCATCGCAATATATCACCAACTCCTTGCTGATATCTGGAGAGGCAAATACCGGGGCTGTGGTTAGCCTCTTCTTCAACTCTTGGAAGCTTGCCTCACATTCCGGCGTCCATTTGAACTTCTTTCCTTTCTTAAGGAGCTGAGTCATAGGTCACGCGGTGCGGGAGAATCATTCTACGAATTTGCGGTAGTATCCTGCGAGTCCGAGGAAGCTCCTGACTTCCTTCACGTCGATTGGCGATTCCCAGTTGGTTACCATGGTAATCTTAGAGGGATCAACTGCCAATCCACTTGCCATCATGGTATGACCTAGGAATCCAACTTTGTTTAGCCAAAACTGGCATTTGCTGAACTTGGCATACAGTTGGTGCTCTCGAAGCTTTTCCAATACTAACCTCAAGTGTTGCTCATGCTCTTCTTCAGACTTGGAAAAGATTAATATGTCGTCAATGAATACGACGACAAACTTGTCCAAATATTCCATGAAGACCTTATTCATGAGGTACATGAAGTAAGATGGGGCATTCGTCAATCCAAAGGACAAGGCAGTGCATTCGTACAGACCGTACCGGGTCACAAATGCCATCTTCGGAATGTCTTTGGGTCGAATCTTTAGTTGGTAATATCCAAATCAGAGGTCGATCTTGGAGAATACCTTTGCTCCATTAAGCTGGTCAAACAATTCTTCAATCATGGGGAGTGGATACTTGTTCTTGATCGTGACCTCATTGAGTGAACGGTAATCGACGCAAAGTCGGATTGTCCCATCCTTCTTGGACACGAAGAGAACAGGCGATCCCCAAGGTGACGCACTTGGACGAATAAACCCTTTCCTGAGCTGCTCATCCAGTTGCTTCTTCAACTCCGCTAGCTCTTGGGATCCCATCTTGTAAGGCTTATTATAGATAGGCCTTGATCCGGGCATGTGTTCGATGATGAACTCGATGTCTCAGTCAGGAGGCATCCTTTGTAGCTCATCAGGAAAGACATCCGGGTACTCACAGACTATTGGCACTCGGTCGAGTCCTTCCTCTGATAGGTTGTTCACTCGTGGCACTCGAGTGGGTACTGGCTCAGAGACATACTTGACTTTGACACATTGGTCACTTGTCATGGTAATGGCCCTGTTAGCACAGTCCAAGATACTCTGATGCTTGGCCAACCAGTCCATACCGAGGTTTACTTCTAGGCCTTGCGACTTAAGCACAATGAGATCTACTGAGAAGCTCGTCCCATTGAAACTATCCCAACCTTTCTACACCCTAGGTTGGTTTTCAAAACTGCTCCCGGGGTTTGAATTTCCATATGCCCATGAAGCAAGGTAGGTTCTAGTCCACACTTTTCCGCAAACTTTTGCATAACAAAGGAATGCGAAGCACCACAATCAAACCATACTGTTGCTGGGGTAGAGTTGACGAGGAACGTACCCAAAATGCAGTCCGGGTCTTCCGGTGCCTCTTCTGCGGAAATATGATTAATCCGCCCCTTGATGTGATACTGCTGATTGTGGGGAGCCTGGTTCCTGCCTGGTGCTCCTTGGCCTGGATTTGGCGCATTGGGGCGCGGAACATTGAGTTTCTTATTAGGGCACTGCCTGAAATAGTGCCCTGGTTGTCCACACCCGAAACAGGTAACTTGCGCTGGAAGGTTGGTCTTGCTCCCACCGTTGTTTGGCGGAGTGCTTGCTAGCTTGACGCTGACTTGCTGAGGTTGGTAATTCTGGCGAAATGTTGGATGCTTGTACTGCTGCTGCTGATAGTTGGGTCTTGCTAGGCCTGACTGCCATGGTCGTGGTTTCGAGCTGATCGGTCCTCCACTACTTATTAGCTTGCACTTATGGGTGTCCTCCATTGCACGACGCTTGTCTTCCAACATAATAGCCTTATTAACCAGGTCACTGAAGGTCCGACATTCACAAACAACCAGTTGATACTAGAGTGACTGTTGTAGTCCTTCCATAAAGCGTTGCACTTTGGCAGCCTCAGTGCTGACATCTTCAGGTGCATACCTTGATAGAAGGTTGAACTTCTGCAAATACTCCTTGACTGATCCACTGCCTTGCCTTAAGGCTCGGAATTCCCTCTTTTTAATGGTCATCATCCCCGGGGGGATGTGAGCGGTGCGGAATCCATCCTAGAACACGGCCCAAGTGATGACTTGCCCGGCTCACATGATCTGAAATCCATCCCACCAGGCTCTGGCTGTGCCTCCGAGGCAGTGGGTTGCATAGAGAACTTTCTCGTTGTCGTCAGTTAACTTGACCAGCTCGAGAAGGTCTTCGATAGTGCGGATCCAGTCATCAGCATCCAAGGGCTCGGTCGTCTCCGTGAATATGGGTGGCCTAGTCCGCATAAACTCAGAGAGAGTTGAGCGACCGTTGCCATTCCCGTTCTGTGGTGGGTGGTTCACCAAAGTTTGAGCTAGCTGCCGGATAGCGGCATTGTTGGCTTGACGCTCCTCCCGAAGAACTTGAAGGAACTGATCCATGGTCAAGCTTTCAGGGGGAGGCAGCGGCGGAGGAACATCGTCTTGCTGCTCATGGTGATCTCCAGCTTGACCTTCCCCTCCGGTTCCCATCTGTTGTCCTGAAGAGACAGAGCCGGGGTTGCCGAAAGTGCTGTTGGGAGTTGCATTAACCATCCTTTCAGGGGAGTAGACATGTCAAATTCTGCTGAACCGGTTGCACTCGAAAGGGACGACGTTCTAGTAAAGAGGGGGTCTGGTGTGTGCTACTGTGCAAGTTTTTATGACAAAGGTTTTTGAAAAGAACTAGTGCATTAATTTAAAAGCAAGTGATGCAGTCGCTCACAAGCTGATCAAGGTAGAATGCGACTTGCATCCAACAGGTTTACACAACATCGGGGTCATAAAATCCTGATGCAAGAACTCCTATGTTCGGTACATCCTACGCTGCTAAGCGATCGACTGCGCGGTCTCATAAGCCGGCTATGTGCGATCTTCGTCTTCATCTTCATCTCTGTCTTCATCTTCATTAGTTCTTCCCTTCCTCGAAGGGTTAGGGGCAGGAAGTAGACCATCTCGACGTCTCTTGGTTGGTGAGGTAAAACCTCGGTGTACCCTTCTGCGGTTAAACGTCGACTCTGAAGAGGAACAACCTGAAGCGGGGGTATTCCTCCTCGGAAAGCAAAGCCAGGTGATATCACAGGTGCTCCTTATTTCTTCACCTTGCTGTTCTTCATCTTCTCCATACGAAGTAGGTCCTTAACTTGGTGCAACTCTTGGTGAATCCTAGTTGACTACTTGATCAAAAGATGCGTCAAGGTGTCTGAGGAGAGGCTGAAGTAGGTCTGAATCCTACTGTAACGACCAAGATCCCGTCCTCAGATGAGGGGTTGAGTGTCCAGCTTCCGTCTATCTTATCCTTAACAAAAGGTAGGTTACGAGTAGCGGGTTTGTCTGCCATCTCAGGAAGGATTTCGTGGAGTCGCACGAGTGCCTCTCGTGCTGCAGTCTCCACGACCAACATCAGATCCTCTATTTGTGGCCCTTCAAAGAACCAGCTAGTTGGGGAGTCATTAGCCTTCACTATCACGTCCACGTGATACTCCTTGGTGTCGGCGTTGACCCAGTGTTCGTGATAGAGAAAGACGGTCATGCGACGCACTTGACACTTCTCGAGGCTATCACTCAAAAGCAGAGGAAAGCCCGTTTCGAGAAGCGTCTTGGGTACAGCGGCCATCTACAAGGTGTAGAGGAGAGGGATAGAAATATATAGTGGGTGCGGTTCTCGGGTCAATCTATGTGCACTAATTGTCTGGCTATCGCCCATGCTACCTAAGGCTTCCAATAGTTAGGATGGCTCTGATACCAGCTCTGTGGGGACCCTGACTTACTAGTCGAGAATCGCCGTGCTCAGTGATCCTAGAGATCAATGCTCACCGAACACAGATGCTGAATAAAGAGTCATACATCCGAGTACCGATTATTATTACAACACGTGACCGAAAGGTCAAGTTCACAAGACAGGGCCTAAGGCGAAATCACACGAGTACATTAATAGCGGAAAACAAAGGGGCTAAACGGGTGCCATGCCATCAAGCCTAGACCGACAGGCATTCTGACTCGGAAGCGTCCTAGTTCGTAGGGGTGTCGTCGAAGAGATACTCATCTCCAAACTACCGTCCTTCCATGTCTGGTCAATAACATAACCAGTGGCAAGCCAATGAGTACTTCGAATGTACTCGCAAAGAGCCCATGATATGAACAATGAAAGTGAAGGATAACAATATCATGCATTTCTAGTATAACTCATCGGGGTGGAATGATCATGAATATGCATCAAGTTAAAGAATTACTGTTGAAGAACAGGTTACAGATATCAACATATCTGTTGAGGGCTGAACCATCCGAGTTCACCCTATATGCCAAGTCACCAAACTTGGTCATAGCATTGCTATCATAGCAGCACTTTTCTTATCACCACACACAACTCACGCACACTTGGTTTATGCGGAAATATTAGGACGTAGTTTAAGCAGGATTACCCAACTGTCCTTGACCATGGACACGGCTATTCGAATAGTTTACACTCTGCAGAGGTAGTACGCTGGACCCACGAGATCTGGGAAACTTCTGTGTCATCCACGACTCGCGGTATATCACATACCCGAGGTAAGTACCCGATCAATTCCTTTCCCCTAACGATACTAGACAAAGAGGTCCACTCGATTGGTACCCAGCCCACATGTTGTACGTCTTACGACCACCAACTATGGACAGTACGAACCATGCGGGGACCAACGGTGTGACTGGAACTCATAAAAATGGCACAGTCGTCCTACCCGGCACGACCCCATCACGAGAGTGACCACACATCACTCCCGCCACTTGTAATGTGGCTCTTTGCTAGCACCAACCAGAGTAATTAACATAGCCCCGTCCCATAAGGGGTAACGTGGTTGTACTGGTAAGGTTGGGACGGTCGACACATCATAAATCTAATCCCATTTTCGAAACCTTAATGTAATGACCAAGATGCGGTCCTTTCCGATCTCGGGATCGAGGCCCCGAATTGGAAAGGAGCACATCTAAGCGTCTCGCAAATAGGTAACACAGCACATACATAACAATAAAAGATAGACAATCAGGGGTTCAATTGCCTTCTTATAAATATATCAGAGTACATCACGCATACAACCAAAGTAGTTCCGCTACGACTACAAAACAGAGAAAAGGCTATGCTACCCTGCCTCCAGGCCCACGGTCATGACCACGCCTCAATCTTCTGGATAGTTCATGTACAGGCGGTTGGTCTCCTCATCGTACTGCCACGCCAGCTGCGTTCCCTCGGGATCATCTGTCTCTGGGGTACCTGAACTTGTTGGTATTATGGAGGAATCCGTGAGCCACGGGGACTCAGCAATCTAAGACCTTGGTGCCAGAACTAGTCAAGTTATTAGGTTGGATAGGGTAGAGTGTTTAAGCTGCAGCCTCCTAAGCTTGATATGGTGGCTAACTTACGTTGAACATTTGTGAAGGTGGACTATGCTAACGGTCGATAAAACTTGATTGCTAAGTGATCCTGAACACCTACCTACGTCAATCATAACCCCACCGTGTTCCCGATCGAAGAGAGATCTTCGAGGGGACAGTCACGGTTACGCACACGGTTGGCAATTTTAATAGCTTATGTTTAAGTTATCTATTACCGGATGTTAAGAAAAATATTCCAAGCTGCCACATAACCGCGGGCAAGGCTTTCCGAAAGATTAAACCCTGCAGGGGTGCTCCAACTAGTCCATCACAAACGTACACGGGCCGCAAAGTAATCCTCTATCACGAATCTCGTGATCTCGTCGGATTCCTTAGAGGAAAACCTCAACTCTGGGGAGAACCAAAGCTTCACCGGGATTCCTATACGCAAGATATATCGCTGAGGTACGACAAGACTAGCAGGACCTCCCGACGTGTCCACGACCCTGATAAGAGCCGCGTATCTCAGTCTCAGGACACGCCGGATGGAACTAGCTAGAGGTACCAAACCTCAAGTTTCCTTGTGGTGGCCCCGCAGGCAGACCAGTTTGGACCAACACTCATGAGGAGCACAGGCCCGGGTTGTTGATTAAAGATCCTCGGGGTGATCATTCCCTATGCTGATTATTATTAAGTGATTAGCAAATTAACACCAATGTTGGGTCCTGCCGGGCAAGTCTTAGCACTACGCGATTTATCGAGGGGGTCCCCATAACAACCCCGAACATGTTAGGAGCGATCAATATGGAATCAAACACCGGTAGCCGGTAACTATGGCGGCAATAATGGAACAAAACACCCGGCAAAAGGCTAGGCCTTCCGTTATTTACCAAGTATATAGGTGCATTAATTAAATAACAGAATTTAATATAATGATATCAAGCTCATGTTATCACATGAGTCAAAGCACCTGCATCTAGCAACGCTAACATTAGTAGCTGAGCAAAGCCTACTTAGCCATTCAAGTTTTGCTAGGAAGGGATACGTGTTTGGTCTCATGGCATCTTTGGAGGCAATATTTCAGTAGTAGGCAGCGAGCATATGACAAGGAAAACGTAAACTAGCATAACAAGTCTCGAGATGGAATCAAGGTCATATCATCTTGCCTGTGATATCCTCAGCTTGGAATGGTTCTTGATCGTCTTGCTCGTACTCTCCTGACTCCACGTATTCATTCTGCGATCCCGGTACTACCAACATAAGAATAACATCCAATGAACAACAGCACCTCATGATGCAACAATCACATGATGCATGGGATGAATATGAGCATGCATCACTATTTCTATCACTAGCACAAGCATAAGGAGTAAATACATGTTCCTGGACAGAACTGCATTCTAACCTATTTTGACATGCATGAGAATGACATGATCAGATGCGTCTCGAGAAAATGAAGCAAAACCATATAAAGAACATTACAAACGGAGCTACGGATCAACGGGAATCAACGAAACAAGATATGAAGCCATACGTGTCAAAATCATCACCACACACTCAAATGGCACAAATCTGGTAGTCCCAGGTTGCCAAGACATAAAACAAACCATCATGGATGTGGTGGAGCAAGTAAGAACACCACAACATCAACTAAGCACTCACGAACATCAAAATGACCAAACTACACAATCTGCCATAAACTGCATCATAGCACTTTGTGAGCTACATGCAAAGCACCTTCAGCCACCCAACTATGACAAATAATATATGTGGCTGTATCTAGCCAAGAATACTACAAGCACAACCAAGATTCACACAAAAAGGAATTAAACACAGAAATTTATAAGGCTGCAAACTTGCCCAAAAACATCAGTTTTCAGGGACTTGGTGAAAATTTCAGATTCTCACTTTTTGTCTATGCTCTGAAGCATTTTTACAGCAGCAAAAACAATACATATAGGGCTCCAAATGCAATTAAATTTTACAGGGAGCTAGACAAACATATGAGGTCCAACTTTCTAGTTGAAAGCTGAGGCTAGTTCACAACACAATGACCAGCACAACCTCATCTACAGGGGAAGAAAATATAAACAGATTCTCAGACTTTGTGAAAATTTCAGATTTTCACTAATCTGGAATTTCAGCCCCATGCCTACTTTGCATGGGCACAACTTGCACACATGGATTCGAAATCATGAATGGAAACCAACATGTGGTAGAGGGGGTCACCCTCTACTACCACAACCAAGAAACAAACACAAAGACTTCTCACAACTCATGGAACCAAGCTCTAAACATAGAAGAAAATGAAAATATGTCATCTCCAGAAAATGTTCCAATGGAAAAAATGATTTTAACAATGGATTCCTGGGATCTTTCTACCCCAAAACCATATATAAAACATATGCACTTGCTTGGAGCAAGTGGCCACAAACAAGGAAGGAAAAACAACATAGAATCTTAAGTAGTGAATAGTGCAACATCATATGTGCAAAATCACTAGAACACTATCCACGCTAGCACTTGCATGACCACAACCCCAATGTTGACATGAGGGTTTTGACACCATGTGTGTGTGCCATGGCAATCACCAATCCCAATCATCTCTACAAGGCAAACACACCAACACAAGAAACATGCACCACTCACATATGAACACATGAAGGTACCCCTTGTTTCTAGTAGGTGCGGATTCCACACACACACAAGCACATGCTCACAATCCATGGTGCTCATGAAATATGTTCATGTGTGGGTGTGCTTCACACACAACACTCCACATCCACATGCACACAACTATATGCACACTAAGTCAAACAAGCACAAATTCATGTCTATCCACGCACACAACATTCCAAGGCACATGAGCCCTAGTCCATGAGTTTGAGATGCACAACACCCATACACCACAATCTCCTCATGTAGGTGTGCCAACACACACACCATCTACATATGCTCACATACAACCACTACACCTAGGGCAAACACCCACACATATCTTACATACACACCTACATTTGCAGCAACAGGGACACAAGAAAACAAAAGTAAAACTAGATTAACATCTACTGGTCTCACATGCACTGCTGTAGATGTTGCTAGCAGCAAAATTTTACATCAAAGAACACAAAAAAAATAGCACAGGGAACGGAAAAAATAACAGGCCTCGGGGGGGGGGGGGGGGGGTCGAACCCAGACCCTGTCTGCAACCTGACACTGTTGTTGCCACCCTGCTAGTGATTTTGCTTTGACAGAGAAGAAGCAAATAGCAAGAAACCTCAACTCTGCTAGCTAGTGTCGAATAGGAAAGGAAAACAGGGGAAAAAGGGGGGCGCACCAAGGGGAATCGAACACTGCACCTGTTGGATGCACTCACGGAGACACACCACTACGCTGCGATATGGATGACTGACAGAAGGAGGGACTAATACAAACTAACCCAACACATGCTCCTGTCCCTGCTCTACACCTGCGCGCCAACAACAGAGAAGCCGACGTGGTGCTGGTCTACCACGGCTCAACATCGACGAGGGAATCCAATCTAGCCTCAGCGCTGCTACCACGAGGGGGAGGAAGCCCCTCTCTTGCACCCATGCAACAGAACGCAAGAAACAGAACACCACCACGCCATGAACGATCTACCTACAGAGCAGAAAACTCCGGCGATCTACAGGCGATCCTAGCGAGGAGGAAGGAGGGAGGAGAGTTGCCTCACCTCGGGAAGGAAGGAGAGGGCCCCACGGCGACGAGGCGACAAAGAGGAAGAAGAACGATCTACTGCTGCCGAACCGAAGAAGAGGCGAAGACGAGCTCGGCCCCGTTGGTGTGGTTGCTCCCCGACCCTACCGACGATGGAAATGGAACGCGGGGTCGAACCCCAATCTCTTGGACATGGCGGACTCACCGGACGGCGACGAAGGCAGGGTAGATGCGGTGAGCTCCTCCCTCTCTCTCTGCTGCTAACCTACAGGACTTACCAGGGAAGAAGTAGAAGAGATGGAGATGGGGATGGGGAGAGGTGGTGGCGGCGACTGAGGGGAAGAGGAACCCTAGGGAAAGGGCACGGACGCCAAGGTACTTATGGGGCCTCGATGGGACGGCGCCGTCATGCCTCTCGACTCCCCTCTCTCTGTAGCTCCAACGGAAAGCAGACACGCAGGACGACGACGTTAGAGAAAGGAGAAGGAGGCGCGGGAGTGGGCTTCTGGTGCGAGAGAGAAGGAAGTTGGGCCACGGGAGGAGGGTTTGTGGCCCAAGTTGGCGCCAGGTAGAGAGAAAGAAGCCCTGAGGGGGGTTTTTCTCATTTAAACAAACCAGAGAAGGAATTAAAACCAAGGCAAAACTGATGGGGTTTAAAATAAAACAAAATACCCCCTTGTCATAAGGGAATTATGACCCATTTGAATAAAATAGAAAATAATTATTTGGGGCAACTAAATATTTCTAAACAGCATTTACATTATCTATTTTGGGAATATTTGCACCTTTTAAATATGGATTTAAAATAGCAGATACACCACTTCACAACCACCACAAAATATGCTAAAACAAGGACATATTTAAAACAAGGATGGGACAAGTGTATATAGGGCTTAAGATAAAAGAGAGGGGGAAGGTTTTCTTACAAACCCTAGAGCAGTTCTCATGATTCCTACTAACACATGCACACTCCACTCAAGCTAACACATCACATCACATCACCACCTCACATGGATCACACCAACACATAAGACCACAAGGCATCAAACACAATAGGCATGGGATGGATGAAATGCATGCATGCAAAGGAAGAACAAGGCAAGGTGACATGAAATAACACATAGTGTAGCTCTCATATCAAGGACAAAGTGGACCCACATGCAATAGGTTCCAAATATGGCAATAACACACTTGGGGCATTAAACTTACTCACACAAACATCGGGTGCATCACTTCACCAAAAGTGACCACCTAACTTATCATCACCCTCGGGCATTAGTGGCACGAAACGGGGTTTTCATAAACTCTTGCTTTATGACAACATCATGCTCATGAATAATACTACTTCTACCTTTACTTGTCAACATGGTGTTAGAATGACCCTAAGGGTAGAGTCAAGCTCAATGCATGTGCTCCGGAGGAGCCTTCGGTAAAATCATATCAAATGATTACCGACACTTATGATCATATGCAACGGGAATACTTGCTATTATAACATGCAAAGTAACATATAGTCAGTCATGGTCAAAGGGCTGCCTGCCTTGGTCAGCTAAGTATCTGGGGTCTTCGAGGTCTTCCGCTCCGATTCCCTCGTCCCACGGATTTTCTATCATCGATAAAACAATAAATAAGGAATAGCTCACACAGAAACAGTCCACAAAATATTTTCAAAATGTTCCCTATTACTGATAAATCTAAGATATCATTTTAAAAATACTTGCCTTAATTTTCCTTGAAGGAATAGTTTTGAAAACAACCAAGCAGAGGCAAAACTATTCCATTTTAGCCCTTTTTAATATTGTAAAATAAAATAGTTGCTGGAAAAATTCATCTAAGCATATCATTAAATACTACTTATTTTTTAGAAAAATAGCAGTGGAAGAATTATATTTTTACGCTGGTTAAATGTTTTTATAAAAATCTTAGAAATCTAGGTTTTAAAATAAAAAGAAAAACATGCCAGCTCCTGGGCTGGCCCATGGCCAGCCGACGGCCTGCCTAGAGCTGGGCTGGCCCATGGCCAGCCGACGGCCTGCCCAGGCGCGCGCGCCGTCAGGTTTGAACCTGACACGTTGGGCCCTGCGGTCAGTGGCCGAGGCTAGCGCGGGGAGGAGGCTGGGCCACCGACAGGTGGGGCACACCTGTCGGGGTTGTCTCCTACCTCCAACCAGAGAGGAGGAGGAGGACGTCGACGAGGTTGCTGACGTGCTCAAGCTCTAATGAACACGGGAATGGGTCCACCTGAACGTCGCCTACCTGCTGGTGGTCGAAATAACGACGGGGAGGTAGGGGTTCGCCGGCGATGAGGAGGCCGTGGCGGAGGGGTTTCGGGAAGTGGTCGAGGGGGTGGCTAGAGATACGGAAAAGCTCGGGCGAGTTGGGGGAAATCTTCCTAGGGTCAAGGGGGTCAATTTGGTGGGTCGAGAGGCGCAGGAGCCGTCGTGTAGCCGGAGATTGACCGAAGCTCTGAGGCGGAGGGGCACGGTCGATCTCCAGCACCGGGGCTCTGCTGGTTTGCTGGGGTGGCTAGGGAGGTGCTAGTGGATGCGGGGAAGCTATCTAAGGGGTGCTGGAGTGAGGGGGAGGGCTATTTATAGGCCTGCGACGGTGAGAAGATTCGGGAGCGCCGGTGAGTCACCGTGGCACGCATGGGGGTGCACAGAGAGGTTGGGGTTGAAACCACGGTCTCAGGACGTGGTATTTGACTGCCCGAACCATCTGCAGGAAAGAGAGGGAGAGAGAAGGCGAGCATTCGTGGCCGCGCAAGCTTGGCCGATTCTGGAGCGCGCGGGCACGCGTCGCGCGAGCTCTAACGCGAGAGAGGAGGGTCCCTGAGGCTTGCCCGATGCAGAGGGGCTGCCGGGGAGGAGGTTGGACATCTCGGGGGAGGCTGGAACTGGCTGAGGGCGTCGCCAACACCTCGGTGACTCCCTGTAGCACGCCCAGAGCGCAGTTCTGGTATGCCACGGCATGCTGGTGCTCTCTGGGGCACTTTGGATGTGTCTAGAATGTCCTGGCACTTGCTGGGGGTGTGGCTAGCCATTTGGTTTTAGTGGGAGCTTCGGCTGGTCAAAGGAGGCAAGAAATACTGGTGCTGTCAGTCATGAACTGAGGTCTAAATTGGGGTTTTTGGCCTTTCCACTTTGAACCAGTGAAGGGCCAGTTGACTGGGGTTAGATACAGGTGATGGCTACTTAATCTAAGAGTTTGAAGCAAAGGGCTTTGGTTTAGCTGTGGCTAAGGTGGCTTTTTGCTATCTGTCAAAAGGTGTTCGACAGTGGGCACAGGGGGTTGCACCCCACCACTGGTGCTCAGACTTAACAGGTTTGGTTTTGGTGGTAAACCATGGAGTTCCACCAAATTTGAGCTCCAAAGGACAAGTTTAGCTTTGTAAACTTGAAATCACTCCAATATGACCATATATGTTCCTTCCAAAGGGAGTGTGGGCAAATTAAGTCCCACAAACCCCATTTTTGGTGTAGAACCCTCATTTGAGGTATTAGACACTCCTGCAAAGTTTTAGCCTCATTGGACAAATTTGCTATGTAGAGTTGCTCTAACTTGATTCTGGACAGACACGGTTTTGGGTTATTTGGGGTCCTTATCCACCTTTGATCAAGGTGAAACTTTATGTGGACATCAAACAAGGCTTAGGGACATCACTGGAGTTTTCTAGGAATTTATTGAGAATATTTTCTTTGGAAATATTTCAAAATGCCAAAACAGACATAAATAGCTTTCATAGTTTTAATCAATAAATATAATATAAAATGGGGTTTAAAATCTTATGTATTGAAAATATATGTCCTTCTCATCATCTCTAAATTTAATCAGATTTTCCCATAGCAGAAAAGTATTTTTCCATGTTGGAATACCAATTCTTGCCTTAGAAATGGACAGGTTATTTAATTAGGAAAATACTCACAAAAATAATTATTTTTGTGGTTTTGAAATATAAAGATGGGTAAAAATCAGATTACCAAATATGAGTTGTAGCACTGCTTGCTATCAAGGACATGCAGTGCAATTCAAGGTGGTATTACTTTGGTTATCAAAGGTTTTTGTAAATCAGTGAAATACCAAAGGAATTTAGGGTTTTAAAACCTCACATAATCAAGCATACAAGCATACAATGTCAATCATGGCACTCACAACATTAGTTTTGAAAAAGTTTTAACAAGCTGAGAATTTTACAATACAGACAGGTGATAGCAAAAACAGGGTGTCACAACGGCTATATGCCTTGAATGCATTAAATGTGTCGCCTCTTGAAGGGATTGAAAACATTCCAGTTGTTCGAGAATTCCAAGATGTCTTTCGAGAAGAGCTTCTGGGGATTCCCCCTCCTTGAGCTGTCGAGTTGGTCATTGACTTGGTACCTGGTACCACTCCTATCACCAAGCGTCCTTATAAAATGCCACCACATGAACTTCTTAAACTTAAGCAAGAAATTGACAATTCGCTTCGTCTGGGTTTCATGCTTCCCAGTTCCTCTAGTTGGGGAGCACCTTCTCTCTTTTTTAAGAAGAAGGATGGGACAAATCGTTTGGTTCAAGACAATCGTCCTATCAACAAAGCCACTATCCAAAACAAATATCCTCTTCCTCGGATAAATGATCTATATGATCAACTTGCTGGTTCCATAGTCTTCTCTAAGCTCGACTTGAGGTTGGGATACCACCAGATCCGTGTTCGCAAAGAGGATATTCCAAAGACCGTCTTTGTTACTCTTTATGGATCATATGAGTACAGCGTCATGTCCTTCGGCTTAACCAATGCACCGGCAACCTTCTCTCGATTGATGAATTATATATTCATGGACTACCTCGACAAATTCGTCGTGGTATATCTGGATTCTGGTATTTTCGAAGAATAAAGAAGAGCATGCCGAACATCTTCGTCTTGTACTGGTTAAGCCTCGGGAGCATAAACTCTATGCGAAGTATTCCAAATGTGAATTATGGCTGGACGAAGTGACATACCTTGGTCATGTGATCTCCGAGGATGGTATTGCAGTCACCCCTGAACGAATTCAAGCTATTCTTGAGTGGACTCCCCCGAAGAATGTCAAACAAGTCAGAAGTTTTCTCGGACTCGCCAGCTATTGCCGTCAATTCGTCGAGAACTTCTCCAAGATTGCGAAGCCCTTAACCAATCTGCTTCACAAAGGTGTTAAGTATGAGTGGTCTGATAAATGCCAGGAAAGTTTCTAGGCACTCAAGGACAAACTGACATCCGCTCCGGTACTTGCTCCTCCGGATACGAAAAGGGATTTCGTCATATATTGTGACGCTTCTCGTCAAGGAATAGGTTGTGTCCTGATGCAGGATCGCAAGGTGATTGCTTATGCCTCACGTCAACTGCGTGCTCATGAAGAGAACTACCCAGTTCATTATCTCGAACTTGCCGCAGTTATACATTTACTGAAAGAATGGCGACAATACCTTATCGGTAATCAGTGTGAAATCTACACCAACCATCAAAGTCTGAAGTATTTGTTCACTCAACCGCATCTGAACCTCCGTCAACAAAGATGGATGGAGCGTATAGCAGATTTTCACAGTAGTATATCATATACCCCCGGCAAGGCTAACGTAATGGCTGATGCCTTGAGTCGCAAGTCATACTGCAACCACCTTGAGGTTCATAAGGTTCACGATCGTCTGCAAGAGGAATTCCATAAGCTGAACCTCCATATTGTTTTTCAGGGTTATCTTGTTCCCCCTCCTAAAGAGTTTGACAAGATGAATCTCCATGTAAATCAGGGTTCCCTGGGTAACCTGGTTGTTGAACCAGATCTTGTGGGCACCATCAAGACTCTGCAAGGTTATTATGACGATGTCGAAAAAATTAAACGTTACCTTACACAAGGTAAACCCTCCTTTCTCAGTGTTGTTGAAGATGGCGCCTTGTACTTCAAGGGTTGCCTATTCGTCCCAAATAAAAAGGAAAATCTCAGAATGACCGGAAAGGTGATGAAAGAATCTCACGACACACCATTATCTATTCACCCGGGTAGTACAAGATGTACCAAGACATCCGTCAAAGATTCTGGTGGCCCAATATGAAACAAGACATTGCATGATATGTGGCAGAATGTGATATTTGCTGGTGAATCAAAGCAGAACATCAAAAGCTTGCTAGAACTCTAGAACCTATCTCTATTCCTAAGTGGAAATGGGACCATGTTGAAATGGACTTTGTCACTGGTTTTCCCAAATCTCAGAAAGGTAATGATGCTATTCTTTTCGTCATTGACCGACTGTCCAAAGTTGCGCATTTTCTGACCGTCCAAGAAACAATTAATGCTAGTCAACTGGTAGATCTTTATATGTCCAGAATAGTTTCACTTCACGGTATTCCGTTGGTAATCAGCTCGGACCATGGCAGCTTATTCACTTCAAAATTTTGGGAAATTTTTCAGAAAGCTATGGGGACTCATATGTTCTTCAGCACTGCATTTCATCCTTAATCCTAGGGACAAGTTGAACGAGTCAACCAAATTCTCGAGGACATGCTTCGAGCTTGTGTCATTTCTTTTGGTAAGAAATGGGTGGAATCTCTCCCGTATGCCGAGTTCTCCTGCAACAATAGCTATCAAGCTAGTCTGAGGATGGCCCCTTTCAAAGTATTGTATGGACGAAGGTGTCAAACTCCTCTGAATTGGCCAGAAACTGGGGAATGATCACTCCTCGGACTGGATATTATCCAACATGCTGAAGATCAAGTCCGCATTATTCATGAGAATCTGAAGGCTGCTCAGTCTAGTCAGAAGATTCAGTATGACCGTCATCATCAAAATATGGTCTATCAACCTGGCGAAAAGGCTTATCTTCGTGTCACACCAATGAGAGGCGCACACCGTTTTGGGATCAAGGGCAAGTTAGATCCTCGCTATGAACTACCGGCGAACCTTTCTCAGGTTCATGATGTCTTCCATGTGTCTCAGCTCCGCCGCTGCTTCAAGGACCCTATTCGAGCAGTGGATCATGATATGCTTGAGCTCCAACAAGACCTCTCTTATAAAGAGCATCCGGTCCGCATCCTCGACCAGGCTGGATGCCAGACTCGTCGCAAAGTCACCAAGTTCCTTAAAGTGCAGTGGTTGAATCATTCTGAAGATGAAGCCAGTTTGGAAGGCGAGGATCATCTTCGTGATGAATACCCCGAGCTCTTTCCTTCTACCTCTTAATTCTCGGGACGAGAATTCTTATTAGTAGGGGAGAGTTGTGACATCCTCAAATTTTGCTATAGTGATCATTGTAGTTAAGCTACAGTGATGACCATGATGAGCAACAAATCATTTTGCTAAATTGGATAAGATCAAGTTGAGATTCATATCTCATTTCAATTTCCACTTCAAAGTATCTTAAATTTCATCGGGATAAAATATTGCAAACATCCAATTAAAAATGTTGCACAATGGTGAAAAGGCAGGAGACAATTGGTGTTGGGGAAAACAACATCACCTTGATGTTGGTGTGGACCCCACCATCAAAACAGAGTCATTTTTGCATTTAAAAGTGCTCTTAAATTCCATGGAAAAATCCAAACAACTTCCAATGGACCAAATTATTTTTGTGGTCATTCAAATATTATAAGATATTTGTTGAGCCATGTCACATATTTTTGCTATAGGGAATTGTTGCCGAAATTAAATAAAACAATCTGATCAATAAAAAATAAAAAAATAAAGAGGCCCCGGCCTAACTGGGCCAACCGGCCCAGCCGACCAACCCCACAACCCACTTCCAACGGGGGGTACAAAACCCCGTGGAAACCCTAAGGGCTTGTTCGGTTAATCCCACCGAGGAGGGGATTGAAGAGGATTGGAGGGGATTGAGGTAGAATTTGACTTGTAGGGTATTTAATCCCTTCCAATCCGCTCCAAACCCCTTTAATTTTGAAGGAACCGAACAAGGCCTAAGGGAGCCCCTCCTCACTCCCTCCAGTGCTCCACCCCGCCACTAGGAACCCTGCCAGGGAGCGAGCCCCTCGCTCGATCTCCCTCTCTCTCGCTCGCACCGAACCGTTCCACCCCCACGTCGCCCCACTCTCTCCCTCCCGCGTTTCCCTTGCGCGAGCCCCAGCCCCTCGCTCCCTAGCGCGCAGGCTCGCCCCTGGTTCCCCGACGAGCAGTGCTCCCCTCGCCGGACACCACCGGTCGGCCTGAGCCCCCCACCGCCGAGCTTCTCGTCCACACCAGCCCAAGCACCCCTGTATCGACCCCGCTGGCCACCACCACCTCGGCCTCCTCCTCGCCGGTCCACCCCGTCGCCCTCCACCACCATCACGGCCGCCCCCTTCTCGCCGGACTGCTTCCCTTGCTTGCATCAATGTGAGCCGCCTGCCTTCCTCCCTTCCCCTCGCCGATTGGCCACCGGGGCCTCACCCCCTCCCACCGGCCCTGGTAGCCGGCGTTGTGTGCCCGGTGCGACCCTGGCTCCTGGACACCCCCAACCGATCTAGATTAGAGGGGGATTACCCCCCACTAATCCCTGTGTGTATGACAACGGGGGCCCAACCCCCGCCCCCCTCTAAAGAAGTATACAAAAAGAATACGAATAAAAAATCAGGATTAAAAAATATATATCTGTATGTTTTAATAAAATGTAATAATAATAAAGGTAAATAAATAATTAGTTATATTATTCATTTAATTAGTTAATTATTTAAATAGATAATTAAGGATTAATTATATTAGTTAATAATTTTTACAATTATTTAATCTAAAAGTCTATGACGAATGGGACCTACTCGTCACTTTGACTAGTCAAACCCTGTTGACTACTGATGTTAGCATGACATCATGTTGATGTCATAATTACATTTATTTGATTTAATTTAATTTGTTTTAATTCCAGAATATTAATAAAACTTTGATAATTAATATAAAGTAAACTGTAGCTGAGATGAAAATATTTTCAACATGAAAGTTGATGAGCAGAACGAGACGAAGCCGGATATGCTATCCTTTCGTGTGTCACGCGACCCTAGCATAGTGATACGTTTCAAACGTATCTATAATTTTTGATGGTTTCATGTTGTTATCTTGTCATCTTTGGATGTTTTATGTACCTTTTATATCTTTTTTGGGACTAACTTATTAATTCAGTGCCAAGTGTAAGTTCCTGTTTTTTCTATGTTTTTGGCTCTTTTCAGATCTGATTTTGGAACGAAGTCCAAACGGAATAAAATTCCCGAAATGATTTTTCCCGAACAGAAGAAGATCACGGGGCTTGTGGGCCAAGCCAGGAGGGCTACAGGGAGCCCACAAGCCCCCACTCCGCCACCAGGGGAGGCGGCGGTGGGCGGGCTTGTGGCCTCCCTGGCGCCCCCCTGACCTAGATCTTGCGCCTATATATTCCCTACAAAACAGAAAAATAAAATAAAGAGCACATGAAAATACTTTTCCGCCACCGCAAGCTTCCATTTTCCGCGAGGTCTCATCTGGAGACCCTTCTCGGTGCCCTGCCGGAGGGGACTTTGGAGTTGGAGGGCTTCTTCATCATCATCATCGCCCCTCCAATGACTCGTGAGTAGTTCACTTCAGACCTACGGGTCCGTAGTTAGTAGCTAGATGGCTTCTTCTCTCTCTTGGATCTTCAATACAAAGTTCTCCATGATCTTCATGGAGATCTATCCGATGTAATCTTCTTTGGCGGTGTGTTTGTCGAGATCCGATGAATTGTGGATTTGTGATCAAATTATCTATGATATATATTTGAGTCTCTGCTGATTTCTTATATGCATGATTTGATATCCTTGTAAGTCTCTCCGAGTCTTGGGTTTTTTTTGGCCAACTAGATCTATGATTCTTGCAATGGGAGAAGTGCTTGGTTTTGGGTTCTTACCATTGGGTCACCTTTCCCAGTGACAGTAGGGGCAGCAAGGCACACATTGAGTAGTTGCCATCAAGGGTAACAAGGTGGGCTCTGTCGTAGATATGAGATTGTCCATCTACATCATGTCATCTTGCTTAAGGCGTTACTCTGTTCTTTTGAACTTAATAAACTAGATGCATGCTGGATAGCGGTCGACGTGTGGAGTAATAGTAGTAGATGCAGAAAGTATCGGTTTACTTGTTTTGGACGTGATGCCTATAGATATAATCATTGCCATAGATGACATCACGACTTTGCACGGTTCTATCAATTGCTCGACGGTAATTTGTTCACCCACTGTCTACTTGCTTTCATGAGAGAAGCCACTAGTAAACGCTACGGCCCCCGGGTCTATTCACATCTATCGTTTTCACTTTTGCTTTTACTTTGCTTTGTTACTTTGTTGCTATCAGTTCTCACTTGGCAAACAATCTATAAGGGATTGACAATCCCTTCATAGCGTTGGGAGCAAGCTTTTTGTGTTTGTGCAGACTCTTGTGATACTCCTTCACTGGATCGATACCTTGGTTCTCAAACTGAGGGAAATACTTACCACCGCTGCGCTATATCACCCTTTCCGCTTCGAGGGAAAACCAATGCAAGGCTCCAAGGCCACGGGGGAAATCCTTTGCATATTTGCCTAGGAAGTCCCTTAAGGCGTAGCAGTAGCAGAAATATTTCTGGTGCCGTCGACACACCTATTTCTGGCGCCGTTGGAAGGTCTTTTGTTGTAGTAGCAGATGTATTTCTAGCGCCGTTGCCGGGGAAGGAGAGATCTATCCAAGTAGGTCTCACGAACTCATCTCCTGCATTTACTTTTTTTGCCCGTTGCCTCTCGTTTTCCTCTCCCCCACTTCACATTTTCCGTTTTCATTTGCCTTTTTTCGTTCGCCCTTCTTCCGCTCTCTTTTTGTTTCCTTATGTTACCATGTGCCTTCTTTTAGCTTGCATCTTTGCTTGCTAAAAATCCATTGATATGGATCCTCATCCACTTGCTAACCTCTTTAAGAGACCCACTTATGTGGAACGAATTGCTAGTGAATTAAGTGCACTTGACTATCTTTATGGAGTTTTGCTTCAGATGCATGAATCTAAAAATAGTGTTGAAGAAACTTATGAAGTGATTCACGAGGGCTCCTTGGATGAAAAGCATGATTGCAATGGTTTCACTATAAATTCTATTAGTGACAATCATGCTAAAATTATGCAAAACCCTAAGATTGGGGATGCTAGTTTTGCTTTGTCCACTACTTGTTGCAATAATCATGATTGGGGTGATGATCTTTCTTATGATCTTGAAAATTTGCTCAAACCTCATGATGAATATGATATTTGCAACAATACGGAAAGTGGGATTGGAGAAGTCATGACTTTATTTGATGATAATCCCACTATTTTTGAAGAGCGTCAACTTTGCATGCATGTGGATCATGAAAAGAATATCCTATGGGATAGCTATATTGCTGAATTTGAATATGATCCCACATGTAAATGCCATGAGAGAGGAAAATATTTTGGTAGAAACTTTCATGTTACCAAATCACCTCTCGTGATGTTGAGATTGCTCTTGTATCTTTCTTCTTCCTTGCATATGGCAGCTATTGGTTGTCTTGACAATTTGTTTACCTATAAAATGCATATTCATAGGAAGTATGTTAGACTTAGATGTGATTTTCACATGCTTTAGGGTGCTCTGGTTGTCCTTCAATTATTGTCTTTTGTGAGAGCATCATTGAATGCCTAGCTAAGGGCGATAAACAAAAGCGCTTGTTGGGAGGCAACCCAACGAATCTATCCTTTTTCTTTCTGTTTTGTGTTTTCCACACTTTCATAATTCTGTTATGATTGTGTTTTTTGTGTTTCTTTTTGCGTTTGTGCCAAGCAAAACCGTTATGATTAGTCTTGGGGATGATCTTTGGTTATGCTGGAAAAGACAGAAACTTTCTGCTGACGAAAAGAATTGTCATTTTGTTTCTGTAAGAGCTTTTGAGTTGATTCTTTTTGCTTATGATTGCTACACAAATTCTACAAACTTTCAAAAATGTTCAGAAATTTTGAAGTACCAGAAGTATATGAAATATACAGATTGCTATAGACTGGTCTGCTGTTAACATATTCTGTTTTTTCTTGTGTTGGTTGCTTATTTTGATGAAACTATGGATAGTATCGGGGGGTATTAGCCATGGAAGATTGAAAATATAGTAACCCAACGTCAGCACAAGTAGAATTTAAGTTTCTACAGTACCTAAGGAAGTGGTGGTTTACTTTCTCATACTAATGTTATCACGAGTTTCTGTTTATGTTTCGTGTTGTGAAGTTTTCAAGTTTTGGGTGAAGTTCTTATGGACAAAGAGATAAAGAGTGGCAAGAGCTCAAGTTTGGGGATGCCCAAGACACCTCAAGTTGATTCAAGGATGCTGAAATAGCCTAAGCTTGGGGATGCCCCGGGAAGTCATCCCCTCTCTCGTCTTCAATCCACCGGTAACGTTACTTGGGGCTATATTTTTATTCACCACATGTTATGTGTTTTTGCTTGGAGCGTCTTGTATCGTAGGAGTCTTTTATTTTTGTTGTGTCACAATCATCCTTTCTGCACACCTAGAGAGAGGGACATGCACTCACCGTGATTTTGTCGAGCTTCACTTATATATTTTGGTAGACAATTCAGCTCACATGTGCTTCACTTATATCCTTTGAGCTAGATACTTTTCCTCTATGTGCTTCACTTATATATTTTAGAGCACAGCGATGCGTGGCTTGATAGTTGATCTATGCTTTGAAAGTAGTCTCAAAAGGGGTAGTTATCCAAAGGGATACGAAAACTTCCACCTTCATGTGCATTGAATAGTTAGAGAAGTTTGATTCATCTCAATTAGTTTTGAGTTGTGGTTTTGGTATTATTGAAGTTATGCGAGTAAGGTGTTGTGGATCTAGAAATACTTATGTCGAAGTTAGCGATTCCCGTAGCATGCACGTATGGTGAACCGCTATGTGATGAAATCTAAGCATGATTAGTCTATTGATTGTCATCCTTTGTGTGGCGGTCGGGATCGCGTGATGGTTTATACCTACCAACCCTTCCCCTAGGAGTATGCGTTGAATGCTTTGTTTCGATTACTCATAAAACTTTTGCAAGAAGTATATGAGTTCTTCATGACTAATGTTGAGTCCATGGTTTAGATGCACTTTCACCTTCCACCATCACTATCTTCTTAGTGCCGTGCAACTTTCGCCGGTGCACAAAACCCACCATTAGCCTCCCTCAAAACAGCCACCATACCTACCTACTATGGCTTTTTCAAAGTCATTCCGAGATATATTGCCATGCAACTACCACCATGACATGCGCCACCACGTCATTTGTATGGACTCTTAAAGAAAACGCCATACAAATGATGCTCATCAATAGATATCATTTGTATGGAAATCCCTACTCATTCACATTGATATGTATTGATGAGCATCTCCACAGCTCATTGATATGCCTAGTTAATGTGACCATCTTCTCCTTGTTTTGTCTTGCAACCTCCACCACACTCCACACCTTCTATAGTGCTATAACCATGGCTCACGCTCATGTATTGCGTGAGAGTTGAAAAGGTTTGAGAAAGTGTGACGCCCTCGGCTTAATCGTACGCTAATCATACACGCAAATGCGTACGATCAAACCCAAGGACTCACGGGGAGATATCACAACACAACTCTAGACACAAATAAAATAACATCAGCTTCATATTACAAGCCAGGGGCCTCGAGGGCTAGAATACGAAAGCTCGATAAACACACGAGTCAGCGGAAGCAACAAATATCTGAGTACAGACATAAAACATGGGGTGCCTTAGAGAAGGCTAGCACAAAAGATACAACGATCGAACGAGGCGAGGCCTCCTGCCTGGGAACCTCCTAACTACTCCTGATGATCAGCGGCCTCCACGTAGTAGTAGGCACCGTCGGGGTAGCAATCGTCGGCGACGGGGACCTCCATCTCCTAGGCTTCATCATCTGGTCGCAGCAAACGGATCAAGGGAACAAGGGGGGAGCAAAGCAGCGGTGAGTACTCATCCAAAGTACTCGCAAGTCTTACATCAGAACTATTCTAATAATGCATCAGTATCAAAGAAGGGGGTTATATGTGGACTGACTGCAGCAATGCGAGAATAGAGAGAGAAGGCCTAGTCCTATCGAAGACTAGCATCTTCAGGGTCTTGCAGCAATAGACGAGAGTAGAACAGGGGGTAACACAATAATAGTCATATTGTTGCAGCAATATTAAAGTGAGGTCACGCCTAAAGATCCTCCCTCGACTCCCTGCGAGGAAGCAATCCCGAGGCAAACTAATTCCAGTTAAGTAACAATTGTAGTTGTATAAGATCGGGGCACAACTCCAAGTCGTCCTGTAACCGTGGACACGGCTATCCGAATAGTTAATTTTCATCCCTGCAGGGGTGCACCACATGTCCCGTCACGCTCGATAACACTCTGGCCGGACATACTTTTCTGGGTCCTGCCCGGCCTCGGAATATCGACACGTCGCAGCCCCACCTAAGACTAATCAGAGAGGCCAGCCCGCCGGTCTAAATCCTAAGCACAAAGGGTTCATGGGCCCAGTTCCCCTTCACGCTCCTGCACGTGGCGTGGGCGGCCGACGTCAGTCCTAGCATCCCTTAATCACAAGCGCGATGCATCTCGGGACCACTCGGGCGCGCGCCGCTACACTGCTGGCATCTGAAAAGCTTCGGCTGATACCGCGACGTCGAGTACCCATAATTCTTCCCGCGTAGCCGGTTAGTGCGAAAAGGTCTCCGAGCAACCCAGATCAAATACCCAAATCCATTAGCATTTTAAATAGGACAACAACACAGTCTCACGGGAATCCACCCGGCTTACAACTAATCACCAATGAACCCAGTAACATGGTCGAGTAACTGTGTGGTTGTAACATCGGGGGGGAATCCGAGGAATCACCCTCGTTGGATCCCGAACGATGTACCCGTCAAGGTGGGCTTAGAGGAATCACCCTCGGGGGTCCCACACTCGCGGGGTTGCACGACAGAGGCGTCATCGGGAATGGTGAAAGAGGAATCACCCTCGATAACCACGACCGACTATCTAAACTACAGAGATATCATCAGGAGTACTTAGCGAGGTGTCACCCTCGGTACCCGATAGTATCCCTGTAGCATCGTACAACGAAGGGGGGTGAACGTGTTGTGTCGGGTCTGGCTCGTCGATCGGAGATCAAGATTGAAAAACAAGCGGGGCAACTGAACTACGGGGTCAGAGGGGATGACTGCTCCACCTATACTAAGCAGGTTAAAAGTACAGGACTGAAAGTAACAGTTCATCAAAAACAGGCTATGCATCAGATATAGGAGCTAACTACAACAGTAGCAAAATACTAATGCAAGCAGTAGAAAGAAAGACATAGGCGATATAGGAATGATCAAGGGGAGTTTGCTTGCCTTGCTGCTCTGCGGCAAAGGACTGATCGGCAGGGTCGTAGATGTACCCGGCAGCAGCGTCAGTCTCGGGGTCTACCGGTAAGAAGAGGGGGAAGAAACAATAAATAATAGCACCGATGCAACACAAAGCATGACATGGAAATATGCAGGCTAGACATGAGCTAACGCAGCAACATCCGTCATAGACGGGTCGGAAGAATATCTGACGATATTTTCCGGGTCTCGGGCTACTACCGGTTCTACTTGAAACGATGGAAAAGTTCCATGTTTACTATGCTAGGGACGCGTGACAGACGAACGGGCCGTGTATCCGGGTTCGTCTCGCTTTGCTGATCAACTTTCATGTTGAAATTATTTCGATCTGACTTACGGATTATTTAATATTAATTTTTAAAGTGTTATTAATTATTTAAGAATTAAAAACAGATTTAAAAGATTTAGTAAAATCCTATTATGACATCATCGCGATGTCAGGCTGACATCAACGTTTGACCGGTCAACTGACCAGCGGGTCCCGAACGTCATAGGCACAAGTTTTTATTTAAGATTAAATATTAATTAATCAGATTAATTTAGTGGGGGACCCGCGTGTCATACTCTAATTATGTTAATTAATTATTTTAACTAAATATCTATTTATTTATTTATTTAAGAAAAACATTATTTTTAATATTTATATTAACTCTCGCGTGGGGCCTCCCTGTCATAGACAGCGGGTGCATTGGCCCCACCGGTAAGTGACCTAAGGCCAAATACACATTTTAAATCACAAATAAATAAACATACTAATGTCGTATCTCTCCACATGCCTATATACGCAAACACATACATAATACGGGTATCGAATACATACATACATACATACGGAATACAACATTTGATTTTATTTCTTTTCTCTCAAAAGCTCTCATCTCCCTCTGTGTTAACAGAGAGGGAGAACTCACTTTGCTTCAACTCCACCTAGAAGAACCTAAACTTCAAATCCTCCTACCGGAGTCCACCGTCGACGGATCGAGGCCCCGTTTGCCGGAACGGAACCGGGACGTCGAGGAGAACGACAAGGTGGGAGGAGCCCGAGGAGGGGCTCACCGACGGTGACGTGACGGCCCGGTGAAGCCAGAGTTCGCACGAAGGTGATGGTGGAGACGGCGACGCGGCTCCGGTGATGAAGGGGACGGTGATGATGGTGACGCGCCGGCGAGGGGAACCGGCCGGATCCGGCGAGGAAGAGGCGAAGGGGAGGCCCGGTGGAAGAGGGGCTCGCCGGCGTGGTGAAGGGGCCAAGGGAGGCCGGCCGAGGTGGAGGCCGAGGCAGCCGGGGCCCCTTGCCGGCGGGGTGGAGGCCGAGGGGCAGGCGGCTCGCCGGCGGAAGGAGGAGGGGCCGCCGGCCGAGGTGGGGCTCGCCGGCCAGGGAGGAGGCTCGCCGCGGGAGGTGGATGAGGGGAGGGGGTCGCCGCGGGAGGGAGGGGGCCGTGAGGTGGGGCGGCTCGGTGGAGGAGGTGGCCGCCGAGGGGGCTGCCGGCGGGAGGAGTGGCCGCCGGCTGGGGAGGGAGAGGGGCGAGGTGGAGGCGATCTGGGAGGGAGAGGCGAGAGGGGCAGAGGGGGGCGACGGGATCTCGGGGGGTGGGGGGCTCTCGTGAGGTGGGGGGCCGAGAGAGGGGGAGGAGATGGCGCATGGGGTGGGGCCCCCCACGAGGTGGGGGTGGCTGGCGGCGGCGTGGGAAAGGGAGGGAGTAGCGAGGGGGGTGGCGCCGAGGAGGGCGTTAGGGTTGCGGGATGGAGGTGGGGGCCGGCTGGGCCTTGAGCCCAGTTGGGCCAGGGGGGGGGGTGGGTTGCTTTCCCTTTTTTTTGATTTGTTTTTATTTTGTTTTACCTTTTCCCTTTTCTTTTTATTAATCCTTTCTTTCAGTTTTCTTTTCTTTCTTTTATCATTATTATTTCTTTAATACTTTCCCCTTATATATATATCCTTTTAATACTTGTAATGAACCGATAAAGTGCTTCCCTTTGCTTTCAAATCATCGATCCGGACAGACACGAATCCACGCGGGTCTGAGATGGGAATTCGATGACGTGGCATCATTAGCGGTTGATCACTGTAGCTTAATTACAATCACTACTGTAGCAAAAGTCGAGGATGTCACAATTCTCCCCTACTAACAAGAATTCTCGTCCCGAGAATTAAGAGGTAGAGGGAAAGAGCCCGGGGTATTCATCACAAAGATGATCCTCGCGTTCCCAAGTGGCTTCATCTTCAGAGTGATTTGACCACTGCACCTTAAGGAACTTAGTGACCTTGCGACGAGTCTTACGTTCAGCTTGGTCGAGAATGCGGACCGGATGCTCTTTATAAGAGAGGTCTTGTTGTAGCTCTAGCATATCGTGATCCACTGCTCGAATAGGGTCCTTGAAGCAGCGACGGAGCTGAGAAACATGGAAGACATCGTGAACCTGAGAAAGGTTCGCCGGCAGTTCCAATTGATAAGCCACTCTTCCACGCCTTTCGAGAACAGTGAAAGGACCAATATAACGAGGAGCTAACTTGCCCTTGATTCCGAAACGGTGTGCACCTCTCATTGGTGTAACACGAAGATAAGCCTTTTAGCCAGGTTGATAGACCATATCTTGATGATGACGGTCATACTGACTTTTCTGACGAGACTGAGCAGCCTTCAGATTCTCATGAATAATGCGGACTTGATCTTCGGCATGTTGAATAATATCCGGACCGAAGAGTGATCGTTCCCCAGTTTCTGACCAATTCAGAGGAGTTCGACACCTTCGCCCATACAATACTTCGAAAGGGGCCATCTTCAGAATAGCTTGATAGCTATTGTTGTAAGAGAACTCGGCATACGGGAGAGATTCCTCCCATTTCTTACCGAAAGATATGACACAAGCTCGAAGCATGTCCTCGAGAATTTGATTGACTCGTTCAACTTGTCCCTGGGATTGAGGATGAAATGCAGTGCTGAAGGACAGATGAGTCCCCATAGCCTTCTGAAAACTTTCCCAGAATTTTGAAGTGAACAAGCTGCCACAGTCCGAACTGATTACCAACGGAATACCGTGAAGTGAAACAACTCTTGACATATAAAGATCTGCCAGCTGACTAGCATTAATCGTTTCTTTGACGGCCAGGAAATGTGCAACTTTGGACAGTCGATCAATGACGACAAGAATAGCATCATTACCTTTCTGAGACCTGGGAAAACCAGTGACGAAGTCCATTTCAACGTGATCCCATTTCCACTCGGGAATAGAGATAGGTTGCAGAGTTCCAGCAGGCTTTTGGTGTTCTGCTTTGATACGCCGGCATATATCACATTCTGCCACATAGCGTGCAATGTCTTGTTTCATATTGGGCCACCAGAATCTTTGTCGGATGTCTTGGTACATCTTGGTACTACCCGGGTGAATAGACAATGGTGTGTCATGAGCTTCTTCCATCACCTTCCCTGTCATCCTGAGATTTTCCTTCTTATTTGGGACGAATAGGCGACCCTTGAAATACAAGGCGCCACCTTCATCAACAGTGAAAAAGGAGGGTTTACCCTTTGCAATATAGCTCTTAATCCTGTCGACATCATCGTCAAAGTTCTGTATATTCTTTATGGAGCTCACAAGATCCGGTTCAACCACTAGGTTACTGAGGGAACCCTGATTACCAACACGAAGGTTCATCTTTTGATACTCTTTAGGAGGCGGAACAAGGTAACCCTGAGGAACAAAGTGGAGGTTCAGCTTACGGAATTCCTCTTGCAAACGATCGTGAACCTGATGAACCTGGAGGTGGTTGCAGTATGACTTGCGACTTAAGGCATCAGCCATTACATTAGCCTTGCCAGGGGTATATGATATACTACAGTCAAAATCTGCTATACGCTCCATCCATCTTTGTTGACGCAGTTTCAGCTCCGGTTGAGTGAACAAGTACTTCAGACTTTGATGGTCGGTGTAGATTTCACAGCGATTACCGACAAGGTATTGTCGCCATTCCTTCAATGCATGAATGACTGCGGCAAGCTCGAGATCATGAACTGGGTAGTTCTCTTCATGAGCACGCAGTTGACGTGAAGCATAAGCGATCACCTTGCGATCCTGCATTAGGACACAACCTATTCCTTGACGAGAAGCATCACAGTATATGACGAAATCCCTTTTCGTATCTGGAGGAGCAAGTACTGGAGCGGACGTCAGTTTGTCCTTGAGCATTTGGAAACTTTCCTGACATTTATCAGTCCATTCATACTTAACACCTTTGTGAAGCAGGTTGGTTAAGGGCTTCGCAATCTTGGAGAAGTTCTCGACGAATCGACGGCAATAGCTGGCGAGTCCGAGAAAACTTCTGACTTGCTTGAAATTCTTCGGGGGAGTCCAGTCAAGAATAGCTTGAATTCGTTCGGGGTTGACCGCAATACCATCCTTGGAAATCACATGACCAAGGTAAGTCACTTCGTCTAGCCAAAACTCACATTTGGAATACTTCGCATAGAGTTTATGCTCCCGAAGCTTATCCAGTACAAGACGAAGATGTTCAGCATGCTCTTCTTTGTTCTTTGAAAACACCAGAATATCATCCAGATATACCACGACAAATTTGTCGAGGTAGTCCATGAATATATAATTCATCAATCGAGAGAAAGTTGCCGGTGCATTGGTTAAGCCGAAGGACATGACGGTGTACTCGTATGATCCATATCGAGTAACAAAGGCGGTCTTTGGAATATCCTCCTTGCGAACACGAATCTGGTGGTATCCCAATCTCAAGTCGAGCTTAGAGAAAACGGTGGAACCAGCAAGTTGATCATACAAATCATTTATCCGCGGGAGAGGATATTTGTTTTGAATAGTGGCCTGGTTGATAGGACGATAGTCTTGAACCAATCGATTTGTCCCATCCTTCTTCTTAACAAAGAGAGAAGGTGCTCCCCAAGCACAGGAACTCGGACGGATGAAACCCAGACGGAGCGAGTTGTCAATTTCTTGCTTAAGTTCAAGGAGTTCATGTGGTGGCATTTTATAAGGACGCTTGGCAATAGGAGTGGTACCGGGTACCAAGTCAATGACAAACTCGACAGCTCGAGCAGGGGGAATCCCCGGAAGTTCTTCTGGAAAGACATCTTGGAACTCTCGGACCACTGGAATGTTTTCAATCCCTTCAAGAGGCGACGCATTTAATGCATTCAAGGCATACAGCCGTGCCTCAGCATTACGGACGAGATGAGCATGGTAGCTTACTAGTTCATCTGAAGGGTGTAGGAGGTGGACGGTTTTGGTGGCACAAACGATCGATGCCGTATGAGCTTTCAACCAGTCCATCCCCAATATGAGATCAATGTTGGATGACTTTAGTAGGGTGGGGTTGGCAAGGAATTCTAATCCTTCAATTTCAACTGGAACATGGGGGCAAACCACAGAGGTTCGGCATTCGCCCCCAGGGGTGTTTACCACTATCGGGATGTTCATCTCTTCGCTCCTAATGTCATGCATGCATGCAAAATTTTCCGACATAAAGGAATGCGATGCTCCTGTATCAAACAATACAGAAGCAGGTACTGAGTTAACGAGAAGGGTACCCATCACGGTAGCAGGCTGGTCTTGAGCTTGACCCATATCAATGTTGTTGGCCTGACCATGAACATAAGCAGGCTTAGCGTTGAAGTTGCGGTTCTGGTTGTTGCCACGGCCAGCTGCGGGAAGTGCCAGCTGATTCGGATTCTGCCTGCAGTCCCTAGCACGGTGACCTGGACGGCCACACTTGAAGCACAGCCCGTCCTCAGGACGGGATGGAGGAACTCGAGGTGGTGGAGCTGGAAGCCTCGGCTGCCTAGGTGGTGGAGGAGGCAGGCGAGGTGCAGCATAGGACGGCCTCGGAGTAGGAGCAGGTGCATGGTACATGTTGTTGGGAATCCAGATCTTCCGCTGCTGTGCAGATGAGCCCGAAGATGAGCCCATGTCACGGTTGCGCTTGCTGCTATCTTTGTATTCCTGCAGACCAATCTCAACCTGAATAGCCTTGTTCACGAGGGTGGCGAAATCAGCATAGTCCTGAACGAGGAGTGTCAGCTTGATATCAGGGTGGAGGCCTTCACGGAACTTCTCCTGCCTGCGTGCATCAGTCGCAATGTCTTGTTCAGCATAGCGAGATAATTCCAGAAATTCCCGCTGATAAGCATCCACAGTCTTGTTGCCCTGGACCAAGTTGCGGAACTCACGCTTCTTCCGGTCCATGATTCCCTGGGGAATGTATCGAGCACGGAAAGCAGCCTTGAACTCTGCCCAAGTGATGATAGTCCCATCGGGCTGAGAGCGCATGTGGCTGTCCCACCATTGAGCAGCGGGACCCTTCAGAAAGTAGGCGGCAAAGTTGACATAGCTCGCCAGGGGCACATTGGCAGACTCTAGCTCATAGGAAATGTCACGGAGCCAGTCATCAGCATCTAGAGGCTGAGTTGAGCTGCGGTAGATCGCAGGGTTGAGACGGCAGAAGTCTTGCAGTGTCACGCCTTGTGGTTGGTTCATGTTCGGCCTTTGGAACTGATCCATGAGCCCTTGCATAAACTGGCGGTTCAGCTCAAACTGTTGGATCATCCCCGCCATATACTCAGGAGGCGGGGGTGGTGCATCGTTGGCACGGCCACGTGGGCGGCCAGCTGGTCTAACCATCCTGTTAAATATTTAGCAGGGGTAGTTTAGCTTAAAGTAATCGAAAGGCATCGCACGCATTCATGAAGTAATCAAGCATAATGAAAGGGAAATGCGATAGATACTCCATAGTAGTTTAGTTCGACATACAGACCCATACATAAGTTCGATTACAGACTAACGATTAAAAACTCGAAATTTGGCGATAGCCCAGACGCATTTGACGATACCCTGGACTCACTAGGCGGCGCGCAGGCACGCGGTGGACGAGTACCACAACGAGATGTAGCGATAAGGCTACATCAACGTCGGAGAGGACGATCGAATCCTGGTAGCTGGCGGTGATAGAAGGTAGGGACAGGACCCTGTGTCCCGTTGTGACTCTGGTGAGGGTACCGCATCGAGTCGAGGAGCTGAGGTCCAAGTGCAGGGGTTCTACCCCCAACATCAGTCCACTCGAGAGCTGATGGTAGCTCTGTCCTGCTCGGCTCGCGGATGCGCATAGCTAGAACCCTCGGACAGTGTGATGGCTGCAGCTCTGTCAACGCGTCGTAAAGACGAGCGCGTGTAGCATACAACTCCACAGTCAGAGCTCGGAAAGCACGATCCATTGCCTCAGTGTACTGCACCAGAATCCGCGCGTCGTACCGACGCGTCACGTAGGGGGCGCAGACAGCGACGTAGGAACGGTCGTTGCGCTCCCGAACGTCAGAAGCGTAGGCAGTGAGATCAGACCCAGTCTCATCCCCAGCAGGAGCATGCGGGATGTATCTGAAAGGGCTCTCCTCCAGGTGAAGGTACGCTCCACAGAGACGGGTGATGGCGATGTAGGCCGCATCATGGACGGCCATCTCGACCGACACTCCAATACCACAGAACACGTGGCGCTCGAGGGTCTCGCCGCCCCTCTGGTCGAAGATGCGAACCTCAGCCTGGTACTGGTACTGGTTGTACTCGCGGAAATCCTCGAACACAGTGTACTCGGGGTACCAGCGATATCCCAGCCTGGTCAGGAGATCGACCAAAATGGCCGGGAACCCAGTCGTCTCAGTGGCCTGTGTCAGGCGCACGTGCTGTCTTGCGGGACGCATCTGAAAATAAGATTGACGGATGTCAATGACAGTGTGTGTAATACATATTCAGGAGAAAAAGAGTAGATAGTCCAGCGCTCCGGATTGATGTGATTCGAGAACCTAATGTTAGAGTTAGTAAAATCTTTGACCCGAAAGAGAAGAGAAAGTAGAGCCCAGAGTATAGGAAGGGAGTAAAAGATACTAATACCACCCAATTGAGATGTGGGCCCGTAAGCCACAACATCAGTGTTAGTAAAGTTTTTCAAACACTAGACTCAACTTCGGCCAAGGAGTTGGAAAGGGGGCTACCTACAGGCAGTTGGCTCTGATACCAACTTGTGACGCCCTCGGCTTAATCGTACGCTAATCATACACGCAAATGCGTACGATCAAACCCAAGGACTCACGGGGAGATATCACAACACAACTCTAGACACAAATAAAATAACATTAGCTTCATATTACAAGCCAGGGGCCTCGAGGGCTAGAATACGAAAGCTCGATAAACACACGAGTCAGCGGAAGCAACAAATATCTGAGTACAGACATAAAACATGGGGTGCCTTAGAGAAGGCTAGCACAAAAGATACAAAGATCGAAGGAGGCGAGGCCTCCTGCCTGGGAACCTCCTAACTACTCCTGATCATCAGCGGCCTCCACGTAGTAGTAGGCACCGTCGGGGTAGCAGTCGTCGGCGACGGGGACCTCCATCTCCTGGGCTTCATCATCTGGTCGCAGCAAACGAATCAAGGGAACAAGGGGGGAGCAAAGCAGCGGTGAGTACTCATCCAAAGTACTCGCAAGTCTTACATCAGAACTATTCTAATAATGCATCAGTATCAAATAAGGGGGTTATATGTGGACTGACTGCAGCAATGCGAGAATAGAGAGAGAAGGCCTAGTCCTATCGAAGACTAGCATCTTCAGGGTCTTGCAGCAATAGACGAGAGTAGAACAGGGGGTAACACAATAATAGTCATGTTGTTGCAGCAATATTAAAGTGAGGTCACGCCTAAAGATCCTCCCTCGACTCCCTGCGAGGAAGCAATCCCGAGGCAAACTAATTCCAGTTAAGTAACAATTGTAGTTGTATAAGATCGGGGCACAACTCCAAGTCGTCCTGTAACCGTGGACACGGCTATCCGAATAGTTAATTTTCATCCCTGCAGGGGTGCACCACATGTCCCGTCACGCTCGATAACACTCTGGCCGGACATACTTTTCTGGGTCCTGCCCGGCCTCGGAATATCGACACGTCGCAGCCCCACCTAAGACTAATCAGAGAGGCCAGCCCGCCGGTCTAAATCCTAAGCACAAAGGGTTCATGGGCCCAGTTCCCCTTCACGCTCCTGCACGTGGCGTGGGCGGCCGACGTCAGTCCTAGCATCCCTTAATCACAAGCGCGATGCATCTCGGGACCACTCGGGCGCGTGCTGCTACACTGCTGGCATCTGAAAAGCTTCGGCTGATACCGCGACGTCGAGTACCCATAATTCTTCCCGCGTAGCCGGTTAGTGCGAAAAGGTCTCCGAGCAACCCAGATCAAATACCCAAATCCATTAGCATTTTAAATAGGCCAACAACACAGTCTCACGGGAATCCACCCGGCTTACAACTAATCACCAATGAACCCAGTAACATGGTCGAGTAACTGTGTGGTTGTAACATCGGGGGGGAATCCGAGGAATCACCCTCGTTGGATCCCGAACGATGTACCCGTCAAGGTGGGCTTAGAGGAATCACCCTCGGGGGTCCCACACTCGCGGGGTTGCACGACAGAGGCGTCATCGGGAATGGTGAAAGAGGAATCACCCTCGATAACCACGACCGACTAGCTATACTACAGAGATATCATCAGGAGTACTTAGCGAGGTGTCACCCTCGGTACCCGATAGTATCCCTGTAGCGTCGTACAACGAAGGGGGGTGAACGTGTTGTGTCGGGTCTGGCTCGTCGATCGGAGATCGAGATTGAAAAACAAGCGGGGCAACTGAACTATGGGGTCAGAGGGGATGACTGCTCCACCTATACTAAGCAGGTTAAAAGTACAGGACTGAAAGTAACAGTTCATCAAAATCAGGCTATGCATCAGATATAGGAGCTAACTACAACAGTAGCAAAATACTAATGCAAGCAGTAGAAAGAAAGACATAGGCGATATAGGAATGATCAAGGGGAGTTTGCTTGCCTTGCTGCTCTGCGGCAAAGGACTGATCGGCAGGGTCGTAGATGTACCCGGCAGCAGCGTCAGTCTCGGGGTCTACCGGTAAGAAGAGGGGGAATAAACAATAAATAATAGCACCGATGCAACACAAAGCATGACATGGAAATATGCAGGCTAGACATGAGCTAACGCAGCAACATCCGTCATAGACGGGTCGGAAGAATATCTGACGATATTTTCCGGGTCTCGGGCTACTACCGGTTCTACTGGAAACGATGGAAAAGTTCCATGTTTACTATGCTAGGGACGCGTGACAGACGAACGGGCCGTGTATCCGGGTTCGTCTCGCTTTGCTGATCAACTTTCATGTTGAAATTATTTCGATCTGACTTACGGATTATTTAATATTAATTTTTAAAGTTTTATTAATTATTTAAGAATTAAAAACAGATTTAAAAGATTTAGTAAAATCCTATTATGACATCATCGCGATGTCAGGCTCACATCAACGTTTGACCGGTCAACTGACCAGCGGGTCCCGAACGTCATAGGCACAAGTTTTTATTTAAGATTAAATATTAATTAATCAGATTAATTTAGTGGGGGACCCGCGTGTCATACTCTAATTATGTTAATTAATTATTTTAACTAAATATCTATTTATTTATTTATTTAAGAAAAACATTATTTTTAATATTTATATTAACTCTCGCGTGGGGCCTCCCTGTCATAGACAGCGGGTGCATTGGCCCCACCGGTAAGTGACCTAAGGCCAAATACACATTTTAAATCACAAATAAATAAACATACTAATGTCGTATCTCTCCACATGCCTATATACGCAAACACATACATAATACGGGTATCAAATACATACATACATACATACGGAATACAACATTTGATTTTATTTCTTTTCTCTCAAAAGCTCTCATCTCCCTCTCTGTTAACAGAGAGGGAGAACTCACTTTGCTCCAACTCCACCTAGAAGAACCTAAACTTCAAATCCTCCTACCGGAGTCCACCGTCGACGGATCGAGGCCCCGTTTGCCGGAACGGAACCGGGACGTCGAGGAGAACGACAAGGTGGGAGGAGCCCGAGGAGGGGCTCACCGACGGTGACGTGACGGCCCGGTGAAGCCGGAGTTCGCACGAAGGTGATGGTGGAGACGGCGACGCGGCTCCGGTGATGAAGGGGACGGTGATGATGGTGACGCGCCGGCGAGGGGAACCGGCCGCATCCGGCGAGGAAGAGGCGAAGGGGAGGCCCGGTGGAAGAGGGGCTCGCCGGCGTGGTGAAGGGGCCGAGGGAGGCCGGCCGAGGTGGAGGCCGAGGCAGCCGGGGCCCCCTGCCGGCGGGGTGGAGGCCGAGGGGCGGGCGGCTCGCCGGCGGAAGGAGGAGGGGCCGCCGGCCGAGGTGGGGCTCGCCGGCCAAGGAGGAGGCTCGCCGCGGGAGGAGGATGAGGGGAGGGGGTCGCCGCGGGAGGGAGGGGGCCGTGAGGTGGGGCGGCTCGGTGGAGGAGGTGGCCGCCGGGGGGGCTGCCGGCGGGAGGAGTGGCCGCCAGCTGGGGAGGGAGAGGGGCGAGGTGGAGGCGATCTGGGAGGGAGAGGCGAGAGGGGCAGAGGGGGGCGACGGGATCTCGGGGGGTGGGGGGCTCTCGTGAGGTGGGGGGGGCGAGAGAGGGGGAGGAGATGGCGCATGGGGTGGGGCCCCCCACGAGGGGGGGTGGCTGGCGGCGGCGTGGGAAAGGGAGGGTGTAGCGAGGGGGGGGTGGCGCCCAGGAGGGCGTTAGGGTTGCGGGATGGAGGTGGGGGCCGGCTGGGCCTTGAGCCCAGTTGGGCCAGGGGGGGGTGGGTTTCTTTCCCTTTTTTTTGATTTGTTTTTATTTTGTTTTACCTTTTCCCTTTTCTTTTTATTAATCCTTTCTTTCAGTTTTCTTTTCTTTCTTTTATCATTATTATTTCTTTAATACTTTCCCCTTATATATATATCCTTTTAATACTTGTAATGAACCGATAAAGTGCTTCCCTTTGCTTTCAAATCATCGATCCGGACAGACGCGAATCCACGCGGGTCTGAGATGGGAATTCGATGACGTGGCATCATTAGCGGTTGATCACTGTAGCTTAATTACAATCACTACTGTAGCAAAAGTCGAGGATGTCACAGAAAGTAAAGGTATGAAACAATTACTTGGCCAATACCGGGGTTGTGCATCATTTA
Source organism: Hordeum vulgare subsp. vulgare (assembly GCF_904849725.1). NCBI lineage: Eukaryota > Viridiplantae > Streptophyta > Magnoliopsida > Poales > Poaceae > Hordeum > Hordeum vulgare. The sequence goes on along the minus strand of NC_058524.1, from coordinate 283,119,188 downwards.
AATTCGTTGTGGAATGATGATAGAGCATAGCCAGACTATATGCTTTTGTAGGGATAACTTTCTTTTGGCCTTGTTATTTTGAAAGTTCATGATTACCTTGCTAGTCTTCTTGAATTATTATTGTTTCCACGTCAATAGAAAACTCTTGTTTTGAATCCAATGGATCTGAACATTCACGCCACATAAGAGGAGTTACAAAGGACATCTATGCTAGGTAGCATGAAAGCATCAAAAATTCATTCTTTATCACTTCCCTACTCGAGGACGAGCAGGAGTTAATCTTGGGGATGCTTGATACGTCTCAAACGTATCTATAATTTTTGATGGTTTCATGTTGTTATCTTGTCATCTTTGGATGTTTTATGTACCTTTTATATCTTTTTTGGGACTAACTTATTAATTCAGTGCCAAGTGCGAGTTCCTGTTTTTTCTGTGTTTTTGGCTCTTTTCAGGTCTGATATTGGAATGGAGTCCAAACGGAATAAAATCCCCGAAATGATTTTTTCCCGAACGGAAGAAGATCAGGGGGCCTGTGGGCCAAGCCAGGAGGGCTACAGGGAGCCCACAAGCCCCCACTCCGCCACCAGGGAGCCCACAAGCCCCAAGCCAGGAGGCGGCGGTGGGCAGGCTTGTGGCCTCCCTGGCGCCCCCCTGACCTAGATCTTGCGCGTGTATATTCCCTAAAAATCAGAAGAAAAAAAGGGAGCCACGAAAATACTTTTACGCCGCCGCAAGCTTCCGTTTCCGCGAGATCTCATCTTGAGACCCTTCCCGGTGCCCTGCCGGAGGGGACTTTGGAGTTGGAGGGCTTCTTCATCATCATCATCGCCCCTGCAATGACTCATGAGTAGTTCACTTCAGACCTACGGGTCCATAGTTAGTAGCTAGATGGTTTCTTCTCTCTCTTGGATCTTCAATACAAAGTTCTCCATGATCTTCATGGAGATCTATCCGACGTAATCTTCATTGGCGATGTGTTTGTCGAGATCCGATGAATTGAGGATTTGTGATCAGATTATCTATGATATATATTTGAGTCTTTGCTGATTTCTTATATGCATGATTTGATATCCTTGTAAGTCTCTCCAAGTCTTGGGTTTTGTTTGGCCAACTAGATCTATGATTCTTGCAATGGGAGAAGTGCTTGGTTTTGGGTTCTTTCCCAGTTACAGCAGGGGCAGCAAGGCACACATTGAGTAGTTGCCATCAAGGGTAACAAGGTGGGCTCAGTCATAGATATGAGATTGTCCATCTACATCATGTCATCTTGCTTAAGGCGTTACTCTCTTCTTTTGAACTTAATACACTAGATGCATGCTAGATAGCGGTCCATGTGTGGAGTAATAGTAGTAGATGCAGAAAGTATCGGTCTACTTGTTTTGGACGTGATGCCTATAGATATAATCATTGCCATAGATGACGTCACGACTTTGCGCGGTTCTATCAATTGCTCGACAGTAATTTGTTCACCCACCGTCTACTTGCTTTCATGAGAGAAGCCACTAGTAAACGCTACGGCCCCCGGGTCTATTCACATCTATCGTTTCCACTTTCGCTTTTACTTCGCTTTGTTACTTTGTTGCTTTCAGTTCTCACTTGGCAAACAATCTATAAGGGATTGAAAACTCCTTCATAGTGTTGGGAGCAAGCTTCTTGTGTTTGTGCAGGCTCTTGTGATACTCCTTCACTGGATCAATACCTTGGTTCTCAAACTGAGGAAAATACTTACCACCGTTGCGCTACATCACCCTTTCCGGGTCGAGGGAACACCAAAGCAAGGCTCCAAGGCCACGGGGGAAATCCTTTGCATATTTGCCTAGGAAGTCCCTTAAGGCATAGCCGTAGCAGAAGGATTCCTGGTGCCGTCGACACACCTATTTCTGGCACCGTTGGAAGGTCTTTTGGTGAAGTAGCACATAGAAAACGTGGAACTTTTCCACCGTTTTTCATCTCACCGTTAGTAGCGAGAGACCCGGGAAATATCATCTAATATTTCCAGATCCGTCTATGTCGGATGTTACTGCGTTAGCTCATGCCTAGCCGTGCATATTGTGATGTCATGCTTAGTGTTGCACCATTGCTATTATTTATTGTTTCTTCCCCCTCTTCTTACCGGTAGTCCCCGAGACTGATGCTGCTGCCGGATACATCTACCCTCCCGAGGACCAGCCCTTTGCCGCAGAGCAACAAGGCAAGCGAACCCCCTTGATCATTCCTATATCGCCCATTTCTTTCTCCCTCATGCTTGCATTAGAACTTTGCTACCGTGTTAGTTAGCTCCTATTTCTGATGCATAGCCTATTTTTGATGAACTCCTACTTTCAGTACCACCTTTAAACTGCTTAGTATAGGTGGAACAGTCATCCCCTCTGACCCATTAATCTAGTTTCCCTTCTTTATTGTCGAGTCTCGATCCCTGATCGACGAGCCAAGATCCGACACAACACTTACACCCCCTTAGTTGTACGTCGCTGCAGAGCTACTATCGGGTACCGAGGGTGACACCTAGCGAAGTACTCAGGATGATATCTCTGTAGTGTAGCTAGTCGGTCGTGGTTATCAAGGGTGACTCCTCCTTCACCACTCCCGATGATGATTGTGTCGTACAACCCCTCAAGGGTGACACCCTTGAGGGTGATTCCTCTAAGTCCACCTTGACGGATACATCGTTCGGGATCCAACGAGGGTGATACCTCGGACCCCCCCCCCCTGATGTTACAACCACACAGTTACTTGACCTTGTTACTGGGATCATTGTTGAATAGATGTTAGGCGGGTGGATTCCCGCGTGGATGTGTCAATGAGTTAATTAAAATGTTAATGGATTTGGGTATTCGATCTGGGTTGGTCGGAGACCTTTTCACACTAACCGACTACGCAGGAGAAGTTATGGGTACTCGGTGTCGTGGAATCAGCCGAAGCTTTTCAGACGTCAGCAATGGAGCGGCGCGCGCCCGAGTGGTCCCGAGATGCATCGCGCTTGTATTAAGGGGTGCTAGGACTGACAACGGTCGCCCACACATCATGCAGGAGCGCAGAGGGAAATGGGCCCATGAACCCTTTGTGCTTAGGATTTAGACCGGCGTGCTGGCCTCTTTGTTGAGCTTAGGTGGGGCTGCGATGTGTCGATATTCCAAGGCCGGGCATGACCCAGAAAAGTGTGTTCGGCCAGAGTGTTATCGAGCGTGACGGGAAACTTGGTGCACCCGTGGAGGGATGAAAATGAACTATCTGGATAGTCGTGTCCACGGTTATTGGACGACTTAGAGTTGTGCCCCGATCTTATACAACTACAACTGTTACTTAACTGGATTAGTTGCTCCGGGATTGCCTCCTCGCACGGAGTCGAGGAAGGATATGTGGGCGTGACCTCATATGAATATTGCTGCAACAATATGACTATTATTTGTGTTACCTGTTCTACTCTCATCAATTGCTGCAAGACCCCTGAAAATGCTAGTCTTCAATAGGACTAGGCCTTCCCTCTCTTTCTCGCATTGCTGCAGTCAGTCCACATATAAAACCCCCTTCCTTTGATACTGATGCATAATTATCATAGTTCAGATGTCGGTCTTGCGAGTACTTTGGATGAGTACTCACCGTTGCTTTGCTCCCCCTTTGTCCCTTCGATCCATTGCTGCGACCAGATGATGGAGCCCAGGAGATGGAGTATCCTGCCGATGATGAGTGCTACCCCGACGGTGCCTACTACTACGTGGAGGCCGCTGAAGATGAGGAGTAGTTAGGAGGCTCCTAGGGAGGAGGCCTCCCCTCGTTCAATCGTTGTATCTTTTGTGCTAGCCTTCTCTAAGGCACCCCATGTTTAATGTATGTACTCAGATATTTGTTGCTTCCGTTGATTGGTGTGTTTATTGAGCTTTTGTATTCTGGCCCTCGAGGCCCCTGGCTTGTAATATGAAGCTTGTATATTTTATTTCTGTCTAGAGTTGTGTTGTGATATCTTCCCGTGAGTCCTTGAGTTTGATTGTACGCATTTGCTTGTATGATTAGCATACGATTAAATCAAGGGCGTCACAAGAATAGTGCCGGTTTTCTAGGAAAAAGTAACACCTTATAATGGCATCAATTTATTTTTAATAAGCCGGCTCGATGAGGCTCGCCAGGGAGACGAGCTTGCAAGGCTCTAGTCATGCCCTAAGATGGGTCTTTGCAATAACCCTTTATGATTAAGACTGGTTGATCAGGCTCAAGTGAAGACTCAATAAAGCGGGTTCCATGAACCAATGGTTTCTCTATTTTCCATATGGTGGCTGTCACACGACACCTCAATGTTTTAACCTTGACAAATTCAGGGTCCACAATGGATTGACTCTCCAAGAGTACACGAGGCCAATAAGGGGAGTCGCACAAACATACAATCCAGTATAACCATTGTAAAGCGGTAATTTTCGCAGACTAAGAGGGTGAGAAAGCTAAACTCGGTGAGTTGGAAGCCCCCAAGTAACCCATTGATACGTCTCAAATGTATCTATAATTTTTGATGGTTTCATGCTATTATCTTGTCATCTTTGGATGTTTTATGTACCTTTTATATCTTTGTTGGGACTAACTTATTAATTCAGTGCCAAGTGCCAGCTCCTGTTTTTTCTGTGTTTTTGGCTCTTTTCAGATCTGATTTTCGAAGGGAGTCCAAACGGAATAAAATCCCCGAAATAATTTTTTCCCGAACGGAAGAAGATCAGGGGGGCTTGAGGGCCAAGCCAAGAGAGCTACAGGGGGCCCACAAGCCCTGTAGCCGCCACCAGAGGGCGGCTAGCAGGCTTGTGGCCTCCCTGGAGCCCCCCTGACCTAGCTCCTTCGCCTATATATTCCCTAAAATACAGGGAAAAAATCAAGGAATCCACGAAAACACTTTTCCGCTGCCACAAGCTTCCGTTTCCACGAGATCTCATCTGGAGACCCTTCCCAGTGCCCTCCGGAGGGGACTTTGGAGTTGGAGGGCTTCTACATCAACATCATCGCCCCTCCAATGACTCGTGAATAGTTCACTTCAGACCTACGGGTCCGTAGTTAGTAGCTAGATGGCTTCTTCTCTCTCTTGGATCTTCAATACGAAGTTCTCCATGATCTTCATGGAGATCTATCCGATGTAATCCTCTTTGGCGGTGTGTTTGTCGAGATTCGATGAATTGTGGATTCGTGATCAGATTATCTATGATATATATTTGAGTCTTTGCTGATTTCTTATATGCATGATTTGATATCCTTGTAAGTCTCTCCGAGTCTTGGGTTTACATTGGCCAACTAGTTCTATGATTCTTGCAATGGGAGAAGTGCTTGGTTTTGGGTTCTTACCGTGTGGTGACCTTTCGAAGTGACAGTAGGGGCAGCAAGGCACACATCGTGTAGTTGCCATCAAGGGTAACAAGATGGGCTTTGTCGTAGATATGAGATTTTCCATCTACATCATGTCATCTTGCTTAAGGCGTTACTCTGTTCTTTTGGACTTAATACACTAGATGCATGCTAGATAGCGGTCGACGTGTGGAGTTGTAGTAGTAGATGCAGAAAGTATCGGTCTACTTGTTTTGGACGTGATGCATATAGATATAATCATTGCCATAGATGACGTCACGACTTTGTGCGGTTCTATCAATTGCTCGACAGTAATTTGTTCACCCACCGTCTACTTGCTTTGATGAGAGAAGCCACTAGTAAACACTACGGCTCCCGGGTCTATTCACACCTATCGTTTCCACTTTCGCTTTTACTTTCCTTTGTTACTTTGTTGCTTTCAGTTCTCACTTGGCAAACAATCTATAAGGGATTGAGAACCCCTTCATAGCGTTGGGAGCAAGCTTTTTGTGTTTGTGCAGGTACTTGTGATACTCCTTCACTGGATCGATACCTTGGTTCTCAAAACTCGGGGAAATACTTACCATCACTGCGCTACATCACCCTTTCCGCTTTGAGGGAACACCAATGCAAGGCTCCAAGGCCACGGCGAAATCCTTTGCATATTTTCCTAGGAAGTCCCTAAAGGCGTAGCCGTAGCAGAAGGATTCCTGGTGCCGTTGCTGAGGAGAATCAAGACAAGAACAGTCTCCCGTCAGCACGTGTTTCTGGCGCCGGTGGAAGGTCTTTTGTTGCAGTAGCAGAAGTATGTCTGGCGCCATTGCCGGGGAAGGAGAGATCTATCCAAGTAGGTCTCACAAACTCATCTCTTGCATTTACTTTTTTGCCACTTGCCTCTCGTTTTCCTCTCCCCCACTTCACATTTGCCGTTTTCATTTGCCTTTCTCATTTGCCGTTTTCTTTTGCCTTTTTGCCCTTTTGCCGTTTTCCTTTGCCGGTTTTCTTGCTTGCTTGTGTGGTTGTTTGTTTGTTGAATTCATCATGGCTGAAAACACCAAACTTTGCGACTTCTCGAGTATGAATAATAATGATTTTATTAGTACTCCGATTGCTCCCACCACTAGTGCGGAATCGTATGAAATCAACGCAGCTTTGTTGAATCTTGTTATGAAAGAGCAATTCTCTAGCCTTCCAAGTGAGGATGTCGCATCCCATATCAATACCTTCATTGAGCTTTGTGATATGCAAAAGAAAAGAGATGTGGATAATGACGTGATTAAGTTGAAGCATTTTCCTTTCTCGTTGCGAGATCGCGCAAAAACTTGGTTTTCTTCTTTGCCTAAAAATAGTATCGATTCTTGGGATAAGTGCAAAGATACTTACATATCCAAGTATTTTTCCGCCGTCTAAGATCATCTCCTTACGTAACGATATCATGAATTTCAAGCAACTTGATCATGAACACGTTGCACAATATTGGGAGAGGATGAAGCTTATGATTAGAAATTGTCCCGCTCATGGCTTGAGTTTGTGGATGATTATACAAATCTTTTACGCTGGCTTGAATTTTGCCTCTCGCAATATCTTGGACTCCACCTCAGGTGGAACTTTCATGGAAATCACGTTAGGAGACGCTACAAAACTCTTAGACAATATCATGACCAATTACTCTCAGTGGCACACTGAAAGGTCGCCCGCTAGCAAAAAGGTACACGTTATAGAAGAAATTAACTCGTTTAGTGCTAAGATGGACGAGTTGATGAATTTGGTTTCTAGTAGAAACGCTCCTTTAGATCCTAATGACGTGCCACTATCTTCCTTGATTGAGAGTAGCAACGCTAGTTTGGACGTTAACTTTGTTGGTAGGAACAATTTTGGCAACAACAATGCTTTTAGAGGAAACTATGTTCCTAGACCTTTTCCTAGTAACTCCTCTAACAATTATGGCAATTCCTACAACAACACTTATGGAAATCACAACAAATTACCCTCTAATTTAGAGAGTAATATCAAAGAGTTCATCAACTCTCAAAAGATTTTCAATGCGTCCATAGAGGAAAAACTACTCAAAATAGACGATTTGGCTAAGAGCGTTGATAGGATGTCTTGTGATATTGATGCTTTGAAAGTTAGATGTGCTCCTCCCAAGGTCAACTTGGATGATACTTTAAAATCTATGCGTGTCTCCATGAATAAGAGCAAAGAAAGAACCGCCCAAATTCGCACTAGGCATGAATGGTTTAAAAGGGTGTGTTCTAGTGATGCAAATCACGAAGATCTTAAAGTGCTTGGTGTGACTCCTCTTGAATCCCTGTTTTCGCGTGTCAAACCTATTGATGAAGGGGCTGGATATGAATCCACTTTGGTTGAAAAACGCCCCCAATGATTCGGAGTCCACCTATCTTGATGATAAAGGTCTGGAGAGTGGAGTAGAAGAAATCAAAATTTTGGGTAGTAATGAAACTCCCACTTTGGATTTCAAGGAATTCAATTATGATAATTGCTCCTTGTTTGCATGGATTTCTCTGATGCAATCCATTGCAAACTCTCCACATGCTTATAGCCAAAGCAAAGCCTTTATCGCGCATATCGTAGATGCTATGATGACATCTCTTGAAGAGAAGCTCGAACTAGAAGTCTCTATACCTAGAAAACTTCATGATGAGTGGGAACCTACTATCAAAATCAAGATCAAAAACTATGAGTGCAATGCTTTGTGTGATTTAGGTGCTAGTGTTTCGCGATTCCGAAGTCTTTATGTGATATTCTTGGTTTTCATGAGATTGAAGAGTGTTCTCTTAATTTGCATCTTGCGGATTCTACTATCCAGAAACCCATGGGAAGGATCGATGATGTTCTTATTGTTTCAAATAAGTACTATGTACCCGTGGATTTCATTGTACTTGACATAGATTGCAATCCTTCATGTCCCATTATTCTTGGTAGACATTTCCTAGGGACTATTGGTGCTATCATCGATATGAAGGAAGGGATTATTAGATTTAAATTTCCTTTAAAGAAGGGCATGGAACACTTTCCTAGAAAGAAAATAAGATTGCCTTATGAATCTATGATGAGGGCAACTTATGGTTTGAGCACCAAAGATGAATATACGTGATTCCATCACCTTTTGCCTAGCTAAGGGCGTTAAACAAGAGCGCTTGTTGGGAGGAAAACCAACGAATCTATCTTTTTTATTTCTGTTTTGTGTTTTCCACACTTTCATAATTTTGTTATGATTGTGTTTTTTGTGTTTCTTTTTGCGTTTGTGCCAAGCAAAACCGTTATGATTAGTCTTGGGGATGATCGTTTGGTCATGCTGAAAAAGACAGAAACTTTCTGCTCACGAAAATAATTTTCATTTCTATTCTGTAAGAGATTTTGAGTTTATTCTTTTTGCTTCTAATTTCTAAGAATATTCTTCAGAATGTCGTAATTTTTCAGAATTTTCGAAGTAGCATAAGTATACGAAGTATACAGATTGCTACAGACTGGTCTCCTGTTATCATATTCTGTTTTTTGTTGTGTTGGTTGCTTATTTTGATGAAACTATGGATAGTATCTGGGGTATTAGCCATGGAAGATTGAAGATACAGTAACCCAACATCAACATAATTAGAATTTAAGTTTTCTATAGTACCTAAGGATGTGGTGGTTTGCTTTCTTATACTAATGTTATCACGAGTTTCTGTTTAAGTTTCGTGTTGTGAAGTTTTCATGTTTTGGGTGAAGTTCTTATGGAAAAAGAGATAAAGAGTGGCAAGAGCTCAAGATTGGGGATTCCCAAGACACCCAAGAGATTCAAGTATGCCGTAAAATCCTAAGCTTGGGATGCCCCGGGAAGGCATCCCCTCTTTCGTCTTCAAATCCATCGGTAAAGTTACTTGGGGCTATATTTTTATTCACCACATGTTATGTGTTTTGCTTGGAGCGTCTTGTATCGTAGGAGTCTTTTATTTTTGTTGTGTCACAATCATCCTTGCTGCACACCTATAGAGAGAGACATGCACTCACCGTGATTTTGTCGAGCTTCACTTATATCCTTTGGTAGACAATTCAGCTCACATGTGCTTCACTTATATCTTTTGAGCTAGTTGATTTTGCTCTATGTGCTTCACTTATATCTTTTAGAGCACGGCGGTGTGTGGCTTTGTAGTTGATATATGCTATGAAAGTAGTCTCAAAAGGGGTAGTTATCCAAAGGGATACGAAAACTTCCACCTTCATCTGCATTGAATAGTTAGAGAAGTTTGATTCATCTCAATTAGTTTTGAGTTGTGGTTGTGGTAATATTGAAGTTACGCTAGTAAGGTGTTGTGGATCTAGAAATACTTGTGTTGAAGTTAGTGATTCCCGTAGCATGCACCTATGGTGAACCGCTATGTGAGGAAATCTGAGCATGATTAGTCTATTGATTGTCATCCTTCGTGTGGCGGTCGGGATCGCGCGATGGTTTGTACCTACCAACCCTTCCCCTAGGAGTATGCGTTGAATGCTTTGTTTTGATTACTAATAAAACTTTTGCAACAAGTATATGAGTTCTTCATGACTAATGTTGAGTCCATGGTTTAGATGCACTTTCACCTTCCACCATCACTATCTTCTTAGTGTCGTGCAACTTTCGTCGGTGCACAAAGCCCACCATTAGCCTCCCTCAAAACAGCCACCATACCTACCTACTATGGCTTTTTCAAAGTCATTCCGAGATATATTGCCATGCAACTACCACCATGACATGTGCCACCACTTCTACATTGCCATTGCATGATCATAAGATAGCTAGCATGATGTTTCCATTAATGTCTATGCCATGCTAGATCATTGTCACGGTACACTACCGAAGGCATTCCATATAGAGTCATCGTTTCTCTGTGTTTTGAGTTGAAAGTGTGATGATCATCATTGATGGAGCATTGTCCCATGTGAGGAAATAAAAGAGGCCAAAGATGAAATAAAAATATATAAAAAAAGATGCCAAACCGCCCACCGAAAAAAATGATGAGAGAAAAAGAGAGAAGGGACAATGCTACTATCCTTCCACACTTGTGCTTATTAAGCACCATGATCTTCATGATTGAGAGTCTCTCGTTTTGTCACCAGCATATAGCTAGTGGGAAATTTTCATTACATAACTTGGCTTGTATATTCCAATGATAGGCTTCCACAAATTTCCCTTAGGTCTTCATGAGAAAGCAAGTTGGATGCACACCCACTAGTTTTCTTTAAGAGCTTTCACATACTCTTAGCTCTAGTGCATCATTTGTATGGCAATCCCTACTCATTCACATAGATATCTATTGATGAGCATCTCCACAACTCATTGATATGCCTAGTTAATGTGATAATCTTCTCCTTGTTTGTCTTGCAACCTCCACCACACTCCACACCACTTATAGTGCTAAAACCATGGCTCACGCTCATGTATTGCGTGAGAGTTGAAAAGGTTTGAGAAAGTAAAGGTGTGAAAATAATTACTTGGCCAATACCGGGGTTGTGCATGATTTAAATTCGTTGTGCAATGATGATAGAGCATAGCCAGACTATATGCTTTTGTAGGGATAACTTTATTTTGGCCTTGTTATTTTGAAAGTTCATGATTACCTTGCTAGTTTGCTTGAAGTATTATTGTTTCCACGTCAATCAAAAACTATTGTTTTGAATCTAATGGATCTGAAAATTCACGTCACATAAGAGCAGTTACAAAGGACATCTATGCTAGGTAGCATGAAAGCATCAAAAATTCATTCTTTATCACTTCCCTACTCGAGGACGAGCAGGAGTTAAGCTTGGGGATGCTTGATACGTCTCAAACGTATCTATAATTTTTGATGGTTTCATGCTGTTATCTTGTCATCTATGGATGTTTTATGTACCTTTTATATATTTTTTGGGACTAACTTATTAATTCAGTGCCAAGTGCGAGTTCCTGTTTTTTCTGTGTTTTTGGCTCTTTTCAGATCTGATTTTGGAACGGAGTCCAAACGGAATAAAATCCCCAAAATAATTTTTTCCCGAACGGAAGAAGATCAGGGGGCTTGAGGGCCAATCCAGGAGAGCTACAGGGTGCCCACAAGACATGTAGCCGCCACCAGGGGGCGGCAGCTAGCAGGCTTGTGGCCTCCCTGGCGCCCCCTTGACCTAGCTCCTTCGCCTATATATTCGCTAAAATACAGAAAAAATCAGGGAATCCACGAAAACACTTTTCCGCCGCCGCAAGATTCCGTTTCCGCGAGATCTCATCTGGAGGCCCTTTCGGTGCCCTGTCGGAGGGGACTTTGGATTTGGAGGGCTTCTACTTCAACATCATCGTCCCTCCAATTACTCGTGAGTAGTTCACTTCAGACCTACGGGTCCGTAGTTAGTAGCTAGATGGCTTCTTTTCTCTCTTGGATCTTCAATACAAAGTTCTCCATGATCTTCATGGAGATCTATCCGATGTAATCCTCTTTAGCGGTGTGTTTGTCGAGATCCGATGAATTGTGGATTTGTGATCAGATTATCTATGATATATATTTGAGTCTTTGCTGATTTCTTATATGCATGATTTGATATCCTTGTAAGTCTCTCTGAGTCTTGGGTTTTCTTTGGCCAACTAGATCTATGATTCTTGTAATGGGAGAAGTGCTTAGTTTTGGGTTCTTACCGTGTGGTGACCTTTCCCAGTGACAGTAGGGGCAGCAAGTCACACATCGTGTAGTTGCCATCAAGGGTAACAAGATGGGCTTTGTCGTAGATATGAGATTGTCCATCTACATCATGTCATCTTGCTTAAGGCGTTACTCTGTTCTTTTGGACATAATACACTATATGCATGCAGGATAGCGGTCGACGTGTGGAGTAATAGTAGTAGATGCACAAAGTATCGGTCTACTTGTTTTGGACGTGATGCCTATGGATACAATCATTGCCATAGATGACGTCATGACTTTGCGTGGTTCTATCAATTTCCCGACAGTAATTTGTTCACCCACGGTCTACCTGCTTTCATGAGAGAAGCCACTAGTAAACACTACGGCCCCCGGGTCTATTCACACCTATCGTTTCCACTTTTTCTTTTACTTTTCTTTGTTACTTTGTTGCTTTCAGTTCTCACTTAGCAAACATTCTATAAGGGATTGGCAACCCCTTCATAGCGTTGGGAACAAGCTTTTTGTGTTTGTGCAGGTACTTGTGATACTCCTTCACTGGATCGATACCTTGGTTCTCAAAACTGAGGATATACTTACCACCGCTGCGCTGCATTACCCTTTCCGCTTCGAGGGAACACCAACGCAAGGCTCCAAGGCCACGGGGAAATCCTTAGCATATTTGCCTAGGAAGTCCCTAAAGGCGTAGCCGTAGCAGAAGGATTCCTGGTGCCGTTGCTGAGGAGAATCAAGACAAGAACAGTCTCCTGTCGGCACGTGTTTCTGGCGCTGTTGGAAGGTCTTTTGTTGCAGTAGCACCCATGGTCAGCGAAAAGCCAAGCATAGCATTGCAGAAGACAATGCTATTACGGCCAAACAACCTAGGGACTAATAGCCCCAAGATAAACCGACTTGATTCTCGTGACCACAATTGGCGCCTATGTTTGAAACGTGCATCGTGGCAACTGATCCTCTTTGGCTCATAACACCTATGTTTGGACGGTGCATCATGGCAGCTCATCCTCTTTGGCATCGTTTAGCTTCCATGTTTGAATGGCCACATCATGGCGGCTCATCCTCTTGGGCGACTTTAAAATCATCCGCCAATGAGGTAGGGCACCCCTGTTTGAACGGTCGCATCATGACGGCTCATCCTCTTGGGCGACTTTAAATCTTTTCGCCAATGAGGCAGCAGCCCCTGGGACCGGCTTAACTTTCTTGTGATGACCCAGGGTTCTTGAATTATTCAACCCGGTTGAATCTGCCAAGCCATGTCTGTGTAGCCCCCGAGTCTTAATTCGACTCAAGGAGGCGTCTTGAGTGTCTCTGTACTTGATTGTGACATAAGCCGACATAAGGTTGATGGTTTGAACGATGGATTTTATCCAGACTGGAGACGACATAGTGAGCTGATGATCTTTGTCACGCTCATCAGATGACTTCGGAAAATATCATGGCCAAATTCAGTGTATAAGCCTTTTGACCCATGCTTTATTCTAAGGTAGTCCGGAAGTCTTGGCTCTTCCACGACCACTTTTCTTTTCCTTTGCCGCTTGCTTTGAAATGTTGGTTCAATGAGGGTCGGCTCAAAATGTAGCTTCACCAGGGATGTTTCCTTCATAAGAAGCCCTCTTGTTTATTTTGATATGTTGAAGTAGATAGTATTGGCCAATCCGTCTATCCATTGAGCAACCAGGCGCGAGTAGGAGCTGGTGTGTCTTTTCACGAGGTTGTGTAAGACATGAATGTCATTTTTCCTTTGCACCAATGTTGTTTGGAGGAGACTGACCATGGGGGCGGTTTGCGTGTGTCCGTTGGGTGGCTCGTATAGGCGGGTACTGCATCGATATGTTGATGGAGAAACAAATCGTGAGGACAGCAGCTTGCAAGCATCTGTTGGGCGGCTCGTAGAGGCGAGCACTACACCGGCGGGTTGATGTCCTTTGGGCCGCGAGGGCGGCATCTTGTGCGCGTTTGTTGGGCGGCTCGTACAGGCGAGCACTGCACCAGCGGGTTGATGTCGTCCGGAGCGCGAGGGCGGCATCTTGCGCGCGTCTGTTGGGTGGCTCGTATAGGCAAGCACCGTACCGGCAGGTTGATTTCGTCCGGACCACGAGGGCGGCGGCTTGCGTGCGTCTGTTGGGCGGCTCGTATGAGCACTGCACCGATATGTTGATGTAAACCGGACTGCAGGGGTGGCGCTTATGCGCTTCCATTGGGCAACTCACATAGGCAAGCACTGCACCAGTATGTTGAGTTGAATGCGAGAGTTGTCTGGCAATTTGATACGAACACGAGAATCGGTCGCGGCATTATAAGCCGTCTTGGTCGCGTGGACGTGAGAGTTGGACGCGTCATTCTAAGCCGTCTTGGTTGCCCGGACGTGAGAGTTGACCGCGTCACTGTAAGTCGTCTCAATGTGACACGAACGAACACCAGTGTAGATGGATGCTGGCGTGTGCTCCTTCTCCATGGTATAATACCACTTTGGTAATGAATAATTGTCGTGCGTAAAAATATCGCTAGACAAAGTAATTGTTTTCAAAAATAAAAATTATACTGATAGAATAAATAAGATGGATAGCACCTGGTAATTTTTACGGATGAGCATGAGAAAATCTTTTGTCATATTTGATAATGGCTTTGTCCATGTCATGAGTGCAACATCCACACATCACCTCCAGTCTCCTTGCTTCATCCTCGTATTGTCCAGCTGGTCGTCCTCTAGCGAGCCATGCGACGCCCCAATTTTATCTGTGGCTCTTCCAGAGCAAGTTACGTAGAGCTTTCGGTTTTTGTCAAGCAAGGAGGCTCTATGTTTCTTCTTGAATTTCTTGTGGACTTCAATATTTCCCACGGCTCAAAAATTTGTGCGAACATAGCTTTGAGGAATCCATCATGATACTGCCATCCTAGTCGCCCATAGTAGCATCTCGAGGCTTTCCTTTGACGTCTTGATTTTTAGATCAAGAAAGGCAATAAACACGTAGGATCAACATGGTCCTATTATCCATCAACTATTGCGTCTTCGTGTCGTCGTCCCTGCCTGCTTGTAAGCTAGCCTCCATGCAAACCATCTACCTCCCTGCCTGCTTATTTAGGCTAGTTCAGTATGCATGCGTATTGTAGTATACTAGGATCCATCCATCATCTACGTATTCCATAGTGGCAGAGTGTCAGGCTTGAGAGAGAGAGCCTCCCCTGTTCCCGTGTGCCGGATGTGCTATGGTGAGTAGATGGAGTATCGAACTGTCGAGATTGAAAGATACCGCTTCGAGCTGGGAGAGACGTGGCACGTTGATCCAGCATTCGACGGCCATCAGCTGAGCCCGCATCGCTATTGCAATTCCGACAGCCACTACATTAATATCAGCTGTTTTAGTTCCTTTTACTTTCCTTTGTGCTGGCCTTTATAAGCCACTCACTCCAGCCCTGAGAGGCATGTAATACATGTACGGGTGAAACCCTAAGCCGCCGCCGGCGTGCTACACTTGTTATTCCCCTTTCCAAAACAATAGATCAGCTCTCCAATCCAAGTGTCTAGCCCGAATTCCCTCTTAATTCCCCTGGTTCAGTTAGTCAGGTGCTCTGTTCCTGATAATTGGTATCAGAGGCAGTCAATTCTCGGCGGGGAGAGAGGTAGTTGGTGTGGTCTTCATCAAATCTGGGTCGGCGGAAGGTGCAGAAGTGCTGGATCAAGCTCAAGGTAACCTCTGATCGTTCCCACCACCCACCCTATTCTTAGGAGGATGACAGCACAAGCGGATTCAGTACTCACGGGGGATCTGTAGTTAGCTTCTTTAGAATTGGATGTGAAAACATTGCAGAACAGTAGAGAGGAAGATAGAAAGGAATTTCATGAATTTCGTGCCATGATTAACAAATTTTTTTTACTATGCAAAACAACTTTGACAAGCTCGAGGATAATTTTAGAAAGTTACTATTAGATCATGGTTCTGAAGAGGGTCAAGGGGATCATTCGGAGCATGGCAGTGTGCAGAAGAAGGCTGATGACATACAATCACCTGTGGTTCCTGCTGGTAGACCCAAACAGTTGCATAATTTTACTCCACCTGTAGTACATGGCCTGGAAAAGGAGGCATTTGGTAGTTGGTTCTGGCGTGCTGAGAGAAAATGGAGGAAAAGAACTGAATTTAGATGGTATTGTCAAGTCTCCTTACAGACATCCTAATTTTGCCAGTAATTAACAAGATAGAAAATAATCAAGGTAATGGACAGCAGCAGCAGTTGCCTATGCAGCACGCAGAAATGGGTACCATAGAAGAGTGGCCTGATGGACAGAGGCACACACAGTTTGCTCCTAGTGATAGTAGAAGGCCTATCCTTATAGTTAAACCTGCAAAGCTTAACATTGTTGAATTTGAAGGTGTAGATTTTGAAGCATGGATACAAAATCTTGATCAATACTTTGCTGCTTCTAGGACACCTATTGAGCATAGGACTGAATTGGCAGTGTCATATTTAAAAGGCCCTGCAGTGCAATGGTGGAGAGGGACTGGATTTTCTCCTAGTAATGTACCCTGGCACAAGTTTTGTTCTTATTTATCTGAGAGGTTTTCTGTGGATTCATCTTGTGATATAGTGAGCTCATTTCATGCTGTGCATCAAACTGCAGCTTTATCTGGATATGTGGAGTAGTTTTAACAATTAATGAATGTGATGAGGAGGAAAAATCCTGGAATTCCTGACAGTTGTTATGTTACTAGCTTTGTAGCTGGCCTGAGTTCTTATATCAAGAACCATGTGGAGTGTTTTAAGCCCAAAGACATGCAGACTGCCATTTGGTATGCTAGGAGAATGGAAAAGGCCCAACCTCAAGTACAAGT
This sequence comes from Hordeum vulgare subsp. vulgare, assembly GCF_904849725.1. Taxonomy (NCBI): domain Eukaryota; kingdom Viridiplantae; phylum Streptophyta; class Magnoliopsida; order Poales; family Poaceae; genus Hordeum; species Hordeum vulgare. The sequence goes on along the minus strand of NC_058524.1, from coordinate 283,102,399 downwards.
GGTGCAAACTAAAGCCTATGTACCTCAACCAAGGAGGCTGGTCCTGTTTGAGCAACCCAAGATGATGGTAGTACTGTGGGTCACAACAGGAATGTGATAATTCAGCAAGCCAAGCAGAATCAAGTGTGTTACAAATGCAGAGAGCCTTGGGTACCAGGCCATAGACATGTGTGTAAAATGAGTCAGAAAGCACAAGTACAAGCCTTACAAGCACAAGAAGAAGAAGGACCTGAAACTATATTTGTCACTGATTTTGCTAATCCTGAATTGGACAATATAGAGCAAGTGCAAGCTGAGACAATTTTACAGGTCTCTATGCATGCAACTATGGGTATTGGGGCTATGAAGAATACTTTTATTCTGACAGTAAAAGTAGGTGATTGCCTGGCAACATCATTGGTGGATAGTGGTAGTACTTCCACATTTGTCTCTCCTGAGATGGCAACTAAAATTTTAGTGAAACCAAAGGCTAGTCCTAGGGTCAAAGTAGTTGTTGCTAGTGGTAAAATGCTATGGAGTGAATTTATGGTGCAGGATTGTGCTTATGAGATTCAAGGCCAGCAATTCAGGGATAGTTTCAGAGTGCTACAATTAAAAGGCTATGATATAATATTGGGAGTAGATTGGTTGAAAAAATACAACCCTGTGCACATGGATTTTGTGAAAATGGAAATGAGAATATCTACTGGGAATGGTCAGGGGATCACCTTATCTGATGAGACAGTGCAAAGGGCACAACCTGAAGAAGCAAAAAATTTAAATAAGAAGGTGATGGAACAGGTTGTTTGTGGTTTCGTCGTGTTCACAGCTTCTGCTATGGAAGTTTGCAGTCCAGAAAGGGATCTACCTGTTGAATTGCAGTCCTTGCTAGATAAATATGAGAAACTATTTCAGGAACCCACTGAATTAAATCCAACCAGACCCTGTGTGTCGGGACCCCGATCCTAAGCCATAGGAATCCAGCCTGTAACACATCGCATCCCTTTGTGGTCTCACGCACGGTTAACTCCACGGCTGCAGCTTTACCTTAGCCGGGACCGTTTGCGTCTTTTGACTCACGTATGCGAAGGTGTCGCTAGCAATCCAATGTCAAAGAACCTGGATCGACATGTCTAGTCATAAATCAAAGTGGCAGTACCGCACAAGGACATGCATACATGACCCAACAAAGCAGGTGTCGGTCATCAGCGAATGTAGATGAGTCGTAGCAAGCTACAAGGACTCCATTACATCGCGTGACATTTCCCCAAAGGGGACAGACACAACAGCTAAGAAGGACACATGCCGGTCAACCATTGTGTCTGGAGCAGTAGCGAACTACGAAGTCTCGTTGGATCACAAAGGGGCATTTCCTTGTAAGGAGTGCTACTAAAGTTCACGACTAAGTAATCAAACCCCATACATATCAAGTACGACACATGTACGCATGGCATACCGATATGTATAGATACATCGATGGCATCACAACATAACCATAAACATACAACCTTTATTTAAGAGGCTCGGAAGAGCCACACACATAATATTACACATAAGGGTCTCACGACCCATAATAGCAGTCATACAATTACAAGCCAGCGGAAGAGTTATAAACTGTCTGGGTACAGACAGGGCAACTAGAAGGCACATGGCCTGACTATACTACAGAGCCGACGTAGGGCCAGATCGTAGCTGGGACACCAGCTACTCGTCGTCGTCGATGTCTACGAAGAACCCTCCATTAGGGTCATTAGCAACCTCTGCAACATTTATTAAGCAAACATGAGTACGAAGGTACTCAGCAAGACTTTAGGATGACTAACTACTCATGCAAGGTATCAAAAGGTATTGTGGGGTTTCATGCGGAAAGCCAGCATTTGACTCGTGGCTTGACAACTTGCATTTTTAAATAATTTTGACAACTTGATTTCTCGCACACGAGTCCACTAACACCACAACAATACACTATCATGGAATCATTCCGTCTCCGTACGGAAATGCCGTCCACGACACTCACGCTTATCTTGGCAATTTTATGAGTAGCCATTGAAGTTATCTATGAACAACATATGTCTCCAAGTAGTCCATATCCGCGGACGCGGCTATTCGAATAGACCATAACCCTGCAGGGGTGTACTTCATCACACACGCTCTCGCCACTTATCGCCATGTGCACGTCATGCACCTCGGCAACCTTCAAGCGGAAGCCCAGCGAGGGAGTCGGCCACGACCGTTAACCACACTAGTACCTAGTCCAGGTTTATCGCCTATCTGAGAGTAACCCGTACGGAAGTCCGGCCGAGGTTTCCGCCACGGCCTCAAACGATGTGCGCAGGGTTCCCAAGCCCACCATCCGGGTGCCACTTGGTACACCGTGCCACTGCCTACCGCATCACGGCCCACCTCTCAGGTCAGCACCATGCACGGCCTCCAGCATTACTATAAACACCAGAAACTACTTGCAACTCCTGGACCGAGTACTACGCGATTAATAGGCCGAGCGGGGTCATATTTCAGGGCCCAGCATGTGGTAGTATCTAGTATTGGATTACATACACGGAACTCAGTTCCTAAGGACGGTTCCAATGAAACAAACCGCCATGTACTCCTACACAGCCTTTCACCGGTACCTTTACCAAATCAGGTTCAACACACAACCTTTACTTACCGAACACATTCTCACAATTCTGTTCATCTCCCAGATGACAGACCATACACAAGTCTAAGCATAGCATGCATAGCAGGATAAGGCACAACATAGCTCAGGCAACTACCAGGTATGCTAGGTTGCAAGGTTCGGCTATTTACTGTGACAAGGTTAGGTCATGCAAAGGAAGTGGGTTCGACTATCGTGGCAAAAGCAGTTGAAGCTTTGATCCTAATGCAATAGATAAATGCAGGAGCAAGAACATGGGAATTATCGGGATGATCAAAAGGGTTGCTTGCCTTGTTGCTCAGAGGAGGAACGATATCCGTCAAACGGATATTCGGTGGAATCCGGGGTTGCGGAGCCTACTGAAATAAATGGCAACATTCAATAACAATCATATGCAATCAAAATGATGCATGAGCATGGCATGAGAATGCAAGGTGATAAGTTATTATAATCAACATGTATTAGGTTTAGAGTTGATTTGAATCATATTCGGTATCACTTCAAACGGGGTATTCACGGTTACCGATTTAATTGATTCGACGTGATGCTCAAATCAACAACATGTTAGCTTGCATGAGATGTCATGTTATGGTACTGATTTGTAACTAGGACAGTGTGTGATCATTGCATTCATAATGAAATTTGAATATTTTTCCAAATTCCATTTAAAAGTAATTATAAGAATTGAATTATTCCTTATTCCACATTTTAGGGTTCTGTAACTTTTTCAAACATGGTTGAAAATAGCATAATCAGAATCCTTGAATTTTTCTGATACTTTTTCATATATAAATTATTTTCATTGGAGTTACAGATTAATTTCTGTGATTTTTACAAGTTTTAGCAATTTACTAGAATTATTTCTATACTGGAAATTCTATTTATTGCATCAGGGTGACGTCAGCAGGTCAGCCGACCTGTTCAGGTCAAACCTGACAGGGGGGCCCCACTGGTGAGCCTCTCTGGGACTAATCCCGCGCTGACCAGCCCCTAATTGGGGTTTGACCAGGCGTGGGGCCCTCTGGCAGCGACTGAGGGGAGGGCAATTACGCCCTAATGGTCGGCCACGTCGACGCCCACGGGAGGGTGGTCGCCGGTGACCAAGCCCGCGGCGGAGGGCTCGCCGGAGACGACCTAATCGGCACTGCACAGCACCAATTTGAACGTGGTTTGCAGCTACGGAACGCTCGTGAAGTGGCCGATCTGGCAGGGGCATCAGGGAAGGCTAGGGTCGCCGGGAGAGGCGCCGGCGACGAGCCGGAGCGGCGGCCGAATCTCGGCCTTCTACGAGCGATGGCTCTAGGGCACGGGGAGGGCAGCTGGAGGGCTCATCGCACTCCTGGAGGCTCCAGGAGCTCGAATCCTAGCTCAAGCGCGTGGATCAGACACCACAGCGACGGCGACGACATGACCGGCGGCGAGAAGCTCTCGGTCTTGGTGGGGAACGAGGCTACGATGCACGGGAGAGCGTGGGGCGAGAGGGGAAACGATGACAAGCTCACGGCGGTTCCGATGGTGCTGTTGAGGGGCTCAGGGATGCGCCGGAGGGAGTGAATCGACGGGAGAGGTCCGGCGGCCGGAGGTGGAAGACGATGGTGTTGGCGGCGATGCAGAGCTCGGGGACGCTTCGGCTTCTGCAGAGATGACCAGGGCGACGAGGCGGAGCTAACAAACTACTCGGAGGAGGGTTCCCATGGCTAGAGGTGCTGCGGCTCGAGCTCGAGCTCGGCTCCAATGGCGGCAGCAGGAAGGAGGGCAAGATCCGAGAGGAGGGAGAGAGTTAGCGCTGGGAATGGATAGAGGAGGCCTCGGGGAGCTTATCCCCGGCCTTGCCAGCGTGAGTCGGCGGCCAGGCAGGCGTACAGGTGCGTGGCCGCGCCGGAGGAGGCGGCGGCCACCTCCTGCTCCTATTGGCGCGAGGGAGGGGACGAGCTAGGCTAGGCGACAGGTAAGAGTTTCCCATTTTTTTTCTGTTTTTGTTTTTCTGTTTTGCTAACTATTGTTTTGCTATTTATTTCAGCTCCAAAACAAAAAGTAAAAACTATTTTAGACCTCCTGAAATATTGTTATAATATTCCCAACCATTTCCAAAGTTTTCAACATTTTTGAAAATTTATAGTTTCTGATTTCAAATTTAAAATTTGAAACCAGTGGCTTTTTGCATTAATTTAAATTCTTAAAGTGTCAAGAAAATAGTTTTCTCCAATGCTCATTTACTTTCATGATTTATCAGAAAGTTTGAACATTTCTTGAGGCCATTTTGGGTTCATTGATTTCAACTAGTTTGAGATTTTCTTTATTTAAAGTAGTGGCCAGGGTTTTGAGTTTTTTCCTTTGCCACTTTCTTGTTCTTGTTGAAAAATTCTTAGATGCAAATGCAAAGAAGACATGAGCACAAGACTAACTTGCTTAAAGTGTCAGGGATGTGACAACTCACCCCCACTCAAAATAATCTCGTCCCGAGATTTACAAGTCGTCGGGAACAACGCAGGATACTCAAGTCGGAGACGATCCTCTCTTTCCCAAGTTGCCTCCTTTTCAGAATGATTTGACCATTGAACTTTAAGAAACTTGAGGTTTCGACGTCGAGTGGTACGCTCAGCTTGATCAAGAATATGCACGGGGTATTCTCGGTATGAAAGGTTATCTTGGAGATCAAGCGTTTCGTGGCCCACTTCACGGATAGGATCCGAAAAGCAACGCCTGAGTTGCGAGACGTGGAAAACATCATGAACCTTGGAAAGATGCAGAGGAAGTTCCAACTGGTAGGCAACTTCTCCTCGTTTGGCAAGAATGCGAAAAGGACCAGTCTAACGAGGAGCCAACTTGCCCTTGATACCGAAACGATGGGTACCCTTCAAAGGTGTAACCCAAAGGTAAGCCTTCTCGTCAACTTCAAAGGTCACAGCCTTATGATGACGATCATATTGGCTCTTTTGACGAGACTGGGTTGTTTTCAACTTTTCACGAATAATGCGAACCTGCTCTTCTTCATCCTGGATCATATCCGGGCCAAAGAGTTGCCTCTCTCCGGTTTCTGACCAATTAAGAGGTGTTCGACATCTTCGTCCATAGAGAACTTCAAAAGGGGCTTTGCCCAAACATGATTGGTAACTATTGTTATAAGCGAATTCGGCGAATGGAAGACACTTCTCCCAATTCATACCGAACGATATAACACAAGCTCGGAGCATATCTTCTAGGATTTGATTCACTCTTTCTACTTGACCACTTGACTGGGGATGGAAAGCAGTGCTAAAAGATAGGTGAGTCCCCATGGCATTCTGAAAACTTTCCCAGAAGAGAGAAGTAAAGATACTCCCACGGTCCGAGTTAATCTCCAGGGGAACACCATGAAGAGACACTATTCGAGAGATATATAATTCTGCTAGCTGGCTAGCTGTTATACTCTCACGAACAGGAAGAAAATGACCCACTTTGGAAAGACGGTCAATGACCACAAAGATAGCATTATTCCCTTTCTTGGTCTTGGGAAATCCGGTAATGAAATCCATGCTAACTTTATCCCATTTCCATTCAGGAATAGCTAGAGGCTGAAGGGTGCCAGCAGGCCATTGATGTTCTGCCTTAACTCGACGACAAACCTCACAGTTAGCAACGAACTCAGCAATTTCTCTCTTCATCCTAGTCCACCAGAACCTCTGGCGTAGGTCCTGATACATCTTAGTACTACCGGGATGTATGGTGAGAGGAGAATCATGAGCCTCCTTAAGGATTAACTGCCTTAGATGTGGGTTCTTAGGAACCACTAAACGATTCTGGAAGAACACAACACCTTGATCGTTCATGGAAAATTCTTTAGCGTTTCCGCTAAAAATATTCTCCTTGATCCGTGATATACCCTTATCACGCTTTTGGCCAGCTATAATTTGATCCTTAAGAGTAGGCTTCGCCACCAGGGTAGAAAGGAATCCTTGAGAAACAATATGAAGATTCAACTTCCTAAAGTCCTCATGGAGATGTGGTTGACCTTGTTGTAGCATCAAATTGTTACAATAAGATTTACGACTTAGCGCATCGGCCATAACATTGGCCTTCCCCGGGGTGTAAGTTATCACTGAGTCGTAATCCGAGATCAACTCAACCCACCGTCTTTGCCTGAGATTCAAATCCGGCTGGGTGAAGATATACTTCAGACTTTGGTGATCAGTGAATATTTCGCAACGATTACCCAGAAGGTAATGTTGCCAGGTTTTTAGTGCATGGACCACAGCTGCAAGCTCAAGGTCATGTGTGGGATAATTATCCTCATGTGGACGCAACTGTCGAGATGCGTATGCGATCACATGACGATCTTGCATGAGAATGCAACCTAATCCTTGTCGCGAGGCATCGCAGAAGATAACTAAGTCCTTAGAGAAATCTGGTGGTAGCAACACAGGTGCGGAAGTGAGGCGTCTTTTCAGTTCCTGAAAACTATGCTCACACTGTGGTGTCCACTCGAACTTTTTATCTTTCTTGAGGAGTTCAGTTAGAGGCTTTGCAACCTTGGAGAAATTCTCGACGAAGCGGCGACAATAGCTCGCTAGACCAAGAAAACTCCTAACTTGCTTAACCAATTCAGGTTGAGTCCAATCAAGGATAGCTTGAACTCTCTCGGGATTGACAGCAATACCCTTACCAGAGATTATGTGGCCTAGATAGGTCACTTCTGGTAACCAGAATTCACATTTTGAAAATTTGGCATAAAGGCGATGCTCTCGAAGTTTCATCAATACCAGCCTTAGATGCTCGGCATGTTCTTGTTCATTCTTCGAGTAGATGAGAATATCATCGAGGTATACTACGACGAATTTATCCAAATACTCCATGAAGATTGAATTCATCAGCCGAGAGAAGGTGGCTGGGGCATTGATTAAACCGAAGGACATAACGGTGTACTCATATTGGCCATAACGAGTAACAAAAGCCGTTTTTGGAATGTCCCCGTTCTTGATCTTGATTTGATGGTATCCCAAGCTCAAATCCATTTTGGAGAAGACTGAGGATCCAGCGATCTGATCGTACAAGTCGTTGATCCTGGGGAGTGGATACTTGTTCTTAATGGTGACCAGATTAACTAGTCGATAATCTACAACCATCCGATCCGTTCCGTCTTTCTTCTTGACAAAGAGGACGGGGCAAGCCCAAGGAGAAGAGCTAGGACGAATGAAACCCTTGTTCAAGGCCTCATCTAATTGCTTCTTAAGTTCGGCTAGCTCCAGGGGTGCCATCTTATAAGGTCTTCTGGCTATTGGGACAGTTCCCGGAGCAAGATCTATTACAAACTCTACCTCTCTGTCAGGTGGGATTCCTGGCAGTTCCTCTGGAAAAACATCCGGGAAGTCACGGACTACCAGAATGTCTTCAAGTTCCGGAAGAGGGTTGGCATTTAGAGAATAGAGTTGGCATTTGGCAACTCGAGTAGAGACATTTACTATCTCACCCGAGGGATGGGTAAGTTGGACATTTCTAGAATGAGTATCAATCTTGGCATAGTGAGCTGACATCCAGTCCATGCCCAAGATGATATTAATATCTGAAGATTTCAAGGCTATCAATGAGGCTAGAAAAACTAGCCTATCTACTAGAATTTTATTGTCATAGGTTATCCTAGAGGTTTGCCATTTACTACCAGGGGTTTGGACAACCAATGGGATTGGCATATCACAAAATGACATGTTATGCAACTGTGCATAACTTTCTGAAATGAAGGAATGAGAAGACCCAGTGTCAAAGAGAACGGACGTTGGGTGATGATTAACAAGAAGCGTACCCAGCATGACGTCGGGATCCTCTGCAGCTTCTTCTGCTGACACATAGTTCACACGGCCACGTGCAGGAGTTGGCTTCACATAAAAAGCTTTGCCCGACTTGGCTTGCCCGACGGACTTTCCGGGTTGCTTGGCACCCACATTCTGAGGACACTCACGGGAATAGTGCCCTGGTTCTCCACACTTGTAGCATATCACCTGGTTGGCACGTGGTGCAGCATTGCTAGCTGAACCACCATAAGCTTTTGCTGGAGGGTTGGCCTGATTCGTCTGAGGCGCCACGTAGGATGGCCTCGGAGTCTATCTTGGTGGCAGAGAACTGTTTGGAACCCACAGCCTGCGTTTTGGGAACGCGGAACCAGAAGATGAGCCAAAGTCACGGGAATGCTTCCTTGTGGCTTCGAAGTCAGTATGACCAGTCTCGGCACTGATCGCTTTGTTGACTAAGGCTTGAAAACTCGCACACTCATGGAGGCGCAGATCACGACGGAGCTCAGGGCTCAGACCCTTACGAAACCTTGCTTGCTTCTTGGCGTCAGTAGACACCTCCTCTGTTGCATAGCGGGCGAGGTTACCGAAGTCGCGGCTATAGGCTTCCACAGACAACTTGCCCTGAGTGAAGGCACAGAACTCCTGTCTCTTTCTGTCCATCAGGCCCTGTGGAATATGGTGCAGACGAAAAGCTGCACTGAAGTCTGCCCATGTGGCCACTGGTTCAGTGGGACGCATAGCTTCAAAATTCTCCCACCACAGATTGGCGGGTCCTTCCAGGAAATACGCCGCAAAGGTCACCTTGTCGGCCTCAGACACATTCGCAGAGCGAATCTTGCGTGAGATGCTGCACAGCTAGTCATCAGCGTCGAGGGGATCGACGGAATGATGAAACTTTGGAGGATTCAGCTTCACAAAGTCATTGAGGGACACTGCAGCATTCCTAGGTTGTCGAGCCGTATTCTGCTCAATACACTCTAGCAGTCGGTTGGTCTCCCTTTTATTTCTTTCTGCCTCAAGCATCACTTCTACCAGCGAAGGTGGGTGAGGCAGGTCTTCCTGCGACGCTTGACTACCCTCACCTTGCTCATGAGCAGGGGCACGGTTCAACCCGGTGAACACCATCCTGACAAACAAACTCATAGCTTAGACCAATATCATATCAATACTAGCTATGGATTAAGAATGTACTGAACACACGGAATGCGGAAATGAATATCCGAACAGCATGGTAACAAGCAACTGCTATATATACACCATGGTTCATACACACCCTTACATAGTTCAGTACAACTTTAACCGAAGAGCAAACTACTGAAATTATGAAACTACTCATCAGAGGCTTACAAGCTTCCTATACATTATTTATCTAGGCCTCCGGAATTCATTTCACATTACAGGCATACTTCACAAGTCATGCAGGACTGTGAACGTACGGCTACTACCATGCTATCCTTCCGCTCACAGCTCAGGCATCCGCATAGAACATCTCATAGAGATTACCTCCATGACTTGGAAGCTCAACCTGCGGATCAGGAAACACTCTAGCCTGAGATCCCTGGGATCCATAAGGACACGGATGTGGCCTTGGTCCCCTGACTAGTGGTAAGAGGGGTCCCCGAAGAGGTGTGACTCCTCCTATAGCTGGCCAGTCAACGTGGGCCGGAAGATGGGTCCTAACAGGGTTCAGCATCTCCATCTCTCCATACCCTGTCTGGACTACCGGTGCCAGCTGCGCCAAAGCTGTCCACAGACGGGCACGGGTAGCATAAAGCTCCATGCGGAGAGCACGAGCATCCCTGTCTCTGTTCTCTAGCATCTCAATAGTGGACTGCAGTAGTGGATCCTCCATAGAAGAATCAAAATAGACTCCACTAAGGTATCCCTCTTCACCAGGCTGAGAGGCCGGAACATAGCAGAACTCTGAATTCTGCAGCAGTGCATGTCTCGCTCTCATAATGGTCAGCATTGAGTAGGCAGCATCCTGTACTGCCATGTCAACAGTGACCCCCAACCTATAGGACCAATGGATTGGCTTCTCCGCTCCAGGGTAGTCTGGAAATACCCTAATAGTGCAGATGTACTGGCTCTGGTTGAAGTCTCGGTACTGTTCCTCGACTGTGTACTCGGGGTACCAGCGGTAACCGCACACCGACATCACCCTGACCAGCATGGCCGTATGACCCAGCACATCAATGCACCTGGTCAGACGTACCACCTGACCGGAAGGACGGCCAGGCATCTGTAATTAGAGAGTAATGCAAAAGCATTAGAGCTCCGAATGAAAAATTGGGCAGCATAACGGCTGTAAATGCTCAAAACAAATTTTGAGACAACCCAAAAATGGAATAGCGTAACCACTCAACTATCAAGTTCAACTCTCTGATCATCAACCTTACTTCCTGCTTCCTAGGAATAAAAGAAACCCAATATCTCTCGACCCGTAGTCCTATAATCTACCGATCAGAAACACGAGCCTAGGAGAAGATGAGTAACCTAGTCCTTAATTCCCGCAGAAAAGACGAGGATGACCAGAATAGAATATCTTGAGAAGAGAACAAGAGTCTTACGTTCCCTTCCACAAACAATTCCCTTATATATAACTAAGGAAATTCTAGACTCAACTTCGACCAGTTTGGCTTAGTAATCCTACAGTCAGTCAGGCTCTGATACCAACGCTGTCGGGACCCCAATCCTAAGCCATAGGAATCCAGCCTGTAACACATCACATCCCTTTGTGGTCTCGTGCACGGTTAACTCGACGGCTGCATCCTTACCTTAGCCGGGACCGTTTGCGTCTTTTGACTCGCGTATGCGAAGGTGTCGCTAGCAATCCAATGTCAAAGAACCCGGATCGACATGTCTAGTCATAAACCAAAGTGGCAGTACCGCACAAGGACAGGCATACATGACCCAACAAAGCAGGTGTCGGTCATCAGCGAATGTAGACGAGTCGTAGCAAGCTACAAGGACTCCATTACATCCCGTGACATTTCCCCAAAGGGGACAAACATAGCAGCTAAGAAGGACACATGCCGGTCAACCATTGTGTCCGGAGCAGTAGCGAACTACCAAGGCTCGTTGGATCACAAAGGGGCATTTCCTTGTAAGGAGTGCTACTAAAGTTCACGACTAAGTAATCGAACCCCATACATATCAAGTACGACACACGTACGCATGGCATACCGATATGTATAGATACATCGATGGCATCACAACATAACCATAAACATACAACCTTTATTTAAGAGGCTCGGAAGAGCCACACACATAATATTACACATTAAGGGTCTCACGACCCATAATAGCAGTCATACAATTACAGGCCAGCGGAAGAGTTATAAACTGTCTGGGTACAGACAGGGCAACTAGAAGGCACATGGCCTGACTATACTACAGAGCCGACGTAGGGCCAGATCGTAGCTGGGACACCAGCTACTCGTCGTCGCCGATGTTTACGAAGAACCCTCCATTAGGGTCATTAGCAACCTCTGCAACATTTATTAAGCAAACATGAGTACGAAGGTACTCAGCAAGACTTTAGGATGACTAACTACTCATGCAAGGTATCAAAAGGTATTGTGGGTTTCATGCGGAAAGCCAGCATTTGACTCGTGGCTTGACAACTTGCATTTTTAAATAATTTTGACAACTTGATTTCTCGCACACGAGTCCACTAACACCACAACAATACACTATCATGGAATCATTCCGTCTCCGTACGGAAATGCCGTCCACGACACTCACGCTTATCTTGGCAATTTTATGAGTAGCCATTGAAGTTATCTATGAACAACATATGTCTCCAAGTAGTCCATATCCGCGGACGCGGCTATTCGAATAGATCATAACCCTGCAGGGGTGTACTTCGTCACACACGCTCTCGCCACTTATCGCCATGTGCACGTCATGCACCTCGGCAACCTTCAAGCGGAAGCCCAGCGAGGGAGTCGGCCACGACCGTTAACCACACTAGTACCTAGTCCAGGTTTATCGCCTATCTGAGAGTAACCCGTATGGAACTCCGGCCGAGGTTTCCGCCACGGCCTCAAACGATGTGCGCAGGGTTCCCAAGCCCAACATCCGGGTGCCACATGGTACACCGTGCCACTGCCTACCGCATCACGGCCCACCTCTCAGGTCAGCACCATGCACGGCCTCCAGCATTACTATAAACACCAGAAACTACTTGCAACTCGGGATGATCAAAAGGGTTGCTTGCCTTGTTGCTCAGAGGAGGAACGATATCCGTCAGACGGATATTCGGTGGAATCCGGGGTTGCGGAGCCTACCGAAATAAATGGCAACATTCAATAACAATCATATGCAATCAAAATGATGCATGAGCATGGCATGAGAATGCAAGGTGATAAGTTATTATAATCCACATGTATTAGGTTTAGAGATGATTTGAATCATATTCGGTATCACTTCAAACGGGGTATTCACGGTTACCGATTTAATTGATTCGACCTGATGCTCAGATCAACTTGATGTTAGCTTGCATGAGATTTCATGTTATGGTACTGATTTCTAACTAGGACAGTGTGTGATCATTGCATTCATAATGAAATTTGAATATTTTTCCAAATTCCATTTAAAAGTAATTATAAGAATTGAATTATTCCTTAGGGTTCTGTAACTTTTTCAAACATGGTTGAAAATAGCATAATCAGAATCCTTGAATTTTTCTGATACTTTTTCATATATAAATTATTTTCATTGGAGTTACGGATTAATTTCTATGATTTTTACAAGTTTTAGCAATTTACTAGAATTATTTCTATACTGGAAATTCTATTTATTGCATCAGGCTGACGTCAGTAGGTCAGCCGACCTGTTCAGGTCAAACCTGACAGGGGGGCCCCACTGGTCAGCCTCTCTGGGACTAATCCCGCGCTGACCAGCCCCTAATTGGGGTTTGACCAGGCGTGGGGCCCTCTGGCAGCGACTGAGGGGAGGGCAATTACGCCCTAATGGTCGGCCACGTCGACGCCCACCGAAGGGTGGTCGCCGGCGACCAAGCCCGCGGCGGAGGGCTCGCCGGAGACGACCTAATCGGCGCTGCACAGCACCAATTTGAACGCGGTTTGCAGCTACGGAACGCTGGTGAAGTGGCCGATCTGGCAGGGGCATCAGGGGAGGCTAGGGTCGCCAGGAGAGGCGCCGGCGACGAGCCGGAGCGGCGGCCGAAGCTCGGCCTTCTACGAGCGATGGCTCTAGGGCACGGGGAGGGCAGCTGGAGGGCTCATCGCACTCCTGGAGGCTCCAGGAGCTCGAATCCTAGCTCGAGCGCGTGGATCAGACACCACAGCAACGGCGACGACATGACCGGCGGCGAGAAGCTCTCGGCCTTGGTGGGGAATGAGGCTACGATGCACGGGAGAGAGTGGGGCGAGAGGGGAAACAACGATGAGCTCACGGCGGTTCCGATGGTGTTGTTGAGGGGCTCGGGGATGCGCCGGAGGGAGCGAATCGACGGGAGAGGTCCGGCGGCCGGAGGTGGAAGACGATGGCGTTGGGGGAGATGCAGAGCCCGGGGAAGCTTCGGCTTCTGCAGAGATGACCAGGGCAACGAGGCGGAGCTAACAGACTACTCGGAGGAGGGTTCCCATGGCTAGAGGTGCTGCGGCTCGAGCTCGAGCTTGGCTCCAATGGCGGCAGCAGGAAGGAGGGCAAGATCCGAGAGGAGGGAGAGAGTTAGCGCTGGGAATGGATTGAGGAGGCCTCGGGGAGCTTATCCCCGGCCTTGCCAGCGCGAGGCGGCGGCCAGGCAGGCGCACATGTGCGTGGCCGCGCCGGAGGAGGCGGCAGCCACCTCCTGCTCCTACTGGCGCGAGGGAGGGGACGAGCGAGGGAGATGGGCCGGGCCAGGCTAGGCGACAGGTAAGAGTTTCCCATTTTTTTCTGTTTTTGTTTTTCTGTTTTGCTAACTATTGTTTTGCTATTTATTTCAGCTCGAAAACAAAAAGTAAAAACTATTTTAGACCTCCTGAAATATTGTTATAATATTCCCAACCATTTCCAAAGTTTTCAACATTTTTGAAAATTTATAGTTTCTGATTTCAAATTTAAAATTTGAAACCAGTGGCTTTTTGCATTAATTTAAAATGCTTAAAGTGTATAGAAAATAGTTTTCTCCAATGCTCATTTACTTTCATGATTTATCACAAAGTTTGAACATTTCTTGAGGCCATTTTGGGTTCATTGATTTCAACTAGTTTGAGATTTTCTTTATTTAAAGTAGTGGCCAGGGTTTTGAGTTTTTCCTTTGCCACTTTCTTGTTCTTGTTGAAAAATTCTTAGATGCAAATGCAAAGAAGACATGAGCACAAGACTAACTTGCTTAAAGTATCAGGGATGTGACACTGTGAACATAGGATTCCACTAATAGAAGGAGCTAAGGTGGTGAATCAAAGGCCTTACAAAATGCCGCACTACCAAAAAGAGATTTTGGAGGGAATTATCAAGGAATTGCTTAAGTCAGGAGTGATAAGACCTAGTACAAGTCCTTTTTGTTCTCGTGTACTACTGATTAAAAAGAAAGATGGCTCATGGAGGTTGTGCACAGATTACAGGAAGTTAAATGCTATCACAGTAAAAAAACAAGTATCCAGTTCCAGTTATTGAGGACTTATTGGACCAGTTAAAAGGAGCTAAGTTCTTTTCCAAGATTGACCTCAGAAATGGCTACGATCAGATAAGAATGGCTGAGGAGGATATGCATAAGACTTCCTTTGTAACACACATGGGCTTGTTTGAATATTTGGTTATTTCCTTTAGATTAACAAATGGTCCTCCTAGTTTCCAGGCAGTGATGAACTTTCTGTTTGGAATGCTGAAATTTGTGGTTACATTCTTTGATGATACCTTAGTGTTCAGCAAATCTTTGGAGGAACATAAGGATCATCTGACACAAGTGTTTGATATCTTACAGAAGAATAAGTTGTATGCTAGGTGGGATAAGTGTTCTTTTGGTTAGACTGAGGTGGAATATTTGGGCCATGTTATAAGTCAGGAAGGAGTAGCTACTGACCCATCTAAGATTAAGGCAATCAAAGATTGGCCAGCTCCTAAAAACATCACTAAACTTAGAAGCTTTATGGGCTTAAGTGGTTACTACAGGAGGTTCATTAATAATTATGGAGTTATTTGTAGACCATTGTTTGATTGTCTGAAGAAAGATGCATTTCATTGGGGTGATGCACAGGATAAAGCGATGGATGAAGTTAAGAAGAAGTTAACTCACTCCCCAGTATTGATTCTACCTGATTTTTCCAAACCTTTTGTGCTGGAAGCTGATGCATGTGGATATGGTTTAGGAGTTGTGTTGATGCAAGAACGGATGCATATTTCTTATTTGAGCAAAGAAATTGGACCTAGAGCAGCTGCTATGTCAACTTATGACAAGGAGGCTATGGCAATCATTGAAGCTATTAAGGACTTGAAACATTACTTCCTAGCTATTGCTCTCATTATCAGAACTGATCAGGAAAGTCTGAAGTATATACAGGAGCAGAAGTTGACTGAAGGTATCGAGCACAAATTGTTTCTTAAGTTGTTGGGTTATAATTTCACTATTGAGTACAAGAAAGGAAAAGAGAATAAAGTGGCAGATGCATTATCTAGAGTGAAGTGCTGGACTTCCATGCTGGTTGCTAGTAATGTTACTCCTGCTTGGGTCTTAGAAGTGGTAAACAGCTACAGTCAGGATGAAAAGGTGAAGGAATGGATCACTCAATGTTTAGTGGACAGAGGTAAGTCTGGGTCATATTCTTATAACAATGGTATCCTAAGATTCAAAAGCAGGGTGGTAGTTGGACAAGCAACTGAACTCAGACGGGAGTTGTTGAAAACATTTCATAATTCCGAGCTGGGAGGCCATTCTGGTGAGAGAGCTACTTACCAAAGAATTAAATTGATGTTTCACTAGCCTGGTTTGAAACGGGATGTTATTGCTTTTGTCAAATCTTGTCCAGTTTGTCAGATCAACAAAGCTGAACATTGTCCATATCCTGGTATGTTGGAGCCATTACCTATCCCTCATTTTGCTTGGGCTCATGTGAGCATGGACTTTGTGGAGGGGTTGCCATTGTCTGAGAACAAGGACCTGATACTAGTGGTGGTGGACAGGTTTACCAAGTATGCCCATTTTATTGGCATGAAGCATCCCATTACTGTGGAATCTGTAGCTAGAGCATTTTCTGAGACAGTATTCAAATTGCATGGTATGCCAGTAGTCATTGTGACTGACAGAGATAGAATCTTCACCAGCAATTTATGGCAGCAGATGTTTAAGTCTCTGAAGATCAAGCTCCACATGAGTACTAGTTATCACCCTCAATCTGATGGACAGACTGAGAGAGACAACCAGTGTCTGGAGAATTATTTGACGTGTATGTGTTTCCAGCAGCCCAAGAAATGGCATAGCTGGTTGGCCGTAGCTGAGTGGTGGTATAACACTAGCTTTCACACTGCTCTGAAGATGACTCCATTTCAAGCA
Organism: Hordeum vulgare subsp. vulgare; assembly: GCF_904849725.1. Classification (NCBI taxonomy): domain Eukaryota; kingdom Viridiplantae; phylum Streptophyta; class Magnoliopsida; order Poales; family Poaceae; genus Hordeum; species Hordeum vulgare. The sequence continues at coordinate 283,085,496 of NC_058524.1, read as the reverse complement.
TTGTATGGGTTTCCTCCACCTATGGTGGTTGAATCTGTTTTGCCTGATTCTATCTGTGTGGATGCTGGTGATTTACTACAAAACAGGGAGCTAGCACTGGAGGTGATAAAACAAGACTTGATTAAAGCACAGGAGAGAATGAAGTGGTTTGTAGATAAGAAGAGGAAAGAGAGAGAATTTGAAGTAGGGGATATGGTGTATTTAAAATTACAACCCTACAAGCATACATCTCTCAGTTTGCACATGCACTTGAAACTGCATTCAAAGTTCTATGGACCATTTAGAATTCTTCAGAAAGTGGGACAACATGCTTACAAACTACTTCTGCTTGAGGGGTGCAAGCTGCACCATACATTCATGTGAGTCGGCTCAAAAAGCATATTGGACCTAAAGTGGTGCCCTCCGAAGATCTTCCTTTGGTGGGGTCTCATGGTGTAGTCATGATGGAACCTGAGGCTATCATGGAAAGAAAGTTGGTGCCACGAGTGCAGGGAGCTGTAAGTGTTCCTGTGGTGCGCTGGTTGATCAAGTGGGTCAACATCCCAGTGGAGGAGGCTACATGGGAAGATTCGGCTTTCATCCAATAGGTTTTTCCATCTTTTGCACCTTGAGGGCAAGCTGCCGCTCAACAAGGTGGTATTGTCAGGCTCGAGAGAGAGAGATCCTCCCCTGTTCCCATGTGCCGGATGTGCTATGATGAGTAGATGGAGTATCCAACGGCCAAGATTGAAAGATACCGCTTCGAGCTGGGAGAGACATGGCACGTTGATCCAGCATCCGACGGCCATCAGCTGAGCCCGCGTCGCTGTTGGAATTACGACAACCACTACATTAATTTCAGCTATTTTAGTTCCTTTTACTTTCCTTTGTGTTGGCCTTTATAAGCCACTCACTCCAGCCCTACGAGGCATGTAATCCATGTATGGGTGAAACCCTAAGCCGCCGGCGGCGCGCTACACTTGTTATTCCCCTTTCTGAAGCAATAGATCAGCTCTCCGATCCAAGTTTCTAGCCTGAATTCCCACTTAATTCCCCTGATTCAGTTAGTCAGGTGCTCTATTCCTGACACGAAGGCGCAACAGAGCCAACGGGGTGGCGAGGCGAGCAACCACGACGGTAGAAAGTGGGGTGTAGGTTGCTGTAGAGAGCCGGCTCGGGACGCGAGGTGGTGAGGTCGGCATGGCGGAGGCGAGTCGGCAAAGTGGCTCGAGGAAAAGCATGGCATTGAGAGGTGAGGCGAATCAATCGCACGGCAATGGTGGATGGCAACACGGTGGCTAAAAGCGCGGTGGGTCAAAGCGAGACGGAGCGATGCGGACGCAGTGCAGCAAGCGCGGTGGGGTGGAGCCGATGGCGGTGCGGGAGCGACCGGTGGCAGAGGCGAGGTGGAGGCCACATGACTCGGTGCCAAGGTCGAATCCGAGATGAATCGGATAGGCGCTGGGTCATTACAGCAAAGGATGATGGTGAGGTCGACTCGTAGTCGTTCTATATCTGAATCGTGGACTTCTATTCTGCTCATTTCTTTTCCTTTTGGGCATTACTACGCGCCGGCACGCCCCGGTGCGAACGCTCGCACCGGTCGCGCTGCGACCGTCAGATCTGCGAGGGGGACCGTTAGATCTATTCATATAATTTTTTCCTCGATGCAGCAAAATTTGGCGCGATACAATAATTTTCGTCAACGGTTGCAACAAAAAAATAATTGTAGCAAAAAAATATATATGTGATCGTAGCAAAAAAACGAAGCTGATGATGCATGGTAGCAAAAGTCAAACGCCGGTTGTAGCAAATATCTATATGAACATGTATGCAACTTTTTTAGTGAACGGTTGCAGCAAAAAATGGTGCCGGTTGTAGCAAAAATTAACATGGTTGTAGCAAAAGTCAAACGCCGGTTGTAGCAAAAATCCAACGAACTCGAGTGCAACCAACCGTGGATATAGATTTTTAAAATGGACAAAATATAGCAAAATGACAAACGTTTGAAGCAAAACTAAACGTGGTTGCAGCAAATCGTATTGAAAAAATGTTGCATGGTTGCCAGCGAGGCGGGCGGCCCGCGCACGACCGGCCCAACGATTCGGCCAGCATGTCGGGTGGAAGCAATTACCTTTCCTTTGTTTGTCTTGATGCGAATATGAATGGGTGGTAGTTCTTGATCTATCGATCTGTTCATCAAAACTTCAAGCATGTACTGGTAGTACTCTTAGTATCTTGTAGTTGGCCTTGGGGTTGGCACTTATTGCGGCTCAGCGGTGGCGGAATAGACCGCAACCCTAATTTATTGGAATTCGATTTGACGGCATATTACCAACTTTGTCCAAGGTTGTCCCATGCCGGGTCATCCTACACGATTGTTCCGGGTCATCTTTTTTTATCCGGCAAATCACGAGCTTCCTAATCCCTGAAAGATTTCCCTTCGAGAACATAATTCTGTTGGAAATATGCCCTAGAGGCAATAATAAAGTGGTTATTATTATATTTCCTAGTTCATGATAATTTTCTATTATTCATGCTATAATTGTATTGACCGAAAACCGTAATACATGTGTGAATACATAGACCATAATGTGTCCCTAGTGAGCCTCTAGTTGGCTAGCTCGTTGATCAATAGATGGTCATGGTTTCCTGATCATGGACATTGGATGACATTGATAACGGGATCACATCATTAGGAGAATTATGTGATGGACAAGACCCAATCCTAAGCATAGCACAAGATCGTGTACTTCGTTTGCTAAAGCTTTTCTAATGTCAAGTATCATGTCCTTAGACCATGAGATTGTTTAACTCCCAGATACCGTAGGAGTGCTTTGGGTGTATCAAACGGCACAACATAACTGGGTGATTATAAAGGTGCACTACAAGTATCTCCGAAAATGTCTGTTGGGTACATACGAATCGAGACTAGGATTTGTCATTCCGTGTGAGAGAGAGAGGTATCTCTGGGCCACTTGTTAATTCATCATCATACTGAGCTCAATGTGACTAAGGAGTTAGCCATGGGATGATGTGTTATGGAACAAGTAAAGAGACTTACCGGTAACGAGATTGAACAAGGTATAGGGATACCGACGATCGAATCTCGGGGAAGTATCATACCGGGGATTGGTTGAATCCCCGACATCGTGGTTCATCCAATGAAATCATCGTGGAACATGCGGGAACCGACATGGATATCCAGACCCCGTTGTTGGTTGTTGACCGGAGAGGTGTCTCGGTCATGTCTGCATGGTTACCGAACCCATAGGGTCTACACACTGAAGGTTCGATGACGCTAGAGTTGTAATGGGAATAGTATGTGGTTACCAAGGTTGTTCGGAGTCCCGGATGAGATCCCGGTCATCACGAGGAGCTTCGGAACGGTCCAGAGGTATAGATTCATATATAGGAAGTGGAGATTTGATCGCCGGAAATGTTTCGAGGATAACCGATATTGTACCGAAACCACCGGAAAGGTTCCGGGGGTCTACCTGGAGGGGTCACCAGCCCCGGAGGTCCAAAATGGCTGAAATAAGGTGGGAGCCAGCCACCTAGGTGGGCTGGCTCGGCCGAACCAGGGCCCAAGGGCGCCTAGGGCTGGGAACCCTAGGGCGATGGTGGCCCACCTACCAACTTGGGAGGCAAGACACCTCAACCCTGGCCACCTCCCCTTCTCCTCTTGGCCGCCACACCACCTAGGGGAAACCCTAGGGTGGCCGGCCCTCCACCTCCTCCTATATATATCCAAGGGTTTGGGGCTGCTAGACACACAAGTTTCTCTCTCCCTCGGCGTAGCCCTACCTCTCCTCCTCGTCATCCTCGGTAGCGCTTGGCGAAGCCCTGCCGGAGTACCACGCAGCTCCACCGTCACCACGCCGTCGTGCTGTCGGAGCTCTCCCTCAACTTCTCCTCTCTCCTTACTGGATCAAGGTGAAGGAGACGTCACCGGGCTGCACGTGTGTTGAACGCAGATGCGCCTTTGTTCGGCGCTTAGATCGGAATCTTCCGCAATCTAAATCGCTACGAGTACAACTCCATCAACCGCATTCATAGTAACGCTTCTGCTTAGCGATCTTCAAAGGTATGAAGATGCTCTACCCCATTGCTTGTTGCTGGTTTCTCCTAGATAGGTCTTGGTGTGACGTAGGATTTTTTTTTTGAATTACTACTACGTTCCCCAACAAATTCCACCATGCATGGCCCCACAGTGAGCGCCAAATGTTGTGGTTCTTATCACGACATATGTCCTCGTGCAAGGACTTAGATGTGAGGCCATCGCAACTAGGTGGCCATTTGAGAGAGGTTAGTCGGAATCGAGAGACGCGAGTTTACCCACGTTCGGCCCCACCGATGGAGGTAAAAGCCTACGTCCTGCTTGTGTTTCATTGATAAATATGATGATCTCGACTACAAGGGTGCAGAATCGCTACCTCTCATCTCGAGGGTGCCTAATATGTTTATTTTTAATGACTTGAACTTTTCCCTCTTGGGGCCCCTTACCCCTCCTTATATAAGTGGAAGGGGTAGGTTTTACATGTAGAGTCCTACTAGGAGTAGGACTAGGACTAGTCTCTCTTGAATCCAAATCCGGGTCTTGTTTCCTTTGTGAGGGAGCCCTCCCTTTCCTTAAGCCTTATTTGTAAGCCAGACCCCCTGGCCTCTCTATGAGCCGCCTTCTCGGCCGTTGGGTCTTGTAGTTTGTCTGACCCGCCTGTTGGGTCACTCATGAGTCGCAACACCATAGCCGGGTCACAAGTTAATCGCCAAGTCCCAGCCGGGTCATACTTCAAGCCGGTTTATACTTCAAGCGAGTTATATCGTGGAGTATATCCCCAACAATCACCACGGCGATGGTTCCTTCGGTGGCACTGCGGCACCGTCGAAAGAGAGGGGGAGAGAGTGTCTGTAACGCCCAAGATGTGATCCTATGCTTATTTTTGGCTCGAGGGCCTCGACATGGGTAGAACCACATCTCGTCGTTTTGCAAGAATGGATATCGTTACAAGTACATGTACAAAATAGATGAGTATATACAATACAACAATATATTTGATCACCATGTGGAAGAGCATAGTCCGACTACGGACGAAATCAAATTTTAAAATGACGTCCATCCTTGCTATCCCAGGCTCCCAGCATGGACCTCATCGTAGATCGATGAAGAAGAAGAAGAAATTCCAAATAGAACTATCACCGCGCTCACGTCAAAGTATCGCTTTACCTGTACCTGCAACTGTTGTTGTAGTAACATCTGAGCCACAAGGACTCAGCAATCTCATTTCCAAAGGTATCAAGACTAGCAAAGCTTAATGGGTGAGGTATGGTTAAGTGGTGACGCTGCAGCAAGAACTAAGCATTTATTTGATTGGCTAACTTATGAGTACTAGAATAAATAAGGGGGTGATCTACGAATAAAGGGACACGAACTAATAATGATCTCGAAGTGATCGTGAACACCTACTTACGTCAAACATAACCCCATCATGTCCTCTCTAGGACACAGAGCTCACGAGAAGAGATAGTCACAATTACGCACATAGTTGGCAAGTTTTAATTAAGTTTACTTCAAGTTTCCTATGTCCGGGTGTTAAAAAAAGTTTCCAAGTTGCCATATAAACGCGGGCACGGCTGTGAGAAAGATTTACACCTACAGGGGTGCTCCAACTAGTCCATCACAATCTACCACAAGCTGCATGGGAAACCTCGACCATGGAAAACCCGTGATCTCCTCAGATTCCTGGCGGAAAACCTCAACCTCGAGATATCCCAAGGTATCCTCGGAATCCCTCACACAATATGTTCGAGAACGGTAAAACAAACCCATCAAGACCACCTGACGTGGCGACTACCCCAATAAGAGCTGCATATCTCGTTCTCAGGACACGTCGGATAAGCTAGTGTAAAGTGGGCTGATAGAAATCACCCAAGTTTCCCTGGATTGGCCCCGCACAGTGCTCTGGGTTGTACCAACACTCATAAGGAGAACTGGTCCGGGGGTTGATTAATTATCCGCGGGTGTAGGCGGGCCCGTATGCTTTTTATTAGTTATTAGGAAGATGTAGGACCAATGTTGGGCCTTGCGAGACGAGTTTTATCCCGAAACAAAAATCAAGGGGGGGCCAATAACAATCCTAAGCATGTTAGGAGCACTCAATTATGGAACATAACATCGGTACACAAGTAACTGTTGGGGAAGGTTGCATGGGAAACAAAAAATTTCCTACGCACACGAAGACCTATCATGGTGATGATCATCTACGAGAGGGAGATCAGATCCACATACCCTTGTAGATCGCTAAGCAGAAGCGTTAATAAATGTGGTTGATGTAGTGATATGTCTTCATGATCCTTCCCACGAACCGTCCCACGAACCGTCCCACGAACCGTCTCAAGATCCGTCCCACGATCCGTCCCGATCAAGTGACGAACGGACGACACCTCCGCGTTCCGCACACGTACAACTTGATGAGGATCTACACCTTCTTTATCCATCAAGAGAGACGGGGATGTAGATGAATTCCCCAGCAGCGCGACAGCGCTCCGGTGGTGGCGGTGATCTATTCCTGCAGGGCTCCGCCCGAGCTCCATAGAAAACCGATCTAGAGGAAGAACAACGAAGTAGACGTTTAGGGTTGCACATGGCTAAGTTGTGTCTCAAAAAGCCCTAAACCTCTAGTATATATGGGAGGTGGGAGGGGGCAGGCCTTGCGCCACAAGGGAGGATCCCTAGGGTCAGCCAAAGTGGAGGAGGGAGGAGTCCTCCCCCAATCCCACTTGGATTAGGACTCCTTCCTTAATTTCCCACCTTTGTTGGATTTTCCACTTTTTCCTCATAGGCTTTCCTTGGATGAGTTTGTCAGCACATTATGCCTTATTGCGCATCCAATAAACCCACGTGGACCCCTTGGGGCGTGGTGGCCCCACCCACTGGCCCCCCGGAACCCATTCGTCACTCCCGGTACACTGCAGGCAATGCCCGAAAACCTTCTGGAATCCAAATACCAACTTCCTATATATCAATATTCGTTTCCGGACCATTCCGGAACTCCTCGTGACGTCCGGTATCTCATCCGGGACACCGAAAAAAACTTCAGTCAACAACACATATAATTCAACTATACCGAAACGTCACCGAACCTTAAGTGTGCAGACCTTGCGGGTTCGAGAACTATGCGGACATGACTTGAGACACTCTCTGGTCAATAACCAATAGCGGGACCTGGATGTCCATATTGGCTCCCACATATTCTACGAAGATCTGTGTCGGTTGAACCTCTATGTTAAGGAATCAGTTAATCCTGTATGTTGTTCCCTTTGTCCTTCAGTATGTTAGTTTCCCGAGATTCGATCGTCGGTATCTCCATACCTAGTTCAATATCGTTACCGGCAAGTCTCTTTACTCATTCCGTAATACAAGATCCCGTAACGAACTCCTTAGTCACATTGCTTGCAAGGCTTGTTGGGATGTTGTATTACCGAGTGGGCCCCGAGATACCTCTCCGTTACACGGAGTGACAAATCCGAGTCTTGATCCAGGCCAACCCAACAAACACCTTTGGAGATACCTGTAGAGCACATTTATAGTCACCCAGTTACGATGTGAAGTTTGGTAACCCATAAGGTATTCCTCCGGTGTCCTGGAGTTGCATGATCTCATGGTCATAGGAACATACACATTGACATGCAGAAAACAGTAGCAATAAACTGACAAGATCATACGCTACGTTTATAGTTTGGGTCTTGTCCATGACATCATTCTCCTAATGATGTGATCCTGTTATCAAGTGACAACACTTGTTTATGGTTAGGAAACCTTAACCATCTTTGATAAACGAGCTAGTCAACTACAGGCTTACTAGGGACAGTGTTTTGTCTATGTATCCACACATGTATTTGTGTTTCCAATCAATACAATTATAGCACGGATAATAAACGATTATCATGAACAAATAAATATAATAATAACTAATTTACTATTGCCTCTGGGGCATATTTCTAACAGTCTCCCACTTGCACTAGAGTCAATAATCTAGTTCACATCACTATGTGATTTTAACGAATCCAACACCCATACAGTTCTAGGGTTTGATCACGTCAAGCTTGTGAGAGAGGTTTTAGTCAACGAGTCTGAACCTTTCAAATCTGTGTGTGCTTTACAAATCTCTATGTTATCGTGTAGATGGTTCTACTACGTGCCATTTGGAACTATTCCAAATGACTGCTCCACTATACGAATCCGCTTTACTCCTTAGAGTTATTCGGATTAGTGTCAAAGCGTGCATCAATGTAACCCTTTATGACGAACTCTTTAATCAGCTCCATAATCAAGAAAAATTCTCTAGTCTATTAGTTACTAAGGATAATTTGAGTTCAGTGATTCAATCCTGGATCACTCTTTGTACCCCTTGACAGACTTATGGCAAGGCACACATCACGTGCGGTACACAACATGGCTTACTTTAGAGCCTACGGCTAAGGCATAGGGGAGAACCTTCGTCCTTTCTCTTTCTTCTGCCGTGGTCGGGCTTTGAGTCTTACTCAAATTCACACCTTACAACGCATCCAAGAACTCCTTCTTTGCTGATCTATTTTGAACTCCTTCAAAAACTTGTTAAGGCATGCATTTCATTGAAAGTTCTATTTAGCGTGTTGATCTATCTCTATAGATCTTGATGCTCAATGTTCAAGTAGCTCTATCCAGGTTTTCCTTTGAAAAACTCCTTTCAAACAACCCATTATGCTTTCTAGAAATTCTACATTACTTCCGATCAACAATATGTCAACCATATATAATTATCAGAAATTCTATAGTGCTCCCACTCACTTCTTTGGAAATACAAGTTTCTCACAAACCTTGTATAAATCCAAAAAGTTTGATCATCTCATCAAAGCGTATATTCCAACTCCGAAATGCTTGCTCGAGTTCACATAAGGATTGATGGAGCTTGCTTACTTGTTAGCATCCTTAGGATCGACAAAACCTTCTGGTTGTATCACATACAACCTTTCCTCAAGGAAACGTCGAGGAAACAATGTTTTGACATCATGTGTGCAATATTTCATAAATAATGCAGCAACTGCTTACATAATTCCAACAGACTTTTAGCATCGCTATGAGTGAGAAAGTCTCATCATAGTCAACTCTTTGGACTTGTCGGAAACATCTTTGTGATAAGTCGAGCTTTTCTTAATGGTGACTTTTCACCATCATCGTCTGTCTTCCTTTTAAAGACCCATTTGCACTTAATAGTCTTACGACCATCAAGCAGTTCTTCGAAAGTCTATACTTTGTTTTCATAAACGGATCCTCTCTCGGATTTCATGGCCTCCAGCCATTTGCAGGAATCCGGGCCCACCATCGCTTCTCCATAGCTCGTAGGTTCATTGTTGTTCAACAACATGACCTCCAAGACATGGTTACCATACTACTCTGTAGAAGTACACTACCTTGTCGACCTACGAGGTTTATAGTAACTTGATACGAAGCTTTAATGATCACTATCATCAGTTTCCACTTCAATTGGTGTAGGCGCCACAGGAACAACTTCCTGCGCCCTGCTACACACTGGTTGAAGTGACGGTTCAATAACCTCATCAAGTTCCACCACCCTCCCATCCAATTCTTTCGAGAGAAACCTTTCCTCGAGAAAGGACCCGTTTCCAGAAACAAACACTTTGCTTCCGGATCTGAGATAGGAGATGTACGCAACTGTTTTGGATATCCTATGAAGATGCATTTATCCACTTTGGGTTCGAACTTATCAGACTGAAACTTTTTCACATAAGCGTTGTAGCCCCAAACTTTCAAGAAATGATAGCTTAGGTTTCTCCAAACCAGAGTTCATACGGTGTCATCTTAACAGAATTACGTGGTGCCCTATTTAAAGTGAATGAGGTTGTCTCTAATGCCTCGCGCTAAATGATAGTGGTATTTCGATAAGAGACATCATAGTATGCGCTATATCCAATAGGGCGCGGCTATGACTTTCGGACACACCATCACACTATGGTGTTCTAGGTGGCATGAATTGTGAAATAGTTTCCACATTGTCTTAACTATGTACCAAAACTCGCAACTCAGATATTCATCTCTATGATCATATCGTAGACAGTTTATCCTCTTTTCACGATGATCTTCACTGTGAGATAGCTTTGAACTTTTCAATATTTTAGACTTTTGATTCATCAAGTAAATACTCATGTATCTACTCAAATCGTCAGTGAAGTAAGAACATAACGATATCCACTGTGTGCCTCGGCACTCATTGGAATGCACACATCAAAAATGTATTACTTCCAACAAGTTACTTTCTTGTTCCATCTCACTGGAAAACGAGGCCTTCAGTCATCTTGCCCAAGTGGTATAATTTGCATGTCTCAAGTGATTCAAAATCAAGTGAGTCCAAACGATCCATCATCACGGAGTATCTTCATGCGTTTATACCAATAGGGATGGTTTGCATGTCTCAAACGTTTCAAAATTGAGTGAGTACAAAGATCCATCAGCATGGAGCTTCTTCATGCATTTTATACCATCATTACTCAAGTGGCAGTGGCACAAGTAAGTGGTACTATCATTACTACTTTGTATCTTTTGGCATCAATATTATGAACATGTGTAGCACTACGATCGAGATTCAATAAACCATTGAAGGTAATTATTCAAGTAAATAGAATAACCATTATTCTCTTTAAATGGATAATTGTATTGCAATAAACACGACCCAATCATGTTCATGCTCAACATAAACACCAAATAACAATTATTTAGGTTTAACACCAATCCCGATGGTAGAGGGAGCGTGTGATGTTTGATCACATCAACCATAGAATTACTTCCAACACACATCATCACCTCATTCTTGCTAGTATCCTTTTAATCCGTAGCTATAACTTCGAGTTATTAACACTTAGCAACTGAACCGGTATCTAATACCCTGGTGCTACTAGGAATACTAGTAAGGTACACATCAATATTAGGTATATCCAATATACTTTTCTCGACTTTGCCAGCCTTCTCATCTACCAAGTATCTAGGGTAGTTCCGCCTCAGTGAGCGTTTCCCTCATAACAGAAGCACTTAGTCTCGGGTTTGGTTTAACCCTGTGTTTCTTCACTAGAGCAACAACTGTTTTACCGTGTCATAAAGTATCCCTTCTTACCATAGCACTTTCTTGAAACTAGTGGTTTTACTAACCATCAACAATTGATGCTCCTACTTGATTTCTACTTTCGTAGTGTCAAACATTGTGAATAGCTCAAGGATCATCATATGTATCCTCGATATGTTATAGTTCATCACGAAGCTCTAGTAGCTTGGTGGCAGTGACTTTGGAGAACCATCACTATCTCATCTGGAAGATCAACTCCCACTCGATTCAAGCAATTGTAGCACTCAGACAACATGATCACATGCTCAACGATTGAGTTTTTCTCCCTTACTTTGTAGACAAAGAATCTTGTCGGAGGTCTCATACCTCTTAACAAGGGCACGAGCATGAAATCCCAATTTCATCTCTTGGAACATCTCATATGTTCCGTGATGTTTCAAAACGTCTTCGGCGCCCCAATTCTAAGCCGTTAAGCATTACGCACTGAACTATCACGTAGTCATCAAGATGTGTATGTAAGATGTTCGCAACATCCACAAACGACGCTCGAGGTTCAGCACACCGAGCGATGCATGAAGGACATAAGCCTTCTCCGCAGTAATGAGGACAATCCTCAGTTTACGAACTCAGTCCGCAAAATTGCTACTATCATCTTTCAACTAAATTTTCTCTAAGAACATATAAAAATAGTAGAGCTACAGCGCAAGCTACAACATAATTTGCAAAGACCTTTTTGACTATGTTCATGATAATTGAGTTTAGCTAATCATATTACTAATAACTCCCACTTAAAATAGACATCCCTCTAGTCATTTGAGTGGTGCATGATCCAAATCCACTAACTCAAGTCCGATCATCACGTGAGTTGAGTATAGTTTCAGTGGTGAACAGCTCCATGTTGATCATATCAACTATATGATTCATGCTCGACCTTTCGGTCTCTTGTGTTCTGAGGCCATGTTTGTACATGCTAGGCTCGTCAAGTATAACCTGAGTGTTCCGCGTGTGCAACTGTTTTGCACCCGTTGTATGTGAACGTTGAGTCTATCACACCCGATCATCACGTGGTGTCTCAAAACGACGAATTGTCGCAACGGTGCACAGTCGGGGAGAACACAATTTTATCTTGAAATTTTAGTGAGGGATCACCTTATAATGCTACCGTCGTTCTAAGAAAAATAAGGTGCATAAAAAGGATTAACATCACATGCATTTCGTAAGTGACATGATATGGCCATGATCTTGTGCTTCTTGATCCCCATCACCAAAGCACCGGCATGATCTTCATAGTCACCGGCGCCACACCATGATCTCCATCATCGTGTCGCCATCAAGGTTGTCGTGCTATTTATTCTATTACTACTAAAGCTACAACCTAGCAATATAGTAAATGCATCTGCAAGCACAAATGTTAGTTTATAGACAACCATATGGCTCCTGCCGGTTGCCGTAGCATTAAAGTGTGATTGTTTTGTTGTGTATCCCTTGCAACGGTGCCAGAAATAGTTGTGTTGACGGCACCAGGAATCCTTCAGCTATGGCTACGCCTTAAGGGACTTCCTAGGCAAGTATGCAAAGGATTTCCCGCGTGGCCTTGGAGCCTTGCGTTGGTGTTCCCTCGAAGCGGAAAGGGTGATGTAGCACAGCGACGGTAAGTATTTCCCTCAGTTTGAGAACCAAGGTATCAATCCGGCGGAAGAGTATCTCAAGATCCTGCACAAACACAAAAGCTTGCACCCAACGCTATGAAGGGGTTTTCAATCCCTTATAGATTGTTTGCCAAGTGAGAACTGAAAGCAACAAAGTAACAAAGGAAAGTAAAAGCGGAGATGTAAACGATGGATGTGAATAGACCCGGGCGGCGTAGTGTTTACTAGTGGAAAGCAAGTAGATGGTGGGTGAACAAATTACTGTCGAGCAATTGACAGAACTGTGCAGAGTCGTGAAGATATCTATGCAATGATTATTTCTATAGGCATCACGTCCGAAACAAGTAGACCGATACTTTCTGCATCTACTACTATTACTCCACATATCGACCGCTATCCAGCATGCATCTAGTGTATTAAGTCCATAAGAACAGAGTAACGCCTTAAGCAAGATGACATGATGTAGAGGGATAATATCAAACCAATGATAAAAACCCCATCTTTTTGCCCTTGATGGCAACTGCTTGATGTGTGCCTTGCTGCCCCTACTGTCACTGGCAAAGGTCACCACATGGCAGAACCCAAAACCAAGCACTTCTCCCATTGCAAGAATCATAGATCTAGTTGGCCAAACAAAATCCAAGACTCGGAGAGACTTACAAGGATATCAAATCATGCATATAAGAAATCAGCAAAGACTCAAATATATATCATAGATAATTTGACCACAAGTCTACAATTCATCGGATGTCGACAAACACACCGCCAAAGAAGATTACATCGGATAGATCTCCATGAAGATCATGGAGAAATTTGTATTGAAGATCCAAGAGAGAGAAGAAGCCATCTAGCTACTAACTACGAACCCGTAGGTCTGAAGTGAACTACTCACGAGTCATTGGAGGGGCGGTGATGATGATGAAGAAGCCCTCCAACTCCAAAGTCCCCTCCGGCAGGGTGCCGGGAAGGGTCTCGAGATGAGATATCGCGGAAACGAAAGCTTGCGGTGGCGGAAAAGTATTTTTGAGGCTCCCCTCATTTTTTGCGGAATATTTGGGAATATATAGGCGCAAGACCTAGGTCAGGGGGCGGCCAGGGAGGCCACAAGCCTGCCCACCGCCGCCTACCCCCTGGTGGTGGAGTGGGGGCTTGTGGGCTCCCTGGAGCCCACCTGGCTTGGCCCAAAAGCCCCCTGGACTTCTTCCGTTCGGGAAAAAATCATTTCGGGGTTTTTCTTCCGTTTGGACTCCGTTCCAAAATTAGATCTGAAAAGAGTCAAAAACACGAAAAAAAGGAACTGGCACTTGGCATTGAATTAATAAGTTAGTCGCAAAAAGATATAAAAAGAAACATAAAACATACAAAGAAGGCAAGATAACAACGTGAAACCATCAAAAATTACAGATACGTTAGAGACGTATCAACGTGCAATCAATATCTAACTATTACAACATGATCATCTCATACATCCAATATATCACATCATGTCTTTGGCCATATCACATCACATGCATACCCTGCAAAAACAAGTTAGACGTCCTCTGATTTGTTGTTGCATGTTTTACGTGGCTGCTATGGATATCTAGTATGACCGCATCTTACTTACGCAAAGCCACAACGGTGATATGCAAATTGCTATTTAACCTTTCTCCAAGGACCACCTCGGTCAAATCCGATTCAACTAAAGTTGAAGAAACAGGCACCCGCCAGTCATCTTTATGCAACAAGTTGCATGTTAGTCGATGAAACTGGTCTCTCGTAAGCGTATGAGTAAGGTTGGTCCGGGCCGCTTCAATCCAACAATACCGCCGAATCGTGAAAAGTCTAAGGAGGGAAGCAAAAAGAACATCAACGCCCACAAGCTCTTTTGTGTTCTACTTGAGATATTATCTACGCATGAACCTAGCTCATGATGCCACTGTTAGGGAACGTTGCATGGGAAACAAAAAAATTCCTACGCACACGAAGACCTATCATGGTGATGATCATCTACGAGAGGGAGATTGGAACCACATACGCTTGTAGATCGCTAAGCAGAAGCGTTAATAAACGCGGTTGATGTAGTGGTACGTCTTCACGATCCGTCCCATGAACCGTCCCACGAACCGTCTCAAGATCCATCCCACGGTCCGTCCCGATCAAGTGCCGATCGGACGGCACCTCCGCGTTCCGCACACGTACAGCTCGATGACGATCTCCGCCTTCTTGATATAGCTAGAGAGATGGGGATGTAGATGAGTTCCCCGATAGCGCGACGGTGCTCCGGTGGTGGTGGTGATCTATTCCTGCACGGCTCCGCCCGAGCTCCGCAGAAAACCGATCTAGAGCAAGAACTACGAAGTAGAGGTTTAGGGTTGCACGTGACAAAGGTGTGTCTCAAAAAGCGCTAAACCTCTATTATATATAGGAGGAGATAGGGGTCAGGCCTTGCGCCACAAGGTAGGAGCCCTTGGGTCCGCCGAAGTGTAGGAGGGAGGAGTCCTCCTCCAATCCCACTTCGATTAGGACACCTTCCTTAATTCCCCACCTCTTTTGGATTTTCCACTTTTTCCTCAAGGGGTTTCCTTGGATGACTTTGTCAGCCCATTATGCCTTATTGCGCATCCAATAAACCCACTTGGACCCCTTGGGGCGTGGTGGGCCCACCCAGTGGCCCCCGGAACCCATTCGTCAATCCCCGTACAATGCCAGCAATGCCCGAAAACCTTCCAGAATCCAAATACCAACTTCCTATATATTAATCTTCGTTTCCGGACCATTTCAGAACTCCTCGTGACGTTCGGGATCTCATCTGGGACCCCGAACAAAACTTCGGTCACCAACACATATAACTCAACTATACCGAAATGTCACCGAACCTTAAGTGTGCAGACCCTGCGGGTTCGAGAACTATGCAGACATGACCTGAGACACTCTTTGGTCAATAACCAATAGCGGGACCTAGATGTCCATATTGGATCCCACATGTTCTACGAAGATATCTATCGGTTGAACCTCTATGTCAAGGATTTAGTTAATCCCGTATGCTCTTCCCTTTGTCCTTCGGTATGTTACTTGCCCGAGATTCGATCGTCGGTATCTCCATACCTAGTTCAATATCGTTACGGGAAAGTCTCTTTACTCATTCCGTAATACAAGATCCCATAACTAACTCCTTAGTCACATTACTTGCAAGGCTTGTTGTGATGTTGTATTACCGAGTGGGCCCCGGGATACCTCTCTGTTACACGGAGTGACAAATCCCAGTCTTGATCCATGCTAACCCAACAGACACATTTGGAGATACCTGTAGAGCACCTTTATAGTCACCCAGTTATGTTGCGACGTTTGATAACCCACAAGGTGTTCCTTTGGTGTCCGGGATTTGCATGATCTCATGGTCATAGGAACAAATACATCGACATGCCGAAAACAGTAGCAATAAAGTGACATGATCATACACTACGTTTATAGTTTGGGCCTTGTGCATCACATCATTCTCCTAATGATGTGATCCCGTTATCAAGTGACAACACTTGTCTATGGTTTGGAAACCTTAACCATCTTTGATCAACGAGCTATTCAACTAGAGGCTTACTAGGGACAGTGTTTTGTCTATGTATCCACACATGTATTTGTGTTTCCAATCAATACAATATAGCATGGATAATAAACGACTACCATGAACAAAGAAATATAATAATAACTAATTTGTTATTGCCGCTAGGGAATATTTCCAACAGTAACTAGGGCGGCCAAGGTGGAACAAAACACCGAGCTAGAAGGCCAAGCCTTCCACCTTTTACGAAATATATTGTTGCATTAAAATAAATAATAATAATATGGTGATATAACAAGGAACCCATATTTTCACATGGAAGCAACTTCACCTGCAACTAACAGCGCTATAAGAAGGCTAAGCAAGCGGTAACATAGCCAAACAAGGGTTTGCTGGGTTGTGGAGGGGTAAGAGGCTTTTCATTGCAATGTTGGGAGGCTGAACATAACAGTGGTAGGTAGCAAGACATAGCGTAAGAAACCAGACAACTAGCATGTCAATGATAGTAGTGGTATCTAGGGAAATGATCATCGTGCGTGTGACCTCTCTTGGAAGAAGAACGATTAGTGAAGAAGACGAACCAAGGTAGTCAAACGAATCCCCACTCTGAAACGCTTTCAGAACTCTATCGAGAAAAAAAATCAAAAACAAACAATCAACATATGAAAAACACCACAACACATGCATGACATGATGAGCAATCAAATATGATGCGTGTTCAATTGATTATGCATGGTATGGCAGAGCACAACAATCAACTCCTACACATTAAATGAAGCTCAATATGCAACGAGTTGCATATTGACGAAACTTTAAATTTGAATTACTTAGATCACTCCCATTTAGGTACACGACAATATTAAATGACGTTAAACATGTCAAGAGGTGATGCATAAATAAACTACAACTTATAGTATTTTCGGTATGACCCCATATGTTAATTTAAAAATTGGTCCAGATCTATACTAAACACATTATATATTTATTAAATAGAAAATAAAGTACACATGTGATTCTACACGCCATTCTAGTCGATTTACATATATAGATCATCTAAAACGGAGTTGCGGTCTAAAAGATATGAGCAACACAAGATGATATGCCACGAATGCAAATGCATGCAAATGTCAGTCACAACATGTTATAGCATGGATGCAACACGATATTATGGGATTATATAAAATTCTAGGCAAGTTTAAGTGAGGTCGGAATAACGATTAACAATTCCAAAAAATCTCCACATGCAAATTAAGATTTCGGTACTGTTCTGTCTATAACACAATTTTAGATTTGTTAAACAGGAAAATAAATGCCACCATCTTATTCTACACATTTTTCCAATCAAGTTCCATATATGAATAATTTTCATGGGAGCTACGGTTAATTACTTATGAGAGAAACCGTTTTTCACATGGCATTATGCAAATTAAATGAAGACAACAAGTCAACATTTTAAACATGGTTGAAAGTCGGATATTATGAAACTACACAAAATTCAAAGCATTTTTTATGTACAAAGTTTTTAAATAGGGCATTGATGTGCACCGGCGCGCCGGCCGAAACTTTCGGCCGGCCGCGCTCGGGCCGCACGATCCACCAACCCCCGCGCGTCCGCAGTGTTGGATCTCCATGCAACACTTTTTCCTGATGCAACAAAAATTTGACGCGATGCAACAATTTTTTCAACGGTTGCAAAAAGAACAAAAATTGTAGCAAAAAAATATCTACGTGATCGTAGCAAACAAACGAAGCTAATGGTGCGTGGTAGAAAAAGTCAAACGCCGGTTGTAACAAATATCTATGTGAACATGTATCCAACTTTTTTAGTGAACGGTTGCCGCAACAAATTATACCGGTTGTAGCAAAAATTAACACGGTTGTAGCAAAATTAAAAAAACATCGATTGTAACGAAAAATTCGACTAACTAGAGTTGCAACCAAACGTATATGCATCTTTTTTACTTAACAAATGTAGCAAATATGACGCTGGTTGCAACATTTTAGACGGAAAAATGTTGCATGTCCAGTCATCGCTTAGCGCGTGGGTCGCGTGCGGCCAGCCGAACGGTTGGGCCGGTGCTCCGGCCAGAAACGTTTCCCTTTTAAATATGATGCATGGTTATTTTGTTATGAATTAAATCATTTTAATATGGCATCACGCAAAACAATGCAAACTTCTACACATGTATGGAGTTGCTAAATTACTAATCTCCACAAAATTCTACACATTTTATATATCTAAATTATTTTAATATGATGCACGGTTAATTAACTATGAGCATTTTAAAAATATGCATTTTCCTGTAATTGTTAAAGCCCTAGAAATTAGACAAATCCGCAACGGGAGAAAAAATATATTCGCGGGCCGAATCTACAACAATATTGGGCCAACAGTGGAGAGCGAAAAATAATTAAACTGCACTTAGGGCGGAGAATAGGGCACGGGGGCTGCTCAACCATGGGCCTTGGCCCGGTGAGTGATGAGGGTGAGGTGGGTTGAGGTAAACTGGGCCTTGGCGCGGCACCGTGCATGTAACACCCAAGATGCGATTCTATCCTTATTTTGGCGTGAGGGCCTCGAGAGGGATAGAAATGCATCTCATCGGCTCGCAAGAATGGATATCGCTACAAGTACATGTACTGAAAAGATGAGTATAAGGAATTGCCTTACACTCACCACAAGCTACATCAAGTTCACATCAATACAACAATATACAGTCATCATGTAGAAGAGCAGGGTCCGACTACGGACGAAAACAAACGATAAAAGAACGACATCCATCCTTGCTATCCCAGGTCGCCGGCCTGGAACCCATCCTAGATAAATGAAGAACAAGAAGAAGAAGAAACTCCAAATAGCACAATCAGCGTGCTCACGTCAAAGTAACTCTTTAACTGTACCTGCAACTGGTGTTGTAGTAATGTGTGAGCCACAGGGACTCAACAATCTCATTTCCAAAGGTATCAAGACTAGCAAAGCTTAATGCGTGAGGTATGGTTAAGTGGTGAGGCTGCATCAAGCGACTAAGCTTTTACTTGAGGTGGCTAACTTACGAGTACAAGAATACAAGAGGGGGAATATCTACGCATATTCAGACGTGAACTACTGATGATCAAATAAGTGATCCTGAACACTTACTTACGTCACACATAACCCCACTGTGTACTTGATCTGAGAAGGAGCTCACGAAAGAGACAGTCACGGTTACGCACTCAGTTGGCAAGTTTTTTATTAAGCTTACTTCAAGTTATCTTTAACTAGATGTTAAACAAAGTTTCCACGTTGCCATATAACCGCGGGCATGGCATTCCGATAGATTTAACCCCGCATGGGTGCTCCAACTGGTCCATCACAAATTACCACAAGCCGCGTAGAAAGCCTTGATCACGAAACTCGTGATCTCCTCGGATTCCTTAGTGGAAAACCTCAACTCTGAGATAACCCAAAGCATCACCGGAATCCTGATGCACAAGATATTTCATCAAAGGTAAAACAAATCCAGTAAGGTCGCCCGACGTGTCGACAAACCCGATAGGAGCCGCGTATCTCGTTCTCAGGACACGATGGATAAGAGAAGCATACGGTGGCCTGATAGACATCTCCCGAGTTGCCCCGGGTTGGCCCCTCATGGTGCTCTAGTTTGGACCAACACTCATGACGAGCACTGGCCCGGGGGTTGATTTGTTATCCGCGGGTGCCGGCAGGGACCTATGCTATTTATTTGTTATTAGGAAAATGTAAAACCAAAGTTGTGCCTTGCCAGACAAGTTTTAAACTAAGACGAATTATCAAGGGGGTCCCCATAACAACCCCGATCGTGTTAAGAGCGCTCAAATATGGAATATAACACCGGTAGCCGAAACTACGGCGACAAAGGTGGAACAAAACACGAGGCTAGAAAGCCGAGCCTTCCACCTTTTACCAAGTATATAGGTTCGTTAAATTAAATAACATTAATATGATGATATAACAAAGAACCCATGTTATCAAATGCAAGAAACTGCACATGCAACTAGCAACGCTAACACATGGTTAAGCAAGCAGTAACATAGCGAATCAGTGGTTTGCTGGGTTGTAGCAAGGTTGAAGGTTTCCATGGCAATGTTGAGGGGCTGACATTTAACAGGTGGTAGGCAACGAGATGTAGCGAAAGAAACGAGACAACTAGCATGATAATGATAGTAATGGTATCTAGGGAAATGATCATCTTGCCCGAAAACCTGCTTGGAAGAAGGACGGCTCCGTGAAGCAGACGAACCGACTAGTCGAACTGATCCTCACATTCCGACACACTTGCGGAACTCTATCGAGAAGAAGCAGACCGGAAACAAGAATCAACACACTATATTCACCACGGCACATGCACGACATGATGCACAACCTAGTATGATGCATGTTCATTTCAATGATGCAAGGCATGGCATGGCAATTCACAACAATCAAGCACTACACATTAAGTGAAGCTCAATATACAACGAGTTTCATATTGACGAAACTCCACATACGGATTATTTAGTGTTGGAAATATGCCCTAGAGGCAATAATAAATTAGTTATTATTATATTTCTTTGTTCGTGATAATCATTTATTGTCCATGCTATAATTGTATTGATTGGAAACTCAAATACATGTGTGGATACATAGACAACACACTGTCCCTAGTGAGCCTCTAGTTGACTGGTTCGTTGATCAAAGATGGTCAAGGTTTCCTGACCATAGGCATGTGTTGTCACTTGATAACGAGATCACATCATTAGGAGAATCATGTGATCGACAAGACCCAAATTATATACGTAGCATATTGATCGTGTCATTTTATTTGTATTGTTTTCTGCATGTCAAGTATTCAATCCTATGACCATGAGATCATATAACTCACTGGCACCGGAGGAATACCTTGTGTGTATCAAACGTCGCAACGTACCTGAGTGACTATAAAGGTGCTCTACAGGTATCTCCGAAGGTGTCCATTGAGTTAGTATGGATCAAGACTCGGATTTGTCACTCCGTGTGACAGAGAGGTATCTCGGGGCCCACACGGTAATACAACATCACATACAAGCCTTGCAAGCAATGTGACTAAGTGTAAGTCATGGGATCTTGTATTATAGAACGATTAAAGGGACTTGCCGGTAACGAGATTGAAATAGGTATACGGGATTATATGAATCCTTGGCACCGAGGTTCAACCGATAAGATCTTCGGAGAATATGTAGGATCCAATATGGGCATCCATGTCCCTCTATTGGATATTGACCGAGGAGTACCTCGGGTCATGTATGCATAGTTCTCGAACCCGCAGGGTCTGCAAACTTAAGGTTCGATGATGTTTTAGTATAGTTGAGTTATATGTTTGCTTACCAAATGTTGTTCGGAGTCCCAGATGAGATCACGGATGTCACGAGGGTTTCCGGAATGGTCCGGAAACGAAGATTGATATATAGGATGGTTTCATTTGGTTATCGTAAAGTTTCGGGCAATTCCGGGAGTGTACCGGGAGTGACGAATGGGTTCGGGGTGTTCATCGGGAGGGGCCCACCCACTCGAGAGTGAGCCCAAGGCCCTAGGGTGGCACCACCTTTCCTTAGTGGGCTGGTGGAGTCAGCCCAAGGAGCCCATGGTGCCACATAAGAAAATACCAAAAAGAAAAGAAAAAGAAAAGGGAAAAGATGGATGTGGGAAGGAAGACGAGGACTCCTCCTTCCCAAACCGAATTGGAGGAGGAGTCCTCCTCCTCCCTTGGTCGGCGCACCTTGAGGCCTTGTGCCTCAAGGCTAGCCCTCCCCCTCTCTCCTATATATATTCGTGGTTTAGGGCATATTTGGGACACAACTCTTGCCACGTGCAACTCAACCCTAGACCACATAGTTTTACCTCTAGATTATATTTCTGCGGAGCTCGGGCGGAGCCCTACAGGAGTAGATCATCACCACCACCAGAGCGCCATCACACTGCCGGAGAACTCATCTACTTCTCCGTCTTTCTTGCTGGATCAAGAAGGACGAGATCATCGTCGAGCTGTACGTGTGCTGAACGTGGAGGTGTCGTCCGTTCGGCACTAGATCGGAACGGATCGTGGGATGGATCGCGGGACGGTTCGTGGGATGGTTCGAGGGACGTGAAGATGTTCCACTACATCAACCGCGTTTCTTAACGCTTCCTGTTGTGCGATGTCCAAGGGTACGTAGATCCTAATCTCCACTCGTAGATGGACATCACCATGATAGGTCTTCGTGTGCGTAGGAAATTTTTTGTTTCCCATGCAACGTTCCCCAACAGTGGCTTCATGAGCTAGGTTCATCCGTAGATGTTATCTCGAGTAGAACACAAAAGGTTTTGTGGATGGTGATATTCGATTTTCTGCCCTCCTTAGTATTTTCTCGATTCGGCGGTATTGTTGGATTGAAGCGGCCCGGACCGACATAACTCCTATGCTTACGAGAGACTAGTTTCATCGATTGACATGCAACCTCGTTGCATAAAGATGACTGGCGGGTGTCGGTTTCTTCAACTTTAGTTGAATTGGTTTTGACCAAGGCGGTCCTTGGAGAGGTTAAATAGCAATTTGCACATCTCTATTGTGGTTTTTGCGTAAGTAAGTTGCGATCATACTAGATACACATAGCAGCCATGTATGCTTGTGATATGATATGGCCAATGACGTGATGTGATATATTGGATGTATGAGATGAACATGCTGTAATAGTTAATATCGACTTGCACGTCGATGCTACGGCAACCGGCAGGAGCCATAGGATTGTCTTTAAACTAACGTTTGTGTTTGGAGATGCGTTTACTATATTGCTAGGTCGTAGCTTTAGTAGTAATAGCATAGAAAACACGACAACCTCGATGGTGACACGTTGATGGAGATCATGATGATGGAGATCATGGTGTGGCTCCGGCGACAAGAAGATCATGTCGATGCTTTGGTGATGGAGATCAAGAAGCACAAGATGATGGCCATATCATGTCACTTATGAATTGCATGTGATGTTAATCCTTTTATGCACCTTATTTTGCTTAGTACGATGGTAGCATTATAAGGTGATCTCTCACTAAAATTTCAAGATGAAATTGTGTTCTCCCCGACTGTGCACCGTTGCGACAGTTCGTCGTTTCGAGACACCACGTGATGATCGGGTGTGATAGACTCAATGTTCACATACAACGGGTGCAAACCAGTTGCACACGCGGAACACACGGGTTAAACTTGACGAGCCTAGCATGTGCAGACATGGCCTCGGAACACATGAGACCGAAAGGTCGAGCATGAATCGTATAGTTGATATGATTAGCATAGGGATGCTTACCACTGAAACTATTCTCAACTCACGTGATGATCGGACTTGAGTTAGTGAATTTGGATCATGTACCACTCAAATGACTAGAGAGATGTACTTTTTGAGTGGGAGTTCTTAAGTAATATGATTAATTGAACTAATTATTATGAACATAGTCTAATGGTCTTTGCGAATTATGATGTAGCTTGCGCTATAGCTCTACTGTTTTTTATATGTTCCTATAGAAAATTTAGTTGAAAGTTGATAGTAGCAATTTTGCGGACTGAGTCCGTAAAACTCAGGATTGTCCTCATTGCTGCGCAGAAGGCTTATGTCCTCAATGCACCACTCGGTGAGCTGCACCTCGAGCGTCGTTTGTGGATGTTGCGAACATCTGACATACATGTTTTTGATGACTACGTGGTAGTTCAGTGCGTAATACTTAATGGCTTAGAAGCAAGGCGCCGAAGACGTTTTGAAACGTCACGGAACATAAGAGATGTTCTAAGATATGAAATTGAGATTTCATGCTCGTGCCCTTGTTGAGAAGTAAGAGACCTCCGACAAGATTCTTTGTCTACAAAGTAAAGGAGAAAAGCTTTTGAGCATGTGCTCAGATTGTCTGAGTGCAACAATCACTTGAATCAAGTGGGAGTTAATCTTCCAGATGAGATAGTGATGGTTCTCCAAAGTCACTACCACCAAGCTGCTAGAGCTTCGTGATGAACTATAACATATCAGGGATATATATGATGATCCTTGAGCGATTCGCAATGTTTGACACTACGAAAGTAGAAATCAAGAAGGAGCATCAATTGTTGATGGTTAGTAAAACCACTAGTTTCTAGAAGGGCAAGGGCTAGAAGGCATACTTCATGAAACGGCAAACAAGTTGCTGCTCTAATGAAGAAACCCAAGATTGAACCCAAACCCGAGACTAAGTGCTTCTGTTACGAGGGGAACGGTCACTGAGGCGGGGCTATCCTAGATACTTGGTAGATAATAAGGCTGGCAAATTCGACAGAAGTATATTTGATATACATGATATTGATGTGTACTTTACTAGTACTCCTAGTATGAGGAGGGTATTGGATACCGGTTCGGTTGCTAAGTGATTAGTAACTCGAAATGAAAGCTACAGAATAAGCGGAGACTAGCTCAAGGCGAGGTGACGATAAGTGTTGGAAGTGTTTCCAAGGTTGATGTGATCAAAACATCGCATGCTCCCTCTACCATCGGGATTGGTGTTAAACCTAAATAATTTTTATTTGGTGTTTGCGTTGAGCATGAACATGATTGGATCGTGTTTATTGCAATGTGATTATTCATTTAAAAGGAATAATAGTTATTTTTTTGCTTGAATGATTACCCTCAATGGTTTATTGAATCTCTATCATAGTGTTACACATGTTCATAATATTGGTGCCAAAAGATACAAAGTAGTAATGATAGTACCACTTACTTGTGCCACTGCCGCTTGAGTCATGTCGCTATAAAGTGCATGAAGAAGCTCCATAGTGATGGATCTTTGAACTCACTCATTTTTGAAACGTTTGAGACATGCAAACCATACCTATTGGTATAAACGCATGAAGAAACTCCATGCAAATGGATCGTTTGGCCTCACTTGATTTTGAATCACTTGAGACATGCAAATCATACCACATGAAACAAGAAAGTAACTTATTGGAAGTAATACATTTTTTATGTGTGCAGTCCAATGAGTGCTGAGGCACGCAGTGGATATCGTTATGTTCTTACTTCACTGACGATCTAAGTAGATACATGAGTATTTACTTGACGAATCACAAGTCTGAAATGTTGAAAAGTTCAAAGCTATTTCAGAGTGAAGATCGTTGTGACGAGAGGATAAACTGTCTACGATATGATCATAGAGATGAATATATGAGTTGTGAGTTTTTTATACACAGTTAAGACAATGTGGAAATTGTTTCACAATTTGTGCCACCTAGAACACCATAGTGTGATGGTGTGTCTAAACGTCATAGCCATGCCCTATTTGGTATGGTGCATACTATGATGTCTCTTATCGAATTGCCACTATCATTTATGGGTCATGCATTAGAGACTACCGCATTCACTTCAAATAGGGCACCGCGTATTTCTGTTGAGATGACACAGTATAGACTATGATTTTGAGAAACCTAAGCTGTCGTTTCTTAAAAGTTTGGGGCTGCGACGCTTATGTGAAAAAGTTTCAGTCTGATAAGCTCGAACCCAAAGCGGATAAATGCATCTTCATACGATATCCAAAATAGTTGGGTACATCTCCTATCTCAGATCCGGAAGAAAAGTGTTTGTTTCTAGAAACGGGTCCTTTCTCGAGGAAAGGTTTATCTCGAAAGAATTGAGTGGGAGGGTGGTGTAACTTGATGAGGTTAGTGAACCGTCACTTCAACCAATGTGTAGCAGGGCGCAGGAAGATGTTCCTGTGGCGCCTACACCAATTGAAGTAGAAACTGATGATGGTGATCATTGAGCTTCAGATCAAGTTACTACAAACCTCATAGGTCGACAAGGTCGCGTACTACTACAGAGTGGTACGGTAACCCTGTCTTGGAGGTCATGTTGTTGAACAACAATGAACCTACGAGCTATGGAGAAGCGATGGTGGGCCCGGATTCCGACAAATGGCTGGAGGCCATGAAATCCGAGAGAGGATCCATGTAGACTTTGGAAGAACTACTTGATGGTCATAAGACTATTGAGTAAAGATGGATCTTTAAAAGGAAGACAGACGATGATGGTGAAAAGTCACCATTAAGAAAAGCTCGACTTATCGCAAAGATGTTTCCGACAAGTTCAAAGAGTTGACTATGATCAGACTTTCTCAGTCGTAGCGATGCTAAAAGTCTGTTGAAATTAGGTTAGTAGTTGCTGCATTATTTATGAAATATTGCACATAGGATGTCAAAACATTGTTTCTCGACGGTTTCCTTGAGGAAAGGTTGTATGTGATACAACGAGAAGAATATTTTGATCCTAAGGATACTAACAAGTATGCAAGCTCCAGCGATCCTTCAATGGACTGTGCAAGCATCTTGGAGTTGGAATATACACTTTGATGAGATGATCAAAGCTTTTGGGTTTGTACAGAGTTTGTGAGAAACTTGTATTTCAAAAGAAGTGAGTGGGAGCACTATAGAATTTCTGATAAGTATATGTGGTTGATATATTGTTGATTAGAAGTGATGTAGAATTTCTGTGAAGCATAAAGGTTGTTTGAAAGGGGTTTTTCAAAGGAAGACCTGGATAGAGCTACTTGAACATTGAGCATCAAGATCTATGGAGATAGATCAAAATGCTAAACAGAACTTTCAAATGCAATGCATGCCTTGACAAGTTTTTGAAGGAGTTCAAAATAGATCTGCAAAGAAAGAGTTCTTGGTTGTGTTGTAAGGTGTGAATTTGAGTAAGACTCAAAAGCCCGACCACGGCAGAAGAAAGAGAAAGGACGAAGGTTGTCTCCTATGCCTTAGCCGTAGACTCTACAGTATGCCATGCTATGTACCACACCTGATGTGTGCCTTGCCACAAGCTTGTTAAGAGGTACAGAGAGTGATCCAAGATTGAATCACTGAACAACGGTCAAAGTTATCATTAGTAACTAATGGACTAAGGATTTTTTTCTCGATTATGTAGGTGGTTAAAGAGTTCGTCGTAAAGGGTTACGTTGATGCGAGCTTTGACACTAATCCGAATAACTATGAGTATTAAAACGGATATGTATAGTAGAGTAGATATTTGGAGTATTTCTGAATAGCACATAGTAGCAGCATCTATAAGATGACATAAAGATTTGTAAAGCACACACGGATCTGAAAGATTCAGAACCGTTGACTAAAACCTCTCTCACGTGCAAGACGTGATCAGACCCCAGAACTATATGGGTGTTGGATTCATAAAAATCACATGGTGATGTGAACTAGATTATTGGCTCTAGTGCAAGTGGGCGACTGATGGAAATATGCCCTAGAGGCAATAATAAATTAGAGATTATTATATTTCTTTGTTTGTGATAATCGTTTATTGTCCATGCTATAATTGTATTGATTGGAAACTCAAATACATGTGTGGATACATAGACAACACACTGTCCCTAGTGAGCCTCTAGTTGACTAGTTCGTTGATCAAAGATGGTCAAGGTTTCCTGTCCATAGGCAAGTGTTGTCACTTGATAACGGGATCACATCATTAGGACAATCATGTGATCGACAAGACACAAATTATATACGTAGAATATTGATCGTGCCATTTTATTGCTATTGTTTTCTGCATGTCAAGTATTTATTCCTATGACCATGAGATCATATAACTCACTAGCACCGGAGGAATACGTTGTGTGTATCAAACGTCGCAACGTAACTGGGTGACTACAAAGGTGCTCTACAGGTTTGTCCGAAGGTGTCCGTTGAGTTAGTATGGATCAAGACTGGGATTTGTCACTCCGTTTGACGGAGAGGTATCTCGGGGCCCACTGAGTAATACAACATCACAAACAAGCCTTGCAAGCGATGTGACTAAGTGTAAGTCACGGGATCTTGTATTATAGAACGAGTAAAGAGACTTGCCGGTAACGAGATTGAAATAGGTATACGGATACCGACGATCGAATCTCGGGCAAGTAACATATCGAAGGACAAAGGGAATGACATACGGGATTATTTGAATCCTTGGCACTAAGGTTCAACCGATAAGATCTTCAAAGAATATGTAGGATCAAATATGGGCATCCAGGTCTCGCTATTGGATATTGACCGCGGAGTACCTTGGGTCATGTCTGCATAGTTCTCGAACCTCGCAAGGTCTACACACTTAAGGTTCGATGATGTTTTAGTATAGTTGAGTTATATGTGTGGTTACCGAATGCTGATCGGAGTCCCGGATGAGATCACGGACGTCACGAGGGTTCCTGGAATGGTCCGGAAACGAAGATTGATATATAGGATGGTTTCATTTGGTTACCGGAAAGTTTCGGGCAATTCCGGCAGTGTACCGGGGGTGACGAATGGGTTCCGGGTGTTCACCGGGAGGGGCCCACCCACCCGGGAGTGAGCCCAAGGCCCTATGGTGGCGCCACAAGTCCTTAGTGGGCTGGTGGAGTCATCCCAAGGAGCCCATGGCGCCACATAAGAAAATACCAAAAAGGAAAGAAAAAGAAAAGGGAAAAGAGGGAGGTGGGAAGGAAGAGGAGGACTCCTCCTTCCCAAACCGAATTGGGGGAGGAGTCCTTTTCCTCCCTTGGCCGGTGCACCTTGAGGCCTTGTGCCTCAAGGCTAGCCCTCCCCTCCCTCATATATATATTGGTGGTTTAGGGCTGATTTGAGACACAACTTTTGCCACGTGCAACTCAACCCTAGACTACATAGTTTTACCTCTAGATTGGATTTCTGCTGAGCTCGGGCGGAGTCCTGCAGGAGTAGATCATCACCACCACCGCAGTGTCGTCACGCTGCCAGAGAACTCAGCTACTTCTCAGTCTTGCTTTCTGGATCAAGAAGGCTGAGATTATCGTCGACCTGTACGTGTGTCGAACGCGCAGGTGTCGTCTGTTCGGCACTAGATCAGAACGGATCGTGGGAGGGATCGCGAGACGGTTCGTGGGACGTGAAGACGTTCCACTACATCAACCACGTTTCTTAACGCTTCCTGCTGTGCGATCTACAAGGGTACGTAGATCCAAATCTGCACTCATAGATGGACATCACCATGATAGGTCTTCGTGTGCGTAGGAAATTTTTTGTTTCCCATGCAACATTCCCCAACATTTAGTTCGCTCCCGTTTAGGTACATGGCAATATTAAATGTTGTTAAACATGGCAAGGGGGTGAAGCACAAATTAAACTACCTATCTATGCATTTTAAATGAGGCTGGAAACGACATATAACATCTCCGAACTGACCCCACACGTTAACTTTGAAATCTGTCCAGGTTTGTCCTAGCTACAATTTATGTTTGCTAAACGGCAAAACAAAGTGGTTCACGTGATTACTCATCGTTCTAGTCCATTTACATATATGGCTCATCTCCAACGGAGCTACGGAACACTAGTTACGAATTAAACCGTTTTAACCCGTTGTCACGCAAACCAGTGCAAACATCACAGCTAATAGTTTTAAATGTGCATGAGAATTGGAAAATATTAATCTGTGCAAAATTCTACACATCTTACATATATAATTTTTCGTGATCCGACGCACGGTTTAAAAACTACGGGCGTTCGAAATTATGCATGTTTTTTTGTAATTATTAAAACCTGGAATAATAGACAAATCGCACCGAGTAAGAAAATGACTTGTCCGGATTGCAACTTAGTGCAACAGCCCACGCCAAAGTAGGCCCAAGCTGCTCGGGATGTGCAAAACAAAAACATGCTAAAAAATGGGTCGTCGGGGACTTGAATCCTGCACCTATAGGATGTGTGAACGCAAATGTGACCACTGCGGTACATTGTGACTTCGATAATCAAGGGACCTTTGCACTTGATAAACTAGGCTAGGAATTAAGTGACGAAACTGAAAAACAACACCGAGTTTCAGTTACGGGCGCACTGCTCACAGCAAACACGAAGGGGCCGGCGACCATGGCTAGCCTAGGAACGCGCTACGGAGGTCGAGGTCGAGGCCGCGGGATCCAGAGGGGAGCTTCCGGATCCATCACTCTCCGGCGCCGGACTTGACGACAGCGACCACGCATATTGGGGCGGCAGCGACGTGTACTAGCTCCTGTCCATGGCGGGCATGGCCTCCTGCAAGAGAGAGAGTCAGGGGG
Organism: Hordeum vulgare subsp. vulgare; assembly: GCF_904849725.1. Taxonomy (NCBI): domain Eukaryota; kingdom Viridiplantae; phylum Streptophyta; class Magnoliopsida; order Poales; family Poaceae; genus Hordeum; species Hordeum vulgare. The sequence continues at coordinate 283,055,136 of NC_058524.1, read as the reverse complement.
AGAGGAGGCCGAGAAGAGAGGAGGGAGAAGCGCACAGGGAGGCGGGGTCTGTGCATGGGCATGGTCAACACGAGCGTCTCATGCACGCTCGAAGCAGCGGCGGGCACTGGTTGTGCTCGTTTTTTGAAGAACAGGGGCAATAGGGGAGCACCACAGAGGACGACGCGCGAGATGGATGGGCAGGGAGGCGAGCTCGAGTCGGATCCAGACGGTCTTGGCATCATGGTTCCATTCCCGGTGGCGGCGGAAGATGGCGCCGTGAGGCCGATCGAGGGCGAGCTCCTTGGGGCCGCGGTCATGGAGGTGTGCAGAGAAGAAAAGAGAGAGAGAGAGATGTGAGACAAGGAGAGAACTAGAGAAAGGAATAGAAGGAAGAGAGCAGGGAGAAGGACAAGGAAGGGACTCGGGTCCGGCCTGCAGTGCTCGGGCTACCGGCAGCTTGCTGGAGCGATGGCGAGTCGTGGTGGACGCGAGCGCGAGGCAGTTGCCTCAATCCAATCTGGATCAAGCGCTATGGGAGGTCGCGGAAGGCTCTCTGGGACGTCCGATCTGGGATCCGGCGGTCCAGATCGAGCAAGGCTTGGCTGTGGTGGTTGGTTGGTTAGTTGTGCATAGAAACTGAGGAGTAGTGGCGGCTAGGGATGGGACAGCTTGCCTAAATTTTAGAGTTTGTATAGGTTTGGCTAGGGGTTGCACTGCTATATATAGGAGGTGGGTAATAGGAGGGGGTTTCACACCGTTTTCGAGCCCTTCGATCGTGGTCGGACGGCTCCACACATGGGAAATGTTTAATTGGGTTGTAGTGGGCTGTGTAGAGTTGGTTGGGCAAAGGAGAGAGGGAAGTGGCATCCCGTGACACGAGTTTTAACATGCGAAAACGTTCGACGAATAAACCGGCTATATTGTTGCTATAGGTTTAACGGCTCGGGTATCAAACGAACTCCGATTGCGACGAAATTTGGCATGCGGCCTACCTACACTAAAATAAGACCGCATGCCAACTTTCAACCCAATCCTCGAATATTTTATACACACTTTTAAAGAATATATATATAAATGATGACGCGGGCACGTGTGTGTGTGTTGGTCTCAAAATGGTCAACGACAATGAGGGAGAGAATCGGCAACTAATAATGGATGCAAGTTTTTAAACTAGCGGCAACGGAGTGCCGATGCGATGCAGATGATGCGCATGATATGATGATGAATGCAACACACAAATAACTCACACGACGAAAACGGAATAAAAGGGGAATCTTCATGGAGCATCGGTCTCGGGCTGTTACAACTCTCCTACACTAACAAGAGATCTCTCCCCGAGATCTAAGAATGAAAGGGGAAGAGGATGAAAAAGAGTAAGAGGTAAAACTTAGTCGCTTCTTTGACAAACGAGTGAAACCAGCGATCCTTGAAGGTTGCAAAGAGATGAAGAATGATAAGAGAAACAAGCAAGAATTCACACAAAATTTCGGCAGCACTTCTGTAGGAAATTGAGGACAAAAAATGATAAGATGGAAAGATGTTGACAAGATTCACAACAAACCAACTAAATTGATAAGCAAGAAAATAACATGATCTTGACAACCCGAGATGATTGATATAAAAAGAGCAACATCACAACAACTCGAGAACAAGAGAACAGCAACTAGATCACTTGGAACAAAAAATGAAGAAGACAATGAAAACTTCTATCACAATTGAATTTGATGAGCATCCTAACAAGAAGAATAGAACAGAGTTGTTGGAAAATCAACAACGAAAAGAACAAGCTTGTTGTGGGCTTATGGAAACCATTTCAAATAATCATTTGACAAACAGCCACTAACAGAAACAAGGATTGATTGGGAGCAACAAAATAGCACAACTTCTTGCACCAAGAGGGTACATTGAGAACTTGGATTAATGGCAAGCACCATGATAGCAACAATCCATAGGAAAAGCTTTTAGGTGAAATTCAATCCAAGATATCCCAATGAAGAAATCATGGGTTGCAAATACCTGATGACCAAAGAATTGGTGGGTTTAAATATCTCATTCTTGAAATAACTCCCTTCGAGGCTCCTCCACTAACAATAACGCTATAACACCACCTCAAAGGATAAAGGAGGAAGAATTGCACTTTGAAATGCAAGAGAGGGAACACTTGAGGTTCTCCCACAAAACCTTGTTGAACACATTGAGAATGAAGAGATCTTGAGCCGCCTAAAAGAAAACTTGAATGAGGCACCGGAATAATTGAGAGACGAACGAAGAGACAACAATTGAGAAGAATTTGAGAATGAAAGCTGAAAGCTGAGAGCGAAGAAATCTTCTGAAATGATGGCCTTCGGAGGATTGAGAATGAAAACAACTCTGAAATGCACCAGATAGATATGGAGGGGATTTCTCATGATCAAAACCTATTGAGAGGGACACACAAGCTGAGATGAGAATCTTCAAAAGAATGGAGAAAGATTTGAGAGAAACACTCCTTCAAACTTCCAAGCTGAGAAAGATGGCAAGAAGCACCATCAAGAATTACTGAGACACTCCGCAATAATAAAGAAAGAAAGGTTTACCAACGAAGAAAATTAATTCAAAGACGATCTTCAAGAAAAACTTTGGCCGATGAAAATCATACTTACGTCGTATATGAAAAGAGCTTGAGATATCCGGAAAATATTAGAAGAGCCAGATAAGGTCCTGGGAAAACCTGTGGGTTATGGGCCTACTAAAAGAAAACACCGTTGGAACAATTGATTAGGAATAGAGATATTGCACCGGTATAACTAAAAACTTGATGAGGTTGGTAGCTCGAAATAATTGAAAGGACTGAAAACAAGAAACTTCTGAGATATCTTCAACACTCCAGATAGAATAGAGAGAGATGACAACACGAAAGACTTGATAAGAATTTCCAGCACATGAATCATTGAATCAAAAGAAAAGGATATGATCAACACCGAGAGCTTGAATCGAATCCACCGGAAAAGAGAACAAGAATAAAGAATGATGAATTTGAAACTCGTCACGATCTTCACAATGAATTATTGGATACAATACGAAGAGAAGATAGTGAAAGCTTCCATGAATTGAACTCCGCTTGGATGATAACTGAAACATTGAAGAAAAAGGGAGGGAGTGCGGGGGAAAACAAAGACAACTTGGGACAGATGAAATGAACTCCGGAAAGAAATGACAGATTGATCTTGCAAATCTTGAAAAAGATAGAATTGACTTGAAGAGAAGCACACCGGTTGAAAAGAATTGATAAGACAACTTGATTGAGCAAAAGAATTAAGTAGCATTCCTATAGAAATATGAGAACACCTCTTGGATAGTTATGAATTCACCACTTGACATCGGAACAACTCGAATTACCATACTCTAACAAAACAGAGGATGAGGCTTATGAAATAAGCCGGGAGAAATTCATGACAAAGATTTCGGCCGATATTTTCATGGATAGGATCGCACGGGATCTATCCTACAGTAGCCATCATGTACAAAGCAGTGAACACGACATACGAAGCGTCCCCGAGTCATAGCAAGCTACAAGGACTCTTTAAGACACAACAAGAACCGCTATAAGACGAACACGAACAAACGAATCCACTAGATGTCGAACCCCAACCTCACATCATGTGTCTGTTGGAAGATTGTCCTATAAGTAACTACTTGAATTCCCACCTAAGAACTCCCGAAATTTTTGGTCATGCAATCGGGTCCATGGATACAAGGAGAAATTCATCGCTCACCTCCTAGCATCTAACTCGTTCAGTGTATCACATTCGTCAACACATAAGCAGAATCTCGCAACCTCATCTATAGCAGACCCTCGTAATCACAATGATACTAAGTATGGCAATACATCCGGACCTATTGTGACAGCCCGATGCCGACGTTCTAGAAGCTTCCCCTCTCTTTCCGTTTTCGTCGTGTGGCTTATTTTAATTGTTGTGTCATCATCGCATCATGCGCATCATCAGCTTTGCATCGGCGTCTCCGTTGCCGCCAGTTTTCAAAACTTGCATCCGTTAGTAGTTGCCGGTTCTCGTCGTTGTCCGTTCCGAGTCCAACCGCACACGCACGCGCCCGCAGCACCGTCGAAACCCTGTTTTTAAAGTGCGTTTAATACTTCCTCTGATCGAGGTGAAACTTGGCACGCGGTCGCGATTAGATGTAGCTAGGCCGCCTGTCGAATTTCGTCGCGATCGGAGACCATCTGGTACCCGAACGGTCAACCGTAGCGGCACCGTATTCGGGCTACCGTCGGACGGTTGTCGGTGTTTTAAACTTCGTGCCGCGTCGCCCGTTCTCCCTCACGTCTCCGGATATTTCCTCTACACGGCCGCGTACCCATACCCGCGTTCGGAATCGTCCGAATCCGACCCCGCGGTTGGATCCGGAACGCGATTCCGGTTAACCGAGCCCCCTTTTTCTCTATAAATACCCCCATGCCATTAATTAGACAACCCCCTCTCATCTCTCCTCGGAATCCGCGCACCACCTAAACCTAACCCTAGCCGCGCCGCCCCACTCTCTCTCCTCTGCCAGCGCCGCCGGGCCCGCGAAGCCCATCGCAGGCCCGCCCGAGCCCGAATCGCCCCGCTGCCGCGCAAGCCCAACAGCACCCCGTCGGCGCCGTGCATGCCCTGGCCGAGGTGCTCCTCCCGAGCCCCGACCCCGCTACCTCCATCGCCGGCACCTTCCCCGCCGGACGCCGGAGCTCCGGCCACTGGGTGGACGCCGCTGACTGCTGCCCTTCGCCGGTCGGAACCACCGGAGCCTCGGCCGACCCCCATGCCTCGCCGTGCAGCCCCGAGCATGCTCGCCGTGCGCCGCCGCCGCATCCCCGTCGTCCGGCCGCCGCCTTGCGCCGCCGCCACCAGGATCAGTCTCGCCACGACCGGATCCGGCGGATCCCGCGGTCTCCCCGCCGCTTCCGCCCCCTGTGCCGGGCCGACGAGCCGCCGCGGCCAGCTCCGGCCGCCGGTTGCCCGTGCGCGTGCGGGAGGCAACCGCCTCGTCCGAGCATGGCGCCACGTGGGCCGCCTCGCCCCTCCCAGGCCTGCCCGGCTCCTCGCCCGGGGACCTGCAGCGCCTCCTCCAGGCCGGCCTCGGCCCAGCGCCTCCCCAAGCCGGCCCATCACCAGAGCTGCACCGAGCTAGGCCCAAGTGGCCCAAGGTGAGGACCAGATTCCCCTCTATTTGTCGCTCGTGCGAGGTTTAGTTGTCCAGCGCCCACCAGATTCGGCCCGTTAGAATTTAGGAATTTTCGATTTAGTTTTATTTCAGAAATTAGACAAATATAGTTTCGCCCGTAACTCTTAATCCGTATGTTGGATCGCGAAGATTTTTATATGCTTTTCGTGTAGAATTTTGCGTAGTTTCCGTTTTTGGGACTTGCGTATTTATTTGACGCCGTTTAGAGTGTCTAATGCGTGGATTTACGTGTTGTCTCCATAAGTAGGTGCCCGCATTTATTTTCCTCGCGTGTTTGGATTGCTCGTATGCCGTAGATAAAATGTCCATGTTTTAGGGACCATATTTCTACGTATTTTAGCGCGTTCACTCGTATTTTTGCGTGTAGGGGTTTGCCGCTAGATTATTTTTCGTGTCTAGGGTTATTTTCCGCATTAACGTGTGGCTTTATTTCGTGTTGCAAACCCCACATATTTAATATGTTTCCGAGGTAGAAAAATCCCATGGATTTTTCTGTGCAATTAGTTTTAGCTTTTGAGGAAGTTAGTTTGCGAGATATTTGGCCGTGAAGACCTTTTGTATAAGTCATAGAATTTATCCCGTGCCTCGTTTGAATTAGTTGTCAACTAGAGAGTTGATCTTGGATGTTTTGTTTAGCCCCTAGTATTTTTAGTCGCAATAGAAATGCATGTATAGGTGTTGTTTGCTTCCTCTCAAGTCTGGGATCTGTTATTATTTTGTTGCTGTTTTGTTTGCTTCTAGCTTGTGATCTGTAGCTCTTTTGAGGTTGGTCCAATGGAGTTAGTTGTACCCCTTATGTTTCTATAGCATGCTATTAAGTTTCATGCCATTTGGAGACCTGTAGCTATAGGTTTTGCTTCTGTCAATATTGCTTCCGGCTGAAAACTGCACTTTCAGGAGGTGATATTTTCACTAAGTCTGAAATAGTGCATGAGATGCCGTTTTGTGTCTTCTTTTCCTAGTGCTCCTTGCTGCCATGCAAGTTTTTGTTAGTTGTTTGTAGTAGAGCTTCTTGCCCTCTTCCGTGCCATGCCTTGCTTGAGCATACCGGAGTTGTGTAGCCATAGTTATGGGGCGTAGAAAGTGTTATGTGGCTGTTTTTGGCAGATTGTAGTGATTTCCGGTTTTGCTCGTAGATGTTGAACCGTAGCTCCGATTTGGTCGTGACCTACATGAAACTTGCTTAGAATCTCGTGTAGTTTCTTTTTCTCTTGCTGTTTGTATGAGTTGAGTTGCTCGTAGCCGCCGTTGCACCCATATTGCATTCATGTCATCATATCTTGCGGTGCTCGTAACTTTTGATCCGTAGCTCCATTGGAGATGTTGTTTACGTGTAGGTTGCTTGCCGTGACGCGTAGAATCACATGAACCTATTTGTTTTTCTGTTTAACAACCAATTAAAGGTATTAATTCAGTTCTGGACAGAATTGTAAATTACCATGTGAGGTCGTTTCGGAGGTGCTATATGTCATTTCCGACGTCATTTAAAATGTCTAGATAGGTAGTTTAATTTCCGCTTCACCTCTTGCATGTTTAACAACATTAACATTGCTGTGTAAATAACCGGGAGTGAACTAAATAATTTACGTAGAGTTTCGTCAATATGCAACTCGTGCATATTGAACTTCACTTAATGTGTAGGGTGATTGTGTGATTTGTCATGCCGTGACTTGCATGTATTGAGTAGCTCATGCATCATTTGTGTTGAGCATCGTGTGGTGAATATCGTGTGTTGATTCTTGTTTCCGGTTTGCCTCGTCTCGTTAGATTTCCACAAGCGTGCCGGATTGTGAGGACCCGTTCGACTGCGTCGGTTCGTCTGCTTCACGGAGTCACTCTTCTTCCAAGCGGGATCTCAGGCAAGATGATCATTTCCCCAGATATCATTACTATCATTGCCATGCTAGTTTACCGTTTCTGTCGTTTATGTCTCGTTGCCTACCACATGTTAAATATCAGCCTCTCAACAATGCCATGATAACCTTCAACCTGTTCGACCTAGCAAACCACTGATTGGCTATGTTACCGCTTGCGTATCCATGTGTTAGCGTTGCTAGTTGCAGGTGCAGTTGCTTCCATGTGATAACATGGGTCCCTTGTTATATCACCATATTAAATGCTATTTTATTTTAATGCACCTATATACTTGGTAAAAGGTGGAAGGCTCGGCCTCTCTAGCCTGGTGTTTTGTTCCACCTTTGCCCCCTTAGTTCTGGCTACTGGTGTTATGTTCCATAATTGAGCGCTCCTAACACGATCGGGGTTGTTATGGGGACCCCCTTGATAATTCGTTTTAGATTAAGGCTGGTCTGGCAAGGCGCAACATTGGTACTACATTTGCCCAACATAATAACTTGATAATATTGAAATGCATAGGGAGTTAGCGCTACCCGAGGAGTAATTCTACATAATACAGGGGGGCTAGTGTTGTTGGTGCTGGTCCAAAACTAGAGCCGTTTGCGGGGCCAACCCGGGGCAACTCGGGAGATTTCTATCAGGCCACCGTACGCTGTCCTTATCCGTCGTGTCCTGAGAACGAGATACGCGGCTCCTATCGGGATTGTCGACACGCCGGGCGGCCATGCTGGATTAGTTTTACCTTTGACGAGATATCTTGTGCATCGGGATTCCGGTGATGCTTTGGGTAATCTCAGAGTTGAGGTTTTCCACTAGGGAATCCGACGAGATCGCGAGCTTCGTGGTTGAGGATTTCTATGTGGCTTGTGGTAATTTGTGATGGACTAGTTCGAGCACCCCTGCAGGGTTAAATCTTTCGGAAAGCCGTGCCCGCGGTTATGTGGCAACGTGGAAACTTTGTTTAACACTGGTTCTAGATAACTTGAAGTAACTTAATTAAAACTTGCCAACCGTGTGCGTAACCGTGACTGTCTCTTTCGTGAGTTCCTTCTCCGATCGAGGACACGGTGGGGTTATGTCTGACGTAGGTAGGTGTGCAGGATCATTCTTTTGGTCATCTGTAGTTCACGTCCGCTATGCGTAGATCTTCCCCCTCTTACTTCTTGTACTCATAAGTTTAGCCACCAAATATATGCTTAGCTGCTGCTGGAACCTCACCACTTTACCACACCTCACCCACTAAGCTTTGCTAGTCTTGATACCTTTGGAAATGAGATTGCTGAGTCCCCTGTGGCTCACAGATTACTACAACACCAGTTGCAGGTACAGGTAAGGGTACTTGACGCGAGCGCGTTGATTGTTCTTTTGGAGTTGCTTCTTCTTCTTCATCGATCTAGGATGGGTTCCAGGCCGGCAGCCTGGGATAGCAAGGATGGACGTCGTTCTTCTTTTGTCATTTGTTTTCGTCCGTAGTCGGACCCTGCTCTTACTCTTGATGATCATGTAATGTACTGATGTGACTCTGATGTAGCTTGTGGCGAGTGTAAGCCAACTCTATATATATCTCTTCTGTTCAGTACATGTACTTGTGACGATATCCATTCTTGCGACACGACGAGATGCGCTTCTATCCCTGACGAGGCCCTCGTGCCAAATTGAGGATTGGGTCGCATCTTGGGCGTGACAAGTTGGTATCAGAGCAAGGACCGACCTAGGAGCCCCCTTGATTGATCGAACTTGCCCGAGTTGAGTTTAGCGAAAAACTATTTGAGTCTAGTAATATATCGGAGAGTAGGATTCTTTTTTCTCCTCTTCTATGCTCTGGTGAGGATTCGTGGCGTAATAATTTATTCTACTCCTCTTCTCACTCAAATTTTTTTTAGGATCACGCGGATATTTTGGGATCTATATGATGCCGATGTGACGGAGTTCTGTCTTGGTGCCTCCTGTCTGACTTGATCTTCTTCCGGGGAGTTGAGCTCCAGGGGATTCTCGAGCACATCGTTATCATTCAGATTTCTTAGTATCTCAGAATGAAGGATGTTCTTAATTGCTTCAATACTAGTAGTGGCGAGATAACCTCGATGTCCCCAGTACTGGTGCAGATTGTTCGGGGGTACTACCATACTTTGTATCGTTGTGATCACGAGGGTCTGTTGTAGATGAAGGTCCGAGATTCTGGTCGTGTGTTGACGGATGTGATACAAGTGACGGTTTAGTATAGGAGTTGTGTGATATTACTCCTTGTATCCGTGTACCAGATTGCATGACCAGATATTTCAGGAATTCATAGGTGGGAATTCAAGTAGTTTCTTATAGGACAATCTTCCAACAAATGCATGATGTTAGGTTGGGGTTCGACATCTAGTGGATTCGTTTGTTCACGGTCGACTTACAGCCGTACACGTTGTGTCCTATAGAGTCCTTGTAGCTTGCTACGACTCGAGGACGCTTCGTATGTCAGGTGCACTGCCTTGCACTTGGTGGCTACTGTAAATCGTGCCCGTGCGATCCTGTCCACGAAAATATCGAACGGAAATCTTTCTCATGAGTTTGTTCTGGCTTGTTTCGTAAGCCTCATCATTCACATCTACCTCCAAGTCGGCAGCAAGTTGAGTCTTCTCCGCCTTCAGAGCATTATAGGCCGATCCCATTTCACAAGTCTTCTGTCAAAGAGACACAAAGGGAGGATCAGCCACATTCAACAAGGAAAAAGTCTCGACAGATATGACAAAACAATCAAAACTCAAAATTCTTCAGACCCCTGCCGATGCAAGCAATCGACAGCGGTCTCAGGGACTACACCCAGTGGGTTCACTGAGAGTGACCCCACTGGTATGAAGCTCGAACAGGTCGGTCCCATTGAGCTCCATAGCAAACCAACAACACTATGAGTAACACTACTCTCGGAGACTACACCCAGTGGGTGCACTCGGCGTGCCCCCACTGGTACCATTCGGGCAGATCAACTCTGATCTGTAGAGATTATGGAAAATACATATAAAGACAACTGCCGGTGCAAGCACTCAACAAAAGTCTCGGGGACTACACCCACTCGGTTCACTCGGAGTGAACCCACTGGAAAATCAACCTACTGTATCCGAGTATCTCGCTCGAACCCCCAGTGGGTACCAAGAGGAATGTAAACACTTACTAGCGCACTTACTCGGATATCATCCCGAAGCTCCAAGCTCTTCTTGTACAGGGACGCGATGGAGTCATATGCTCCCTTGGCGTCGCCCACCATCAGCTCCACTTGCACCATGGCGTCCTTGGCGGCTCCTACCTGATCTTCCGGGAGGCGTCGGGCATCATATTGAACAGCCGACGGACCCGGCGTGGCAGAAGGCTCCTTGGGCATCCCGAGCTCTGCTCCAGTTGGTTCCGCCATGAGGGCCACCGTCTCAGTCGGCGGCACGTTCATGGCGGGATTGGCAGCAGGTTGGATAACCCCAGAGGCAGGCGCCAAAGCTGGTTCCGACCTCCTTTGGTCGTCGTCATCTAGATGGATCACCTCCGAAGGAAGCCCGACTGAACAAAATAAAAATACAGAAAAAGGTCAAGATCAAAGACAGCACTCGCGAAACGGTAATACAGCTCTCGGAGTCGTGACAACGTACCTTGCTGAGACGTGGCGGCGTTATCAGTGTCCATGGGATCATCATCCTGACGCGGCAGAGAGGTGGCGGAGGTAGCCGCTATGTTGAGTGAAATCCACTCGACGGGTAAATATGAATTCCCAAAAACAAGAGTCCAATCGGATACTGAAGGAAGATGGAAGAGCAAAGACACTTACGCTGAGGCGACCGGAACAGCGATCCTCATCCGAGGCAAAGCTTTTCGAGGCTTAGACCCATTGGGTTTAGCCACCTTAGACGGCTGATTCACGGGCTCGGCAGAAGCGCCCCTGGTTCTCTTCACACTCCGAGCACTCGGGGCCACGGGAGGAGCCGGCAGAGCAGTGGGGTCATGACGGTGCTTAGTTCGGTGTTCTGGTGGTGAGGGTGACGAGCTCTGCTCTTCATCCTCCTCCTCCTCCTCTTCTGTTTCCTCCTCCGTCTCCCTACTATCACAGACGTACTCGGCACTATCCGTGCTATCCTCCATGCTGCCTTCTTCTTCCTCGACTGGATTCCCATTTGAGACTGCGGAATGCCAGTTCGTCCACTCCTGCATAAAACACAGTCGGCAACGTTAGTCAGTGAGACAAGAAAAGCGATAAAACTGAGAAGGTTAAAAGCACTCGACGACATGTACTCACCTCATTCAGAGGAGGATTTTCGGCGCGGAAGGCCTTCACCCGCCGAGCTCCCACGGGGTTATCACGTGTGCCCGTGATGCTGCGGACCCATGCACTCACAGTCTCCTCGTTCACGTCTTCGGGATGGGACCGAGTGGTATCTGAAGGCCCCGTGTAATGCCACATAGCGTGGTCTCTGGCCTGCAGCGGCTGGATGCGTCGACCCAGAAAAGTCTCCAGCAGGTCCATGCCGGTGACTCCCCTCCGGATGATGGCTATCAGCGCGTCGACCAAAGGTTGGATCTGGGTTCTTTCTCCCTTAGAGAGCGCAAGCTTCCTCGGAGGGCCCGGGCGGTCTAAACTGAAGGGTGGCAACCCACTCGAAGCATTCGGGCAGGCAATGTCCTGGCAATAGAACCAGGACGATTGCCAGTTCCTAACCGACTCGAATAGCTGAAGCGAGGGATAGCTACTCTTCGTTTTCTTCTGAAATCCTAAACCCCCGCAGAGCTGGAGGATGTGTGTCTTATCATGAGACTGGCTAAGCTTCTTAATATTCTGAGATCTAGCGGAGAAAACATATTTGAAGAGCCCCCAGTGGGGAGGACATCCTATGAACCACTCGCAGAGGGTGATGAATGTAGAAAGATGAGTTATCGCATTCGGAGGAAAGTGATGGAGCTATGCCACTAAGTAAGTCATGATACCTTGGAAGAAAGGATGGGGAGGCAAGGAGAAATCTCTCGCCACGTGGCTGAGCAGCAGAACGCGCTCCCCCTCCTTCGGCGCCGGCTCCATCTCGCCCTCCGGCAGCCTCAAAGACTTGTTGACGACCATGCCGTGCTCCACCAGCTCCAGCACGTCGTTCTCCGTCACCGAGGAGGGGAGGAAGTCCCCCTGGATCTAGCCCGTCGGCAACGCCCGCTTGCCGCCGTTGAGTGGAGGTCATCCCCTTCTTCTTCTTCTTCGCCTTGAGCTTGTTGGTCTGCCCCTTCGTCATGGCGAGGGCGACGGATCCGCAGAGGAGGAGGCGAACGAGGTGGCTTGGGGTGTGCGGGGAGTTGCTAGAGAGGGCGAGATTAACGGGAGGAGGATGAGCAGCGCAACAGGAAGGTCCGCCGAGAAGGCTTTAATAGGCCTCCGACTGAGTCACCTACAGGTGGGCCCAAGATCTTATCCTCCCAACCGGCTGCTGCAAAATTAGCGGAGAAGATCACGGCACGGTACTCGAGGAGGCGAAATCTACTCGATGGCGATGTCGTCATCCCCGCTAGGCGCGCGACAACCGAAATTTGAGGATCCCGGAAAATCCGGTGCTGTCAGTATGACCGGTCACGTCGAAAGATTCCGCGGAAGCATTCGGTCCCTCACAGTTTGTTTCACTGGCATATTCACTTGGATCACTAGCTGAAAAGATAAAATGGATCGAGGCAAACAACGCTAAAGTCACCTCAATACCAGTCGGTTCCAAACTCCAGACATCACTTCATCGTTCCAACCCCGATCCATTCGGGGACTAATGATGGGGTTATAGTCCCAGGGTAGGATCATAGGTCTACCCTATAGGTCCTACCCAAGGACTACCCTTCATAGAATACAAGGCCCTTAGACAGTTCCGACTGAACTAAGGACGCCCCCATCATCCAGTCGGCGACGATCCACTCGGAGCATATCTAACGTACCGACTGGAATCCACTCTGTACATCATAACCTCCCAGAAGGGCAACGGCCATACGTCTTCATACACCATAATTAGCATTTAAGGCTTACGTTACCTGTAACGCCGGCATTTAGTCGCCACTATTCCACCCCTTGTCCACCGGGCCATTATGAAGGGAAGCGCACTCTATATAAGCCGCCCTTCACCACTTGTACGGGGGTTGGCACTTGCTGTAATCCCACAATATACCCGACAGAAAGCTCCCAAGAGCACTGAGACGTAGGGCTTTTACCTCCACCGTAGAGGGGCCTAAACTCATACATCCTCGCCGTAGCTAAGGCTCTGCCCATATACTTTCGTACCCCATACTTCTACTGTTAGACTTATACCCACGATAGTACCGCTATATATTTAACGGTTCAGATATCAAACGGACTCCAAATGAGACGAAATTTGCCAATCGGTGTAGCTACACTATATTGAGATTGCATGCCAACATTCAACCCATTCCGATATTATTTAATACACACTCTTAAAACAATATTTTAAGGATGCCGCCGGCGTGAGCGTGTGTGGTTAGTCTATAAACAGTCAACGACAAAGCAAAGAGAACCGACAACTAGTAACGGATGCAAGTTTTGAAAAATGACGGGAACAGAGTGCCGATGCAATGCAAATGATGCGATGATGAATGCGACAACCAAATAAATCACACGACGACAATGGAATAAAAAGGGAATCCTGTGGAGCGTCTTCCTCCTTAGGTTTCGTCCTGCATGGTCTCTCCCTTGACGGGGAGAGGTTCTGCCCTCCGGTCCTTGGTCACCATGGATCCTGGAGGGCAAGAGCCCCTCCGAGATTGGATCTCTCTCTCTCTGTTTCTCTCTTGTTTTCTCTACTCCTGTAGGGCAAGAGCCCCTCCAAGATTGGATCTCTCTCTCTCCTTCTCTCTTGTTTTCGCTATTGTTTTCTCTCGAGGTTGGTTTTTTGTCGATACACAGAGTTGCGGTGGCGAAGCGGAATCTCTCTCTTTATTTATGGAGTTTATAGTATATTAGGATTTTTAGCGTTGGAATCACGCCAAACGAAGCAAGATGGGCCCCACAAGCCATCATGCCATGGCCTAGAGGGCTTGCGGCTAATTGGCTTGTGCCCCACCTGTGGCCCCCCTCCAGTGGTTCTTCGCTCCAATATTGCTTATTTCCTCTAGAAAAAATAACTAAAAGTTTCGGACGATTCTGAGAACTTTCATTTTCTGCAAACAAAATAACACCACGATAATTCTGCTGAAAATAACATCAATCTGGGTTAGTTCTAAATAAATCATATAAAGTGCATCAGAACCGTATAAAAGTGTTCTAAACATAGGCAAACATGGCATGAATACTTTATAAATTATCGATACATTGGAGACGTATCAGCATCCCCAAGAATAATTCCTACTCGTCCTCGAGTGGGTAAATGATAAAAGAAATAATTTATGAAGTGTGAATGCTAGCATAGCATATAAGTTTGAGCAATGTTACTTCCATTCACTTTATCTCGCATCATAAAACAACAACTCTTTTCTCATAGAACTTCTCATGATCAAGTAACAAGCTATTCACATGTTTAAGTATAGACCATAATCTTTCTTGAAAGCTAGCAAACTATATTTTCAGTCCTCAAACAATTACAAATCATCTTAGTTTCAGGAAGGGTCTATGTAGAGCTTTGATTTAGCAAATTCCACACACTCAACTATCATTTAGTCTTCCATGATTGTTGATACTCAAGGCATATTTTTAGAACAAGGATTGTCAATCAAACACATAGGAAGATAGCACCTTAATGTTTTCCGCCCAACTTATTTATCTCAGGGATAATGTCAACAATAATGAATCATGATCACCTATCCAAATGGATATATATGTGTGGATCTTTCCCCGCCACATGATGCTTGCCAACTAAAGAATTAATAGATTGGAAAAGGGATGAACATTATTGACTCTTGCATAAAAGTAAAAGATAGGCCCTTTGCAGAGGGAAGCATGGGTTGTCATGCGCTTTTTATTTTTGTATGCGCAATCTCGTAATGAAAAGGAACGTCGCTTTACATTGCCTCTTGTGATAGTAAACTTTGTTATGCAGTTTGTCGCTTTTATTTCATTGTCACCACAAGATCATACAAAACTTATTTTCCCTTACAATGAAAGATCATACATGTTTAGGAGCAATTTTTATTGCCTTGTGCACCGATGAAAACTTACTTGAAAGATCTTATTCAATCCATGGGTAGGTATGGTGGACTCTCATGGCAAGAAACTTGGTTTAAGGGTTGCGGATGCACAAGTAGTACCTCTACTTACTGCGAATTTTTGGGCTAACAAAGGATCTAAAGCAAGTACCACGTATTAGAGGATCCATGAGAATATAACTTCTATGTGAATATAAGCAAACATAACCATTACGTTGTTTTCCTTGTCAAACGTCAACTACTTGATCAAGTTTGGAAATAACTAATGGGGGCTCACAATCATAGAATATGTCCAAGAAAGTATATTTATACGTGAAATCTCTCTTCCTTAAATATTCTTTCATGAATTTTTCAAGTGACCAATGTTATGTTTGCTAACCTCCAATAAATTTTATTGCTTATACTCTTAGTATGTGAAGTCACTACTCTCCATGGGACAAGCATATGAAGCATATATAATTCGATGTTTTATGACATTCAATTCATTCAACCTTTTCTCTTAGGATATAAGTGAAGCATAAGAGTGATCATCAAACTACTCTCAAGAAGATATACGTGAAGTTCATAGAGCATTCTTCAATGAACATAGGGAGACCAATATCCAAGCTAAAAATATATAAGTGAAGCATGTGAAACATTCTATAAAGACATACTCAAAAGATTTAAGTGAAGCACATGAAGTATTCTATAAATCCATACTCAAAATATTAAAGTGAAGCACATGAAGCATTCTATAAATCAACCAAGGATAATCTCATACCAGAATGGTGCATAGAATAAAAGGGAATAGTAAACACAAAATATGATCCAACAATAGCACATGTGAATGAATGAAAACTTAGGTTCAACATTGGCTAATCGATAGTTGATGACGAAGAGAGGTGGGATGCGTAGCATCCCCAAGCTTAGATGCTTGAAACTTCTTGTAGTATTTACTTGGGTGCCTTGGTCATCCCCAACCTTTAGCTTTTGTATCTCGTTCAATCCTCTCATATCTCGGTTTCACCTAAGTCTCAAAAACTTCATCCATACAAAACTTGAAAAGAACTCGTGAGATAGTTTTGTACACATAAGAATAAATCAAAACTTCATTTACTGCCAAGACAAGTTGCATAATAATTTTCAAACATTAGGTACTGTATACTATCATTTCCACAATTTAGATCCACTAATATAAGCCATGAAGACTCTAGGATAAGTAGATAACAAAACTATGACACCAATATGTAGAATTTTATTTAAAAAGTGTGCTTATGTATCTCCAATTTTTTGATATTCTAGGAAGAGCTAAAGAATTTTTATGGCAGCATTGTGTAACAATGTTAGAGACTTCCAAGTTCTAGTAAAATCTGAAAATTCAAATACTACAGCAAAAGTTTCTATTTTTGTACACCACACACCACGCATGCAATTCAAGCATTCCAAAGGCAATTCTTGGGACTTTTTATTGAAAAACAAGATTGTAAATAACATCTAGAAGAGAACAACTAAACAAAATGATCCTCCATGAAAAACACATATCAAGTGATGAATACAGATATAGCTCCAAGTAAGATATACCGATAGTGTTGAAGACGAAAGAGGGTATGCCTTCCGGGGCATCCCCAAGCTTTGACGCTTGAGTCTTCCTTGGATATTACCTTGGGGTGCCTTGGGAATTCCAAAGCTTAGGTTCTTTCTTATATTTTTCTCTGCATGTCGATATCTCACCCAAAACTTGAAAACTTCAATCACACAAAACTTAACGAAACTTCGTGAGATGGGTTAGTATGATAAATATAGATCATTCACTTAGGTATGCCAAGACAAGATTAATAATTGTTCTCACATAGTACCTACTATATTATATCATTCAAATAATTTATATCACTCAATATAAGCTATGGATACACTAAAACAAGCAAACTATGCATGCAAAATAGAAACTGTCAAAAAGAGAACAGTGTGTGAAGATGTGAATTACAACCATACTTCACTGACTCTAAAAATTATGAACAATTAGGACAACGTTGAGACTTTGCATACCAAAAGTGTGTAAAGTTTCAGAATTTTTTGATGCTCCGGTAACATCAGAGAAATTTTGCACTGGACCTAAAAGCTTCTATTTTTTATAGGCATGATAATTTCAATGATGCTTACATAAGCATAGTTGATGAAACATGCAAAAGAGCATCATGAATATTATGACAAGCACAATTTTTTTATGGTACAATGGTAAATGAAAGGGGATATATATTTTTATGAGTATTTTCATGAAAAATTCTACATTGTTTCCATGAGCATGAACCTAAGTGTTCAAGGTCGACCCTCATTTCTCCTATGCATAACTTTCCAATCGCTTCTCTTTTAAAAGACAAGTACGGTTTTTATATTTTTTATTTTTCAATTTTTTGTTTGTTTCACCCACAACTAAAAAATAAAACAAGAAAATGGAAGAAAAACAAAAACAATATCTAATTAGCGATAGAAGCAAACAAGCATACACAAAAATATTAACCCCACGCTATTGCTCCTCGGCAACGGTGCCCGAAAAGAGCTTGATAATCCCCAAGTGCAAGGAATCATCATAACACTTTCCAAATATGGAAGTGGTAAGTATGGAGTGTCGAACCCACAAGGAGCTAAATGTAAGATCAATATTCTCTCAAGTTCTATCTGCCAGCGATACGACTCTACATACACCAAATGTTTGCTTCTATCTAGTAACAAGAAACAAAACTGCATTGTGGCTATAAAGAGGATAGCTTTGCATGATATTGGAGAACTAAAATATGAAAATAGTTGCTGCACTAAATAGAGTTAGAATATATTACAATAGATTACAAATAGGGAGTGTGGAATAATGATGGTATGGAGTGCGGAATCATCCTAGGCAGTTGATAACAAGATCGGTAATCATTCTTGCAATTTTATATGAGGGAGAGGCCTGAGCTAACATACTTTCTGTACTTGGATCATATGAACTTATGATTGGATCTCTAGAAAGCATCCCCAACTACTATAAATCATTAAGGTAAACCAAACCATAGCATTAAACATCAAGTCCCCTTTACTCCCATTGTAAGCTTCTGTCACTCTAGCCACCCACTATAAGCGAATCATGAACATATTGCAATACCCTCCAGCATGAATCCTTCATGTGTGTGCTTCAAGCAAGTCACCTTAGGACAACACAAAAATAAAACATACACTCAAATCAATCAAGATCATCAATCAACCCACAGAACAACATAACTCTACTCAAACATCATAGGATGGCAACACATCATTGATAAATAATATGTGGCATGAAACACCATGTTCAAGTAGGGGATTACAGCAGGGTGCGGGAGAGTGGACGCCATAGATAGGTGAGGGAAGGTGATGGAGACAGTGATGTTGATGAAGACGATCACTACGGCGATGGTTCCTCCGGCGGTACTCTGGTGTCGCCGGAAGAGAGGGGGAGAGAGTCTCCCCCTTAGGCTTCCTCCTCCATGGACTCTCCCTAGATGGGGAGAGGTTCTCCCATCTCGTCCTTGGCTGCCATGGCTCCCTAAGGGGCAAGATCCCCTCCAAGATTGGATCTATCTCTTTGTTCCTCTCCTGTTTTCACCACTGTTTTCTCTCTAGATTGGTTTTTTGTGGATACATAGAATTGTGGTGGTGAAGCGGAAGGTCTCTCTCTATTTTTGGAGTTTCTAGTCTATATAGGATTTCTCAGTGTTGGAATCACGCCAAATGGAGCCACGTGGGACCCACAAGCCATCATGCCACGGCCTAGGGGGTTGCGGCCTATTGGCTTGTGGCCCACTCATGGCTCCCCTCCGGTGGTTCTTTGCTCCAATATTGCTTATTTCCTCGAGAAAAGAAATATAAAAGTTTCACACGATTCTGAGAAGTTCCATTTTCTGCACACAAAAAACACCATGATAATTCTATTGAAAACAACGTCAATCCGGGATATTTCTAAATAAATCATATAAAGTGCATCAAAACCATATAAAAGTGTTGTAAACATAGGCAAACATGGAATGAATACTTCATAAATTATCGACACGCTCGAGATGTATCATGGAGGACTCCATCAACACTACAGAGCGGTTTCTTGTGAGGATGACAAGTACAAAGTGGTCGGCTTCGACCTCGCTTACATCAATGGTCGTGCCGGGCATGATCATAAGGTTTTCGCTGCCATTGTGTGTGCACCATCATGTTTTCCTCTACCAATAGTGCCTCGCCAGAGTGCCTTGCGAGTGTTTCACTAGGTTTGTCAACAGCGCCAACTACAGGTTCGTTATGGTGGACACCACCAACGATCAAAAGGTGCTCAAGACTTCGGGCTTGGCGTGCCAAAAGCTTGTCTACATTGCGACCACTACAAGATCTGGGCAGTAAGAAGGACATGACTCCCATGTTGACCTGGACGAGGCCATTATAAACCCCTACTACGGAGGCATGAAGGCTGAGTGTGACAAGAACAAGCTTATCTGGCACATAGCCTGGGTGAAGAGGCTGGATGAACATCACCTCTAGACCGCGTCCAAGGAAGTGTACACATGCTACGAGATGTTCAGGCAGATCATTGACATGAGGAACTGCCTCCTACCTGAATACATTGAGGGATCGAGCCACAAGCATAGCATTGGCAGCAAGCGTCATAGGAAGTAGATGATGTGTTGATCGTTTCCCATACTCACTCCGTGCCAAAATATTTACACTTTTAGTAGGCTAAGTTTATTATGCATGTAATAGTGTATTAAGGTGTGCGCCAATGTTATGTGTGTAGTCACTTATGTATTTGGATGCTTAATTAGGTTACGCAATCATGTTGTTATGTGTGTAATTGTTTCTTTAGGTATGCCAATGTTATGTGTGTAGTCACTTATGTATTTTTATGTTTATTTTGGTTATGCAATCATGTTCTTCTTTGTAGAGCATAGATGTTTGTGCGTGAGCAAATCACACCGCGTATGAATTAAACTACCAAATCCGTCGGTGATGATTTCGTCAATCACTAACATGGTTGCTCAGGTGAAAATGCTCGGGTCGCGTCCCTCCACATGCGCTCTGCTAGTGATTGGGGCTGTTGCACAACCCCACAACCGTATGCAGTGTCACGTGTTAATTTAAGGAAACGTATGTGTAACCTACTAATAATCACACACGAGTACTCGCATATGCATCGTGTGCGATACTCCTAGGCTCCGCAAGCAACTAGTTTGCATTTTGCAAAGTTTTTTCTACACATAGGATTAAACGAATTAATGGTAGTAATCGTATGTGTTATATTTTCTCATCGCAAACAGTTCATCGAGTGAGTTGTTTGCCGCATATCAGACACATATTGTTTACACGAATCATTTGTGTTCTTTTGGCCCATCGTAAATAGTTCATCTACGTGAAGTGTATGCTGCATATCACACACATCTTATTAAAGTGAACCGTTTTTGTTGTGTTTCCTCCTCAAAAATAGTTCGTCCGAGTAAATCCTGTGTCATATATCGCACACACCTTGATCTGGATGGCCGATTTTGTTGTGTTGCCTAATCACAAACAGTTCATACGAGTGAACTATATGTCATATATCGCACACACCATCATCTAGCTGCTCGTTTATGTTGTTTTACCTCATCGCAAACAGTTCATTGGAGTCAACTGTATGCCATGCATCGCACACGCAACTCTAATCTGAATCGTGTTTGATGTCTCCGCCATCGCAAATGTTTTGTATCTTTTTTGATGGGTTTTTTACATCACCATTTTTAATTCCAGCATTGCACAATGTTTCGTTGAAGGTTCTGTGATTGTAGTGTCGCGTTAGCAGCATCCTACAGTAGTGATAAAACATACAACTCAAACCAATCACGATCATCAATCAACCCATAGGACAAAAGAAATCTACTCCAACATCATAGGATAACCACACATTATTGGATAATAATATATAGCATTAAGCACCATGTATAAGTAGAGATTACAGTGGGTAAGAGAGATTTGACACTGCTGCATAGAGGAGGTTAGAGTTGGTGGTGACGGCAGCGAAGTTGTTGGTGTAGATTGATGTCACGATGGTTGCCCTGGCGACGCTCTGGTACCACGGGGAGAGAGGGAGAGGGATGCCTCCTCCTTCTTCTTCTTCCTTGGTCTGCCTCCTAGGTGGGAGGAGAGTTTCCCCTCTCGTCCATGGACGCCATGACTCTCGGAGGGTAGCAGGCCCTCCGAGATTGGATCTCTCTCTGTGTGTTTCTCTCTTGTTTTCGTGACTGTTTGGTGGCCCTTCACCATTTCTTAGATACATGAAGATCCGTAACTCCGATCGGGCTAAAATTTTGAGGGGATTTTTACCGGGAAATTATCTTTCTTGTGGCGAAAAAATGTCCCCAATTGACTTAAGGCGGACGCACAAGCTATCAGGGCGCGGCCACCCCATAGCCACGCCTTGTTATGTTGTGCCTTCCTCGCGCACGGTGTTGCCTTGATTGTTCTCCCAAAAATTCACATATATTCCAAATAGATATCTATAAATTTTTGACGCATTTGGACTTCGTTTGATATGGAATTTCTATGAAACAAGAAACACACAAAAACCAGAACTCGCACTGGGCATTGGATAAGTAAGTTAGTCCCAAAACAAATATAAAGTGTTGCGAGAAGTATATGAAAGTTGTATAATATTGGCATGAAACCATCAAAAATTATAGACACGATGGAGACTATCAATACCCATTTTTTTTCACTTGACGAACACCCATCCGGGATGTTCTGGCGTTGTAGACACACGACACACGACCTTCCGTGGATAGTCATCGCACTTTATGAGTGACAACGATGATGGGGTAGATCCGAGCGGCTAGAATGTGGCATGTAAGCATTGACTGGGTTGTGCGAACGTGTAACACGCAAGATGTGGTACTACCCTAATCATGGTGCAAGGCCTTGATAGGGATAGAAGTGCATCTCGTCGTTTCACAAGAATAGATACCATCACACATATATTTAAAAGAGGAGATGAGTATATGGAGTTGGATTAGACTAGCCTCAACCTAAATAACATCATTCAAATACAAGCATCCATACAAGCATCATCCAGAAGAATAGGGTCCGACTACATATGAAATCAAACACAAAAGATGGCATATATGCTGCTAAACCCAAGCTGCACACGAAGGCATCCCTCCCACTCATCTGGATATGTCACGTGCATGCGGCCACGTTCCTTGTCATAATCCCACTGGAGTCTGGTGGCATCATCTGGCTCGATCTCATATGTACGTGTACCTACTTTGTTGTAGTAATATGTGAGCCAGGGGGACTCCGCAATCTCATCACCCAAGGTACCATGTCTAATTAAGCTAATAGGTGAGATATGGTAAAATGGTGAGGTTGCACCAAGTGCTAAGCTTGTTTAACTAGCTAACTTACGAGTACATGAATAAGATGAGTATCCACGCATAAATGGACGAGAACTAGTTATGATCTAGAAGTGAACATGAACACCTACTTACGGTTCAAACATAACCCCACCGCGTTCTCTTCTCGAACTCCCTCCAAAATAGATGGTCATGGTCACGCACACGGTTGGTGTATTTCATTTTACTTTACTTCAAGTTTCCTATAAAGCGGGTGTTAAATAATTTCCAAGTTGCCACATAACCGCGAGCACGATTTTTTGAAAAATTTAACCCTACACGGGTGGTCCAACTCATCCAGCACAAACTAACCACAAGCTGCGGTGGAAAACCTCAGCCCCGAGATAGCCAAAGTATCCTCTCAATCCCAATGCAGAAGACATTAGTTAAAGGTAAAACAAATCTATCAAGACCGCCTTGTACGGTCACTCGTATCAGGGGTACCCAGGCTCGTCGGCATGCAGCCCTGGGTGCGACGTGGCTGGGCCAGCCTGGTCGTACCCATCGGCGAGCCTAGCAAGGAGGACCCTCGGGAGGGCCCTCGTCTCGCGTGGTGAGCATTTGAAGATCATCACTGGGAGCTTCGAGAGGGTCTTCGTTGTGAGAGCGCGTCCCAAGGTTACCTCTGAGACTCTCGCTGGGTGGGCCTGCTGGGGGCAACCTGGCAGGGTCCCATGACCTTGCACCTTCACGTGGATAACGTAGGTTGTGCAAGCGGCGCACGAGCGAAGCCACGAGGCACATACTGGGAGGATTTCCTCTTCCGTGCTAAGAGAGTCGGGCCAGCTGGCATGCTCCCGAAGCGACTCCCAAAGGTTTCCCGATTGGTGCAAGAAGACTAAGGCTCAGGGCTCGGCAGGACGAAGGTCACCCTCGAGCCCAACGTTGCATCACGGAGAGAAGCTTTTGCACGCAAAGACCACCTTTGTCAGGAAAGACTGCAATGGTGTCCCCTTTCAAAACGACCATTCTGGCAATCCTTCCCGCCAATGTTTTTGGAGGGGAAGAGGACCAAGGCCAATATAAAAGAGAGGCCCAGCCTTCGTAGAAGGGGATCTGGACCCCCTTGTCTCCACCAAGGAAAGAACCCACCTTTGTACTCGTCTTCCACCTCAAGCAATCCCAAAAAACAAGCAAGAGTAGGGTTTTACACCGCAAGGTGGCCTGAAGATGGGTAAACAGTCGTGTGTTCTAGTTTGCATCCCTCAGGTCCAGTTGCCAGACAGTTGTCGTGAAGTTGTGAGGTACAACAAGGTAGAGAGAGAGCGCACGCGAGAGTTCGAACCTTTTCTTGGGTCTGCACAGACCCGATTCTAACATGCCCGGCATGCCACATCCTGATAGGAGCCATGTGTATCTCCTTCTCAGGGACTACCAGATGGGCAAGACATCGGGTTGGCTGAAACCCCAGGTGACCAGGGTGCACCGGACATCGCCTAATTGGACCAACACTCATGACGAGCACTAGCCCGGTTTCTCGATTAAATTCTGCGCGTTGTAGCTACTCCCTATGCAATTTTATTAGTTATTAGCAAATGTAGTACCAATGTTGGGCCTTGCTGGAAGTGTTTTATCCCAAAATGAATGATCAAGGGGGGTCTCCATAACAAACCCAAGCATGTTAGGAGCTCTTGATATCGAACATAAAACCAGTAAACGAAAACTAAGGCGACAAAGGTGGAACAAAACACCAAGCAAAAGGCCAAGCCTTCCACCTTTTACCAAGTATATAGGTGCTTTAATTTAAACAGCAATGAAATGTGATATTGCAAGATAACGTTGTTATCACATGGATAAATGTGTAACTGCATCTAGCAATGATATAAGAAAGGCTGAGCAAGCGATAACTTGTCAAAAAAACGGTTTGCTAGGATGTGGAGGGTTAAAGGCTTTTCATGGCATATTGCGAAGCTTGATAGACAAGCGGTAGGTAGCAAGACATAGCAACAGAAACAAGACAACTAGCATAGCAAAATTATAAACTGCATCGAGGGTAATGATCATCTTGCCTTGTGCTTCTTTAGTGGGATGGTAAACTTGCTGCTCGTAAACATTCTTGACAGGTTCCTCAAACTCGCACTCATCACCCGTTGATACCCAAAAGAAATAACAACAACCAATAAACACACCACCATGGCATAATGTACAAACAAGTATGATGCATGAACATGTGGTGAATTTAGCATGGCAATCTTACACTTGTCACATTTCACATGCAATTTATTAACCTTAAGCATTTTGTACATAAAAGGAATTTTAGTTGGTTGGACATGCATCACCATGGAAAATATGGATTCTACACATTAAAACGATGCAAAACCATATAAATAATAACGCATTTGGAGCTACGAATCTCTCAGTACACTCTGGACAAGATACAGAAGCAAATGATGATAGATCGGGATTTTACAAAGGATAGAGGAAAAATTCTGGCACTAGATAGGAAATGGAAATTTAGATTATATGGATATAAATATTATGAAAATCCAATGCACAAAACTCCCACAATGATCAAAGCAAAAATGCAATGCAATTTTTCGTCTACAACAACATAACACTTTGCAAACATCAAAACAAAAGGCTACATGAAATTAAAATGCACAAACAAGACATGTGGTTGTATCTTAGTATATATACTTCATTTAATCTGAAAGGATCATCATGATTAGAGTCATGTATTAATAGCTATGAAGCCCACAACATGTGAAGAAAACATAATAGATTATGACGTAGTGAAAATAACAGATTTTCACAAACGTAGTTAACATTAAGGCATATTCATGGCAAGTTTCAAACAAGCTACAAAACTTTTCATGGCATGAAATTTAACAGCACGGTGGTAGGCAACATGGACTTCATTGCATTCAACACAAGCATGAGCAAAATATGCAGAAAAACACGGCCATTATACACACAAGAAGCAATGTTCAAAACTAAAAATTCCCACACTTACTGAAAATTAGAGTAGGCATGAGTAGTAGTTTTGAACAAAATGACATGTTTGAGACTAGAAATAAATATAAGGCGAAGTCTATTCATGGAAACTAATGGCACAACATGACAGTAAACAATAAGCATTACAAATTATCCAAGGTGACCATACCCAAAGGAGCTAAAGATCTATGGTTATTCACAAGTCAATATGCTAATTTGAGGAATAGATTTCAGACTTAGAATGATTTAGCTAGCTCAAAATAGCAACATTAAGTAGGCATGTTTGCAAGGTAATAATAGTAGTTTAACACGCATTTCTAGGCATTTTAAAAATACTAGGAGCAAGTAGACATAAAAGTAACCTTAGCTCATGTACAAACTTACTTTATATGGTGCATGGAATAAATCATACAAAAATAAAAAATGCCTAATCCGGCAAAAGTACATGCACCAAAACATGCTTAAAATGAAAAACTAATGCCACACCTGAATTCCTTGGATTTTTTTCCACCCCAGAAACATATATTATATGCATATGTTACTGTAGGAAAATGAACACAAAAGATCTAAGTGTAAACCTGTCAGAAATGGAAATACACAAAAATAGTTAGTTTCCTAATAGGTATGTCCATATTAAGACTTGCTCAAATTGGAAGTTGCCCGAAGTGGATACTACCAAAAAAAGGAAAGCTTCCCTAAATGGAATTACGCTAGAATTATTACAAATAGAAAGAACACTGATAGAGGGACCAACATGGCATTGGCTCTGGGGTTCTCGGAGTATGACAAGTGAGTCCCATGGGCCCACTTTGAGTGATATACTGCAGAGAGAAACAAAAGGGGGCTTTAATTAGCGTTGGGGGGATCAAACATGTGTCTCTCCGGTGGGAGATTACAACGGCTACCACTAGGCTATGTGTCAACAACTGACATAAGAGGGGGACGAGTCCTCTTATTCAGACTCAGGTGCACCTGAGGCAGATGAAAGAACGACATTGTTGATGAGCGTTCCGGCGACCACTGAAGCGTACGAGCGGCAGTGGGGCTGCGCAATCATGCAGACATTCCATTCCTGCGGAAGGGAGCAGATGCGGGGAGAGCGAGGGTGGCGCTCAAGCTCGAGCAGGAGCTCGGCTTGGGGCCATGGAGCAGCGAGGCGCGACAGTGTGCTTGGCGTGTGGCCAAGCGCTTCGAGTGCTAAGGGGTGCGACAAGCATGCGTCGGGATAGCATCATACGAGATTTGGAGTGGAGGAGTATAAGGCACGGCTCGAGCAACGTGTAAAAACACGAGCTCGACAGAACGTAGAGCTCGCAAAGATGGCACAAGCATGGCACGACGTGCACCTACCAAACGATGATGTGACGATGTAGGACGGATGCACGGCTCACCTAGGGCTCAACGAACGTGGAGAGGTGGCCGGAGGGGCGTCGAATGTGACATATGGCTTGGTGGAGCACGACAAAGCTTTAGATCCATGAAGCAGAGGAAGAAGAAGGCTCGGGCGGTGTCGAACTTGGTCTTCACACCCGCATTGTATATCAAGCAAGAAGAAGGCGTCGTGGGGGTTCCATCCTGCACACCAAAACGTCGGATGCCCATGTGGAGGTCACCCCATGCTCGAGCTTGAGCTCGGCCGGGTCATGACGGGCAGGGCGTTGGCGGGAGCGTAGCTATCTTACATGGCAACAGAGAGGCAAATCGAGCAAAGGAATGGACATAGGATGCCTAGGGCTAGCTCAGGGACGCGCTTTATAGGCTCCTAGGGGCACCGATAGCCATAAAATCAAGAGGTTGCTGACATGAAGCTGTTGGATGAGCTATCGTACACAAGAAGACCAAGATGTTATCGACGTGGGCTGGCTGGGCTGCAGAACAAGGTGTCATGGTTTTGTCATGGTAGATGTCCTCGTACAAGGACTTAGGTGTGAGGCCATCGCAACCATGTGGCGGCTTGAGAGGGGTTGGTCGGAATCGAGAGACGCGGATTTACCCAGGTTTGACCCCTCAGATTGAGATAAAAGCCTACGTCCTGCTTGTGTTTCTTTGATGAAGATGATGATCTCGATTACAAGGGTGCGGACTTGCCACCTCCAATCTCGTGGGTGTCTAATCTGTCTATCTCATGTTTTGTCTTGTCTAGACCTAAGTTGTGAACCAGTTTATTGAGACATCTAAAAAACCTAACCCTCTTGGGGTGTCTCGCCCCTCCTTATATAAGCTGAAGGGGCGGGTTACATATAGAATCCAGGTCGGATTTAGGCTTAACCTATTATGACTCTCCATCACAGGCTTCTCTTCGTGGGCTTGTGAGTTCCGGGCAGCTTACGACTAGGTGACTTACAACTGGGCTTCTCTTCGTGGGCTTCTGAGTCCCGGGCGGCTTACGACCGGGATGCTCAGTCCCGGGCGGCTTACAACCGGGCTGCTGAGTCCGGGTGGGTTACGACCGGGCGGCTTAAAACCGGGCTGCTGAGTCCCGGGCAGCTTACGACCGGGCGGCTTACAATCGGGCTTCTCTTCGAGACTCATCTTCAGGGACTCATCATAACTGTTTGCCGAGTCATAACTATCTGGCAAGTCATTACCGTCTCCCGGATCATAACTTTCTGCCCGGTCATAACCGTCTACCGGGTGATACGTCTCCATCGTATCTACTTTTCCAAACTCTTTTGCCCTTGTTTTGAACTCTAATTTGCATGATTTGAATGGAACTAACCCGGACTGACGCTGTTTTCAGCAGAATTGTCATGGTGTTGTTTTTATGCAGAAATGAAAGTTCTCGGAACGTCCTGAAAATTTTCGGAGAATATTTCTGGAAAATATGAAAAATACCTGCGCAAAGATCCATCGGAGGGGACGAGCCAGTGGGCCACAAGCCCTGTAGCCGCGGCCTCCGCCCCTGGCCGCGACTACCAGGCTAGTGGGGCCCACGTGGCTCTGCCGCCCCAAGTCCAGCGCTATTTATTCCCTTTCGTCCTGGAAAAAATGAGGAGAGAAGAGTTCATCGCGTTTCACGATCCTGAGGCGCCGCCACATCCTGTTCTTGCCCTGGAGGGCAGATCTAGAGTCCATTTTGGGCTCCGGATCAAGGAGATCGTCGCCATCGTCATCATCAACCTTCTTCCCTCTCCAATTCCATGAAGCTCTTCATCGTTCGTGAGTAATCTATTCGTAGGCTCGCTGGGCGGTGATGAGTCGGATGAGATCTATCATGTAATCAAGTTAGTTTTGACGGGGATTGATCCCTAGTATCCACTATGTTCTGAGATTGATGTTGCTACTACTTTGCCATGCTTAATGCTTGTCACTAGGGCCCGAGTGCCATGATTTCAGATCTGAACTTATTATGTTGTCACCAATATATGTGTGTTTCACATCCGATCTTGCAAGTTGTAGTTACCTATTATGTGTTATGATCCGGCAACCCCGGAGTGACAATAACCGGAACCACTCCCGGTGATGACCATAGTTTGAGGAGTTCATGTGTTCACCAAGTGCTAATGCGTTGGTCCGGTTCTTTATTAAAAGGAGAACCTTAATATCCCGTAGTATCCATTTGGACCCCGCTGCCACGGGAGGGATGGACAATAGATGTCATGCAAGTTCTTTTCCCTAAGCACGTATGACCACACACGAAATGCATGCCTACATCACATTGACGAACGGGAGCTAGCCAGATATCTCTCCATGTTATAACTGTTGCATGACGAATGTCATCCAACAAATCACCTATCCATTGCCTATGAGTTTGTCCCACTGCCACTGTTACTTGCTGCTACTGTTACTTGCTTTGTCCTGCTGCTGCTGCCACTACTGTTGCTACTACTGTTACTTGTTGTTGTTGTTACTTGCTACTGTAACTACTTGCTACCGCTGTCACTATTGTTGTTCCTTGCCACTGCTGTTACTCGTTACATTGTTACTACTTACTACAATACTTTTCTGGCACCATTGATACTTGAGTTAGGAATAATCTGCCGTCAACAGATTCTTTCCTAGCACCGTTGCTATCATACTACCTTTTCTCCTTATATCCTGCTTGCAGATACTAATCTTTCAGGTGTGGTTGAGCCGACAACTCAACTGCTAATACTGGAGAATATCCTTTCACTCCCATTGTGTTGAACCAACAAATTTGGGTTGAACACTCTACCCTCGAAAACTGCTGCGATCCCACACGCTGGTGGGCCATTGCAAGACAATTGCTAATTGTTGAGCAACTGGAAGTAGCTCTTTTCTGGCGCCGTTGCCGGGGAGGATAGTTATATTCTGTGAGTCACTTGGGATTTATATCTGCTGATCACTATTAAGAATCTGAAAGATCCAAGAACCAAAGTCTTTCCCTCAACTACGAGGGGAGGGAAGGAACTGCCATCTAGCTCTGCACTTGATTCACCTTTAGTTATGAGTAAGTTTGCGACACCACCTCCTGCTAGAAATCTTGATATGTCGCCTATGCTAGATGATGCTAGAGATGATACTTCTATTGATGATGCTTATGATGCTACTATGCCTGATACTGCTAGAGATGCTATGCCTGATACTGCTAGAGATGGTATGCCTGATATTGCTAGAGATGCTATGCCTGATACTGCTATCCATGATGCTATGCTTGATACTACTTTGCCTGATATGCCACTAGGGGTATTCCTTGATGCTCGTATTGCTAGAGTTACTGCCAATGCTCGTGATGCTTCTGAAACTGCCGATACTATTGAGATAGAACCTGCTTTTGATCCTGCTAGATCTAGCTCTCCTAGATATGAATTGCCTGATATACGTGAGGGTTATGTTATGGAGGGAGATATAGCTGAGGATTTTCTTGCGTGTAAGGATGCCTATGACGCTGAGAAATTACTTCTCAAGTGGAAGGAAAAATCTCTGAAAGCTAGGATGAAATACGACCCGAAGTTTGCCACTTCACCAATCTTTATCACTGATGAGGATTATGAATTCTCTATCGACCCTGAGATAATCTCTCTAGTTGAATCTGATCCTTTCCACGGTTATGAGTCTGAGACGGTCGTAGCCCATCTTACCAAACTACACGATATAGCCACCCTTTTCACTAGTGAGGAGAAGATCTGCTACTACCATATCCTTAAGCTGTTTCCTTTCTCTCTAAAGGATGACGCTAAAGCCTAGTTCACTTCTCTTGCTCCTGGATGTGTGAGTAGTCCCCAGGATATGTTCTATTACTTCTGTGAGAAATATTTCCCTGCCCATAAGAAGCAAGCTACCATGCAGGAAATATACACCTTTGCTCAACTCAAAGAAGAGAGTCTCCCACAAGCTTGGGGGAGGCTCATCCAGCTACAGAATGCTTTGCATGATCACCCTCTTAAGAAGAACGAGATACTTGATATCTTCTATAACGGACTTACCGATGCTTCTAGAGACCACCTAGATAGTTGTGCCGGTTGTGTTTTTAGGGAACGAACTATTGAACAAGCTGTGGTTCTACTGAATAACATCTTGATCAACGATAATGCTTGGACTATTCCCGAACCACCTCCTAAGCCAACTCCTAAGAAAAGAGGTATTCTATTCGTCAGTCCCGAAGATATGCAAGAAGCTAAGAAATCTATGCAAGAGAAAGGCATTAGATCTGAAGAAGTCAAAAATCTACCGCCCATCGAAGAGATCCATGGTCTCGATAACCCGATACAAGTAGTAGAGGTGAATTCTCTGCGTAGATTCAATGAGAGTGATATTCCTTTTGACAAACCTGCTAGCATATGCTTTGATGAATTTGACAACTTTGTTTCCAAACAACATAGTTTCAATGATTATGTTAGCAAACAATTGGAACAAAGTACTCGTATGCTTAGTCATTTAAGTGCTTGTGTATACAGAAATGTCAATGATCTGAAGCTTCTGAGTAAACATGCCTCTATGATTACTACTCAGGTAGAACAAGTACTTAAAGCTCAGAATGACTTGCTCAATGAATTAAATGACAATTATGTCAGAGTCATTACTAGAGGAGGCAAAATGACTCAGGAACCTTTGTATCCTGAAGGCCATCCTAAGAGAATTGATCAAGATTCTCGAGGAATTAATGCTGATACACCCAATCATCCTAAGAAGAAGAAGAAGGATGATAGAAACCTACATGTCAGTTCACCAAATACTGTCACACCCGAAGAACCAAATGATATTTCTGCGTCTGATGCAGACATACAATCTGGTGATGAACATGAACCTGGTGACAATATGGACAACAATGTTCATAATAATGCTCAACCTAGCAATGATAAGGATGTGGAGATTGAACCTACGGTTAATCCTGATAACCCACAACCTAAGAGATACGATAAGAATGACTTCACTGTTAGGAAGCATGGTAAAGAAATGGAGCCATGGGTTCAGAGAACCATGCCCTTTCCTCCTAAGCCATCCAAGAAAAGGATGATGAGGATTTTGAGCGCTTTATTGAAATGTTGAGACCCGTCTTTCTGCAGATGCGGTTAATTTATATGCTCAAAATATCTCCATATGCCAAGTACATGAAAGATATCGTGACTAATAAACGGAAGATACCAGATCTTGAGATCTCCACCATGCTCGCCAATTACACTTTCAAAGGTGGAACTCCTAAGAAAATTGGTGATCCCGGAGTGCCCACTATACCTTGCTCCATTAAAGGAAACTACATAAGAACTGCCTTATGTGACCTTGGAGCCGGTGTTAGTGTTATGCCTCTCTCTCTTTATCGTAGACTTGAACTGGCTAAGTTGACACCCACTGAAATTTCTCTGCAAATGGCCGACAAATCAACTGCTTTCCCTGTCGGCATTTGCGAGGATGTGCTTGTTGTGGTTGCTAATGTTACTATCTTGACGGATTTTGTTATCCTGGATATTCCTAAGGATGATGCCATGGCGATCATTCTTGGAAGACCGTTCTTAAACACCACAAGGGCTGTTATAGATTGTAGCAAAGGCAATGTCACCTTCCATGTCAACGGTAATGAGCATACAGTGCACTTTCCGAAGAAACGATATCAAGTACATTGCATCAATGCTATCGAAGAAACTTCATCGGTTCTTATAGGGAGCTTTGATTGCCCTATTCCTCGTGTTAAGATGAAGTATGATCTGCTTGTTGGGGAGATTCATATCCCCATTGAGGTGACTTAGTAGCTATTCGACAATTCTCCGTTTCCTTTTGCAATTTGAAAAAGTTTTGTCATGAGGATTTGATCAACGCCATTGACGGATTTGTTTCGATGACCATGAAATGGATGAATCAAAGAGTCACATACCTCTCTTTTAAGCTTTCACTTTCTGTTGCTTAGAAGAAAAATGATAGATTTAGTTTAGTTTTTCCTGTTTTCTGTTTTAGCGTCCCGGAGAAAAGTACCACGAAAATAAAAGTTCTCCGATGGTCCTGAAAATCAAATATGATTTTTTCTGGATTTTTTGAAAAATACTATGACTGAGAGCTGGCCTGGGGGCCACACCAGTGGGCCACAAGCCCTGTAGCCGCAGCCTCCCCCTGGCCGCGGCTACCAAGCTTCTGGGGCCCACAGGGACCCCCTCCACTCATTCCAGCTCCCATCCTCTTCTTCTACCTCCAGAAAAAAATATTTTCGCAGCTCAAACCCAGGTTCTTGCTCATTTGGCTGTGATTTTCAATCTCCTTGCTCAAAGCACCATTCTTCGAACCGTTTTGGGGAAATTACTCCTTGGTAAGTGACTCCTCCATTGGTCCAATTAGTTTATACTCTAGTGCTTTATCCTTCGCCTATTCTTGCTACCTTGGTGACCCTGTTCTTGAGCTTGAAATGTTGATTTTAGCTGGTCCCAAGTAGTTTTAACGTGTGATACGGTCTCTGCGCACTAGTAGGAGTAGTTGCTACAAGGTGTGGTTGATCTTTATTCACTTTTCTCTTGAACTTCAAAAATTTCAGCAAAAAGAAATTATGTTCAGGAGGAAGTTTCATGGTGGTTCCTCAAGTAAGAAGGGTCCCCGTCTTTCTATTCGGGAGCCCGATCCTTATCAACTAAGGGACGCACCGATACAACCATGTGAATGGCCTTCCGATGAGTTCATGATCAAAGCAGGCTCAAGGATGAGTTTGATACACTTGTCCGCAATGCTGGGTTAGAAGAATTCCTCTCAGCTAAATGTGAACAGTATGTTATGCTCACTGCCTCTTTCGTGCGTAGATTTAAATTTTCAGTTGGCCATGACTCATCCATACTGTTTGATCTGTATGATAAATCCTACACCATGGATTTGGAGGATTTCAATAGGATTTGCAAGATACCCGATGGGGGTAGTCTTAATGATCCTGCTAAGTCTTCGGTTAGAGATTTTGTCTCTAGTATTACTGTTGGAGAAACTAGAGACATCATGCAAGCTACCATAGGAAGCATTCTTTTCCCTGTCTTGCACTACTTCGCCCTCTTCATAGGTAGATGCATTAACGGCAAGGTTGAACATTGTCACCTATGTGCATCCGACCTTAGTATCCTTAAGAGTGCAGTAATAGGTGACATGAGCTTCAACATGGGAGCTATAATAGCAAGGAGGCTGAATAATAATGCCATTGATGGGGATTTCTTTGGTGGGATTTATGCTACGCGCTTAGCAAATTTTTTGGAGTACCCATCCGTTCAGGAGATCCCCCTCTCCGTACAGCCTACCTTGATCGTGTCGCTCTGACACGCTATCAGTTTCTCAAGAGGGATGAGAAATCCCTCGTTTATCGGTTAGTATTTAACCGGTAACGTGCTTTTCATATTATGCTTCTTGCTCGTGCCTTCTTTGACTTTCAGGTTAAACAAAGATATTACATAACCATTGGAGAAGCAGAGGAGTATGAGAGGGAGGCTGAGACTTCTCGTCTCCGTGAAGCAGCTATTCATGCAGTGGCTGCAGCGCTCCCGTACAACCCACATTATGATTTTGGGTATCACCCGGACCAGCCTTGGGAGTAGACCAAGCTAGGACAAAAGTCTAAGCTTTGGGGAGTACGTGTTTGCACCAACTTTACATTCATGCTTATGCTTTCACTTTGTTAGTCGGTGTTTACACTTTGCCACTGTATTATCCATGCTAGTTTATTGTCGTTTTCTTGTTTTCTTGTTTTGTGTCCTTTTGAGAAAACCCCAAAAGATTTTTCTTTGTTCTTTTGCTTGTTGGGAGCTTTCCCGTGTAAATATTTTTCTTTTTCTTTGAGTCGAGGTAGAAGACCATGGTTACAATGTTTAGTGGCTCTCGCATGCATACCTGTTCATTTGTTAAAGAGCCATATTACTTTGTCTTCTCCTTTGTGTTTGCCTGCAGATTCAGTTTAGTCCAATGCGCGAGCACTCTTATTATTGTTCACATCGTTCGATTGTGCAAGTGAAAGGCAATAATGATGATATATGATGAAGTGACTGAGACTGGAAAAGCTGGTATGAACTCTATCTATTTTGTTTTTGTAAATATGACTAGCTTGTCGTCCCAGATTCAGCTTTGTTGAGAGAGAACCATGTTTGCAATGACAACTTAGAGATCATAGTTTTTGATGCCATGCTTAATTAGCTAGGAGCTTATAATGGTTTGTCTTGAATGCCAACATAGATTTTGAGATGACTATGATGTAGTATGATAGGATGGTATTCTCCTTTGAATGATTCAAGTGGCTTGACTTGGCGCATGTTCATGCATGTAGTTGAAACAAAATCAACATAGCATCTATAATGTCCGTGTTCATGGTGATTTATATCGTGCTCATGCTTGCACTCAATGTTAGTCAAACTCATTGCATCTTGATGACTGTTGTCGCTCTCTAGTTGGTCGCTTCCCAGTCTTTTGCTAGCCTTCACTTGTACTAAGCAGAATACTCCTTGTGCATTCACTTCCATAAACCCAAAAGTTTTTCCATGAGAGTCCACCATACCTACCTATTTGCGGTATCTACCTACCGTTCCAAGTAAATTTGCACGTGCCATTCTTTAAACCTTCAAGAAATAATCTGTTTTGCATGCCCGAACCGCTCATGCGGTGACAGGAGGCTACTGGTATCTTCCATGTTAGGCGTGTTATCCTCGACATGTGTTTATTCACTGTCATTCATGAGAAAGGGACTGGTAATTGGAATACCCAGTTCCACGCTTAAATCGAAATCATAACTATAAAACAAGAATCACCCCGGATTGATGTTAGTATGGACGGTACCCGAGGATTCGGCTAGCCGTGGAGTGTGATTGATTGGTGGTGGGGGAGTTAAAACTTTACTTTTCTTTTTGGGAACCGCCTATAGCATGAGTAGCATGGAAGATATTGAGAACTCTTGGTCATTGCGTTGACAATGAAAGCATGCAACCCAAAATTATTATCTTTGTTTTCAAAGCTTGAGCTCTGGCACCTCTGCAGATCAATGCTTCCCTCTGCGAAGGGCATGTCTATTTATTTTCCTGTTGAGTCATCCTCTTCTTATATAAGCACCAATTAGAGAGCACCTCTGTCATTTTTATGCTTTGCTTTTGATTGATATTGAGTATGACTATGACTGGATCTTCGTTGCTATGAATTACAATGTTTAGTCAGCCTTTGATCTTTGAAAGTGCTCTGCATTTATGTTTTGCGGTCTCAAAAAGAGCTAGTGAGATACCACCTATTCATATTGCTTCATGCTTGTTTTGATTGAATTGTTGGTATCTGAAACTCATTATTATTTGCTCGCTAGCTGATTATGCCATTGATATTAGTTTACCGTGAGACCTTTGTGTCACTTGCTTATGTGGTTAACTTGTGATCTTGCTGAAATTCTGGTTATGAGTTAGACATAGTTGCAACAACAAGACCAAACAGAGTTTGTCAAAGTTTGTCTTTCTCTTTCAGTTTGTCAACTGAGTTGCTTGAGGACAAGCAAGGTTTGAAGTTTGGGGGAGTTGATACGTCACCATCGTATCTACTTTTCCAAACTCTTTTGCCCTTCTTTTGGACTCTATTTGCATGATTTGAATGGAACTAACCCGGACTGACGTTGTTTTCAGCAGAATTGCCATGGTGTTGTCTTTGTGCAGAAATGAAAGTTCTCGGAATGTCCTGAAAATTTACAGAGAATATTTCTGGAAAATATGAAAAATACCTGTGCAAAGATCCACCGGAGGGGACGGGCCAGTGGGCCACAAGCCCTGTAGCCGCGGCTACCAGGCTTGTGGGGCCCACGTGGCTCCGCCGCCCCGAAGTCCAGCGCTATTTATTCCCTTTCGTCCCGGAAAAAATCAGGAGAGAAGAGTTCATCGCGTTTCACGATCCACAGGCGCCACCACATCCCGTTCTTGCCCTGGAGGGCAGATCTGGAGTCCGTTTTGGGCTCCGGTTCAACGAGATCGTCCCCATCATCATCATCAACCTTCTTCCCTCTCCAATTCCACGAAGCTCTTCATCGTTCGTGATTAACCTATTCGTAGGCTCGCTGGGCGGTGATAAGTAGGATGAGATCTATCATGTAATCGAGTTAGTTTTGACGGGGATTGATCCCTAGTATCCACTATGTTCTGAAATTGATGTTGCTACTACTTTGTCATGCTTAATGCTTGTCACTAGGGCCCAAGTGCCATGATTTCAGATCTGAACTTATTATGTTGTCACCAATATATGTGTGTTTCAGATCCGATCTTGCAAGTTGTAGTTACCTACTATGTATTATGATCCGGCAACCCCGGAGTGACAATAACCAGAACCACTCCCGGTGATGACCATAGTTTGAGGAGTTCATGTGTTCACTAAGTGCTAATGAGTTGGTCCGGTTCTTTATTAAAAGGAGAACCTTAATATCCTGTAGTATCCATTTGGACCCCGCTGCCACGGGAGGGATGGACAATAGATGTCATGCAAGTTCTTTTCCCTAAGCACGTATGACTACACACGGAATGCATGCCTACATCACATTGACGAACGGGAGCTAGCCACATATCTCTCCGTGTTACAAATGTTGCATGATGAATGTCATCCAACAAATCACCGATCCATTGCCTACGAGTTTGTCCCACTGCCACTGTTACTTGCTGCTACTGTTACTTGCTTTGTCCTGTTGATGCTGCCACAACTGTTGCTACTACTGTTACTTGTTGTTGCTGTTACTTGATACTGTTGCTACTTGCTACTGCTGTCACTATTGTTGTTCCTTGCCACTGTTGTTACTCGTTACACTTCTACTACCTGCTACAATACTTTTCTGGCACCATGGTACTGCATTTAGTTATAATCTGCCGTGAACAGATTCTTTCCTAGCACCGTTGCTATCATACTACCTTTGTTGCTTATATCCTGCTTCCAGATACTAATATTTCAGGTGTGGTTGAGCGGACAACTCAACTGCTAATACTGGAGAATATCCTTTCACTCCCATCGTGTCGAACCAACAAATTTGGGTTGAATACTCTACCCTCAAAAACTGCCGCGATCCCACACGCTGGTGGGCCATTGCAAGACAATTGCTAATTGTTGAGCAACTGGAAGCACCGGGTCATACCGCAGGGTATATCCCAGACATTAGCCCCCATGTTAGCTTGAATTTATTCATGGTAAGCTCCTGAAATAAGAATAGCAAATATGCTAAGTGACCGGATCTCTCCCTTGGTCGGTTTATGAAGTGGCTCCTCAGAAATCCGGTCTCTTCTTCATATGAATGAGCCATCTTCACAATCATGTTGCAGGTCCATGTCCTTTGCAAAATAAATACATATGCCATTGAGTCGGCCTCCAATGCTTTGGCTTGATAAAATTTTGGGGAATAAGAAATCCACACAATGTTGAACAAACTTCTCTTGCTTCGGCGGGTTATGATTGACAATGGAGGTCATGATTATTGGTAGTACCCCGTCAAACAACTGAACTTCAATTGACTATATCGAATTATTGGGGATAAAGAAATCCGTGTGAAGTTGAGCCGGTCTCCCAATACTTCACCTCCATGATGAAATGAAATGTGATCTTCAATTTTTTGATATATCCATATTACCTATAGCCCCCAAGGGCCGGGCAATTAGTGTGTGATGGGCTGGGTCTTCAATTTGAACCTCATGATCTGTGAAACAACTTAGTGTTGTAGCCCCCAAGTGCCGGGTTCTCTTGCTTGCGGCAACCTGGGACTTTAGAAATTATGATCTGAATAGTGTAGCCCCCAAGTGACGGGTCAATTGCTTGCGATGACTCGGGACTTCCACGTTCTTCTCCTTTGGAAATACTTCCACGTTCTTCTCCTTTGAAAATAAAACATCATATGATGTAGCCCCCAAGGGCCTGGTCATTATGCAATAATGAGCAGGGACTTTGTAAATCTGATGATGGAAGCTTGAGAAGCAATGTGTAGCCCCCAAGGACCGGGTCATTATAAAAATGATGAGCCGGTTCTTCCTTGAATCCATACTTGAATAAAAAGCGACCAGTACCCGGGTCTGTTGATGATGTGATGATTTGAAAAATGGATTGCATTAGCCCCCAAGTGTCATGGCGCATGCTTGCAGTGACATGGGACTTTCATACTTTGATGTAATCTTGATTTGAATAATGTAGCCCCCAAGTGCCGGGTTGTGTGCCTGCAACAACTTGGGACTATTCCTTCCATTGTAGAATTATATCCACTCTCGTGATACCTTTGTGATGAAAGCAATCCTTGGCCGTGGTTGCAATGTAACCCGACAAATATATGATTGAGAAATCCATAAGTGTTGTAGTTTACTACAAAGCGCAAGTTGAAGAAATCCAAGAGCTGGTCAATTAGATGACCCGGCATTATATGTGATAGGGCGGCTCTTCGACAATAGTCAATTCTTCCGAGCTGGCTCAAAAATCCCCAATAATTTAACACTAGTTATGATAAACCATGATGAAAATCCAACCAAATTGGCTATTAAATATATATTTGCTCCTGCAAAAAATTATGCTTTGACCCGGTTTGAAGACCGGCATGATATGTATGTATGATGCATGATGCAATGCAATATGATGCATGTATATGATAGAATAGTGTTGGTTACACCATAGCCAGATCGGTGAGTCTCGGCGGGTAAGACGATCTCTCAAGGCTCTAGTGGTACCCAAAAGAGGTTAAGCCGGCTCAGTGAGTCACGACGCCCGGCTCAGTGAGTCACGACAGGTTATAAAACTTTTATGAAACCTTGTGGCAATGCCACAAAGATAGTCATAAAATTCGTCGGCTCGATGAGTTGCGACAAGATAGGACGAGTTTGCAAAATTCTAGTGCTACCCCAAGAAGGCTTTTGCAACAGCCCGAATTATTTAGACCCGCTGATCAGGCGCGAGTCAAGCTTCAGTGAAGCAAGTTCAGTGAACCAAAGGTTTGTCTAATTTCCATGTGTTGGCTCTTGCCGGTACCTTTCATGTTTTAACCAAGGCAAGTTCAGGGTCAAGAAATGGATTGACTCGCCAAGAGTACATAGGACCATAGGGCGATTTGTCCAACACACAATCCAGTATAACCATTTGTAATGCGTTATTTTTTTGCTAGCCAAGGGGGTATTCAAGCAGATCTCAGTGAGAGGAAGCCCCCAAGTGACCCATGATTAGGGAAAAAACCAGACATAGGATTGCAGAAGCGTATACGCTCTTACTGCAAAACGACTTGGGAGCTAGTAGCCCCCAAGTAAGCCGGTTTAATTCTCAGAATCATATAGGGCGCCCATGTTTGAACCGTGCAACGTGGCAACTTTGGTCCTCTTTGGCTTACCAGAATCCAGTTTGAAAATAAGTGAACCATGGCGACTTATGCTCTTTGATATTGATAGCGTCCATGCTTGGACGACTTTATGAATCATCCGCCAATAAGGTCGGGCACCCATGTTTGGGCGGTCGCATCATGGCTACTTGTCTTCTTAGCTGATCTTTAAATCTTCTTGTTAATGAGGCATCAGCCCCCGGGACTGGCTTAACTTTCTTGAGTGTTGCATAAGCCGATGGAGAAAGATGTTGGTACCCGCTCCATCTCCGAGATATAAAGACACTTTTTGTAATGAAGAATTCTCCTACGTAAACATATTGCATGCCAAAGTAATTGTTCTTGGACAAATGTCATGTACTAAAAAGTAGATAAGATGAATAACACCTGATGTGTTTTTCACAGATGAACGCCAGAAAATCTTAAGACATATTTTACATAAACCACGCAGCGGAGGCGGCGGCTCAGGTGCGTGCGTTGGGAGGCTCGCACTGGCGTACACTGCACCGGTGGGTTGATGTCGTCTGGACCGCGAAGGCGATGTCTTGTAAGCTGTCTTAGTCACGCGGACGTGAAAGTTGGCCGTGGCATCGTAAGCCACCTTAGTGTGATAAGAATGAACACCGTTCTAGATTGATGTTGGCGCTGCTTCATCTCCGCGGTATTGTGTCGCTTTGTAATGAATAATTGCCCTATGTAAAATACATTGCAAAGTAAATGAATTGTCTTTAAATAAATAACATGTATAAAAAAAGAAATTGGAAAATAGCACCTGATTTATTTTTTGTAGGATGCAATGAGAAGCTGGTGCTGGTTTAATTCCGAACCTAGCCAGACAAATAGTGAATGCACGTCTATGTTTTGACTAATCTGTTGTAGCTCCAAACACCATGTGATCTTCTTTTGTATTTCTTCCTTTTCTTCTTCTTCTGAGTAATGATTGCATAGGTGCGTCATGATGGTACAACTCCTTTTATTCCACTAAATTAACCTCCTCACTCATTGGTTCCACACAAAAGAATTCAACTTTTGGCAACACAAAAACAACACTTCAGTACTGATGTTTGCTGTGTATCCCTTGAAACGGCGCCAAAAATAGTTGTGTCGACGGCACCAGGAATCCTTCAGCTACGGCTACGCCTTAAGGGACTTCCTAGGCAAGTATGCAAAGGATTTCCCCCGTGGCCTTGGAGCCTTGCATTGGTGTTCCCTCGAAGCGGAAAAGGTGATGTAGCACAGCGACGGTAAGTATTTCCCTCAGTTTGAGAACCAAGGTATCAATCCGGCGGAAGAGTATCTCAAGATCCTGCACAAACACAAAAGCTTGCACCCAATGCTATGAAGGGGTTGTCAATCCCTTATAGATTGTTTGCCAAGTGAGAACTGAAAGCAACAAAGTAACAAAGCAAAGTAAAAGCAGAGTTGTAAACGATGGATGTGAATAGACCCGGGGGTCGTAGTGTTTACTAGTGGCTTCTCTCATGAAAGCAAATAGACGGTGGGTGAACAAATTACTGTCGAGCAATTGATAGAACTGTGCAGAGTCGTGACGATATCTATGCAATGATTGTTTCTATAGGCATCACGTCCGAAACAAGTAGACCGATACTTTCTGCATCTACTACTATTACTCCACACGTCAACCGCTATCCAGCATGCATCTAGTGTATTAAGTCCATAAGAACAGAGTAACGCCTTAAGCAAGATGACATGATGTAGAGGGATAATCTCAAACCAATGATAAAAACCCCATCTTTTTACCCTTGATGGCAACTACTTGATGTGTGCCTTGCTACCCCTACTGTCACTGGGAAAGGTCACCACATGGTAGAACCCAAAACCAAGCACTTCTCCCATTGCAAGAATCATAGATCTAGTTGGCCAAACAAATCCCAAGACTCGGAGAGACTTACAAGGATATCAAATCATGCATATAAGAAATCAGCAAAGACTCAAATATATATCATAGATAATCTGATCACAAGTCC
This sequence comes from Hordeum vulgare subsp. vulgare, assembly GCF_904849725.1. Lineage (NCBI taxonomy): Eukaryota > Viridiplantae > Streptophyta > Magnoliopsida > Poales > Poaceae > Hordeum > Hordeum vulgare. The sequence goes on along the minus strand of NC_058524.1, from coordinate 283,012,936 downwards.
ACAATTCATTGGATCTCGACAAACACACCGCCGAAGAAGATTACATCGGATAGATCTCCATGAAGATCATGGAGAACTTTGTATTGAAGATCCAAGAGAGAGAAGAAGCCATCTAGCTACTAAGTACGGACTCGTAGGTCTGAAGTGAACTACTCACGAGGTATTGGAGGGGCGATGATGATGATGAAGATGCCCTCCAACTCCAAAGTCCCCTCCGGCAGGGCGCCGGGAAGGGTCTCCAGACGAGATCTCGCGGAAACGGAAGCTTGCGGCGGCGGAAAAGTATTTGCGAGGCTCCCCTGATTTTTTGCGGAATATTTGGGAATTTATAGGCCGAAGATCTAGGTCAGGGGGCGACCAGGGACGCCACAAACCTGCCCACCGCCGCCTCCCCTGGTGGCGGAGTGGGGGCTTGTGGGCTCCCTGGAGCCCACCTGGCTTGGCCCAAAAGCCCCCTGGACTTCTTCCGTTCGGGAAAAAATCATTTCGGGGTTTTTCTTCCATTTGGACTCCGTTCCAAAATCAGATCTGAAAAGAGTCAAAAACACGGAAAAAATAGGAACTGGCACTTGGCACTGAATTAATAAGTTAGTCCCAAAGAGATATAAAAAGGTACATAAAACATAGAAAGAAGGCAAGATAACAGTGTGAAACCATCAAAAATTATAGATACGTTTGAGACGTATCAAGCATCCCCAAGCTTAACTCCTGCTCGTCCTCGAGTAGGGAAGTGATAAGAATGAATTTTTGATGCTTTCATGCTACCTAGCATAGGTGTCCTTTGTAATTCCTCTTATGTGACGTGAATGTTCAGATCCATTAGATTCAGAACAATAGTTTGCTATGGACGTGGAAACAATAATAATTCAAGCAAACTAGCAAAGTAATCATGAACTTTCAAAATAACAAGGCCAAAAGAAAGTTATCCCTACAAAAGCATATAGTCTGGCTATGCTCTATCATCATTGCACAACGAATTTAAATCATGCACAACCCCGGTATTGCCAAGTAATTGTTTCACACCTTTACTTTCTCAAACATTTTCAACTCTCACGCAATACATGAGCGTGAGCCATGGTTATAGCACTATAGATGGTGTGGAATGTGGTGGAGGTTGCAAGACAAAAAAGGAGAAGATAGTCACATTAACTAAGCATATCAATGAGCTGTGGAGATGCTCATCAATAGATATCAATGTGAATGAGTAGGGATTGCCATACAAATGATGCACTAGAGCTACAAGTATGTGAAAGCTCTTAAAGAAAACTAGTGGGTGTGCATCCAGCTTGCTTGCTCACGAAGACCTAAGGCAATTTTGAGGAAGCCTATCATTGGAATATACAAGCCAAGTTATATAATGAAAATTTCCCACTAGCTATATGGTGGTGACAAAACGAGAGACTCTCAATCATGAAGATCATGGTGCTCAATATGCACAAGTGTGTAAAAAGTGGTAGCATTGTCCCTTCTCTCTTTTTCTCTCATTTTTTTAAATTTTGGTGGGCTATTTGTCGGGACCCCGATCCTAAGCCATAGGAATCCAGCGTGTAACACATCGCGTATCTTTGTGGTCTCACACACGGTTAACTCCACGGCTGCAGCCATACCTTAGCCGGGACCGTTTGCGTCTTTTGACTCATGTAAGCGATAGGTGTCGCTAGCAATCCAATGTCAAAGAACTAGGATCGACATGTCTAGTCATAAACCAAAGTGGCAGTTCCGCACAAGGACAGGCATACATGACCCAACAAAGCAGGTGTCGGTCATCAGCGAACGTAGACGAGTCGTAGCAAGCTACAAGGACTCCATTACGTCGCGTGACATTTCCCCAAAGAGGACAGACACAGCAGCTAAGAAGGACACATGCCGGTCAACCAATGTGTCTGGAGCAGTAGCGGACTACCAAGGCTCGTTGGATCACAAAGGGGCATTTCCTTGTAAGGAGTGCTACTAAAGTCCACGACTAGGTATTCGAACCCCATACATATCAAGTAAGACACACGTACGCATGGCATACCGATATGTATAGATACATCGATGGCATCACAACATAACCATAAACATACAACCTTTATTTAAGAGGCTCGGATGAGCCACACACATAATATTACACATTAAGGTCTCTCGACCCACAATAGCAGTCATACAAATACAAGCCAGCGGAAGAGTTATAAACTGTCTAGGTACAGACAGGGCAACTAGAAGGCACATGGCCTGACTATACTACAGAGCCGACTTAGGGCCAGATCGTAGCTGGGACACCAGCTACTCGTCGCCGTCGATGTCTACGAAGAATCCTCCATTAGGGTCATTAGCAATCTCTGCAACATTTATTAAGCAAACATGAGTACGAAGGTACTGAGCAAGACTTTGGGAGAACTAACTACTCATGCAAGGTATCAAAAGGTATTGTGGGGTTTCATGCGGGAAGTCGGAATTTGACTCGTGGCTAGACAACTTGCATTTTGAAATTAGTTTAGACAACTTGATTTCTCGCACACGAGTCCACTAACACCACAACAATACACTATCGTGGAATCATTCCGTCTCCATACGGAAATGTCGTCCACGACACTCACGCTTATCTTGACAATTTTATGAGTAGCCATTGAAGTTATCTATGAACAACATATGTCTCCAAGTAGTCCATATCCGCGGACGCGGCTATTCGAATAGATCATAACCCTGCAGGGGTGTACTTCGTCACACACGCTTTCGCCACTTATCGCCATGTGCACGTCATGCACCTCGGCAACCTTCAAGCGGAAGCCCAGCGAGGGAGTTGGCCACGACCGTTAACCACACTAGTACCTAGTCCAGGTTTATCGCCTATCTGAGAGTAAGCCGTACGGAAGTCCGGTCGAGGTTTCCGCCACGGCCTCAAACGATGTGCGCAGGGTTCCCAAGCCCACCATCCGGGTGCCACTTGGTACACCGTGCCACTGCCTACCGCATAACGGCCCACCTCTCAGGTCAGCACCATGCACGGTCTCCAGCATTACTATAAACACCAGAAACTACTTGCAACTCCTGGACCGAGTACTACGCCATTAATAGGCCAAGCGGGGTCATGTTTCAGGGCCCAGCATGTGGTAGTATCTAGTCTTGGATTACATACACGGAACTCAGTTCCTAAGGACGGTTACAATGAAACAACCCGCCATGTACTCCTACACAGCCTTTCACCGGTACCTTTACCAAATCAAGTTCAACACACAACCTTTGCTCACCGAACATAGTCCACAATTCTGTTCATCTCCCAGATGACAGACCATACACAACTCTAAGCATAACATGCATAGCAGGATAAGGCACATCATAGCTCAAGCAACTACCAGGTTTGCTAGGTTGCAAGGTTTGGCTATTTACTGTGACAAGGTTAAGTCATGCAAAGGAAGTGGGTCCAACTATCGTGGCAAAAGCGGTTGAAGCATTTGATCCTAATGCAATAAATAGGTGCAGGAGCAAGAACATGGGATTTATCGGGATGATCAAAAGGGATGCTTGCCTTGTTGCTCAGAGGAGGAACGATATCCGTCAGACGGATATTCGGTGGAATCCGGGGGTGCGGAGCCTACCGAAATGAATGGCAATATTCAATAACAATCATATGCACTCAAAATGATGCATGAGCATAGCATGAGAATGCAAGGTGATAAGTTATTATTTCCAACATGTATTAGGTTTAGAGTTGATTTGAATCACATTCAAATAGCAATTCAAACGGGGTATTCTCGGATACTGTTTTAATTGATTCGACCTGATGCTCGGATCAACTTGATGTTAGCATGCATGAAATGTCATGTTATGGTACTGATTTTTAAGTAGAGCAGTGCGTGATCATTGTATTCATAATGAAATTTGAATAATTTTCCAAATTCCATTTAAAAAGTAATTATAAGAATTGAATTATTCCTTATTCCACAATTTATGGTTCTGTAACATTTTCAAACATAGTTGAAAATAGCATAATCAGAATCTTTGAATTTTTCTGATACTTTTTCATATATAAATTATTTTCATTGGAGTTACAGATTAATTTCTATGATTTTTACAATTTTTAGCAATTTCCTGAATTAGTTTTATGCTGGAAATTCTATTTATTGCCTCAGGCTGACGTCAGCAGGTCAGCCGACCTGTTCAGGTCAAACCTGACAGGGGGCCCCACTGGTCAGCCTCTCTGGGACTAATCCCGCGCTGACCAGCCCTAACTGAGGTTTGACTTGGCCTTGGGCCCACTTGTCAGCGAGTGATTAGGTCCCTAAGCTGCTGGGTTAGCTTGCCACGTCGACCCCCACCGGCGGGTGGTCGCCGGCGACCAGGCCCGCGGTGGAGGGCTCGCCGGAGGCAACCTAGACGGCGCTGCACAACACCAAAACGCACGCGGTTTGCAGCTACAGCATGCTCGCGAAGTGGCCGATCTGGCAGGACCATCTGGGGAGGCTAGGGTCGCCGGAAGAGGCGTCGGCGACGAGCCGGAGCGGCGGCCGAAGCTCGGCCTTCTATACGGGGCGGTTCTAGGGCACGGGGACGGTAGCTGGAGGGCTCGACACGCTCCTGGAGGATCCAGGAGCTCGAATCCTAGCTCGGGCGCGTGGATCGGTCGTCACAACGACGACAGCGACATGGCCGGCGGCGAGAAGCTCTCGGCATTAGTGGGGAACTAGGATACGATGCACGGGAGAGCGTGGGGCGAGAGGGGAAACGACGACGAGCTCACGGCGGTTCTGATGGCGCTGAAGAGGGGCTCGGGGATGCGCTGGAGGAAGCGAATCGACGGGAGAGGTCCGGCGGCCGGAGGTGGAAGACGACGGCGTTGCAGGGCTCGAGGAAGCTTCGGCTTCTGCAGAGATGACTAGGGCGATGAGGCGGAGCTAATGGCGTGCTCTAGGAGGGAATCCTATGGCCAGGGGCACGGGCAGCTCGAGCTCGAGCTCGGCTCTAATGGCGGCAGCAAGGAGGAGGAAGAGATCCGGGAGGAGGAGGAGAACCGAGGTGGGGAATGGATAGGGGAGGCTCTGGGGGGCTTATCCCCGTCGTCGCCAGCGCGAGGCGGCGGCCAGGCAGGCACGTAGGTGCGTGGCCGCGCCGGAGGGGGCGGCGTCCACCTCCTGCTGCCTACTGGCGCGAGGGAGGGGACGAGCCAGGGATGGGCCGGGCCAGGCTTAGGCGACAGGTAAGTTTTTTTCCATTTTCTCTGTTTTTGTTTTTCTGTTTTGCTAATTATTGTTTTGCCAATTAATTCAGCTCCAAAACAAAAAGTAAAAACTATTTTAGACCTCCTCAAGTATTTGTTATAATATCCCCAACCACTTCCAAGGTTTTCAACATTTTTGGAAATTTATAGTTTCTGATTTCAAATTTAAAACTTGAAACCAGTAGCCTTTTCCATTTATTTAAAATTCTTAAAGTGTCAAGAAAATAGTTTTCTCCAATGCTCATTTACTTTCATGATTTATCAGAAAGTTTGAACATTTCTTGAGGCCATTTTGGGTTCATTGATTTTGAACTAGTTTGAGATTTCCTTTAATTGAAATGGTGGCTAGGGTTTTGAGTTTTTTTCCTTGCTACTTTGTTGCTTTTGTTGAAACTTCTTAGATGCAAATGCAAAGAAGACATGAGCACAATGCTATCTTGCTTAAGGGTTAGGGATGTGACAACTCACCCCCACTCAAAAGAATCTCGTCCCGAGATTTAGAAGTCATCGGGAATAACGCAGGATACTCAAGTCGGAGACGATCCTCTCTTTCCCAAGTTGCCTCCTTTTCAGAATGATTTGACCATTGAACTTTAAGAAACTTGAGGTTTCGACGTCGAGTGGTACGCTCAGCTTGATCAAGAATACGCATGGGGTATTCTCGGTATGAAAGCTTATCTTGTAGATCAAGCGTTTCGTGGTCCACTTCACGGATAGGATCCGAAAAGCAACGCCTGAGTTGCGAGACGTGGAAAACATCATGAACCTTGGAAAGATGCGGAGGAAGTTCCAACTGGTAGGCAACTTCTCCTCGTTTGGCAAGAATGCGAAAAGGACCAATGTAACGAGGAGCCAATTTGCCCTTGATACCGAATCGATGGGTACCCTTCAAAGGTGTAACCCGAAGGTAAGCCTTCTCGTCAACTTCAAAGGTCACAGCCTTATGATGACGATCATATTGGCTCTTTTGACGAGACTGGGCTGTTTTCAACTTTTCACGAATAATGCGAACCTGCTCTTCTGCATCCTGGATCATATCCGGGCCAAAGAGTTGCCTCTCTCCGGTTTCTGACCAATTAAGAGGTGTTCGACATCTTCGTCCATACAGAACTTCAAAAGGGGCTTTGCCCAAGCTCGATTGATAACTATTGTTATAAGCGAATTCGGCGAATGGAAGGCACTTCTCCCAATTCATACCGAACGAAATAACACAAGCTCGGAGCATATCTTCTAGGATTTGATTCACTCTTTCTACTTGACCACTTGATTGGGGATGGAAAGCAGTGCTAAAAGATAAGTGAGTCCCCATGGCATTCTGAAAACTTTCCCAGAAGCGAGAAGTAAAGATACTTCCACGGTCCGAGTTAATCTCCAGGGGAACACCATGAAGAGACACTATTCGGGAGATATATAATTCTGCTAGCTGGCTAGCTGTTATACTCTCACGAACAGGAAGAAAATGAGCCACTTTGGAAAGACGGTCAATGACCACAAAGATAGCATTATTTCCTTTCTTGGTCTTGGGAAATCCGGTAATGAAATCCATGCTAACTTTATCCCATTTCCATTCAGGAATAGCTAGAGGTTGAAGGGTGCCAGCAGACCTTTGATGTTCTGCCTTAACTCGACGACAAACGTCGCAGTTAGCAACGAACTCAGCAATTTCTCTCTTCATCCTAGTCCACCAGAACCTTTGGCGTAGGTCCTGATACATCTTAGTACTACCGGGATGAATGGTGAGAGGAGAATCATGAGCCTCCTTAAGGATTAACTGCCTTAGATGTTGGTTCTTAGGAACCACTAAACGATTCTCGAAGAACACAACACCTTGATCGTTCATGGAAAATTCTTTAGCGTTGCCGCTAAAAATATTCTCCTTGATCCGTGATATAACCTTGTCACGCTTTTGGCCAGCTATAATTTGATCCTTAAGAGTAGGCTTCGCCACCAGGGTAGAAAGGAATCCTTGAGGGACAATATGAAGATTCAACTTCCGAAAGTCCTCATGGAGATGTGGTTGACCTTGTTGTAGCATCAAATTGTTACAATAAGATTTACGACTTAGTGCATCGGCCATAACATTGGCCTTCCCCGGGGTGTAAGTTATCCCTAAGTCGTAATCCGAGATCAACTCAACCCACCGTCTTTGCCTGAGATTCAAATCCGGCTGGGTGAAGATATATTTCAGACTTTGGTGATCACTAAATATTTCGCAACGATTACCCAAAAGGTAATATCGCTAGGTTTTTAGTGCATGGACCACGGCTGCAAGCTCAAGGTCATGTGTGGGATAATTATCCTCATGTGGACGCAACTGTCGAGATGCGTATGCGATCACATGACGATCTTGCATGAGAATGCAACCTAATCCTTGTCGGGAGGCGTCGCAATAGATAACAAAGTCCTTAGAAAAATCTGGTGGTAGCAACACAGGTGCGGAAGTCAGGCGTCTTTTCAGTTCCTGAAAGCTATGCTCACACTGTGGTGTCCACTCGAACTTTTTATCCTTCTTGAGGAGTTCAGTTAGAGGCTTTGCAACCTTGGAGAAATTCTCGACGAAGCGGCGACAATAGCTCGCTAGACCAAGAAAACTCCTAACTTGCTTAACCGATTCAGGTTGAGTCCAATCAAGGACAGCTTGAACTCCCTCGGGATTGACAGCAATACCCTTACTAGAGATTACGCGGCCTAGATATGTCACTTCTGGTAACCAGAATTCACATTTTGAAAATTTGGCATAAAGGCGATGCTCTCGAAGTTTCATCAATACCAGCCTTAGATGCTCGGCATGTTCTTGTTCATTCTTCGAGTAGATGAGAATATCATCGAGGTACACCACGACGAATTTATCCAAATACTCCATGAAGATCGAATTCATCAGCCGAGAGAAGGTGGCTGGGGCATTGGTTAAATCGAAGGACATAACGGTGTACTCATATTGGCCATAACGAGTAACAAAAGCCGTTTTTGGAATGTCCCCGTTCTTAATCTTGATTTGATGGTATCCCAACCTCAAATCCATTTTGGAGAAGACTGAGGATCCAGCGAGCTGATCGTACAGGTCGTTGATCCTGGGGAGCGGATACTTGTTCTTTATGGTGACCAGGTTAACTGGTCGGTAATCTACAACCATCCGATCCGTTCCGTCTTTCTTCTTGACAAAGAGGATGGGACAAGCCCAAGGAGAAGAGCTAGGACGAATGAAACCCTTGTTCAAGGCCTCATCTAGTTGCTTTTTAAGTTCGGCTAGCTCTAGGGGTGCCATCTTATAAGGTCTTCTGGCTATTGGGACAGTTCCCGGAACAAGATCTATCACGAACTCTACATCTCTGTCAGGTGGAATTCCTGGCAGTTCCTCTGGAAAAACATCCGGGAAGTCACGGACTACCGGAATGTCTTCAAGTTCAGGAAGAGGGTTGGCATTTAGGGAATAGAGTTGGCATTTGGCAACTCGAGTAGAGACATTTACTATCTCACCCGAGGGATGGGTGAGCTGGACATTTCTAGAATGAGTATCAATCTTGGCATAGTGAGCTCACATCCAATCCATGCCCAAGATGATATTAATATCCGAAGATTTCAATGCTATCAATGAGGCTAGAAAAACTAGCCTGTCTACTAGAATTTCATTGTCATAGGTTATCCTAGAGGTTTGCCATTTACTACCAGGGGTTTGGACAACCAATGGGATTGGCATATCACAAAATGACATGTTATGCAAATGTGCATAACTTTCTGAAATGAAGGAATGAGAAGACCCAGTGTCAAAGAGAACGGATGCTGGGTGATGATTAACAAGAAGCGTACCCAGCATGACGTCGGGATCCTCTGCAGGTTCTTCTGCTGACACATAGTTCACACGGCCACGTGCAGGAGTTGGCTTCACATAATAAGCTTTGCCGACTTGGCCTGCCCGACGGACTTTCCGGGTTGCTTGGCACCAACATTCTGAGGACACTCACGGGAATAATGCCTTGGTTCTCCACACTTATAGCATATCACCTAGTTGGCACGTGGTGCAGCATTGCTAGCTGGACCACCATAAGCTTTTGCTGGAGGGTTGGCCTGATTCGTCTGAGGCGCCACATAGGATGGCCTCAGAGTGTATCTTGGCGGCAGAGAACTGTTTGGAACCCACAGCCTGCATTTTGGAAACGCGGAACCAGAAGATGAGCCAAAGTCACGGGAGTGCTTCCTTGTGGCTTCGAAGTCAGTATGACCAGTCTCCGCACTGACCGCTTTGTTGACCAGGGCTTGAAAACTTGCACACTCATGGAGGCGCAGGTCTCGACGGAGCTCAGGGCTCAGACCCTTACGGAATCTTGCTTGCTTCTTGGCGTCAGTAGACACCTCCTCTGTTGCATAGCGGGTGAGGTTACCGAACTCGCGGCTATAGGCATCCACAGACAACTTGCCCTGAGTGAAGGCACAGAACTCCTCTCTCTTTCTGTCCATCAGGCCCTCTGGAATATGGTGCAGACGAAAAGCTGCACTGAAGTCTGCCCATGTGGCCACTGGTTCAGCGGGACGCATAGCTTCAAAATTCTCCCACCACAGATTGGCGGGTCCTTCCAGGAAATACGCCGCGAAGGTCACCTTGTCGGCCTCAGACACATTCGCCGAGCGGATCTTGCGTGAGATGTTGCACAACCAGTCATCAGCGTCGAGGGGATCAACGGAATGATGAAACTTTGGAGGATTCAACTTCACAAAGTCATTGAGGGACACTTCAACATTCCTAGGCTGTCGAGCCGTATTCTGCTTAATGCGCTCTAGCAGTCGGTTGGTCTCCCTTTTGTTTCTTTCTGCCTCAAGCATCACTTCTACCAGAGAAGGTGGGTGAGGCAGGTCTTCCTGCGACGCTTGACTACCCTCACCTTGCTCATGAGCAGGGGCACGGTTCAACCTGGTGAACACCATCCTGACAAACAAACTCATATCTTAGACCAATATCATATCAATACTAGCTATGGATTAAGAATGTACTGAACACACGGAATGCGGAAATGAATATCCGAACAACATGGTAACAAGCAACTGCTATATATACACCATGGTTCATACACACCCTTACATAGTTCAGTACAAACTTACCCGAAGAGCAAACTACTGAAATGGTGGAACTACTCATCAGAGGCTTACAAGATTCCTATACATTATTTATCTAGGCCTCCGGAATTCATTTCACATTACTACCATACTTCACAAGTCACGCAGGACTGTGAACGTACGGCTACTACCATACTATCCTTCCGCTCACAGCTCACGCATCCGCATAGAACATCTCATAGAGATTACCTCCATGACCTGGAAGCTCAACCTGCGGATCAGGAAACACTCTAGCCTGAGATCCCTGGGATCCATAAGGACACGGATGTGGCCTTGGTCCCCTGACTGGTGGTAAGAGGGGTCCCCGAAAAGGTGTGACTCCTCCTATAGCTGGCCAGTCAACGTGAGCCGGAAGATGGGTCCTAACAGGGTTCAGCATCTCCATCTCTCCATACCCTGTCTGGACTACCGGTGCCAGCTGCGTCAAAGCGGTCCACAGACGGGCACGGGTAGCATAAAGCTCCATGCGGAGAGCACGAGCATCCCTGTCTCTGTTCTCTAGCATCTCAACAGTGGACTGCATAAGTGGATCCTCCATAGAAGGATCAAAATAGACTCCACTGAGGTATCCCTCTTCACCAGGCTGAGAGGTGGGAACATAGCAGAACTCTGAATTCTGCAGCAGTGCATGTCTCGCTCTCATAATAGTCAGCATTGAATAGGCAGCATCCTGTACTGCCATGTCAACGGTGACCCCCAACCCATAGGACCAATGGATTGGCTTCTCCGCTCCAGGGTAGTCTGGGAATACCCTAACAGTGCAGATGTACTGGCTCTGGTTGAAGTCCCGGTACTGTTCCTCCACTCTGTACTCGGGGTACCAGCGGTAACCGCACACCGACATCACCCTGACCAGCATGGTCGTATGACCCGGCACATCAATGCACCTGGTTAGACGTACCACCTGACAAGAAGGACGGCCAGGCATCTGTAAATAGAGAGTAATGCAAAAGCATTAGAGCTCTGAATGCAAAATTGGGCAGCATAACGACTGTAAATGCTCAAAAACAAATTTTGAGACAGCCCAAAATGGAATAGCGTAACCACTCAACTATCAAGTTCAACTCTCTGATCATCAAACTTACTTCCTGCTTCCTAGGAATAAAGGAAACCCAATAGCTCTTGACACGTAGTCCTATAAGCTACCGATCAGAAACACGAGCCTAGGAGAAGATGAGTAACCTAGTCTTTAATTCCCGCAGAAAAGACGAGGATGACCAGAATAGAATAACTTGAGAAGAGAACAAGAGTCTTACGTTCCCTTCCACAAACAATTCCCTTATATATAACTAAAGCAATTCTAGACTCAACTTCGACCAGTTTGGCTTAGTAATCCTACAGTCAGTCCGGCTCTGATACCAATGCTGTCGGGACCCCGATCCTAAGCCATAGGAATCCAGCCTGTAACACATCGCATATCTTTGTGGTCTCACGCACGGTTAACTCCACGGCTGCAGCCTTACCTTAGCCGGGACCGTTTGCGTCTTTTGACTCACGTATGCGATAGGTGTCGCTAGCAATCCAATGTCAAAGAACCAGGATCGACATGTCTAGTCATAAACCAAAGTGGCAGTTCCGCACAAGGACACGCATACATGACCCAACAAAGCAGGTGTCGGTCATCAGCGAACGTAGACGATTCGTAGCAAGCTACAAGGACTCCATTACGTCGCGTGACATTTCCCCAAAGAGGACAGACACAACAGCTAAGAAGGACACATGCCGGACAACCAATGTGTCCGGAGCAGTAGCGGACTACCAAGGCTCGTTGGATCGCAAAGGGGCATTTCCTTGTAAGGAGTGCTACTAAAGTCCACGACTAGGTATTCGAACCCCATACATATCAAGTAAGACACACGTACGCATGGCATACCGATATGTATAGATACATCGATGGCATCAAAACATAGCCATAAACATACAACCTTTATTTAAGAGGCTCGGATGAGCCACACACATAATATTACACATTAAGGTCTCTCGACCCACAATAGCAGTCATACAAATACAAGCCAGCGGAAGAGTTATAAACTGTGTGGGTACAGACAAGGCAACTAGAAGGCACATGGCCTGACTATACTACAGAGCCGACGTAGGGCCAGATCGTAGCTGGGATACCAGCTACTCGTCGTCGTCGATGTCTACGAAGAATCCTCCATTAGGGTCATTAGCAATCTCTGCAACATTTATTAAGCAAACATGAGTACGAAGGTACTGAGCAAGACTTTGGGAGAACTAACTACTCATGCAAGGTATCAAAAGGTATTGTGGGGTTTCATGCGGGAAGCCGGCATTTGACTCGTGGCTAGACAACTTGCATTTTGAAATTAGTTTAGACAACTTGATTTCTCGCACACGAGTCCACTAACACCACAACAATACACTATCGTGGAATCATTCCGTCTCCATACGGAAATGCCGTCCACGACACTCACGCTTATCTTGACAATTTTATGAGTAGCCATTGAAGTTATCTATGAACAACATATGTCTCCAAGTAGTCCATATCCGCGGACGCGGCTATTCGAATAGATCATAACCCTGCAGGGGTGTACTTCATCACACACGCTTTCGCCACTTATCGCCATGTGCACATCATGCACCTCGGCAACCTTCAAGCGGAAGCCCAGCGAGGGAGTCGGCCACGACCGTTAACCACACTAGTACCTAGTCCAGGTTTATCGCCTATCTGAGAGTAACCCGTACGGAAGTCCGGCCGAGGTTTTCGCCACGGCCTCAAACGATGTGCGCAGGGTTCCCAAGCCCACCATCCGGGTGCCACTTGGTACACCGTGCCACTGCCTACCGCATCACGGCCCACCTCTGAGGTCAGCACCATGCACGGTCTCCAGCATTACTATAAATACCAGAAACTACTTGCAACTCCTGGACCGAGTACTACGCGATTAATAGGGCGAGCGGGGTCATGTTTCAGGGCCTAGCATGTGGTAGTATCTAGTCTTGGATTACATACACGAAACTCAGTTCCTAAGGACGGTTCCAATGAAACAACCCGCCATGTACTCCTACACAGCCTTTCACCGGTACCTTTACCAAATCAAGTTCAACACACAACCTTTGCTCACCGAACATATTCCACAATTCTTTTCATCTCCCAGATGACAGACCATACACAACTCTAAGCATAGCATGCATAGCAGGATAAGGCACATCATAGCTCAAGCAACTACCAGGTTTGCTAGGTTGCAAGGTTTGGCTATTTACTGTGACAAGGTTAAGTCATGCAAAGGAAGTGGGTCCAACTATCGTGGCAAAAGCAGTTGAAGCATTTGATCCTAATGCAATAAATAGGTGGAGGAGCAAGAACATGGGATTTATCGGGATGATCAAAAGGGTTGCTTGCCTTGTTGCTCAGAGGAGGAACGATATCCGTCAGACGGATATTCGGTGGAATCCGGGGGCGCGGAGCCTACCGAAATGAATGGCAACATTCAATAACAATCATATGCACTCAAAATGATGCATGAGCATAGCATGAGAATGCAAGGTGATAAGTTATTATTTCCAACATGTATTAGGTTTAGAGTTGATTTGAATCACATTCAAATAGCAATTCAAACAGGGTATTCTCGGATACCGTTTTAATTGATTCGACCTGATGCTCAGATCAACTTGATGTTAGCATGCATGAAATGTCATGTTATGGTACTGATTTGTAAGTAGGACAGTGTGTGATCATTGTATTCATAATGAAATTTGAATAATTTTCCAAATTCCATTTAAAAAGTAATTATAAGAATTGAATTATTCCTTATTCCACAATTTAGGGTTCTGTAACTTTTTCAAACATAGTTGAAAATAGCATAATCAGAATCTTTGAATTTTTCTGATACTTTTTCATATATAAATTATTTTCATTGGAGTTACAGATTAATTTCTATGATTTTTACAATTTTTAGCAATTTCCTGAATTAGTTTTATACTGGAAATTCTATTTATTGCCTCACGCTGACGTCAGCAGGTCAGCCGACCTGTTCAGGTCAAACCTGACAGGGGGGCCCCACTGGTCAGCCTCTCCGGGACTAATCCCGCGCTGACCAGCCCTAACTAAGGTTTGACTTGGCCTTGGGCCCACTTGTCAGCGAGTGATTAGGTCCCTAAGCTGCTGGGTTAGCTTGCCACGTCGACCCCCACCGGCGGGTGGTCGGCGGCGACCAGGCCTGCGGCGGAGGGCTCGCCGGAGGCGACCTTGACGGCACTGCACAGCACCAAAACGCACGCGGTTTGCAGCTACAGCATGCTCGCGAAGTGGCCGATCTGGCAGGACCATCTGGGGAGGCTAGGGTCGCCGGAAGAGGCGTCGGCGACGAGCCGGAGCGGCGGCCGAAGCTCGGCCTTCTATACGGGGCGGTTCTAGGGCATGGGGAGGGCAGCTGGAGGGATCGACACGCTCCTGGAGGCTCCAGGAGCTCGAATCCTAGCTCGGGCGCGTGGATCGGTCATCACAGCGACGACAGCGACATGGCCGGCGGCGAGAAGCTCTCGGCCTTGGTGGGGAACTAGGATACGATGCACGGGAGAGCGTGGGTCGAGAGGGGAAACGACGACGAGCTCACGGAGGTTCTGATGGCGCTCAAGAGGGGCTCGGGGATGCGCCGGAGGAAGCGAATCGACGGGAGAGGTCCGGCGGCCGGAGGTGGAAGACGACGGCGTTGCGGGCGTTGCAGGGCTCGAGGAAGCTTCGGCTTCTGCAGAGATGACCAGGGCGACGAGGCGGAGCTAATGGCGTGCTCTGGGAGGGAATCCTATGGCCAGGGGCACGGGCAGCTCGAGCTCGAGCTCGGCTCTAATGGCGGCAGCAAGTAGGAGGAGGAGATCCGGGAGGAGGAGGAGAACCGAGGCGGGGAATGGATAGGGGAGGCTCTGGGGGGCTTATCCCCGTCGTCGCCAGCGCGAGGCGGCGGCCAGGCAGGCACGCAGGTGCGTGGCCGCGCCGGAGGGGGCGGCGTCCACCTCCTGTTGCCTACTGGCGCGAGGGAGGGGACGAGCCAGGGATGGGCCGGGCCAGGCTTAGGCGACAGGTAAGTTTTTTTCCATTTTCTCTGTTTTTGTTTTTCTGTTTTGCTAATTATTGTTTTGCCAATTAATTCAGCTCCAAAACAAAAAGTAAAAACTATTTTAGACCTCCTCAAGTATTTGTTATAATATCGCCAACCACTTCCAAGGTTTTCAACATTTTTGGAAATTTATAGTTTCTGATTTCAAATTTAAAACTTGAAACCAGTAGCCTTTTCCATTTATATAAAAGGCTTAAAGTGTCAAGAAAATAGTTTTCTCCAATGCTCATTTACTTTCATGATTTATCAGAAAGTTTGAACATTTCTTGAGGCCATTTTGGGTTCATTGATTTTGAACTAGTTCGAGATTTCCTTTAATTGAAATGGTGGCTAGGGTTTTGAGTTTTTTTCCTTGCCACTTTGTTGCTTTTGTTGAAACTTCTTAGATGCAAATGCAAAGAAGACATGAGCACAATGCTATCTTGCTTAAGGGTTAGGGATGTGACACTATTTGGCCTCTTTTTTATGGGCTTCTTTGGCCTCTTTTATTTCCTTACATGGGACAATGCTCCAATAATGATGATCATCACACTTTCAACTCAAAACTTAGAGCAATTATGACTCTATATGGAATGCCTTCGGTAGTGTACCGTGGCAATGATCTAGCATGGCATAGACAATGGAAACATCATGCTAGCTATCTTACGATCGTGCAAAAGCAATGTAGACGTGGTGGCACATGTCATGGTGGTAGTTGCATGGCAATATATATTGGAATGACTTTGCAAAAGCCATAGTAGGTAGGTATGGTGGCTGTTTTGAGGGAGGCTAATGGTGGGTTTTGTCCACCGGCGAAAGTTGCGCGGCACTAAGAAGAAAGTGATGGTGGAAGGTGAAAGTGCATCTAAACCATGGACTCAACATTAGTCATGAAGAACTCGTATACTTGTTGCACAAGTTTTATTAGTAATCGAAACAAAGCATTTAACGCATACTCCTAGGGGAAGGGTTGGTAGGTATAAACCATCGCGCGATCCCGACCGCCATGCAAAGGATGACAATCAATATACTAATCATGCTCAGATTTCATCACATAGCAGTTCACCATACGTGCATGCTACAGGAATCACTAACTTCAACACAAGTATTTCTAGATCCACAACACCTTACTAACATGACTTCAATATTACCATAACCACAACTCAAAACTAATTGAGATGAATCAAACTTCTCTAACTATTCAATGCACATGAAGGTGGAAGTTTTCGTATCCCTTTGGATAACTACCCCTTTTGAGACTACTTTCAAAGCATAGTGCAACTACCAAGCCACGCACCACTGTGCTCTAAAAGGTATAAGTGAAGCACATAGAGCAAAAGTATCTAGCTCAAAATATATAAGTGAAGCACATGTGAGCTGAATTGTCTACCAAAAGATATAAGTGAAGCTCGACAAAATCATGGTGTGTGCATGTATCTCTCCCTAGGTGTGCAGCAACGATGATTGTGACACAACAAAAATAAAAGACTCCTACGGTACAAGACGCTCCAAGCAAAAACACATAACATGTGGTGAATAAAAATATAGCCCCAAGTAACGTTACCGATGGATTGAAGACGAGAGAGGGGATGTCTTCCCAGGGCATCCCCAAGCTTAGGCTTTTACGACATCCTTGAATCTCTTGGGGTGCCTTGGGCATCCCCAAGCTTGAGCTCTTGCCACTCTTTATCTTTTTGTCCATAAGAACTTCACCCAAAACATGAAAACTTCACAACACGAAACTTAAACAGAAACTTGTGATAACATTAGTAAAAGAAAGCAAACCACCACTTCCTTAGGTACTGTAGCAAACTTAAATTCTAATTGTGCTGATGTTGGGTTACAATACTTTCAATCTTCCATGGCTCATACCCCCCGATACTATCCATAGTTTCATCAAAACAAGCAACAAACACAACAAAACCAGAATATGTTAACAGCAGACCACTCTGTAGCAATATGTATTTTTCGTATACCTCTGATACGTCAAAAATTCTGAACAATTACGACAGTCTGAATAATTTGCATAGAAATCAACAGCAAAAAGAATCAACTCAAAAGCTCTTACAAAAAAAATGAAAATTCTTTTTGTGAGCAGAAAGTTTCTGTCTTTTCCAGTATGACCAAACGATCATCCCCAAGACTAATCATAACGGTTTTGCTTGGCACAAACGCAAAAAAAACACAAAAAACACAATCATAACAGAATTATGAAAGTGTGGAAAACTCAAAACAGAAAGAAAAAGGATAGATTCGTTGGGTTGCCTCCCAACAAGAGCTTTTGTTTAACGCCCTTAGCTAGGCGAAAGTGATGGAATCACGTATAGTCATCTTTGGTGCTCAAACCATAGATAGCCCTCATCATAGATTCATAAGGAAATATTATTTTATTTCTAGGAAAGTGCTCCATGCCCTTCTTTAAGGGAAATTGAAATCTAATATTCCCTTCCTACATATCGATGATAGCACCAATAGTCCTTAGGAAAGGTCTACCAAGAATAATGGGACATGAAGGATTGCAATCTATGTCAAGTACAATTAAATCCACGGGTACATAGTTCTTATTTGCAACAATAAGAACATCCTCAATCCTCCCCATGGGCTTCTTGACGGTAGAATCCGCAAGATGCAAATTAAGAGAACACTCTTCAATCTCATGAAAACCAAGGATATCACATAAAGACTTTGGAATCGCGGAAACACTAGCACGCAAATCACACAAAGCATTACACTCATAGTTTTTGATCTTGATTTTGATAGTAGGTTCCCACTCATCATGAAATTTTCTAGGTATAGAGACTTCTAGTTCGAGCTTCTCTTCAAGAGAGTCCATGATAGCATCTACGATATGAGCGGTAAAGGCTTTGCTTTGGGTATAAGCATGTGGAGAGTTTGCAATGGATTGCATCAAAGAAATGCATTCAAGCAAGGAGAAATTATCATAATTGAATTCCTTGAAATCCAAAGTGGGAGTTTCATTACTACCCAAAATTTTGACTTCTTCTACTCCACTCTCCACACCTTTATCATCAAGATAGGTGGACTCCGAATCATTGGGGAGTTTTTCAACCAAAGTGGATTCATATCCAGCCCCTCCATAAGTAGGTTTGACACGCGAAAACAAAGATTCAAGAGGAGACACACCAAGCACTTTAAGATCTTCCCGATTTGCATCACTAGAACGCACCCTTTTAAATCATTCATGTCTAGTGCGAATTTGGGCGGTTCTTTCTTTGCTCTCATTCATGGAGATACGCATAGCTTTCAAAGTTTCATCCAAGTTGATCTTGGGAGGAGCGCATCTAACTTTCAAAGCATCAATATCACAAGACATTCTATCAACGTTCTTAGCCAAATCGTCTATTTTGAGTAGTTTTTACTCTATGGATGCATTGAAAATCTTTTGGGAGTTGATGAACTCTTTGATATTACTCTCTAGATCAGAGGGTAATTTGTTATGATTTCCATAAGTGTTGCCGTAGGAATTGCCATAATTGTTAGGGGAGTTACTAGGAAAGGGCCTAGGAACATAGTTTCCTCTAAAAGCATTGTTGTTGCCAAAATTGTTCCTACCAACAAAATTCACGTCCAAACTAGCGTTGCTACTCTCAATCAAAGAAGATAGTGGCATGTCATTAGGATCTATGGTAGCATTTCTACTAGCAACCAAATTCATCAACTCGTCCATCCTAGCACTAAGCGAGTTAATCTCTTCTATAGCGTGCACCTTTTTGATAGAACGCGACCTTTCAGTGTGCCACTGAGATTAGTTGGTCATGATATTGTCTAGGAGTTTTGTAGCGTCTCCTAACGTGATTTCCATGAACGTTCCACCTGAGGCAGAGTCCAAGATATTGCGAGAAGCGAAATTCAAGCCAACGTAAAAGATTTGTATAATCATCCACAAACTGAAGCCATGAGCAGGACAATTTCTAATCATAAGCTTCATCCTCTCCCAAGATTGTGCAACGTGGTCATGATCAAGTTGCTTGAAATTCATGATATCGTTACGTAAGGAGATGATCTTAGCCGGTGGAAAATACTTGGATATGTAAGCATCTTTGCACCTATCCCAAGAATCGATACTATTTTTAGGCAAAGAAGAAAACCAAGTTTTTGTGCGATCTCGCAACGAGAAAGGAAAAAGTTTCAACTTAATCATGTCATTATCCACATCTCTTTTCTTTTGCGTATCACAAAGCTCAATGAAGGTATTGAGATGGGATGCGGCATCTTCACTAGGAAGGCCAGAGAATTGCTCTTTCATAACAAGATTCAGCAAAGCTGCATTGATTTCATACGATTCCGCACTAGTGGCGGGAGCAATCGGAGTACTAACAAAGTCATTATTATTAGTGTTTGATAAGTCACAAAGTTTGGTGTTTTCAGACATGATGACTTCAACAACCAAACAAGCACACAAGCAAGCAAGAAAACGTCAAAGGAAAATGGCAAAGGAGAAAGGCGAATGAAAACGGCAAATGTGAAGTGGGGGAGAGGAAAACGAGAGGCAACTGGCAACAAAAGTAAATGCAAGAGAAGAGTTTGTCAGACCTACTTGGATAGATCTTGATTTCTCCTCCCCGGCAACGGCGCCAGAAATAGGCACGTTGTCGGGAAATTATCTTGATCTGTCCGCCCCGGCAACGGCGCTAGAAATACTTCTGATGTTTGCTGTGTATCCCTTGCAACGGCGCCAGAAATAGTTGTGTCGACGGCACCAGGAATCCTTCAGCTACGGCTACGCCTTAAGGGACTTCCTAGGCAAGTATGCAAAGGATTCCCCCCGTGGCCTTGGAGCCTTGTGTTGGTGTTCCCTCGAAGTGGAAAGGGTGTTGTAGCATAGCGACGGTAAGTATGTCCCTTAGTTTGAGAACCAAGGTATCAATGCGACGAGAAGAACAGTTGCTGCCTCGGGAGTTGATGGGATCAACAACAATGCAGCCAGATGTGCCTCGGGTGCAGTAGAGATAATTACGCACGACAGCTAAACAAATAATGGAATACAGTGGATTGATATGACGCGCAGTACGGCGGCTCAGGAACATGTCGAATTTGGCTTTGCATAGGGCGGCCGAGCGGTGGCTCAGCCGAAATCATGCCGAACTCTACGACGCGCGATAGCAATTGTGGCAGGAATAAATCTCTTTTTCAGATTCAACACATCGCGTCGCATCGACATGCAGAACAGCAAACCCTAATTCAGATTCGACAAATCTCCGGCTCTTCTTCATATGAACAATTGCGAGTTTCTCGGTCCTTGAAGAATTCCCTTCAAGAACACAATACCACCATGCGATTAGCCCCATGGTGGGCGCCAACTGTCGTGGTTTTGTCACGGCAGATGTCCTCGTACAAGGACTTAGGTGTGAGGCCATCGCAACCATGTGGCGGCTTGAGAGGGGTTGGTCGGAATCGAGAGACGCGGATATACCCAGGTTCGGCCCCTCAGATTGAGGTAAAAGCCTACATCCAGCTTGTGTTTCATTGATGAAGATGATGATCTCGATTACAAGGGTGCGGACTCGCCACCTGCAATCTTGTGGGTGTCTAATCTTTCTATCTCATATTTTGTCTTGTCTAGACCTAAGTTGTGAATCTATCTATTGGGACGTCTAAAAAACCTGACCCTCTTGGGGTGTATCGCCCCTCCTTATATAAGCTGAAGGGGCGGGTTACATATAGAGTCCAAGTCGGATTTAGGCTTAACCTATTATGACTCTCCATGACGGGCTTCTCTTCATGGGCTTCTGAGTTCCGGGCGGCTTACGACCGGGTGACTTACAACTAGGCTTCTCTTCGTGGGCTTCTGAGTCCCGGGCGGCTTACGACCGGGCTGTTGAGTCCCGGGCGGCTTACGACCGGACTGCTTACAACCTGGCTGCTGAGTCCCAGGCGGCTTACAACCGGGCGGCTGAGTCCCAGGCGGCTTACAACCGGGCTGCTGAGTCCCGGGCGGCTTACGACCAGGTGGCTTACAACTGGGGTTCTCTTCGAGACTCATCTTCAGGTACTCGTCTCTGGAACTTGACTGTCTGATGGGTCATAACCATCTGTCGGGTCATACCGCGGGGTATATCCCCGACACAAGGTGAGTTGCTACTAGTATTGCGTTGCTAGGTCGGCGATGAAGAGGAGGCCCAGGTGGCATTGCACTCTGATGACCCACAAGTATAGGGGATCAATCGTAGTCCTTTTGTTAGGAAAACTATAGAACCCAACGAGTAGCAGACGGAAATGGCAAGTAGTTTTCAGCAAGATAATTTCTGCAAACACGGAAATAGCGATAACAAGTTGTTTGATAGCAAGATAGTTGTAACAAGTAACAACTAGCAAGAGTAACAATAAGTGCAGCAAGGTAGCCCCATCCTTTTGTGGCAATGGAGAGGCCAAAGTGGTTTCTTATAATAGGCAAAGCGTTCTTGAGGGCACACATGGATTTCATCTAGTCACATTCACCATGATAGCTTAATTCGTGTTGTTCTTACTTTGACAATTTGATATGTGGGTGGACCGGTGCATAGGTGTTGTTCTTACTTGAACAAACCTCCTACTTAGGATTAACCCCCTCGCAAGCATCTGCAACTATGAGAAAAGTATTAAGATAAATATATAACCACAACATGAAACTTTTTGATCCAAAACGGTTCCTTATGAAGTAGCGCATAAACTAGGGTTTAAGTTTCTGTCACTCTACCAACAAATCATCTAATAACTACACCACAATGCATTCCCTTAGGTCCAAATATAGTGAAGTGTCATGTAGTCGACGCTCACATGACACCACTAAGGGAATCACAACATACATACCATCAAAATATTGAACACATATCAAGTACACATGATTACTTGCAACATGATTTCTCCTGTGGCCTCAAGAACAAAAGTGACTACTCACAAGTGGTAAACATGCTCAAGATCAAAGGAGTATTAATTTTCATAAAGGATCTGAACATTTTGTCTTCCAGCAAAAAAACCATATAGTAATCAACTACAAGATGTAATCAACACTACTAGCCCTTCACAAGCAACAATCTAAGGTTCCGGTGCAAAGATTGAACACACGAGATGAACTAGGGTTTGAGTGGATATGGTGTTGTTGAAGATGTTGATGAATATTGGCCTCCCCCGGATGAGAGGGTTGTTGGTGATGATGATGACGATGATTTCCCCCTCCAGGACCGAAGTTCCCTCGGCGAAATTGCTCCGCCGGAGGGCAATAGTGCTCTTGCCCAAGTTCCGCCTCGATACGGCGGCGCTTCATCCCGAAAGTCCTCCTGTATATTTTTTAGGTCAAAACCAAATATATACCAGAAGGGGGCCGGAGGTGGGCCGGAGGTGGGCCGGGCTGAGCACCACCCACCAGGGCGCACCTGGTGCCTAGCACGCTCTTGTGTCTTGTGCTCATGAGGTGCCCCCCTCCGGTAGCTATTTGCTCCACTATTTTTTATATATTACACGAAATATATCCATGAAGTTTCAGCTCATTTGGAGTTGTGCAGAATAGGTAACTTGATGTAGCTTTTTCACGTACAGATTTCAAGCCGCCAGTATTCCTCCCTTTTGTGCAAACCTTGCATATTATGAGAGAAAATGCATTAGAAATACTCCGAAAAGAATTATTATGCATAAAAACATTATAAATAATAGTAGGAAAACATGATGCAAAATGGACGTATCAACTCCGCCAAGCTTAGACCTCGTTTGTCCTCAAACAAAAAACCGAAATCGGAAAACATATCCACATGCTTAGAGAGAGAGGTGTCGATGAAAACAAGAATACGGACATAGAAGCATCATGCATATTATCATAAACAACAACAAACTTATTCATAACACTTCATAATAGAACTTTCTTATATGACTTCTCATGAATAAGTAACAATTCATCACAATATCGAAGTAGAAGCATAAACTTTCTTGAAAACCAACAAGCTATGTTCTGAGTCAAGTTTGCAACTACAATTCATCATCTTTTCAGGAAGGGTCTCATGTCGGAGCCTTTTGTCAAGTCCACATGCTCAACCATCATATAATCTTCTATGATTGCTAATACTCACCGCATACACAGGAGCAAAAAGTTTTAACTAGACACATAGAAAGATATGGGCTTTTAGTTTCGCCTCCCAACATATTCACCTCAAGGGTGATGTCAACAATAATAACTCGTGCTCACCCATATTCAACTAGATATATGTACCTAGATCTTTCCTGACCACATGATGCTTACAAAAAGATAAGAAGAAAAAGGAATAGAAGAAAATAATTTGACTCGTTGCATGAAAATAAAAGATAGGCCCTTCGCAAAGGTTGTCATGCGCTTATTTTTTGTATGCTAAATCTCTTAATGCAAAAGAACATCACGTTATATTTCCCCTTATGATAGCTACCTTTATTATGCAATCAATCGCTTTTATTACTTTTCCATCACAAGTTAGTACAATGCTCAGTTGTCTCTTACATTGAATGATCCAACACATTTAGAAGCAATTTTTATTGCCTTATTGCACCGATGACAACTTACTTGAAGGATCTTACTAATTCCATAGGTCGGTATGGTGGACTCTTTGGAATAAGATTTGGGTTTAAGGGTTTTTGGATGCACAAGTGGTATCTCTACTTAGTGCAGAATGTTTTGCTAGAAAATATATTGAGCAAGCACCACATGTTAAAGGATCCAAGACAATATAACTTCTATGTGAGTATAAGCAAGCATAAATTATTACGTTGTCTTCCTTGTCCAACGTCAACCATTTTGGCATATAATATTTTCATGGGGGCTCACAATCATAAAAGATGTCCAAGATAGTATATTTGCATGTGAATCTTCTTTCCCTTTATTAACTTTTTCATGAATTGCATTATTGACCAATGCTATGTTTGTCAATCTCCAACAGATTTTACTACTTATACTCTTCCTTATGTAATGTCATTACTCAACATAAGATTAGCATATGATCTCATTCACTTATGTACTTTCCTTTATTTTGATTGAAACATATAAATAAAGAAGGCAAAACTTAAACTAATTTTATTATATCTCGCACACAATTACAAAGATAGATCACTAAGCAAACACTCGAAAAGAAAGGATCGAACTAAACTTTTTATTCAACTAAATCATAGGAAAACTAAGGATCGAACTAAAGTAGATAAGAACAAAGATAGTGGTGTGATACGATACCGGGACACCTCCCCCAAGCTTGGATCGAACTAAGGGGAGTGCCCATACCCGATACTCAATCGGGTGGTGAAGATGGAGTAAGATTGCACTTCACTTCCAAGAGGTATTGTAGTCTACAAATGATGCTTTAGAGGGCACTATTGTACTCTTACAACTGGATATTTTCAAGAGTCAGACATTTATTCTGAATACAAACCATTTCAAAGGTACGAAAGGCTTCGATTTCAGTGGGGGTAAGATGATCATGGTAGGGTTTACGGATATCTTCTTCTTCTTCCATCGACGAGGCTTGCTCCCCCGCTTGAATTTGCTCCACCACAGCCTCCTTGTCCTTGATCTCCGGGATGACTACCTTGGGTTCCTCCCTCTTGAGTTATATCTTCATCAGCCAAGCATCTACTACCTCATTGTTGGGAGAGGGGGAAGTCATGATGTCTGGCCATGTTGGATCTGACACAGAAACAACAAGAAAGAAGAGCAAGAGATCTCTCTATGGTACGGTGGTCAATACGATCAGGGAGTATATATAGATTTTTTTTATCTTGGGAACAAGCAAAACGAGGGGAAAACAGAGTCAAGAAGGTGTCCGAGGTGGGCACCACCCACATGGGCGCGTCTTGGGTGCCTCGTGCGCCTGGTGTCTTGTGCCCTCCTCGGGTACCTTCGGGGCTGTTTCTTATTTTCCTAATTTTTTATAAATTCCAAAAGTGATAAAAAATATTTTTGCGGGTTTTCCGGAGTTCGTTTACTTACCGTATCATGTACCTCCTATTTTTCACGATTCTGTAGTTTTCCGGAAGGTTTCCCTTATGTGTTCCTCCGGTGTCATGGTTTCATTAATATTGCTTTCAACATTAATGGGTGTACTTGAGATGTAGTGTTTAATTCTTTGACCACTGACCACCTTTGGGTTAGTACCTTCGGCATTATTTATTTTGATAGCTCCAGAATGATAAACTTCTTCAATGATATAAGGTCCTTCCTATTTAGAGAAAAGTATTCCTACAAATAATCTGAAACAAGAGTTGTACAAAAGAACATATTCTCCCACTTTAAGTTCCCGCTTTTGAAATTTTTTTATCATGCCATCTTTTAACTTTTTCTTTAAATAGTTTGGAATTTTCATAAGCTTGGGTTCTCCATTCATCTAGTGAGCTAATATCAAATAACCTCATTTCACCAGCAAGTTTGAAATCATAGTTGAGTTCTTTGATTGCCCAAAATGCTTTGTGTTCTAAATCAAGAGGCAAATGACAAGCTTTTCCATGGACCATTTTATAGGGAGACATACCCATAGGATTTTTATAAGTTGTTCTGTATTCCCAAAGTGCATCATTTAATTTCTTTGACCAATTCTTTCGATACATATTGACAGTTTTTTGTAATATCAACTTTATTTGTCTATTGCTAAGTTCAACTTATCCACTATATTGAGGATGATAAGGTGATGGAATTCTATGGTTAACATCATACTTAGCAAGCATATTACAGAAGGCACCATCAATAAAGTGTGAACCACCATCAGTCATTAGATATCTAGGGACTCCAAACCTAGAGAAAATAACTTCTCTAAACATTTTAATGGAAGTGTTATGATTAGCACTACTAGTTGGAATAGCCTCTACCCACTTAGTAACGTAATCAACACCAACCAAAATATGAGTATACCCATTAGAGGAAGGAAATGGTCCCATATAATCAAAACCCCAAACATCAAATGGTTCAACAACAAGTGAATAATTCATAGGCATTTTTTGACGCATAACGATATTACCAATTCTTTGACATTCATCTCAAGATAAAACAAACTTACGGGCATCCTTGAAGAGAGTAGGCCAATAAAAACCAGATTGCAATAGCTTATGAGGTGTTCTATCTCCCGCATGTTCTCGATAAGCTTCACAGTGACATTTCCGTAGGATTTGTTCCTATTCATGCTCAGGTACACAATGTCTAATATTACCATCTACTCCTTCTTTATAAAGATGTGGGTCATCCAAAAAGTAATGTCTTAAATCATAGAAGAATTTTTTTCTTTTGTTGGTATGTGAAACTAGGTGGTATATATTTGGCAACAATAAAATTAGCATAGTCAGCATACCAAGTTGTGTTGTGATAAACATTTATTGCAGCTAATTTTTCATCACGGAAACTATCATAAATAGGTAGTGGGTCGTCAAGAACATTTTCTAACCTAGACAAGTTATCAGCAACGGGATTCTCAACTCCTTTCTTATCTAACGTTTAAATCAAATTCTTGTAGCAAGAGAACCCACCTAATGAGTCTAGGTTTAGCATCTTTCTTTTCCATAAGATATTTTATAGAAGCATGATCGCTCTGAACAATTACTTGGGAATCAACAATATAAGATCTGAATTTATCACAAGCAAACATGACTGCTAAAAATTCCTTTTTAGTGGTAGAATAATTCCTTTGAGCACAGTCTAAAGTTTTACTAGCATAATATGACATTTAATTTTTTATCAACTCTTTGTCCTAGAATAACACCAACATCATACTCACTAACATCACACATAATTTCAAAAGGCAAGTTCCAATCAGGTGGTTGAATAATGGGTGCAGTGGTCAGAGCTTTACTAAGTGTTTCAAAGGCTTCTACACAATCATCATCGAAAACAAATGGAACATCCTTTTGTAAAATAATTGTAAGAGGCCTGTAAATTTTAGAGAAGTATTTAATAAACCTCCTATAGAAACTAGCATGACTAAGAAAATTATGAATACCTTTGATGTCTTTAGGACTCGGCATTTTCTCAATTGCATCAAATTTAGCTTTATCCACCTCAATGCCTCGTTCAGAAATTTTATGGCCCAAGACAATACCTTCATTACCCATAAAGTGTCATTTCTCCCAATTCAAGACAAGATTAGTTTGCTCACATCTCTGCAAAACTCGATCAAGGTTGCTCAAGCAATCATCAAAAGAAGTTCCAATCATCCATGAAAACATCAACAATATTTTCACAAAAACCAGAGAATATAGCAGTCATACATATTTGAAAGGTAGCAGGTGCATTGCATAAACCAAAAGGCATACGTCTATAAGCATAAGTTCAAAAATGACAAGTAAAAGTGGTTTTCTCTTGATCATATTGTGAAACAGGTATTTGAGAGAAACCTGAATATCCATCTAGGAAGAAAAAATGTGTGTGCTTAGAGAGTCTTTCTAGCATTTGATCGATAAAAGGTAGAGGGTAATGATCCTTTCTAGTTGCTTTGTTTAATTTTCTTAAATCAATTACCACTCTATAGCGAGTGACAATTCTTTGTGGAATAAGTTCATTCTTATCATTAGGAACAACAGTAATACCTCCTTTCTTATGGACACAATGAACGGGGCTTACCCATCTACTATCAGCTATGGGATAGATTATACCTTCTTCTAGAAGCTTTCATATTTGAGTTATCACCACTTATTTCATTTTAGGATTCAACCGACGTTGATGATCAACAACGAGTTTAGCATCAAGTTCCATATTAATCTTGTGGTGACATAGAGTGTGACTAATGCCCTTAAGGTCATCAAGAGTATATCCAATAGCAGCTCAGTGCTTCTTCACAACTTTCAGTAATCTTTCTTCTTCATGTTTTGAAAGGTTAGCACTCGTAACAACGGGATATATCTTCTTTTCATCAAGATAAGAATATTTCAAAGTATCAGGCAATTGTTTCAATTAAAACACAGGATCACCTTTAGGCTTTGTTTGGTAGAAGTGGATTGGGGAGGTTTGGGGAGGAGGGGATTTGAGGGGATTTTGTGAATCCCTTCCTTCCACCCAATCCTCTCAAATCCTTGGGGCTTTGCTTCCACTAGTCCCTCGAGGAGGGTTCTGAAACACATGAATAGAAAGGGATTGAAGGGGAACGGAGGGGATTCGGCTAAGCAAACCCCTCCTACCAAATGGGTGCCCGAGGTTCTGTGGGGTTTCTGATCCTCTAGAGGATTTTCCTCTCAAAACCTCCTGAATCCCTTCGTGTCAAACGAGGCCTTAGGTGGAGGAATACCTCCTAGAGTTTCAATAGGCAAATTGTGCTTACGCACAGGTTGTTGTTCAAAGAAGATGTTATCTATTTCATTTCTTTCATGCATATGCATATCATTTTCATGGTCTAGCAAATATTGTTATAAAGGATCAGTAGGAGGCACGGCAATAGAAGCAAGACCAATTACTCATCTTTATTAGGAAATTATTTCTTATGATGTTTTCTATTAAACTTGGAAAAATTAAAATCATGAGAATCACCACCAAAATTAACACCAACAATTTGTTTATGACAATCCATAGTAGCATTAACGGAGTACAAGAAAGGTCTATCAAAGATAATGGGACAAAAGTCATCTTATGGGGAACCAAGAACAAGAAAATTAGTAGTATATTTTGATTTCATACACAAGACTTCAACATCTCTAACAATCCCAAGTGGTGTGATGGTGTATCTATTAGCAAGTTTAATAGTAACATCTATGTCTTCTATTTTAGTGGGTGCTATTTCATCCATAATTTTTTGATATAAAGTAAAGGGAATATCACTTACGCTAGCACCTATATCACATAAACCATGGTAACAATAATCTCCTATTTTAACTGAAATGACAGGCATGCCAACAACTGGTATATGTTTATCTTTCCCATGAGGGTTAGCAATTCTAGCAATTTCACCATAGAAGTAGATAACATGCTCATCAATATTTTATCCCAAGAGATGTTTAACCATAGCAACATTAGGTTCTACCTTAAGTTGCTCAAAAGGTTTAGGTGCTTTAATATCACTTTTGTGAACCACAGTTGAAACCTTAGCATTTCTTTTATCTTAACAGGAAAAAGGAGGTTTGTCAATGTAAGTGGTAGGGACAACTGGGTCAACATTATAAATGATACTTTCTTCTTTGGATATTGTTGGTTATCTAATTACTTCTTTAATAGGGGGTGATAATTAAACCACTTCTCCTTAGGGAGATCAACATGATTAGCAAATGATTCACAAAAGGAGGCTACTATATCAGAGTCAAGTCCATATTTAGTGCTAAACTTTTGAAAAGCATTGGTATTCATAAAAGATTTAACACAATCATACTTAAGCTTAATACCTGACTCTTACCTTCGTCGAGTTCCCAATCTTCAGAGTTGTGTTTAATTCTTTCTAAGAGATCCCACCTGAATTCAATAGTCTTCTTCATAAAAGAATCAGTACAACAAGCGTCGAGCATGGTTTGATTATTACGAGAAAAGCCGAGCATAAAAGTTTTGTATAATAATTTCTCTCGAGAGCTCATGATTGGGGCATGAATATAACATTGACTTAATCCTCACCCAAGTTAGAGCAATACTTTCTCCATCACGAGGCCAAAAATTATATATATAATTCCGATCACGATGAACTAGATGCATAGGATAAATTTTTTGATGAAATTCCATTTGCAATCGATTCCGGTTCCATGATCCAATATCATCACATAGACTATACCATGCCAATGCTTTTTCCATCAAAAGATAAAGGGAAAACCGTCCTCTTAACATCATCTCTGGGGAGACCTGCAAGCTTAAATAATCCACAAATTTCATCCACATATATCAAGTACTTATCAGGATGTTCAGTTCCATCTCCTACATAAGGATTAGCTAGCAGTTGTTCTATCATATCCGAAGGAATTTCATAACCAATATTTCCAGTAGGTGCAGTAGGTTGAGGGGAAACTAATTGTGCTTCTGGTCGAGATGAAGATACCCCTAACAAACATCTCAAAGGATTGTTTTCCATAGTAGCAAGTGACAATAAATTTCAGCACGTAGCAATAAATTTTCCTTACCAATTTCCACTTACAAAGAGAGCTTCACTCCCCGGCAACGACGCTAGAGAAGAGTCTTGATGACCCACAAGTATAGGGGATCAATAGTAGTCCTTTCAATAAGTAAGAGTGTCGAACCCAACGAGGAGCGGAAGGAAATGACAAGAGGTTTTCAGCAAGGTAATTTTTGCAAGCACTCAAATAGAGGTAACACGTTATTTGATAGCAAGATAGTTGTAGCAAGTAACAAGTAGAAAGAGTAACAATAAGTGCAGAAAGGTAGCCCAATCTGAAGGATCGAAAGTACGTCTAGAGGGGGGTGATTAGACTACTTGATAATATATTTTTTTTGTTTTCCCAATTTTACTTGAGAGGCAGCTACGACAGTTATAACGAGTCAAGTACTCCCTACACAAGCAGTTCTAATAGTATAGCAGCGGAAAGTAAACATGCAAGTGTAAATAGAGGAGTATGGTAGGAAGATCAAATGCATGAGGTTGACACGGCGATTTTTGGCATGGTTCCGATAGGTAGCGCTATTGTACGTCCATGTTAGTGGAGACTTCAACCCACATATGGTAACGACTCGTGATTCCACGGAGGGCTCCACCCACGGAGGGTCCAAAAAGAAGTGGCCTTGTCTATCCCACCACG
The DNA here is from genome assembly GCF_904849725.1 of Hordeum vulgare subsp. vulgare. NCBI lineage: Eukaryota > Viridiplantae > Streptophyta > Magnoliopsida > Poales > Poaceae > Hordeum > Hordeum vulgare. The sequence continues at coordinate 282,981,925 of NC_058524.1, read as the reverse complement.
GCTTCTATCCACGGAGGACGAGCCTTACTCATGGTAGATCTTCACGAAGTAGGTGATCTCCTTGCCCTTACAAACATCTTGGTTCAACTCCACAACACGGAGGCTCCCAAGCGACACCTAACCAATCTAGGAAGCACCACCCTCCAAAAGGTAATAGATGGGGTAGATCAATAAACTCCTTGCTCTTGTGCTTCCAAAGATAGTCTCCTCAACACAAATCACTCTCTCGCGGAATATGCATGGGTAGAAGAGGTTGATTTGGTGAAACCAGTTTGGGGAGGCTAGAGATCAAGTTTCAAATGATTGGATTGGAATATCTTGGTCTCAACACAAGAGTAGGTGGTTCTCTCTCAGATAATGGATCTGGAAATGAAGTGTGTGTTCCGAGTGCTTCTCCCACGAATGAGAGGTGGGTGAAGGGGTATATATAGGCAGCAGCCAAAATCCAACCATCACACACAAAAGAGCAAACTCGGTGACACCGAAGTTGGAAACGGTGGTACCGACTAGCACCAAAGGTGTGAACTTTTGAATCTCGGTGAAACCAATATATGCACCTCGGTGGCACCAAAAGGTGAATAACAGTCAGATGGCCAAACTCGGTGGCACCGATACTCAAACTCGGAAATTCCGATTTTGTGTGTCTTGGCAACGGAATGTTGGTCACCCAAACTCCGTAGCACCGATGCAGTTTCGGTTGCACCGATTTGGTGGGTTCTGTATGAGGTTCGAACTCGGTGGGTCCGATGTGGTAATGTTGGTGACACCGAATTTGTGAATGTGGAACTTGAGATAGTGGATATTCAGGAAAAATGACTGAGTGTTTTGGTGGCTAACTTTGAGCATTTGAGCAATGAGTTCATTTTACTACCTCACCCCCTTTTAATAGTATTGGCTTTCCTATGGACTCAAAAAGTGATTTCTCACAAATATAAAATGAAGAGTCTTCTAGCTTGAAGCTTGAGCCAATATTATTCCTTTCTCGCACCAAGGGGCATCTCCACAAAAACCTTAAGCCATAGCATCTTTTGAACTTCTCTGAAATATACTTGGAAAATACATTAGTCCAGTGATGCATATGTTGTGATCAATTATCAAAACCACCCGAGGGAGCAATTGTGCTTTCAGTATCCCCCTTCTTGGTAATTGATGACGACATATATATCAAAGCTTCAACAAAAGATATAATCAATTATTAGCAGCAACACTTTGAGAAGTATGTGAAAAGAAAGAGCTCCCCCTAAATTTGTGCATTATTTAAAATTTGCGTTTGAATGCAAATGCACAATCGATTAGGATCATGGGTTACTATTCCATGTCACATACATCTTGGTGGTGCGTAAAAATAATAGCAATGCACATGACACCAACAAGATAAGGGAGTGATAATCACAAGTATAGCTAAGAGATGATATCGTAGCATCACATAGGATAAAGCGTATCATCAATCCCACAGATAGGATAAAGTCATCCAACAACCAAAGTTTTTTTAAACCAAATGAGAGAAAATAAAGTTAAAAGCTCTCTCTCACACAATGTCTATGATCTATACATTTCTCCCCCTTTGGCAACAAGTTACCAAAAAGTTCAAAAGTATAGAACTACTCGTCTCTCTGGGCAGGTGATGATGGATTCGATAGAACAGCGGCTGCGAAGTCGTCTGCTGATGTCCCGGGAGCTCGAGGAGTTGATATTGGAGGTGCTTGAGCTGGAGCTGGTGCTGAAGGTGCTGAAGCTTCTGCTGAAGATGTCTGACATGTCTCCTAAGCTGGAACAACAGCTGATCGAGCCCTGGTGTTGAACCTAGTAGTAGTGGGAGGAGGAGACTCTATTGGAAATATGCCCTAGAGGCAATAATAAATTAGTTATTATTATATTTTCCTTGTTCATAATAATCGTTTATTATCCATGATAGAATTATATTGATTGGAAACTCAAATACATGTGAGGATACGTAGACAACACATTGTCCGTATTGAGCCTCTAGTTGACTAGTTCGTGGATCAAAGATGGTCAAGGTTTCCTCGCCATAGGCAAGTGTTGTCACTTGATATCGGGATCACATCATTAGGAGAATCATGTGATGGATAAGACCCAAATCATAAACGTAGCATGTGATCGTGTTATTTTGTTGCTATTGTTTTCTGCGTGTCAAGTATTCATTCCTATGACCATGAGATCATTTAACTTACTGGCACCGGAGGAATAACTTGTGTGTATCAAGCGTCGCAACATAACTGGGTGACTATAAAGGTGCTCTAGAGGTATCTCCGAAGGTGTCCGTTGAGTTAGCATGGATCAAGACTGGGATTTGTCACTCCGTGTGACGGAGAGGTATCTCGGGGCCCACTCGGTAATACAACATCACATATAAGCCTTCCAAGCAATGTGACTCAAGTGTGAGTCACGAGGATCTTGTGTTATGGAACAAGTAAAGACACTTGCCGGTAACGAGAATGAAATAGGTATAGGGATACCGACGATCAAATCTCGGGCAAGTAACATACCGAAGGACAAAGGGAATGTTATACGGGATTATATGAATCCTTGGCACAGAGGTTCAACCGATAAGATCTTCGTAGAATATGTAGGATCCAATATGGGCATCCAGGTCCCGCTATTGGATATTGACCGAGGAGTGTCTCGGGTCATGTCTACATAGTTCTCGAACCCGCAGGGTCTGCACACTTAAGGTTCGATGGTGTTTTAGTATAGTTGAGTTATATGTGTTGGTGCCCGAAGGTTGTTCGGAGTCCCGGATGAGATCAAAGACGTCACGAGGGTTTCCGGAATGGTCTGGAAAGGAAGATTGATATATAGGAAGTTGGTGTTTGGATTCCGGAAAATTTTCGAGCATTGCCGATAGTGTACCAAGAGTGACGAATGGGTTTTGGGGGCCCACTGGGTGGTCCCACCATGCCCCAAGGGGTCTACGTGGGTTTATTGGATGTACAATAAGGTATAATGGGCTGTCAAAGTCATCCAAGGAAAGCCCATGAGGAAAAAGTGGAAAATCCAAAAGAGGTGGGAAAATAAGGAAGGAGTCATAATCCAAGTGGGATTGGAGAAGGACACCTCCCTCTCTCCCACATCGGCCGACCCAAGGAGGACTCCTTGGTGCGCCAAGGCTGCCTAGGGCTGCCCCACACCTCCTCCTATATATACTAGAGGTTTAGGGCTTTTGAGACACAACTTTGCCACGTGCAACTCAAACCTACACCTCGTAGTTCTTCCTCTAGATTAGATTTCTGCGGAGCTTGGGCGGAGCCCTGCAGGAATAGTTCATCACCAACAACGATGCACTGTCACGCCGCTGGAGAACTCATCTACTTATCCATCTTTCTTGCTGGATCAAGAAGTCCGAGATCGTCATCGAGGTGTACGTGTGCTGAATGCGAAGGTGTCGTCCGTTTGGTGCTAGATCGACACGGATCGTGGGACAGATCGCGGGACGGTTCGTGGGACGGACCGCGGGACGGTTCATGGGACAGTTCGAGGGACGTGAAGACATTCCACTACATCAACCGCGTTTCTTAACGCTTCTCGCTGAGCGATCTACAAGGGTACGTAGATCTAATTTCCACCCGTAGCTGGACATCACCATGATAGGTCTTCGTATGCGTAGGAATTTTTTTGTTTCCCATGCAACGTTCCCCAACAGTGGCATCATGAGCTAGGTTCATGCGTACATGTTATCTCGAGTAGAACACAAAAGGTTTTGTGGACGGTGATGTTCTATTTGCTGCCCTCCTTAGTCTTTTCTCGATTCGGCGGTTTTGTTGGATTGAAGCGGCCTGGACCGACATAACTCGTACGCTTACGAGAGACTGGTTTTATCAATTGACATGCAACCTCGTTGCATAAAGATGACTGGCGGGTGCTTGTTTCTTCAACTTTAGTTGAATTAGTTTTGACCGAGGTGGTCCCTGGAGAGGTTAAATAGCAATTTGCACATCTCCGTTGTGGTTTTTGCGTAAGTAAGATACGATCATACTAGATACCCATAGCAGCCACATAAAACATGCAACAACAAATTAGAGGACGTCTAACTTGTTTTTGCAAGGTATGCTTGTGATATGATATGGCCAATGACGTGATGTGATATATTGGATGTATGAGATAATCATGTTGTAATAGTTAATATCGACTTGCACGTCGATGCTACGGCAACCGGCAGGAGCCATAGGGTTGTCTTTAAACTAACGTTTGTGTTTGCAGATGCGTTTACTATATTGCTAGGTCGTAGCTTTAGTAGTAATAGCATAGACAAAATGACAACCTCGATGGCGACACGTTGATGGAGATCATGGTGTGGCGCCGGTGACAAGAAGATCATGCCGGTGCTTTGGTGATGGAGATCAAGAAGCACAAGATGATGGCCATATCATGTCACTTATGAATTGCATGTGATGTTAATCCTTTTATGCACCTTATTTTGCTTAGAACGACGATATCATTATAAGGTGATCTCTCACTGAAATTCAATATGAAATTGTGTTCTCCCCGATTGTGCACCGTTGCGACAGTTCGTCATTTCGAGACACCACGTGATGATCGGGTGTGATAGACTCAACGTTCACCTACAACGGGTGCAAATCAGTTGCACGCGCGGAACACTCGGGTTAAACTTGACGATCCTAGCATGTGCATACATGGCCTCGGAACACAAGAGACCAAAAGGTCGAGCATGAATCATATAGTTGATATGATTAGCATAGAGATGTTTACCACTGAAACTATACTCAACTCACGTGATGATCAGACTTGAGTTAGTGGATTTGGATCATGCACCACTCAAATGACTAGAGGGATGTATTTTTTGAGTGGGAGTTCTTAAGTAATATGACTAATTGAACTAATTATCATGAACATAGTCAAAAGGTCTTTGCGAATTATGATGTAGCTTGCGCTATAGCTCTACTATTTTTATATATGTTCCTAGAGAAAATTTAGTTCAAAGTTGATAGTAGCAACTTTGTGGAATGATTCCGTAAAACTGAGGATTGTCCTCATTGCTGCGCAGAAGGCTTATGTCCTTAATGCACCACTCGGTGTGTTGCACCTCGAGCGTCGTCTATGGATGTTGCAAACATCTGACATACACGTTTTTGATGACTACGTGATAGTTCAGTACGTAATACTTAATGGCTTAGAAGCAAGGCGCCGAAGAAGTTTTGAAACGCCACGGAACATAAGAGATGTTTTAAGATATGAAATTGAGATTTCATGCATGTGCCCTTGTTGAGAGGTATGAGACCTCCGACAAGATTCTTTGTCTACAAAATAAAAGGGAAAAGCTCAATCATTGAGCATGTGCTCGGATTGTCTGAGTACAACAATCGCTTGAAGCAAGTGGGAGTTAATCTTCCAGATGAGATAGTGATGGTTCTCCAAAGTCACTGCCACCAAGCTACTAAGAGCTTCGTGATGAACTATAATATATCAAGGATAGATATGATGATCCTTGAGCGATTCGCAATGTTTGACACTACGAAAGTATAAATCAATAAGGAGCATCAATTGTTTATGGTTAGTAAAACCACTAGTTTCAAGAAGGGCAAGGGCTAGAAGGGATACTTCATGAAATGACAAACCAGTTGCTGCTCTAATGAAGAAACCCAAGATGAACCCAAACCCGAGACTAAGTGCTTCTGTTATGAGGGGAACAGTCAATGAGGCGGAGCTACCCTAGATGCTTGGTAGATAAGAAGGCTGGCAAAGTCGACAGAAGTATATTTGATATACATGATATTCATGTGTACTTTACTAGTACTCCTAGTAGCATGAGGTTATTGGATACCGGTTCGGTTGCTAAGTGATTAGTAACTCAAAATGAAAGCTACGAAATAAACGGAGACTAGCTAAAGGCGAGGTGACGATACGTGTTGGAAGTGTTTCCAAGGTTTATGTGATCAAACATCGAACGCTCCCTCTACCATCGGGATTGGTGTTAAACCTAAATAATTTTTATTTGGTGTTTGCGTTGAGTATGAACATGATTGGATTGTGTTTATTGCAATACGATTATTCATTTAAAAAAATAGTTATTCTATTTGCTTGAATAATTACCCTCAATGGTTTATTGAATCTCGATCGTAGTGTTACACATGTTCATAATATTGGTGCCAAAAGATACAAAGTAACAATGATAGTACCACTTACTTGTGGCACTGCAACCTTGAGTCATGTTGGTGTAAAATTCATGAAGAAGCTTCATGTTGATGGATCTTTATACTCACTCATTTTTGAAACGTTTGAGACATGCAAACCATACCTGTTGGTACAAACGCATGAAGAAACTACATGCAGATGGATTATTTGGACTCACTTGACTTTTGAATCACTTGAGACATGCAAATCATACCACATAGAACAAGAAAGTAACTTGTTGGAAGTAATACATTTTTTATGTGTGCAGTACAATGAGTGTTGAGGCACGCAGTGGATATCGTTATGTTCTTACTTCACTGATGATTTGAGTAGATACATGAGTATTTACTTGATGAACCACAAGTCTGAAATATTGAAAAGTTCAAAGCTATTTCAGAGTGAAGATCATGGTGACAAGAGGATAAACTGTCTATGATATGATCGTAGAGATGAATATCTGAGTTGCGAGTTTTGGTACACGGTTAAGACAATGTGGAAATTGTTTAGCAATTCATGCCACCTAAGAACACCATAGTGTGATGGTTTGTCCAAACGTCATGACTGCGCCCTATTTGATATGGTGCATACTATGATGTCTCTTATCAAATTACCACTATCATTTATGGGTTATACATTAGAGACAACCGCATTCACTTAAATAGGGCACCGCATATTTCCGTTGAGGTGACACAATATGAAATATGGTTTGGAGAAACCTGAGCTGTCTTTTCTTGAAAGTTTGAGGCTATGACGCTTATGTGAAAAAGTTCAAGTCTGATAAGCTCGAACCCAAAGCGGATAAATGCATCTTCATAGGATATCCAAAACAGTTGGGTACATCTCCTATCTCAGATCCGGAAGCAAAGTGTTTGTTTCTAGAAATGGGTCCTTTCTCGAGGAAAGGTTTCTGTCGAAAGAATTGAGTGGGAGAGTGGTGGAACTTGATGAGGTTACTGAACCGTCACTTCAACCAGTGTGTAGCAGGGCGCAGGAAGTTGTTCCTATGGCGCCTACAACAATTGAAGTGGAAGCTGATGATGGTGATCATTAGAGCTTCGGATCAAGTTACTACAAACCTCGTAGGTCGACAAGGTCGCGTACTGCTACAGAGTGGTACGGTAACCCTGTCTTGGAGGTCATGTTGTTGAATAACAATGAACCTAAGAGCTATGGAGAAGCGATGGTGGGCCCGGATTTCGACAAATGGCTGGAGGCCATGAAATCCGAGAGAGGATCCATGTATGAAAACAAAGTGTAGACTTTGGAAGAACTACTTGATGGTCGTATGACTGTTAAGTAAAGATGGATCCTTGAAATAAAGAAAGACGATGATGGTGAAAGGTCACCATTAAGAAAAGCTTGACTTGTCGCAAGGATGTTTCCGACAAGTTCAAAGAGTTGACTACGATGAGACTTTCTCACTTGTAGCGATGCTAAAAGTCTGTTGGAATCATGTTCGTAGTTGCTGCATTATTTGTGAAATATTGCACATAGGATGTCAAAACGTTGTTTCCTCAACGGTTTCCTTGAGGAAAGGTTGTATGTGATACAACCAGAAGGTTTTATCAATCCTAAGGATGCTAAAAAGTATGCAAGCTCCAACGATCCTTCTATGGACTGGTGCAAGCATCTCGTAATTGGAATATACGCTTTGATGAGATGATCAAAGCTTTTGGGTTTGTGCAAGGTTTATGAGAAACTTGCATTTCCAAAGAAGTGAGTGAGAGCACTATAGAATTTCTGATAAGTATATGTGGTTGACATATTGTTGATCAGAAATAATGTAGAATTTATATAAAGCATAAAGGTTGTTTGAAAGGGGGTTTTCAAGGAAGACCGGGATAGAGCTACTTGAACATTGAGCATCAAGATCTATGGAGATAGATCAAAATGCTAAACAGAACTTTCAAATGCAATGCATGCCTTGACAAGTTTTTGAAGGAGTTCAAAATAGATCAGCAAAGAAGGAGTTCTTGGCTGTGTTGTAAGGTGTGAATTTGAGTAAGACTCAAAATCCCGACCACGGCAGAAGAAAGAGAAAGGACGAAGGTCGTCCCCTATGTCTTACCCGTAGACTCTAAAGTATGCCACGTTGTGTGCCACACCTGATGTGTGCCTTGCCATGAGTCTGTCAAGGGGTACAAGGAGTGATCCATGATTGAATCGCTAAAACATCAGTCAAAGTTATCCTTAGTAACTAGTGGACTAAGGAATTTTTTCTTGATTATGGAGGTGATTAAAGAGTTTGTCGTAAAGGGTTACGTCGATGCAAGCTTTGACACTAATCCGAATAACTCTGAGTGGTAAAACGGATTCGAATAGTAGAGTAGATATTTGGAGTATTTCCGAATAGCAAGTAGTAGCAGCATCTATAAGATGACATAAAGATTTGTAAAGCACACACGGATTTGAAAGATTCAGAACCGTTGACTAAAACCTCTCTCACGAGCAAGACATGATCAAACCCCAGAACTATATGGGTGTTGGATTCGTTAAAATCACATGGTGATGTGAACTAGATTATTGACTCTAGTGCAAGTGGGAGACTGTTAGAAATATGCCCTAGAGGCAATAATAAATTATTTATTATTATATTTCCTTTTTCATAATAATCGTTTATTATCCATGCTAGAATTGTATTGATTGGAAACTCAAATACATGTGTGGATACATAGACAATACACTATCCCTAGTGAGCCTCTAGGTGACTAGTTCGTTGATGAAAGAAGGTCAAGGTTTCCTAGCCATAGGCAAGTGTTGTCATTTGATAACGGGATCACATCATTTGGAGAATCATGTGATGGACAAGACCCAAATTATAAACGTAGCATGTGACCGTGTTATTTTGTTGCTATTGTTTTCTGCGTGTCAAGTATTCATTTCTATGACCATGAGATCATGTAACTTACTGGCACCGAAGGAATAACTTGTGTGTATCAAATGTCGCAACGTAACTGGGTGACTATAAAGGTGCTCTACATGTATCTCCGAAGGTGTCTGTTGAGTTAGCATGGATCAAGACTGGGATTTGTCACTCCGTGTGACGGAGAGGTATTTCGGGGCCCACTCGGTAATACAACATCACATATAACCTTGCAAGCAATGTGACTCAAGTCTGAGTCATGGGGATCTTGTATTACGGAACAAGTAAAGAGACTTGCCGGTAATGAGATTGAAATAGGTATAGGGATACCGACGATCAAATCTAGGGCAAGTAACATACCGAATGACAAAGGGAGTATTATACGGGATTATATGAATCCTTGGCACAGAGGTTCAACCCATAAGACCTTCATAGAATATGTAGGATCCAATATGGGCATCCAGGTCCCGCTATGGGATATTGACCGAGGAGTGTCTCGGGTCATGTCTACATAGTTCTCGAACCCGCAGGGTCTGCACACTTAAGGTTCGATGGTGTTTTAGTATAGTTGAGTTATATGTGTTGGTGATCGAAGGTTATTTGGAGTCCTAGATGAGATTACGGACGTCACGAGGGTTTCCAGAATGGTCCGGAAATGAAGTTTGATATATATGAAGTTGGTGTTCGGATTCCAGAAAGTTTTCGGGCATTGTAGGTAGTGTACCGGGAGTGATGAATGGGTTCCGGGGGCCCACTTGGTGGGCCCACCACGCCCCAAGGGGTCCACGTGGGTTTATTGGATGTACAATAAGGTATAATGGGCTGACAAAGCCATCCAATGAAAGCTCGTGAGGAAAAAGTGGAAAATCCAAAAGAGGTGCGAAAATAAGCAAGGAATCCTAATCCAAGTGGGCTTGGAGAAGGACTCCTCCCTCTCTCCCACTTCGTCCGACCCAAGGTGACTCCTTGGTGTGCCAAGGCTGCCTAGGGCTGCTGATGGCTGCTGTGTATCCCTTGCAACGGCGCCAGAAATAGTTGTGTCGACGGCACCAGGAATCCTTCAGCTACGGCTACGCCTTAAGGGACTTCCTAGGCAAGTATGCAAAGGATTTCCCCCGTGGCCTTGGAGCCTTGCGTTGGTGTTCCCTCGAAGCAGAAAGGGTGATGTAGCACATCGACGGTAAGTATTTCCCTCAGTTTGAGAACCAAGGTATGAATCCGGCGGAAGAGTATCTCAAGATCCTGCACAAACACAAAATCTTGCACCCAACGTTGTGAAGGGGTTGTCAATCCCTTATAGATTGTTTGACAAGTGACAACTGAAAGCAAAAAAGTAATAAAGAAAAGTAAAAGAGGAGTTGTAAACGATGGATGTGAATATACCCGGGGGCCGTAGTGTTTACTAGTGGCTTCTCTCATGAAAGCAAGTAGACGGTGGGTGAACAAATTACTGTCGAGCAATTGATAGAACTATGCAGAGTCGTGAAGATATCTATGCGATGATTATTTCTATAGGCATCATGTCTGAAACAAGTAGACCGATACTTTCTGCATCTACTACTATTACTCCACACGTCGACCGCTATCCAGCATGCATCTAGTGTATTAAGTCCACAAGAACAAAGTAACGCCTTAAGCAAGATGACATGATGTAGAGGGATAATCTCAAACCAATGATAAAATCCCCTTCTTTTTACCCTTGATGGCAACTGCTTGATGTGTGCATTGCTGCCCCTACTGTCACTAGGAAAGGTCACCACACGGCAGAACCCAAAACCAAGCACTTCTCCCATTGCAAGAGTCATAGATCTAGTTGGCCAAACAAAACCCAACACTCGGAGAGACTTACAAGGATATCAAATCATGCATATAAGAAATCAGCAAAGACTCAAATATATATCATAGATAATCTGATCACAAATCCACAATTCATCGGATCTCAGCAAACACACCGCCGAAGAAGATTACATCGAATAGATCTCCATGAAGATCATGGAGAACTTTGTATTGAAGATCCAAGAGAGAGAAGAAGCCATCTAGCTACTAACTACGGACCCGTAGGTCTGAAGTGAACTACTCATGAGTCATTGGAGGGGCGATGATGATGATGAAGAAGCCCTCTAGCTCAAAATTCCCCTCCGGCAGGGTGCCGGGAAGGGTCTCCAGATGAGATCTCGCGGAAACAGAAGCTTGCGGCGGCGGAAAAGTATTTTCGAGGCTCCCCTGATTTTTTGCGGAATATTTGGGAATTTATAGGCCAAAGATCAAGGTCAGGGGGCGGCCAGGGAGGCCACAAGCCTGCCCACCGCCGCCTCCCCCCTAGTGGCGGAGTGGGGGCTTGTCGGCTCCCTGGAGCCCACCAGGCTTGGCCCAAAAGCCCCCTGGACTTCTTCCGTTCGGGAAAAAAAATCATATCGGGGGTTTTCTTCCGTTTGGACTCCGTTCCAAAATCAGATCTGAAAAGAGTCAAAAACACGGAAAAAACAGGAACTGGCACTTGGCACTAAATTAATAAGTTAGTCCCAAAAATATATAAAAAGGTACATAAAACATACAAAGAAGGCAAGATAACAATGTGAAACCATCAAAAATTTATAGATATGTTTGAGACGTATCAAGCATCCCGAAGCTTAACTCTTGCTCGTCCTTGAGTAGGGAAGTGATAAGAATGAATTTTTGATGCTTTCATGCTACCCAGCATAGGTGTCCTTTGTAATTCCTCTTATGTGACGTGAATGTTCAGATCCATCAGATTCAAAACAATAGTTTGCTATTGACGTGGAAACAATAAGAATTCAAGTAAACTAGCAAAGTAATCATGAACTTTCAAAATAACAAGGCCAAAAGAAAGTTATCCCTACAAAAGCATATAGTCTGGCTATGCTCTATCATCATTGCACAACGAATTTAAATCATGCACAATCCCGGTATTGGCCAAGTAATTGTTTCACACCTTTACTTTCTCAAACATTTTCAACTCTCACGCAATACATGAGCGTGAGCCATGGTTATAGCACTAAAGATGGTGTGGAATGTGGTGGAGGTTGCAAGACAAATAGGAGAAGATAGTCACATTAACTAGGCATATCAATGAGCTGTGGAGATGCTCATCAATAGATATCAATGTGAATGAGTAGGGATTGCCATACAAATGATGCACTAGAGCTACAAGTATGTGAAAGCTCTTAAAGAAAACTAGTGGGTGTGCATCCAACTTGCTTGCTCACGAAGACCTAAGGCAATTTTGAGGAAGCCTATCATTGGAATATACAAGCCAAGTTATATAATGAGAATTTCACACTAGCTATATGGTGGTGAAAAAACGAGAGACTCTCAATCATGAAGATCATGGTGCTCAATAGGCACAAGTGTGGAAAAAGTGGTAACATTGTCCCTTCTCTCTTTTTCTCTCTTTTTTATTATTATTTTGGTGGGCTCTTTGGCCTATTTTTTTATGGGCTTCTTTGGCCTCTTTTATTTCCTCACATGGGACAATGCTCCAATAATGATGATCATCACACTTTCAACTCAAAACTTAGAGCTACTATGACTCTATATGGAATGCCTTCGGTAGTGTACCGTGGCAATGATCTAGCATGGCATAGACATCAATGGAAACATCATGCTAGCTATCTTATGATCGTGCACATGCAATGTAGACGTGGTGGCACATGTCATGGTGGTAGTTCCATGGCAATATATCTCGGAATGACTTTGAAAAAGCCATAGTAGGTAGGTATGGTTGCTGTTTTGAGGGAGGCTAATGGTGGGTTTTGTGCACCGGCGAAAGTTGCACAACACTAAGAAGATAGTGATGGTGGAAGGTGAAAGTGCATCAAAACCATGGACTCAACATTAGTCATGAAGAACTCATATACTTGTTGCAAAAGTTTTAGTAGTAATCGAAACAAAGCATTCAACGCATACTCCTAGGGGAATGGTTGGTAGGTATAAACCATCACGCGATCCCGACCGCCACACAAAGGATGACAATCAATATACTAATCATGCTCAGATTTCATCACATAGCGGTTCACCATACATGCATGCTACGAGAATCACTAACTTCAACACAAGTATTTCTAGATCCACAACACCTTACTAGCATGACTTCAATATTACCATAACCACAACTCAAAACTAATTGAGATGAATCAAACTTCTCTAACTATTCAATGCACATGAAATTGGAAGTTTTTGTATCCCTTTGGATAACTACCCCTTTTAAGACTACTTTAAAAGCATAGATCAACTACCAAGCCACGCACCGCTGTGCTCTAAAAGGTATAAGTGAAGCACACAGAGCAAAAGTATCTAGCTCAAAAGATATAAGTGAAGCACATGTGAGCTGAATTGTCTACCAAAAGATATAAGTGAAGCTCGACAAAATCAAGGTGAGTGCATGTCTCTCTCTAGGTGTGCAGCAAGGATGATTGTGACACAAAAAAAAGACTCCTACGATACAAAACGCTCCAAGCAAAAACACATAACATGTGGTGAATAAAAATATAGCCCCAAGTAACGTTACCGATGGATTGAAGACGATAGAGGGGATGACTTCCCGGGGAATCCCCAAGCTTAGGCTTTTACGGCATCCTTGAATCTCTTGGGGTGCCTTGGGCATCCCCAAGCTTGAGCTCTTGCCACTCTTTATCTTTTTGTCCATAAGAACTTCACCCAAAACTTGAAAACTTCACAACACGAAACTTAAACAAAAACTCGTGATAACATTAGTACAAGAAAGCAAACCACCACTTCCTTAGGTACTGTAGCAAACTTAAATTCTACTTGTGCTTATGTTGGGTTACTATACTTTCAATCTTACATGGCTAATACCCCCCGATACTATCCATAGTTTCATCAAAATAAGCAACCAACACAACAAAAACAGAATCTGTTAACAACAGACCAGCCTGTAGCAATCTGTATGGTTCGTATACCTATGGTACATCCAAAATTCTGAACAATTACGAAAGTATGAAGAATTTGCGTAGAAATCAGAAGAAAAAAGAATCAACTCAAAAGATCTTACAGAAAAAAAATGAAAATTCTTTTCTTGAGCAGAAAGTTTCTGTCTTTCCCAGCATGACCAAACGTTCATCCTCAAGACTAATCATAACGGTTTTGCTTGGCACAAACGCAAAAAGAAACACAAAAAACACAATCATAACAGAATTATGAAAGTGTGGAAAACACAAAACAGAAAGAAAAAGGATAAATTCGTTGGGTTGCCTCCCAACAAGCGCTTTTGTTTAACGCCCTTAGCTAGGCGAAAGTGATGGAATCACGTATAGTCATCTTTGGTGCTCAAACCATAAGTAGCGTGATCATTTATCATCTTAAGATTTTCAACTTTATTAGATGACTCACCACTATCTCTAGGAACAAAAACAGGCTTGACGGTCTTTTTGAGAGTAAGGTTTGGAGTATTTTGCACAGCGGCAAAAGCGGAACCCAAGTTGGTTATGACATCTTCTAATTTGCCAATTCTAGAAGAATCATTAACTATAAGTTCCTTCTCCTTTAAATTTTTCAAAAAGTTTCCCACTTTGGATCCGTACTGAGTAATTTGATTGTGGATCTTTGTATCCAAACCCTCAATAAGTTCAACTGTGGCAATTTTGTTTTCAATAGCGTCAAGCCTTTGCATCACGTGTTCCAAGGTCAAGATAGTTCCATTAACCATGAGCGGGGTTGAGCCTACCAAATTAATGATAGCTCTATAGGAGTCAACAGTATGGCTCCCCAAAAAGTTCCCGCCTACAATGGTATCAAGGATATACCTATTCCAAGGAGAAATTCCAACATAGAAAGTGCGAAGGAGGATGGTAGTGGATTGCTTATGAGTAGATCTACTTTGAGCATTGCAAATCCTGTACCAAGCGTCCTTCAAATTTTCTTCCTCATTCTGCCTGAAATTGAGAACTTCATTTTCAGGGTGTCGTTTGGACTGGTGGGTCTAGACATTTATGGACTATCTCACACACAAACGAGCAGGAAGAGAGAGTGAAACGGGCAAAAGAAGACAGCAAAAAGGCAAAAGAAAACGGCAAAGGAGAAAGGCGAATTAAAACGGCAAATGTGAAGTGGGGGAGAGGAAAACGAGAGGCAACTGGCAACAACAGTAAATGCAAGAGAAGAGTTTGTGAGACCTACTTGGATAGATCTTGATTTCTCCTCCCCGACAACGGCGCCAGAAATACTTCTGATGGCTGCTGTGTGTCCCTTGCAACGGCGCCAGAAATCGTTGTGTCGACGGCACCAGGAATCCTTCAGCTACGGCTACGCCTTAAGGGACTTCCTAGGAAAGTATGCAAAGGATTTCCCCCGTGGCCTTGGAGCCTTGCATTGGTGTTCCCTCTAAGCGTAAAGGGTGATGTAGCACGGCGACGGTAAGTATTTCCCTCAGTTTGAGAACCAAGGTATCAATCCGGCGGAAGAGTATCTCAAGATCCTGCACAAACACAAAAGCTTGCACCCAACGCTATGAAGGGGTTGTCAATCCCTTATATATTGTTTGCCAAGTGAGAACTGAAAGCGACAAAGTAACAAAGCAAAGTAAAAGCGGAGTTGTAAACGACGGATATGAATAGACCCGGGGGCCGTAGTGTTTACTAGTGGCTTCTCTCATGAAAGCAAGTAGACGGTGGGTGAACAAATTACTATCGAGCAATTGATAGAACTATGTAGAGTCATGACGATATCTATGCGATGATTATTTCTATAGGCATCACATCCGAAACAAGTAGACCGATACTTTCTGCATCTACTACTATTACTCCACACATCGACCGCTATCCAGCATGCATCTAGTGTATTAAGTTCATAAGAACAGAGTAACGCCTTAAGCAAGATGATATAATGTAGAGGGATAATCTCAAACCAATGATAAAAACCCCATCTTTTTACCCTTGATGGCAACTGCTTGATGTGTGCCTTGCTGCCCCTACTGTCACTGGGAAAGGTCACCACATGGCAGAACCCAAAACCAAGCTCTTCTCCCATTGCAAGAATCATAGATCTAGTTGGCCAAACAAAACCCAAGACTCGGAGAGACTTACAAGGATATCAAATCGTGCATATAAGAAATCAACAAAGACTCAAATATATATCATAGATAATCTGATCACAAATCCACAATTCATCGGATCTCAACAAACACACCGCCAAAGAAGAGTACATCGAATAGATCTCCATGAAGATCAGGGAGAACTTTGTATTGAAGATCCAAGAGAGAGAAGAAGCCATCTAGCTACTAACTACGGACCCGTAGGTCTGAAGTGAACTACTCACGAGTCATTAGAGGGGCGATGATGATGATGAGGAAGCCCTCCAGCTCCAAAGTCCCCTCCGGCAGGGTGCCGGGAAGGGTCTCTAGATGAGATCTTGCGGCGGCGAAAAAGTATTTTCGAGGCTCCCCTGATTTTTTGTGGAATATTTGGGAATTTATAGGCCAAAGATCTAGGTCAGGGAGCGGCCAGGGAGGCCACGAGCCTGCCCACCGCCGCCTCCCCCTGGTGGCGGAGTGGGGGCTTGTGGGCTCCCTGGAGCCCACGTGGCTTGGCCCAAAAGCCCCATGGACTTCTTCCGTTCGGGAAAAAATCATTTCGGGGGTTTTCTTCCGTTTGGACTCCGTTCCAAAATCAGATCTGAAAAGAGTCAAAAACACGGAAAAAACAGGAACTGGCACTTGGCACTGAATTAATAAGTTAGTCCCAAAAAGATATAAAAAGGTACATAAAACATACAAAGAAGGCAAGATAAGAGCGTGAAACCATCAAAACTTATAGATATGTTTGAGACGTATCAGCTGCCTCTCCCCTCCTCCTATCTATACTAGAGGTTTAGGGCTTTTGAGAAACAACTTTGCCACGTGGAACTCAAACCTACACCTCGTAGTTCTTCCTATAGATTAGATTTCTGCGGAGCTCAGGCGGAGCCCTGCAAGAATAGTTCATCACCAACACCGGCGCACCATCACGTTGTTGGAGAACTTGTCTACTTCTACGTCTTGCTTGTTGGATCAAGAAGGCCGAGATTGTCATCGAGTTGTACGTGTGCTGAACGCGGAGGTGCCGTCCGTTCGGCTCTAGATCGGAACGGATCGTGGGACGGATCGCTGGACGGTTCGTGGGACGGATCGCGGGACGGTTCGTGGGACGGTTCAAGGGACGTGAAGACGTTCCACTACATCAACCGCGTTTCTTAACGCTTCCCATTGAGCGTTCTACAAGGGTATGTAGATCTAATCTCCACTCGTAGATGGACATCACCATGATAGGTCTTCGTGTGCGTAGGAAAATTTTTGTTTCCCATGCAACGTTCCCCAACAGACTCATCCTCGTCATCATCATCGTCTTCATATTCATCTTCATCCTCTGAGCATGGAATCTCCATAGAGTCAACTTCATGTTGAAGCTGTCTGACAATGGTGGTCAACTCAGTTACCTTCACATCCATGTTGTGGAATTTTGTCTCCACAACTCTCTCCAGACTCTTCTGACTTTGCTTGATCTCTTGTATGTTCTTCTCCATGCCTTGTACAGTGCTCACTAGAAAAGCCATTTTCTCAGCTCGGGTTCTAAGTTGTGGAACTGGAGGTGGCCTATTTCTAGCAGCTTCAACCTCTACTGCCTCCGCTGCCATTCTTGTTGCAGCTGAGTTGGGATCATTGTTATCCATCACAACCTCATTATCTTCAAATTCAGGGTGAAGACGTAGATGGGGACGATCCGGTAGACATGCATGCTTGCCTAGCTTGGAATTGATGAGCATCTGAATGTAAGGTGCATATTCGCATGATCTCTTATGATCCGCAGCAGTTCTCCGGATAGTCTGAACTATCAAGTCCATCACTCTAAATCAGGTATGTGTGTCTATCAGGTGCAGCAGGTTGATAGAATATCCTCTGATCATCTTCTCATCACCTGACTTAGGCATGAGGGTGTATCGCAGTATAGTGATCGTCGTGGGAATGCTAGCTTGAAGAAAATACACTGAACCAAGCTTGTGACCGGCCAAGTACTGATGTGGAATGGTCTTGTACATATTTTCAATGGAGTTGTGATTCTGCTTAGCGTCTGCATACACATCCACATCTGATTCTTCCTTCTTGGGAGGACCAATGATAGCAGCCCATTCAGCAATTGTAGCTTCGTACTTGTGTCCATCGGTCATCCATACTAAAGAATCTTCATAAAAGTGCACAGATGCATAAAATTGCATGATCAGCTCGTCGTTCCATGGGGTCATCTACTTCCCAACAAATTTCTCAGTGTCCACTGCCTTGAAGTTCTCTCTAACACGTGGAAAGAAATCTTCATTATCCTTTATGTATGCCCAATCGACATACCTCATATTAGTGATAGCAGGACCCTTGTCAAATAAGACAGTTTCATAAAGGTCTTGTTGTTCCTTGGTGTGAAACCTTGGATCAACAACACTTCTTCTCCTGACAGCATATGGATCTAAGGATCTCCACTTTCTTAGTTCGGCATCCTTCCTCTTCTTCATATCCTTTGCTATAGGATGAGCAGCATTGTGGAGTGGAAGGAATGGTCTGAGCTTCCTGATAACTGAACCATTCTCATCATCTTCTTCCTCTGCAGCAAGGGCACTGGATGCATGGCCTTTTGCTTTGGAAGCTGCACGTATGTCTTTCGTGGTCTTCCTGGAAGCTGGAGCCTTCTTTGCTTTAGCAGCAGACTTAGGAGTAGACTTCATGGTGTGAGCCATCAACTTGTTCTTCTTGGGAGCAACTGGGATCTCCTCAGGAGCTTCTTCCTCGGCAGCTTCTGGATCTTCATACATGGAAATTTTTCTACCAACAAGATAGACAGTTCTCTTCCTCGGCCTCTTCACACTAGCTTTCTTTGCAGGTGCATCCTTGGAAAGCTCGGTGCTCTTCCTGGCATACTCAGGTGCTCTTAGATCAGGTGGAGTAGTAGTGAATTTCGTGAGAACCTTCTTATGAGGGGCCTTCGAAGGAGCTGAAGTCTCTTTAGGCACAAAGTGTGAATCCTCCTCATCAGAATTTAGTTTCCTTATCTGTCTGGTGGCTGCCTTGGGCAATCCATGGGATCTATATGATCCAGGGTCAGAGTCTGTCCTCTCTGGACTAGTGCCAGCATCCAAGTCAATACTTGGTTCCCTGAAATCATTCTGACTATTATCTGAACCTCACATACTAACAGACACACTCGGTAGCAAACAACAGAACCTATGAAGTGGATATAGGAAAGACAGAATGGATGAGCATCACAAAATTCAGATATTTTTGAAAAATTGAAGTCTGAAACTTAGGGTATGATCTTCTGCAGGATGTAAATCTATGGCACCGAGTTGGCATTTTCGGAGTCACTGAGAAAGCTTACTTGCTTAACAAAAACTTGGCACTCATTTTCGGTGGCACCGAAAAGAGCTGCTCGGTCTCATCGAGTTGCCTCTCGGGAACCCTAAGACAAGAATCGGTGGAACCGATTTTCCAAACCCGATCTCACCGAGTTGCATACAACGGCAGATCACATCCAAAATTTCCTACTTCTACTAATCTAAGTATTCATCTAGTGGACAGGAGGTTTGCACGGGGTGGTATAAAGAATAAAGATTCCAATGCGTGAGAATCGGACGGGGAAATGCAAAGGAGATCGAACTGTACCCTAGCTCGGTGGTGGTTCGACTATCGCGACGACGGTGGAGTAGATTGCGTCGACGGCAGCGAATCACAGAGGCAGCGGCACTAAGGGAGACAAAGGCGATGACCTGGGGTCTTGGGGCAGCGAGGGTTTGGCGAACGAATCATTTTGACAAAGTGAAATCAAAGGATTCGGTCCACGGATATATATACCCGTGCGCTGTCGGTGTCACCGAGATGGCAAAATCGGTGTCATCAAGATCCTCAACTGTCAGTAGACAGGGAAACTCGGTGTAACCGAGTTGGCGATTTCGATGGTACCGAGATAGGAAAACCTTATCAACTTTGAAAAATCGGTTGGGTCGAGTTTGTGGAGTTGGTCACATCGAGTTTTTCAAAGAGATTTTGGAAGGCAGCCTTCTACGATACGGAAGTCCGGGTGACCTTCACACAGAGGGATCGACAAGTGCTCGTTCAAGTTTTGTGATAAAGCATGAATAGAACTTGAGATGAGATAGCATAGATAGCTAGAGAAGGGTCCTAGGGATTCTTGTCCATCCAATTGGCAAAATATAAATCAAAAGCCAAATAACAACAATTGGATGTCCTCGAATGATCAAACACATGTAGACCAACATGCTCACACAATAAGAATGATGAATGAAACATGGTGAACATGCACAAACATCCTAGAAGCTATCAAGCACTTGGGCGATGAAAAAGTCATCTATATACGAGTATATTGACATAGGATCCAAGTAAGAATACTTGATCATAGGTCATACTCATCGTTAAGCACAAGTGGGGTTACCACTTTTACATAAGCATTAATGCGTTCATATCCTTAGGAGATGCGTATACTCAAGTCATAGAGTAAAGATCCCCCTTGATATGACATCCCCACTAAGAGGGATCAATTAACCTTGGGTTTTGTCGTAGAAGACTTCAAGTAGGTGAAGTAGTGGTGGATGCTCAATGTTGATGAAGATCATCTTGAGTTGGGAGCAATCCTTGTTGTTTTCATACTCCTTTCACCTACATGGGTTAGTCCCAAAGGAAAAGGAACATATGAAAAAATATCTATGAACATGGAGTGAAGCACACATGGGACAATATCCAAAGATGCATTAGTTACCTTGTTCCTTGCTTACCTTTGAGGGAATGTGCGACTCCTTGAACTAATGCATATGGTTGAGGTTGATTGCATATAGTTCTTGCCAAAATGAATAAGAGTGAGTTTCATTGGCAGAGTCACCCCTCAAAAACTTCTATTTCTTCCTCTTGGGAATCCACACCAAATTGGTGGGAATCCTTGAGTTGTGGTAGCACTTGTTGAGGTAGAGCTAGTAGTTCCTTGGGAATCCACTTGACATTGGCTTGGGGTTCTTCTTCAAATAGGTCAATGTCATCTTGAACTTTCCCTTGCCTTTGTGGTCTTGTGGTAGCACGCCATATCGTGAGATCGTTCCTTCGGAAGGAGTGGAATCACACTTCTCTTCTTGGGGAACAAACTTGGGAGTGGGATATGGACCTTCTTCCCAAACATCTCCGTTGATGTTGAAGTAGCCAACACCTTGTTTCTTCTGATGTCCTCCTTGCTTGCGCACAATTTCCTAAAATTGCTTACTTCCGGCAAGATTCTTGAAGACACCTCTCTCTATAATCCCTTTCAATAGATCATTTTCTTGCTCAAGTGTAACTTGGCTAAGAGAATCGTTAGTGGAATCAATAGAGTTACTAGCAACAACATTGTTGTATTTAGCTTTAGCATTGTTGTTACTAGATGAAGAAACCTTCTTGACTTTGTTACTAGTGTTCCTAGGTTTAACTTGTGGAACAAAGTTAGACAAGAGTAATCGTTTGGCATGATAAATAGCAAGTTCATTTTCATTGCACTCACTAGTTTTATCTAGAAGCAAGTCATCTTCTCCTAACAAGTCATCCTCATAACTATTGAAGTCAAGATACTCAGGATGTGATACCTTGGAGCCTTCAGCCATGAAGCAGTTTCCGACTCCCTCATTTGGTGAATCAAATAAGTCATAGGAGTTGGTGGAAACAAGCGCAATCCCGGCAACACCTTCATCTTGACTATAGTCGGAGTTGGAGTGATAGCTTCTCTCGGAGTGGTGATCAGACTCGAAGCCAGAGACCCATTTACCAACATGAGCTTGATGTCTTCTTCTTGAACTCCTCTTGGTGTATTTGTCCTTCTTCTCCGATTCCTTGCCTCTCCGTGAGTGTCTTCGTTCATAGTGATCTTCTCTACTCCTTCTCTCTCAATGAGGTGACTCATCTCTTGAGCTTCGTCTTCGAGGTGACTCTTCTCTTCTTTTGTAGGGAGCCAAGCACTCATTTGAGTAGTGTCGAGCCTTCCCCCAATTGTAGCAGTTTCGGACACGATTAGACGAATGCTTCTCATCATGTCTTGAACTTGAGCTTCTATCTTTGCCTCTACTCTTATAGAACTTGTTGAGTTTTCTGACCATGAGGCTTATCTCTTCATCAGTGGCAAGATTGTCTTTTGATGTAGCGGGAGCATCACATGAATCTTTATAAGCACCGCCTAACTTTTTTGTGTATCTCAACTTTGTCCTTGAGTGACATCTCATGAGCAACAATCCTACCAATGACTTCAGTTGGCTTGAGATCTTTGTAATTTGGCATCATTTGGATCAATGTGCACACTGGGTCATACATGCCATCAAGAGCTCTAAGTATCTTCTTGATGATGAATTTTTCGGTCATGTCTTCGCTTCCTAAGCCATCAATCTCATTGGTGATGAGAGCTAGCCTAGAGTACATTTCAGCTACTCCTTCACCATCCTTTATCTTGAACTTGTAAAGCTGACTTTGAAGCACACCCAACTTAGATTCTCTGACAGAATCAGTACCTTCGTGCATATCAACCAAAGTATCCCAAATTTCTTTTGCATTCCCAAGACGACTGCTTTTGTTGAATTCTTCAGGGCAAAGGGAGTTGAAGATGATATCGCATGCTTGAGCATTAAGTTGCAACATCTTCAGTTCATCAGTTGTCGCATCACGATCTGGTTCATGCCCATCTCCAAATAAGTCACATTGCACACCAGTACGAATACCATCCAAACATGAGTATTAAAGCCAAGTATATGCATTTTCATAATATGCTTCCAACTAGCAAAATTAGTGCCATCGAAGTAAGGACTTCTACGATGATAATTTCCCTCACTAGATGCCATACTATCCTAGGTTGTTAAACCAATGAAATGGAGACCAAAACTATGATACCACTTGTAGGATCGCAAGTATGTCTAGAGGGGGTGATTAGACTACTTGACAAGATAAATTTTTTTCATTTTGCCAATTTTACTTGAGAGGCAGTTACGACAGTTATAGCAAGTCAAGTACACCCTACACATGTAGTTCTAATACTATAGCAGCGGAAAGTAAACATGCAAGTGTAAATAGAGGAGTAAGGTAGGGAGATCAAACGCATGAGGTTGACACGGCGATTTTTGGCATGGTTCCGATAGGTGGCCCTATCGTACGTCCATGTTAGTGAAGACTTCAACCCACGGAAGGTAATGGCTGTGAGAGTCCATGGAGGGCTCCACCCACGGAGGGTCCACAAAGAAGCGGCCTTGTCTATCCCACCATGGCTTCCATCCACGGAGGACTAGCCTTACTCACGGTAGATCTTCACGAAGTAGGCGATCTCCTTGCCCTTACAAACATCTTGGTTCAACTCCACAACACGAAGTAGGAGGCTCCCAAGCGACACCTAACCAATCTAGGAGGAACCACCCTCCAAAAGGTAATAGATAGGGTAGATCAATGAAATCCTTTCTCTTGTACTTTTAAAGATAGTCTCCTCAACATAAATCACTCTCTCGGAGAATATGCACGAGTAGGAGAGGTTGATTTGGTGGAAAGCAGTTTGGGGAGGCTAGAGATCAATTTTCAAATGATTGAATTGGAATGTCTTGGTCTCAACACATGAGTAGGTGGTTCTCTCTCAGAAAATGGATTTGGAAATGAAGTGTGTGTTCTGAGTGCTTCTCCAATGAATGATATGTGGGTGAAGGGGTATATATAGGCAGCAACCAAAATCCAACCATCACACACAAAAGAGCAAACTCAGTGACACCGAAGTTGGAAACTCTGTGGTACCGATTAGCACTAAAGGTGTGAATTTTTGAATCTCTGTGAGACCGATATATACAACTCGGTGGCACCAAAAGGTGACTAACGGTCGGATGGACAAACTCAGTGGCACCGATAGTCAAACTCGGAAATTCTGATTTTTTTGTATCTTGGCAACAGAATGTTGGTCACCCAAACTCGGTAGCACCGATGCTGTTTCGGTTGCACCGATTTGGTGGGAATGGCTAGGGTTATGTATGAGGTTCAAACTCGGTGGGTCCGATGTGGAAATGTTGGTGACACCGAATTTGTGAATGTGGAATTTGACAGAGTGGATATGTGGGAAAAATGAGTGAGTGTTTTGGTGGCTAACTTTGAGCATTTGAGCAACCAGTTCATTTTACTAGCTCACCCCCTTTTAATAATACCGGCTTTCCTATGGACTTAATAAGTGATTTCTCAAAAATATAAAATGAAGAGTCTTCTAGCTTGAAGCTTGAGCCAATATTATTCCTTTCTTTTATCTAGGGGCATCTCCACAAAAACCTTAAGCCATAGCATCTTTGAACTTTTCTGAAATATACTTGGAAAACACATTAGTCCAATGATGCATATGTTGTGATCAATTATCAAAACTACCCTAGGGAGCAATTGTGCTTTCACAATCCTTCTATGGAAAAGGACAGGCCAAAGTGGTTTCCTATAATAGGCAAAGCGTTCTTGAGGGCACACGGGGATATGATCTAGTCACTTTCACCATAATAGCTTAATTCGTGTTCGATACTTTGATAATTTGATATGTGGGTGGACTGGTGCTTAGGTGGTGTTATTACTTGAATAAACCTCCAACTTATGATTAACCCCCTCGCAAGCATTCGCAACTATGAGAAAAGTATTAATATAAATATCTAACCATAACATTAAACTTTTGGATCCAAACCGGTCCATTACGAAGGAGCGCATAAACTAGGGTTTAAGCTTCGGTCACTCTAGCAACCCATCATTTAATAAAGACTCCACAATGCATTCCCTTAGGCCCAAATATGATGAAGTTTCATGTAGTCGACACTCACATGACACAACTAAGGGAATCACAACAAACATACCATCAAAATATTGAACACATATCAAGTTCACATGATTACTTGCAACATGATATCTCCCGTGGACTTAAGAACAAAAGTGACTTATCACAAATGGTAAACATGCTCAAGATCAGAGGAGTATTAATTTGCATAAAGGATCTGAAAATTTTGTCTTCCAGCAAATAAACCGTATAGTAATCAACTACAAGATGTAATCAACAATACTAGCCCTTCACAAGCAAAAAATCTAAGGTTCCGGTGCAAAGATTGAACACAAGAGATGAACTAGGGTTTTAGAGGAGATGGTATTGTTGAAGATGTTGATGATGATTGTCCTCCCCCAGATGAGAGGGTTGTTGGTGATGACTATGACGATGATTTCCCCCTCCGGGAGGGAAGTTCCCCCGGCAGAATTGCTCCGCGGGAGGGCAAAAGTGCTCGTGCCCAAGTTCCGCCTCGAGAAGGCGGAGCTTCGTCCTTAAAGTCCTCCTC
Organism: Hordeum vulgare subsp. vulgare; assembly: GCF_904849725.1. Taxonomy (NCBI): domain Eukaryota; kingdom Viridiplantae; phylum Streptophyta; class Magnoliopsida; order Poales; family Poaceae; genus Hordeum; species Hordeum vulgare. The sequence goes on along the minus strand of NC_058524.1, from coordinate 282,956,577 downwards.
TATATTTTTTAGGTCAAAACCAAATATATACCATAAGGGGGGCACCAGAGGTGGGCCGGGCTGAGCACCACCCACCAGGGAGCACCTGGGGGGCCTCGTGCGCCCTGGTGTCTTGTGCTCACCAGGTGCCCCCCTTCGGTAGCTCTTTGCTCCAGTATTTTTTTTGTATTCCACAAAAAATCTCCGTGAAGTTTCAGCTCATTTGGAGTTGCATAGAATAGGTAAGTTGACGTAGCTTTTTTAGGTCCAGATTTCCAACTGCCGGTATTCCTCCATTTGGTGCAAACCTTGCATATTATGAGAGAAAATGCATTATAAATACTCCAAAAGCATTATTATGCATAAAAATTGTAAGTAACATCAGGAAAACATGATGCAAAATGGACGTCTCTCTCTCTCTCAATTCTAATCCATTTACAATAAACAAAAACTTGTACAAATTGCGAGAGAGAAATGAGAGGGGTTTTGGGCTGAAGCAAAAATAGGTTTGGGGCTCTATAATGATGCTCTATTTAATAAAATTCATTTGAAGTTTTTAGAGATGTAAAAATATACTGAGTTTGAATTTAATTCAAACTTGATGCATTTTCAAATCCAACCAAAACAACATTAATGGAGCTACAAATTGGAGGAGGGCTAGTTGCCATTGTTTGAGGCAGGGAAGCATGGTTGGGAAAATAGATATTAAATAGGGATGGATGGGTTTTTTGGTTAAATGAAAACATAGGAGGTTCATCAAGCAGGATCATGGCACTTGGATTGCAACCACATGACCACAACACACACACACACTCAATCACGCAATGATGCACAAAAGAAGATGATGCCATCATGCAATGAAAAACATTGGGTGATATGTCGCAAAATTCCACCAACTCAAACCAACGTAGAATGTAATACAATCTTGGACTTATGGAAATGATGAGAATAAAAGGAATTATGCTCTTGGGATGTTTCAACTCTTCTCCACTACAAAGAGATCTTTTCCCGAGATCTAGGAATGGAAGAAATCAGGATATTTGGAACACAGAAGGTCCTCGCTTCCCAAGTGGATTCTTTATCGGAATGATGGGACGACTTTGGTTTTAGGAATTTTATAGACTTGTTGCGAGTTCTGCGTTGAGTTTCTTCAAGGATATCTATGGTGCTTATGATAGGATAAATCTTCTTGGAGAGCAATGTCTTGGAAATCAACGAAGCGGTCGGGAGTCTTGAAGCACTTGCGGATTAGAAAGACGTGAAAGACGTCATGCACATTGGAGAAATTTAAAGGAAGCTCGAGTTGATACACAATGTCGCCTCTCTTGTCAACAATCTTAAAAGCTTGGTGCGAACTTGCCCATGATGCCCAAGCGTTGAGTCCCCTTCATGGGAGACACTCGGAGATAGACAAAGTCATTGATTTGAAAGGCCATGTCACAATGCATGCTATCGTAATAGCTCTTCTGGTGCGATTGCGCAACTTTAAGATTATCACAAATGACATGACATGTATCTTCAGCCTCAGTGATCGTGTCGTTGCCAAGGAGTTGAAGTTCACCAGTTTTAGACCAGTTTAGAGGGGTACAACACATTTTGCCATAGAGAGTTTCAAATGGGCTTTGCCCTAGCTTGCTTGGAAACTAATGTTGTAGGAGAACTCGGCAAACGGAAGGCAATCTTCCCACTTCTTGCTGAAGGAGAAAACACATACCCTCAGCATGTCCATGAGAATTTGGTTGACCGTCTCGACTTGACCACACGTTTGAGGATGGAAGGTTGTGTTGAAGCGAATCTTAGTACCCATAGACGTCTCGAAGGAATCCCAAAACCTGGAAGTGAAGATGCTTCCATGGTCTGAAGTTATCAACTTAGGAATACCTTGCAAAGAAACAATCCTTGATGTTTACAATTCTTCTAACTTAGCTACCGTGATAGATTCTTTGACGAGAAGGAAGTGAGCGACTTCAGTGAGCTTGTTGATGACCATGAAGATATCACCATTACCTCACTTGCATTTGGGTAACCTGATACGTCTCCAACGTATCGATAATTTAGGAAGTATTCATGCCAATATTCTACAACTTTCATATACTTTTGGCAACATTTTATATTATTTTTGTGACTAACTTACTTATCCAGTGCCTAGTTCCAGTTCTTGTTTTTTGTGTGTGTTTTGTTTCGCATAAAATACATATCTAACATACTCCAAACTCGATAAAAATTTACGGAGATTTTTTTGGAATATATGTGAATTTTGGGAGTTGGAATCAACGGAAGACGATGCCCGAGAGCCCCACAAAAATCAGGGCGACCTGGGGGCGCCCTGATAGCTTGTGCCTAGCCCTTAAGTCAGTTGGAGCCCTTCTTCTGCCACAAGAAAGATATATTTCTGGTAAAAATCCCCTCAAAATTTCAGCCCTATTGGAGCTATGGATTCCGGATATTGAAGAAACGATGAAGGGCCAGAAAACAACAGCGAAAATAGGAGAGGAAGAGAGAGAGAGCGAGATCCAATCTCAGAGTGGCTCTCGCCCCTCCGGGTGCCATGGTGGCCAAGGACCAAAGGAGAACCTCTCCCTAGATGGGGATAGTCCATGGAGGAGTAAGCCTAAGGGGGAGACCCTCTCCGCCTCTCTTCCTCCGGCGCCGGAGTGCCACCGAAGGAACCATCACTGCAGTGATCGTCTTCATCAACATCACCGCCTCCATCACCTTCCCTCATATATCTATAGATGTCCACTCTCCCACACCCTGATGCAATCCCCTACTTGAACATGGTGTTTCAAGCCACATATTATTAATCAATGATGTGTTGCCATCCTATGATGTTTGAGTAGATTTATGTTGTCCTTTGGGTTGACTGATGATCTTGATTTATTTGAGTGTATGTTTTATTTTGGTGCTGTCCTAAGGTGCCTTCCGTGAGGCGCACGCATGAAGGATTCACGCCGGAGGGAGTTGATACGGTGCAAAAATAGAAACTTTGATATCTAGTGCAGAATTTCTCTGAATTTACAAGAACATCTTTTTAAATTGAATGTTTTAAACAGTACTGATATACAAATTCTTCCGGTTGTACTAATTTTTTCAGAATTTTTTGAGTTACAGAAGTATGGCAATTAACTGTATCTTTACAGAAAGTTCTGCTATAAACAAATTCTATTTTTGCTTGCATAGTTTGCTTGTTTTGATGATGCCATGTATTGTATGGGGGGGTATAAGCCATGGAGAAGTTAGAATACAGTGCCTTATGCTAAAATAAAATAAGAATCAACTTATAACATTACCTGAAGTATTTGATATGTTGCTTATACAAACGGATCTCATGAAGTTTTGTTGAGTTTTATGTGATTAAAGTTTTCAAGTTTTGGGTGAGATACCAATATGCGGAGAATAAGGAGCAGCAAGAACCTAAGCTTGGGGATGCCCAAGGCACCCCCATGGTAATATCCAAGGACTACTAAAGTGTCTAAGCTTGGGGATGCCCCGGAAGGCATCCCCTCTTTCGCCTTCAACACTATCGGTATATCTTACTTGGAGCTATATTTTTATTCATCACATGATATGTGTCTTGATTGGAGCATCATTTTATTTTGTTTTTCTCTGGTAGATTTTATTTTTAATCTTTTTTTCAATAAAATTTCCAAGAATTCCCTTTAGCATGCTTAAATTGCTTGTGTGATGTGTATTCTACAAATACAGAAACTTTTTTGTAGTTTTTGAATTATCAGATTTTACTCGAACATGGAAAGTTTCTGAATTTGTTTACACAGTATAGACATACAAATTATTTTGCTTGTACTAAAATTTCAGAATTTTTGGATAAACAGAAGTACACTTTCTAAATAAATTGCTACGAACTATTTTGTTTGGACAGATTGTAGTCATAGTTTTGCTATCTACTTTTCCTAGAGTTTTAATGGCTTATATGAGTGGATATAACATGTGGAAATGATAGTATACAATACCTAATGCTTGAAAATTAGTATGCAGCTTGTATTGGTAGTACATGAAGTGTAGATTTATTCTTATGTGTACTAACCTATCTCACGAGTTCTTCTCAAGTTTTGTGTGGATGAAGCTTTTGAGACTTAGGTGAAACCGGGATATGAGAGGGTTGAACGGGATACAAAAGCTCAAGCTTGTGGATGCCCAAGGCACCCCAAGTAAATATTACAAGAAGTTTCAAGCACCTAAGCTTGGGGATGTGATGCATCCCACCTCTCTTCGTTAACAACTATCGGTTAGTCAATGTTGATCCTAAGTTTTGATCCGTTCACATGTGCTATTCTTGGAGCATTTATTTGTGTTTACTCTTCCATATTATATGCACCATGATGGTATGAGAGGATCCTTGGTTGATTTATGGAATGCTTCATGTGCTTCTCTTAAATCTTTTGAGTGTGGCTTTATAGAATTCTTTGTGTATGATAACCCATAAGTGTAGGGGATAGCAACAGTCTTGACACGTAGTATTTCACCCTAATTTATTGATTCGACACAAGGGGAGCCAAGGAATATTTATTGGCCGTAATAGTTGAGTTGTCAATTCAACCGCACTTGGGATATTCTTCTGTAGAAAATATTTAGTAGCACAACAGGTGATAGTAATAACAGTACGAGTGATAGCAGCAATGTTGGTAACATAGTAGCAGTAGCAATTTAGTAGCAGGTATGACAGTAACACAAACAGTAGTACCTTAGCTAACACATAGGCATGTGGATCAGCAGTGAATAATGATTTAGATGGCATTGCTCATATAACAGTTACACACTAGGGCGACACAAAACTAGCTTCAATTCAACAATATAATGTAGGCATGTATTTTGTATATATCCATACGTGTTTGCGATAAGAACTTGCATGACATATTTTGTCCTACCCTCCCGTGGCAGCGGGGTCCTATAGGAAACTAAGGGATATTAAGGCCTCCTTTTAATAGAGAACCGGAACAAAGCATTAACACATAGTGAATACACGAAGTCCTCAAACTACGACAATCACCGGAAAGAATCCGAATTATTGTCACCTTGGGGTATGCAGATCAGTACACGTAATAGGTAACTATAAATTGCAAGGTGGTATCCAAATCACTCTTTTATTGATGAAGACATAATAGGTTCAGATCTGAGATCATGGCATGGGGGCCCTAGTGACAAGCATTAAGAATAGCAAAGTCATAGTAACATCAATCTCAGAACATAGTGGATACTAGGGATCAGGCCCTATCAAACTTAACTCGATTACATGATCAATCTCATCCAATTCCATGGATTTCCAGCAAGCCTACAAAGTAATTACTCACTCCCTGTGGTGAGCATCATGGTGGTGTTGATGGAGAAGGGTTGGTCATGACGACAACGACGAATCCCCCTCTCTGGAGCCCCAAATGGACTCAAAATCAGCCCTCCGGAGGAAGAACAGCAGGTGGCGATGGCTTCGTCTCGTAAAACGCGATGAAATTTTCTCCCTTATTTTTTTCCCGACGATTATGAATTTATAGGAGTATAATTAGGGTCGGAGGAGCCTCGAGGGCCCCACAATCTATCTGGCCACAGCCTCGGGGGCGCGACCTAATGGCTTGTCGCCCTGTGGTACTTCCCCTCCGGTAGGTCTTCGCTCCATAAATCCTTATAAATCACAAAAAGTTTTGTCTGATTCTGAGAACTTTTATTTATGCACAAAAATAACACCAAGGTAGTTCTACTAAAGACAGCATGAGTTCGGGGTAGTTCCATTCAAATCATGCAAGTTAGAGGCCAAAATCAGTGCAAAAGTGTTTGGAAAAGTAGATGCGTTGGAGACGTATCAACTCCCCCAAGCTTAATTCATTGCTTGTCCTCAAGCAATTCAGTTGATAAACTAAAAGTGATAAAGAAAACATTTACAAACTCTTTTGTTCTCCTTATTATACACATGCTTAGCTAGTGTTCAAGTTTTGAGCATAAATCATAAATAAACACATTCATGATAATAATTTAAGAATCATATCCAATCATGGCAATACATAACCAACTAGTAAGCAATAATAAGATATCTCACATGCCAACACTTTGTCAAAACAATCACGTTATAATATGGTGGCATGGTATCTCGCTAACCCTTTCTCTGACCATAAAACATAAATGTAGAGCACCTATGAAATTCAAGCAGTGACTAAATTTTATAATTCAGAATAGAAAAGATCCTGGTCATATTCATAAACAATATTGACTAGACCCAATGCATAAAAATGACAATAGTGCTCTCTGGTGATATGCTTTTAGTAACACGGTGATGACTCAACATAAAAGTAAATAGATAGGCCCGTCGCAGAGGGAAGCATTGATTTACAAAGGTGCGAGAGCTCAAGTTTTTAAAGCAGGATTGAAAATATAATTTTTTAGTGGTGTTCTTTACTATCAACATTGCGACAAAGGTTCTCAGTATCTTCCTTGCTAAACTCATTATAGGTGGTTCCCAAACGGAATTGTAAAGTTTTACTCCTATCCACCATCCATACACAACCATGGTAGCCGAATTCACGGGTGCCCTCCAAAATATCATCTTGCCCAAGGAGTTTTCTTTTGATTTAGTTTCGGTTAAGCACGGTTGGGCACCCTTTTTTACCAACCTCCCTTGTGCAATGACATTGAATAAATGTATGTCTTGAGAGTAACTTACATAGCATAGAAGATACTGATTGCCACGTTGCTCCATGAGCGGTATGAGTGCACCAAATAGATGTTTATTTGAAGGTTTTAGAGGTGGCACATGCAAATTTACTTGGAACGGCAAGGTAATACCGCATATAGGTAGGTATGGTGGACTCATGTGGAATAACTTGGTTTCAGGATATTGGATGCACAAGCAGCATTCCCGCTTAGTAAAGGTGAAGCCTAGAAATAGGTTGGGAAGCAACCAGCTAGAGAGCAACATCGGTCATGATCATGCATTGAAAATAATCAACATAGAGCAATAGCATGAGTAGGATATGAGCACTCTGAATTTAAATGTTATGAAGGTTGCATTGGTTTTGAATCAACTACATGTTTGCACATGGTCCAAATCAAACCACTTGAATTACTCAAAGGAAAATGTCATACTGCCATATCACATCATCACCATTTTAATGCATGTTGACACACAAGGTAAATCATTATTAACTCCTAGATATTTAAGCATGGCATGAAAAGCTATGATCTCGAATTTTCATATCAAACATGCTCACTCATGATATACTTAATCAAGATCGAACGAGCTAACATATTTACAAAAACGAAAAACAAGAAGAGTTCATACTTGTTTCCTTTGCCACGATCACTTCACCTAATATCGTCATTATTGCCTTTCACTTGCACGACCAAATGATGTGATAATAATAAAAGTGCAAGGGTATCATGGACTAAGCTCGAATATGCACGACAGTTTAAGACAAAGGAGAAGACATGGTGATATTGGCTCTTTGTTAGATCCACGAAAAAGCATATGAGAGCCACCCAACATTTTCATCATGTTTTTCTCTATTTATAACTCAACAAACGGGAAAATAAGTTTAGAGAAACAAGCTGAAATATTTTTTGAAGTTTTCGTCTTTCTTAAGCAAGAAGGATAAGCTACTATAAAACAAGAACGAGAACAATTATTTACACAGGAAAGCTCCCAACAAGCAAGAGCAAATCTTTTTGGGTTTTCTTTTAAGACTACAACTAATTGAACATGAAAGAAAAAAGCAAAAGAAGCGGAAAATATTTTTGGATTTTCTAAAGTTTTTTTTAAACACACAAGAAGAAAGTGGGAAAACAAAGCTAATCATGCATATACAATGAAAGAGGATGAACACCGACAATTCGTATGAAGTGCGTGAACATGAATGTAATGTCAGTGAGAAGTACGTACTCCCTCAAGCTTAGGATTTTATCTAGCTTGGTAATCACCACTGGTAGGAGTTGTGTGGTCCAGTAAAGTATTTCTGCTATGGCACGTGAGCATCTCAATCCCAGGCCTCGGCCTCCGCATCAACTAACTCATTATGGTATGAAATAATGTCCTCTAGCATGATGGTGTATATGTTCCTGTCATGCAAATTAAACAAGGACGACACAAGCACCACAATAATATCACGAGTAACCTCACTGAATAGTAAGTTGTAGTGAATGCCTTGCGGTATATCAGTTGCATGGGAGAACTGATGTTCTATCATAGATTGGTGGTCAAGATAAACTTGGGGAAATAAATAATCAGTGGGACGTATAGACACTTCAAAACTCTTAGCCAAGTGTGTGGCATAAATACCACCATGAATCATTCCTCTAGTTTGGTTAAGATGCAAGCGGCGCGCAACAATGGTTCCTAAGTAGTAAGTGTTATCACAATAAAGTGTGCGCCACAAAATAGCAAGGGTCGGGGCACCGAGACCGCCACCCTGCTCCATGGCAGTTATGCGTTTTTCTACGAACAGAGAAAAATAATGCACATAATGAAAATTTAAACTAGTGGCTCTAGCGTCCGATACTCCCCTAGTTTCCCCCATAGTTAAGGTGAGGAGGAAATTCCCAAATCCCTCAGGCTTAGGATCATGCACTTCCACACCAGAGGGAAGCAAGCATATTTCACAAAATGAGTACAGAGGCAATTCATAAGTTTTTAAATACAGATTAAAGCGTACGATGGGAGCATCGAGACTATTTATGAAATAAAAGTTTTGAACTAAGGAATTAGTAAGGAGGTAGTATTGGTCACACTTATCTGCGAGTAAGTTGGTCAGTCCGGCATTCACAATAAACTGCATGAGTTCTTCAATAAAACCAACTTCACTAATGAAGGGTGTATGTCGCCATTAGCACGACTTAACCTCCATGTTGCGAGAAATGTTGAGATCGCTATCAAGAGTCCTTCCTACAACTCCCTTAGAACCATGGCTTGAAGAACCCTTCCTTGAGGAACATCTCCTTAGGAAATTCATTTTCCTACACACAACTTTTGAATTTTTTGGGACAAAAAAATTATGTCAACAAAACTTTGCGAGATTGGTAGAAACTACTCATATGGGTACTTAGAGGCTATATCAATCATTCGTGCTACATGGAATTCAAAGATTTCAACTTTGCGAGACGAAGTGAAGCAATTTAGGCAAAATATAAACTTCTAATGCAAAAACTAATTGGAGGGATGGAGGAGTCACATACCAAGGAGCAATTCCCTCAAAACAGTTTCGAAAATAGAGTCCCGAGCAAAGATTTCAAAAATTTCAGTTTCTAAGGGAACAACACTCGTAAGAGAGTGCTAGGAAAATTTTTCTGAAGGTAGGAGATGAACTGAGCTAAATAGATAAGGCAGGGTGATGTGGGCCCCACAAGCTATCAGGCCGCGGCCCCCGTGGGGTCACGGCCTGTTGGCTTGTGGCCCACACGTTCAGCTCCCTCATAAACTTTTTATTCCAAAAATTCTTATTCATTCCAAGAAATGTCGTGTTAAAATTTGGTGGCGATCTCAAATTTTTTATTTTTGGGTCATTTTCTAGTGCACGGAAAACTCACAAAATAGGAAATTCATGGCATTTCGTTTTTATACAGCTAAAAGAACAGTAAATGAAGTTGGGGTACAAAGGGATGTGAAAACTAAATTTATCAATCTCATGTCTTTCGAAGATGATACATTAATAAGGTTGATCAAGTCTTATTAATAACCGATTCCGATTGCATGGAACCGAAGAACTTTCGTATGACACTAGGTTACCTCAATGAGGATTTGCATATCCCCCACAACACGATAATAGTAATTCTTTTTCTTGGCACTAGTTACAGGCATTTGAAAGTCTTCAATGATGATCATGGCAGAAGGTTGAGTAACATTAATATTATTTACCAAAAATTGCTTCCTTGGAAAACGTGTATGTTGCTTTCCATTGACATTGAAGGTAACCTTGCTTTTGTTGCAATCAATAACAACCCCTGCAGTATTTAGAAAAGGGTCTACCAAGGATGATTTACATATTGTTGTCCTCGGGCATATCAAGAATAACAAAGTCTGTTACGATAGTAACATTTGCAACCACAACGGGGACATCCTCACAAATTCCAATAGGTAGAGCAGTGGATTTATCAGCCATTTGCAAAGATAACTGAGTGGGAGTAAGTTTATTCAATTCAAGTATTTTATATAGATAAGAATGCATAACACTAACACCGGCTCCTAGATCACGTAAAGTTGTTTTAACATAATTTCTCTTAATGGAGCAAGGTATCGTGGCGATACTAGGATCTTCCAACTTCTTAGGTACTCCACCATCAAAAGAATAATTATCAAGCGTGGTGAAAATTTCAATTTCAGGTATCTTTCTTTTGTTGGTAATAATATATTTCATATACTTAGCATACACAGGAATTTTCAATATATCAATCAAGCGAGTGCGCAAAAGGACGGGTCTAATCATTTCAATAAAGCATTCAAAATATTCATCATCCCTACTTTTGGAAGACTTTTGAGGGAATGGCATAGGTTTTGGACCAATGGTTCTCTTTTGTGACGACTAAGATGCGGCCCTTTCCTATTTTGGGGGCGAGGCCTCAAAAAGGGGAAGGGGCGCATCTAAACGTTTCGCAAGAGAGATAATCATAACATTACATAACTGAAAGAGTGACAAGTAGGGCATACACTTGTCATCTGATAAGAGTATAACATATAGCTTACAGTCACACATTATTCAGAGCATTGTTTAGTCCAGCTACGGACAACATGAAACAAGTAAAACTATGAAATCCCGCATGCTGGCCCCACGATCACGACCACGACCTCAGTCCTCCGAGTAAGTCACGTACAGTCTGCCAAAGTCCTCATCAAGATCCCACTTCAGCTGGCTGTCATTAGGATCTCCTGCGTCAGGCGTACCTTTACCTTTTGGTGGTTCTAGTAATCTGTGAGCCAGAGGGACTCGGCAATCGAATGACCTTGGCATCGAATCTAGCCAAGTTAATGGGTGAGGGAGGTTATGTGTTTGAGTTTTGCAGCAACCTAAGCATATATGATGGCTAGCTTACGATAATCAGAGTAACATATGGTGGTCTACGCAAGGCGGTCGAAGACTAGGTTGATCACTAAATGATCCTGAACACCTACTTACGTCAGACATAACCCCACCGTGTCCTCGATCAGAGAACGATCTCCGAAAGAGACAGTCATGATTACGCACACGGTTGGCAGTTTTATTAGAATTACTTTAAGTTGTCTAGAACCGGATGTTAACAAAATATCCACATCTGCCACATAACCGCGGGCACGGCTTTCCGAAAGATTAGACTCTGCAGGGGTGCTCCATATAGTCCATTACAAATTACCACAGGCCGCATAGTAATCCTGTATCATGAAACTCGTGATCTCGTTGGATTCCTAAGAGGAAAACCTCAACTCTGAGGAGACCCAAAGTTTCACCGGAATCCCAATGCGCAAGATATATCGCTAAAGTAAGACAAATCTAGCAGGACCGCCCGATGTGTCGATGACCCCGATAAGACCCGCGTATCTCAGTCTCAGGACACGATGGATGAGCGCAGCGTATAACGGCCTGATAGAAATCTCCCGAGTTGCCCCGGGTTGGCCCCACACACGACTCTAGTTTGGACCAACACTCATGACGAGCACTGGCCCGGGTTGTTGATTAATTCCTCGGGGTAGCTATTAACTATGCATTTTATTATTAGGTTATTAGCAGATTAAAACCAAAGTTGGGTCCTACCAGACAAGTCTTAACACTACACGATTTATCAAGGGGGTCCCCATAACAACCCCGAACGTGTTAGGAGCGCCATAAAACACCGGTAGCCGAAACTAAGGCGGCAACAACAGAACAAATCACCCGGCAAAAGACTAGGAGTTCCGTTATTTACCAAGTATATCGGTGAATTAATTAGATAGCAGTTATAACATAATGATATCAAAATGCCCATGTTATCACATGGACCAACTAGCACCTTCAGCTAGCAAAGCTATCCATTAGAGGTTGAGCAAGCCTACTTAGCCAAACAATATTTGCTAGGAGAGGGAAGTGTTTGGGGTTCATGTCAAAGACAGTTGGCATTTATATCAAGTGGTAGGTAGCGAACATGTAACGAAGGAAACGTGATTCTAAGCATAACAAAGCTAGAAACGGTGTCAAGGTCACGGTCATCTTGCCTGTGATTTCTTCAGCCTAGAACAACTCCTGTTCTTCCTGCACGTACTCTCCAGAATCCACGTACTCGCTCTCCGTTCCCGATGCTACCCAAGATAAGATAACAGCTAGTGAACACCGGCAAAACATAATGCAACAACCAATATAATGCATGTGTGAAGAAGTAAGCATGCATCACTATTCTAGTCACTTTCATATACATTAGTTGAGTTAATTGAATTCTAGAGAGAACCTCATATTAAGTTATTTTGAAATGCATGAACATGGCATGATCATCTGCATCACGAGAAAACGATGCAAAATGATAACCCCCAAGTATAGGGGATCGCAACAGTTTTCGAGGGTAGAGTATTCAACCCAAATTTGTTGATTCAACACAAGGGGAAGCCAAAGAATATTCTCGAGTATTACCAGTTGAGTTGTCAATTCAACCACACCTTAAAGACTTTGTATTTGCAGCAAAGTATCAGTAGCGAAGTGGTGTGATAGCAACAGTAGCAATGGCGACAGCAATAGCGGCAAAGTAACGTAGCAAGGACCAGTAGGAAAAACTCGTAGGCATTGGATCGGTGATGGATAATTATGTCGGATGACATTCATCATGCAACAGTTATAACATGGGGAGATATGTAACTACCTCGAGTTCATCAATGTAATGTAGGCATGTATTCCGTATATAGTCATACGTGCTTAGGGAAAAGAACTTGCATGACATCTATTGTCCATCCCTCCCGTGGCAGCTGGGTCCTAATGGAAACTACAGGATATTAAGGTTCTCCTTTTAATAGAGAACCGGAACAAAGCATTAGCACTTAGTGAATACATGAACTCCTCATACTATGGTCATCTCCGGGAGTGGTTCCGGCTATTGTCACTCCGGGGTTGTCGGGTCATAACACATAGTAGGTTACTACAACTTGCAAGATAGGATCAAGAACACACATATATTGACGAGAACTTAATAGGTTCACATCTGATATCATGGCACTCGGGCCCTAGTGACAGGCATTAAGCATGGCAAAGTAGTAGCAACATCAATCTCATAACATAGTGGATACTAGGGATCAATCCCCATCAAAACTAACTCGATTACATGATAGATCTCATCCAACCCATCACCGTCCAGCAAGCGTACGATAAGATTACTCACGAACGGTGAAGAGCATCATGGAATTGGTGATGAAGGAAGGTTGGTGATGACGATGGCGACGATCTACCCTCTCCGGAGCCCAGAACGGACTCCAGATCTGTCCTCTAGAGGAAGAATAGGTGGTAGCGGTGCCTGCGTATCGTAAAATGCGATGAACTCTTCTCCTTGATTTTTTTATGGACGAAAGGGACTAAATAGAGCTGGAATTGGAGGCGGCGGAGCCCTGAGGTCCCCACAAGCCTGCTAGGCGCGGCCAGGGGGACCACTCCTGGTGGGCTTGTGGGCTCCTCGCTCCACTCCTTCGATTGATTCTTGCACCAGTATTTTTTATATATTCCACAAAAAATCCTCATAAATTTCCACGTCATTCCGAGAACTTTTATTTTTGCGCAAAAACAACACCATGGCAATTCTGCCGAAAACGGCGTTAGTCCGGGTTAGTTCCATTCAAATCATGCAAATTAGAGTCCAAAACAAGGGCAAAAGAGTTTGGAAAAGTAGATACGATGGAGACATATCAACTCCCCAAGCTTAAAGCCTTGCTTGTCCTCAAGCAATTCAGTTGACAAACTGAAAGAGACAAAGAAAAACTTTTACGAACTCTATTTGATCTTGTTGTTGTAATTATGTCTAACTCATATTCAGATTTCCAGCAAGTTCATAAGCTAACCACATAAGCAATGACATTTAGGTCTCAAGAGGAACTCATATCACTGGCATAATCAACTAGCGAGCAATAATAATAAGTTTCAAATGTCAACACTTCAATCAAAACAATCATGAAGCAATATGAACAGATGGTATCTCGCTAGCTCTTTCTAAGACCGCAAAACATAAATGCAGAGCACCTTCAAAGACCAAGGGTTGACTGAACATTGTAATTCATGGCAAAGAAGATCCAGTCACAGCCATACTCAATCTCAATTAAAAGAAAAGCATAAAAATGACAGAGGTGCTCTCTAGTTGGTGCTTTTTGGAAGAAGATGACTCAACAGAAACATAAATAGATAGGCCTTTCGCACAGGGATCCATTGATTTGCAGTGGTGCCAGAGCTCAAGCTTTTAAAACAGAGATAAATAATTTTGGTGGCATGCTTTCATTGTCAATGCAATGACCAAGAGTTTTCACCATCTTCCATGCTACACATACTATAGGCGGTTCCCAAACAGAAAATTAAAGTTTGACTCCCCCACCACCGATCAATCACACTCCACGTCTAGCCGAATACTCGGGTGCCGTCCATACAAACAACAATCCAGGGGGAGTTTTGTTTGCAATTATCTTTTCGATTTGAGCATGGAACTCGGCATTCCAATTACCGACCCCTTTCTCGTGAATGATAGTGAATAAACACATATCGAGGATAACACGCCTAGCATGGAAGATACTGATCGCCCCTTGTCACCACATGAGCGGTTTGGGCATGCAAAACAGATTATTACTTGAAGGTTTAGAGAGTGGCACATGCAAATTTACTTGGAACGTCAAGTAGATACCGCATATAGGTAGGTATGGTGGACTCATATGGGACAACTTTGGGTTTATGGAAGTGGATGCACAAGCAGTATTCCCCCTTAGTACAAGTGAAGGCTAGCAAAAGACTAGGAAGCGACCAACTAGAGAGCGACAACAGTCATCAAAATGCATTGAAATTAACCAACATTGAGTGCAAGCATGAGTAGGACATAAATCACCATGAACATGAATATCATAGAGGCTATGTTGATTTTGTTTCAACTACATGCGTAAACATGCGCCAAGTCAAGCCACTTGAATCATTCAAAGGAGGATACCATCCTATCATACTACATCATAATCATCTCAAAATTCATGTTGGCATCCAAGACAAACAATTATAAGCTCCTAGCTAATTAAGCATGGCATCAGAAACTATGATCTCTAAGTTGTCATTGCAAACATGTTTCTCTCACAACAAAGCTGAATTAGGAACGATGAGCTAGTCATATTTACAAAAACAAAATAGATCGAGTCCATACCAGCTTTTCCAGGCTCAGTCACTTCATCATATATCGTCATTATTGCCTTTCACTTGCACGACCGAACGATGTGAACAATAATAATAGTGCTCATGCATTGGACTAAGCTGGAATCTACAAGCAAACACAAAGGAGAAGACAAATTAATATGACTCTTTGATAGATAAACATATATGCATGCGAGAGCCACTAAACATTGTAACCATGGTCTTCTACCTTGACCCAAAGAAAAACAAAACTATTTACACGGGAAAGATCCCAACAAGAAAAAGAAGAACGAGAAATCTTTTCGGATTTTCTCAAACTAGACAAACACACGAGAAGAAAGCGAGAAAAAGAAATAAACTAGCATGGATGATACAGTGGCAAGGTGTGAACACCGAGTAACAAAGTGAAAGTGTGAGCAAGAATATAAAGTCGGTGAGAAACAAGTACTCCCCCAAGCTTAGGCTTTTGGCCTAAGTTGGTCTACTCCCAAGGAGGGAAATAACCGTCTCCGGGGTACTCCGGAGTGTACTGAGGGTGCCACTGCTGTGTGAGCTCCTCTGGCTCCCACTGATAAACTGGCGTCTGGTACTCGACTGGTAGCTCGGGCACGGGCGCCTATGGTGGTGATATGCCCCAATATGTGTAGATGTCCGAGGGCATAATAATGTACCTACCTAGATGAAGATTGAACAAAGCAGGAGCAGGCAAAGTAATAGTCTCACGAGTACCCTGACTAAATACCAGGTTATAAATCATCCTCTTATTTATATCTTTATCAAGAAAGTCATGGCGAACCATGCTATCATAATCTAGATATCTCTCAGGAAGAAGAATCTCTTCTTCCTCGTGCAGTCTAATAGGTATCTCAAAATGTCTAGCAAGACGGGTAGCATAGATACCTCCATAAACAACGCCTTTAGAATGGTTCGTGTTCAACCGTTGAGCTACTATAGCGCCCAAGCTATAAGTTTTATCATTATAAAGGGCTGCATGCAAAACCGCAAGATCTGGGGAGCTAAGGGCCCGAGCTTTACCACGGCCCATCAAACATTTTCCCACGAATAATGAGAAGTACCAAGCACGGGAAAATGTATGCTAGCAGCTCTAGCACAAGACACTCCTCTCTCCTCTCCTACAACAATAGTATCTACGAAAGCCTCCAAGTCCCGTGGACGAGGTTCATGAATATCCCCAACATAAGGTAATTTGCAAACATTGCAAAAATCCTGAAGTGACATGCGCTGCGGGATATCGTATAGCTTGAACTCAACCATAGGAGGGTTCTTCCTTGGATAGAAATTAAAGCTTTGCACGAAAATATTTGTGAGGAGCAGGTATTGTGGACAGTTATCTTCAACGAAGGCGGTAAGGCCTGCGTTCTCCACCAAGTAGTAAAAGTCCTCATAAAGTCCGACGGCGCATAAGAACACATCGCTTGGCCACTCGCACGCTCGCACTTCTTCAACTCGGGGACCGGATACTTGGGTTTCTTCTTCTCATTTTCATCATCCTTGGGGTCACGGCTTGAAGAGCCTCTTAGGAACCTCCTCAGTTTTTCCTTTTTCTTTCTCTGAAAATTTCTGAAATCTTTAGTGACTCAAAGTAAAAGTGAACAAGGCTCAACGAAACTCATAGCAACTACTCCGACAAGTGCCTAGAGGCCATATCACACATCAAAACTACTTGGGACCAGCTAAAATTAGCATCCAAAGCTCAAGAATAGGGTCACCAAGGCAGCAAAAATACGCAACGGATAAAGCACTAGAGCAAAAACTAATTGGACCAATGGAGGAGTCACATACCAAGGAACAATTTCCCCAAAACAGTTTGGTGAATGGGGCTTTGCACAAGGAGATCGAAAATCGCAGCAAGAAGAGCAAGAACACGGGTTTGAGCTATAGAATGAATTTTTCTGGAGGTAGGAGAAGGAGATGGGAGCTAGAATAAGTGGGGGGGACACGTCGGCCCCACAAGCCTGGTAGGCGCGACCAGGGGTGCCCGCGCCTCCTCGGCTTGTGGCCCACTGGTGCATCCCCCTGACTAGCTCTTCGTCTCAGAATTTTTCAAAAATTCCAGAAAAAATCATACTTGATTTTCACGGCATTCGGAGAACTTTAATTTTCGGGACACTTTTCTACGGGACGCAACAAGTAGAAAACAGGAGAAACTAAAGCTAAATCTATCATTTTTCTTCTAAACAACCAAAGGTAAAGGTTTGGAACACAGGGATGTGACTCTTAGATTCATCCATCATGGTCATCAAAAGAAATCCGTCAATGAGATTGATCAAGTCTCCTTGACAAACTTTTTTCGAATCGCGTAAAAATGGAGAATTTTCGAATAGTCACTAGGTTACCTCAATGGGGATGTGCATATCCCCAACAAGCGAATCATACTTCATCTTAACAGTAGGTATAGGGCATTCAAAGCTCCCAATAAGAATCGATGAAGTTTTTTCAATAGTATTGATGCAATGTACTCGATATTGTTTCTTTGGAAAGTGCACTGTATGCTCATTACCATTGACGTGGAAAGTAACATTGCGTTTGTTGCAATCAATAACAGCCCCTACAGTGTTTAAAAAGGGTCTTCCAAGGATGACCGCCATGGCATCATCCTCGGGAATATCCAGAATAACAAAGTCCGTTAAGATAGTAACGTTAGCAACCACAACAGGCACATCCTCGCAAATGCCGATATGGAAAGTAGTTGATTTGTCGGCCATTTGCAGAGAGATTTTAGTGGGTGTCAACTTATCCAGTTCAAGTCTAGGATAAAGAGAGAGAGGCATAACACTAACACCGGCTCCAAGGTCGCATAAAGCAGTTCTAACGTAGTTTCCTTTAATGGAGCAAGGTATAGTGGGCACTCTGGGATCACCTAGTTTCTTAGGAGTACCACCCTTGAAGGTATAATTAGCGAGCATGGTGGAAATCTCAACCTCGGGTATCCTCCTCTTATTAGTCACAATATCTTTCATGTACTTGTCATAGGGAGACATTTTGAGCATATATGTCAAACGCATTTGCAGAAAGACAGGTCTAATCATTTCAACAAATCGCTCAAAATCCTCATCATTCTTTTTCTTGGATGGTTTGGGAGGAAAGGGCATGGGTTTCTGAACCCATGGTTCCTTTTCTTTACCATGCTTCCTAGCAATGAAATCGTTCTTATCGTATCTATTTTCTTAGGTTGTGGGTTATCAAGATCAGTAGGTTCAATCTCCACATCCTTATCATTGCTAGGTTGAGCATCAACATGAACATCACTATCGATATTATCATTATGCTCATGTTCATCACCAGATTGTGTTTCGGCATCAGAAACAGAGACATCGTTTGGATTCTCGGGTGTAACAGCAACTGGGTTGCTAACGTGCAAATTCCTATCATCTTTGTTTTTCTTTCAAGGATGACTAGGTGCATCAGTGCTAACTCCTTGAGAATCTTGTTCAATTCTCTTAGGATGACCCTCAGGATACAAAGGTTCCTGGGCCATTCTACCGCCTCTAGTGACGACTCTGACAGAATTGTCATTCAACTCATTGAGCAAGTCATTTTGAGCCTTAAGTACTTGTTCTACTTGAGTAGTAACCATAGAGGCATGTTTACTCAAGATCTTAAGATCATTGACATTTCTATCCACACAAGCACTTAAATGACTAAGCATACGAGCATTCTGTTCCAATTGTCTGCTAACATAATCATTGAAACTCTGTTGTTTGGCAACAAAGTTATCAAATTTATCCAGGCATAAGCTAGCAGGTTTATCAAAAGGAATATCACTCTCATTGAATCTACGAAGAGAATTTACCTCTACTACCTGTGTCGGGTTATCAAGACCATGAATCTTTTCGATAGGTGGTAGATTTTTGACATCTTCAGATTTAATGCCTTTCTCTTTCATAGATTTCTTAGCTTCTTGCATATCTTCAGGACTGAGGAATAGAATGCCTTCAGCACAAGATATTATTCAATAGGATCTCAGCTTGTTCCACAGTTCGTTCCCTGAAAACACAACCAGCACAACTATCTAGGTGGTCCTTAGAAGCATCGGTTAGTCCATTATAGAATATATCAAGTATTTCATTCTTCTCAAGAGGGTGATCAGGCAAAGCAATTAGTAGCTGGACAAGCCTCCCCCAAGCTTGTGGGAGACTCTCTTCTTCAACTTGCACAAAGTTATATATATCCTGCAAGGCAGCTTGTTTCTTATGGGCAGGAAAATATTTCTCAGAGAAGTAGTAGATCATATCCTGGGAACTACGCACACAACCAGGAGCAAGATAAGTGAACCAAGTCTTAGCATCATCCTTTAGCGAGAAAGGAAACAGCTTAAGGATATAGTAGTGGCGGATCTTTTCCTCACTTGTGAATAGGATGGCTATATCGTGCAGCTTAGTAAGATGTGCTACAACCATTTCAGACTCATAACCATGAAAAGGATCACATTCGACCAGAGTGATTAACTCAGGATCGACGGAGAATTCATAATCCTTGTCGGTCACAAAGATAGGAGAAGTAGCAAACTTCGGGTCGTATTTCATCCTAGCGTTTAGAGATTTTTCTTTCCACTTGCGCAGTAATTTCTCAAGATCATAGCTATCCTTACAAGCAAGAAAGTCATCAGCTACCTCTCCCTCCATAACATAACCCTCAGGTATATCAGGCAATTCATATCTAGGAGAGCTAGTTCTAACAGGTGAAATAGCAGGTTCTACTTCAATAATCTCAGCAGTTTCAGAAGTATCATCACATTCAGCAGCAACTCTAGCAATTTGTGCATCAACAAATGCACCTAGTGGAAAAGCAGTATCAAGCAAAGCATCATCACAAGCATCATGGATAGCAGAAATAGCATCATCAAGCACAGGCGACACATCAGGATTGCCAATAGGTGGTGGTGTCGCAAACTTACTCATAACTGAAGGTGAATCAAGTGCAGAGCTAGATGGCAGTTCCTTACCTGCCCTCGTAGTTGAGGGCAATACTTTAGTTTTTGGATCTCTCGGATTCCTCATAGTGATCAACAGAAATAAATCCCAAGTGACTCAGAGAATAGTGCTAGGCCTCCCTGGCAACGGCGACAGAAAATAGTCTTGATAACCCACAAGTATAGGGGATCGCAACAGTTTTCGAGGGTAGAATATTCAACCAATTTTTTTTGATTCGACACAAGGGGAAGCCAAAGAATATTCTCGAGTATTAGCAGTTGAGTTGTCAATTCAACCACACCTGAAAGACTTAGTATTTGCAGCAAAGTATCAGTAGCAAAGTGGTGTGATAGCAACAGTAGCAACGGCGACAGCAATAGCGGCAAA
Organism: Hordeum vulgare subsp. vulgare; assembly: GCF_904849725.1. Taxonomy (NCBI): domain Eukaryota; kingdom Viridiplantae; phylum Streptophyta; class Magnoliopsida; order Poales; family Poaceae; genus Hordeum; species Hordeum vulgare. Next base: position 282,935,990 of record NC_058524.1, on the reverse strand, counting down.
GTAACGTAGCAAGGACCAGTAGGAAAAACTCGTAGGCATTGGATCGACGATGGATAATTATGCCGGATGACATTCATCATGCAACAGTTATAACATGGGGAGATATGTAACTAGCTCCAGTTCGTCAATGTAATGTAGGCATGTATTCCGTATGTAGTCATACGTGCTTAGGGAAAAGAACTTGCATGACATCTATTGCCCATCCCTCCCGTAGCAGCGGGGTCCTAATGGAAACTACAGGATATTAAGGTTCTCCTTTTAATAGAGAACCGGAACAAAGCATTAGCACTTAGTGAATACATGAACTCCTCATACTACGGTCATCTCCGGGAGTGGTTCCGACTATTGTCACTCTGGGGTTGTCGGGTCATAACACATAGTAGGTGACTACAACTTGCAAGATAGGATCAAAAACACACATATATTGACGAGAACATAATAGGTTCAGATCTGAAATCATGGCACTCGGGCCCTAGTCACAAGCATTAAGCATGGCAAAGTAGTAGCAACATCAATCTCAGAACATAGTGGATACTAGGGATCAATCCCCATCAAAACTAACTCGATTACATGATAGATCTCATCCAACCCATCACCGTCCAGCAAGCCTACGATGAGATTACTCACGAACGGTGAAGAGCATCATGGAATTGGCGATGAAGGCAGGTTGGTGATGACGATGGCGATGATCTACCCTCTTAGGAGCCCAGAACGGACTCCAGATCTGTCCTCTAGAGGAAGAACAGGTGGTGCCGGTGCATCCGTATCGTAAAACGCGATGAACTCTTCTCCTTGATTTTTTTCCGGACGAAAGGGACTAAATAGAGCTAGAATTGGAGGCGGCAGAGCCCTGAGGGCCCCACAAGCCTGCTAGGCGCGGCCAGGGGGGCCGCGCCTGGTGGATGCTACTGCAACAAAAGACCTTCCAGCGGCGCCAGAAATACTTCTGACGCTTGCTGGGTATCCCTGGCAATGGCGCCAGAAATAGGCACGTCGACGGGAGAGTACTTGGCTTGATCTTTCTGCTGCAGCTACGCCTTAAGGGACTTCCTAGGCAAGTATGCAAAGGATTTCCCCCGTGGCCTTGGAGCCTTGCGTTGGTGTTCCCTCGAAGCGGAAAGGGGGATGTAGCGTAGCGGTGGTAAGTATTTCCCTCAGTTTGAGAACCAAGGTATCAATCCGGCGGAAGAGTATCTCAAGATCCTGCACAAACACAAAACCTTGCACCCAACGCTATGAAGGGGTTGTCAATCCCTTAAAGATTTTTTGCCAAGTGAGAACTGAAAGCAACAAAGTAACAAAGCAAAGTAAAAGCAGAGTTGTAAACGATGGATGTGAATAGACCCGGGGGCCGTAGTGTTTACTAGTGGCTTCTCTCATGAAAGCTAGTAGACGGTGGGTGAACAAATTACTGTCGAGCAATTGATAGAACTGTGCAGAGTTGTGACGATATCTATGCAATGATTATTTCTATAGGCATCACGTCCGAAACAAGTAGACCGATACTGTCTACATCTACTACTATTACTCCACACGTCGACCGCTATCCAGCATGCATCTAGTGTATTAAGTCCATAAGAACAGAGTAACGCCTTAAGAAAGATGACATGATGTAGATGGATAATCTCAAACCAATGATAAAAACCCCATATTTTTACCTTTGATGGCAACTGCTTGATGTGTGCCTTGCTGCCCCTACTGTCACTGGGAAAGGTCACCACTTGGCAGAACCCAAAACCAAGCACTTCTCCCATTGCAAGAATCATAGATCTAGTTGGCCAAACAAAACCCAAGACTCGAAGAGACTTACAAGGATATCAAATCATGCATAAAAGAAATCAGCAAAGACTCAAATATATATCATAGATAATCTGATCACAAGTCCACAATTCATCGGATCTCGACAAACACACCGCCAAAGAAGATTACATCGGATAGATCTCCATGAAGAACATGGAGAACTTTGTATTGAAGATCCAAGAGAGAGAAGAAGCCATCTAGCTACTAACTACGGACCCGTAGGTCTGAATTGAACTAGTCACGAGTCATTGGAGGGGCGATGATGATGATGAAGAAGCCCTCCACCTCCAAAGTCCCCTCCCGCACGGCGCCGGGAAGGGTCTCCAGATGAGATCTCGCGGAAACGGAAGCTTGCGGCGGCGGAAAAGTATTTTCGAGGCCCCCCTGATTTTTTGCAGAATATTTGGGAATATATAGGCGCAAGACCTAGGTCAGGAGGCGGCCAGGGAAGCCACAAGCTTGCCCAGCGACGCCTCCCCCAGGTGGCAGGGGTGGGAGCTTGTGGGCTCCCTAGGGCCCAACTGGCCTGGCCCAAAGGCTCCCTGGACTTCTTCCGTTTGGGAAAAAAACATTTCAGGGTTTTTCTTCCGTTTGGACTCCGTTCCGAAATCAGATCTGAAAAGAGTCAAAAACACAGAAAAAACAGGAACTGGCACTTGGCACTGAATTAATAAGTTAGTCCCAAAAAAGATATCAAAAGGTACATAAAACATACAAAGAAGGCAAGATAACAGCGTGAGACCATCAAAAATTATAGATACGTCTGAGACGTATCAAGCATGCCCAAGCTTAACTCCTGCTCGTCCTCGAGTAGGGAAGTGATAAGAATGAATTTTTGATGCTTTCATGCTACCTAGCATAGGTGTCCTTTGTAATTCCTCTTATGTGACCTGAATGTTCAGATCCATTAGATTCAAAACAATAGTTTGCTATTGACGTGGAAACAATAATAATTCAAGCAAAGTAGCAAAGTAATCATGAACTTTCAAAATAACAAGGCCAAAAGAAAGTTATCCCTACAAAACCATATAGTCTGGCTATGCTCTATCATCATTGCACAACGAATTTAAATCATGCACAACCCCGGTATTGGCCAAGTAATTGTTTTCACACCTTTACTTTCTCAAACTTTTTCAACTCTCACGCAATACATGAGCATGAGCCATGGTTATAGCACTATAGGTGGAATGGAGTGGTGGAGGTTGTGAGATAAAAAGGAAGGAGAAGATAATCACATTAACTAGGCATATCAATGAGCTGTGGAGATGCTCATCAATAGATATCAATGTGAATGAGTAGGGATTGCCATACAAATGAGGCACTAGAGCTAAGAGTATGTGAAAGCTCTTAAAGAAAACTAATGGGTGTGCATCCAACTTGCTTCCTCACAAAGACCTAAGGCAATTTTGAAGAAGCCTATCATTGGAATATACAAGCCAAGTTATATAATGAGAATTTCCCACTAGCTATATGGTGGTGACAAAACGAGAGTCTCTCAATCATGAAGATCATGGTGCTCAATATGCACAAGTGTGGAAAAGGTGGTAGCATTGTCCCTTCTCTCTTTTTCTCTATTTTTTTATTATTATTTTGGTGGGCTCTTTGGCCTCTCTTTTTTTATGGGCTTCTTTGGACTCTTTTATTTCCTCACATGGGACAATGCTCCAATAATGATGATCATCACACTTTCACCTCAAAACTTAGAGCAACTATGACTCTATATGGAATGCCTTCGGTAGAGTACAATGGCAATGATCTAGCATGGCATAGACATCAATGGAAACATCATGCTAGCTATCTTACGATCGTGCACACGCAATGTAGACGTGGTGGCACATGTCATGGTGGTAGTTGCATGGCAATATATCTCGGAATGACTTTGAAAAAGCCATAGTCGGTAGGTATGGTGGCTGTTTTGAGGGAGGCTATGGGTGGGTTTTGTGCACCGGCGAAAGTTGCACGGCACTAAGAAGATAGTGATGGTGGAAGGTGAAAGTGCATCTAAACCATGGACTCAACATTAGTCATGAAGAACTCATATATTTGTTGCAAAAGTTTTAATAGTAATCGAAACAAAGCATTCAACGCATACTCCTAGGGGAAGGGTTGGTAGGTATAAACCATCGCGTGATCCTGACCGCCACGCAAAGGATGACAATCAATATACTAATCATGCTCAGATTTCATCACATAGCGGTTCACCATACGTGCATGCTACGGGAATCACTAACTTCAACACAAGTATTTCTAGATCCACAACACCTTACTAGCATGACTTCAATATTACCAGAACCACAACTCAAAACTAATTGAGATGAATCAAACTTATCTAACTATTCAATGCACATGAAGGTGGAAGTTTTCGTATCCCTTTGGATAACTACCCGTTTTGAGACTACGTTAAAAGCATAGATCAACTACCAAGCCATGCACTGTTGTGCTCTAAAAGGTATAAGTGAAGCACAGAGAAAAAGTATCTAGCTCAAAAGATATAAGTGAAGCACATGTGAGCTGAATTGTCTACCAAAAGATATAAGTGAAGCTCGACATAATCAAGGTGAGTGCATGTCTTTCTCTCTAGGTGTGCAGCAAGGATGATTGTGACACAAAAAAAAGACTCCTATGATACAAGACGCTCCAAGCAAAAACACATAACATGTGGTGAATAAAAATATAGCCCCAAGTAACGTTACCGATGGATTGAAGACGAGAGAGGGGATGTCTTCCCGGGGCATCCCCAAGCTTAGGCTTTTACGACATCCTTGAATCTCTTGGGGTGCCTTGGGCATCCCCAAGCTTGAGCTCTTGCCACTCTTTATCTTTTTATCCATAAGAACTTCACCCAAAACTTAAACAGAAACTCATGATAACATTAGTACAAGAAAGCAAACCACCACTTCCTTAGGTACTGTAGCAAACTTAAATTCTACTTGTGCTTATGTTGGGTTACTGTACTTTCAATCTTCCATGGCTAATACCCCCCGATACTATCCGTAGTTTCATCAAAATAAGCAACCAACACAACAAAAACAGAATCTGTTAACAGCAGACTAGTCTATAGCAATCTGTATGTTTCGTATACCTCTGGTACTTCACAAATTCTGAAAAATTACGACAGACTGAAGAATTTGCGTAGCAATCAGCAGCAAAAATAATAAACTCAAAAGCTCTTACAGAAAGAAAAAAAATCTTTTCGTGAGCAGAAAGTTTCTGTCTTTTCCAGCATGACCAAACGATCATCCCCAAGACTAATCATAACGGTTTTGCTTGGCACAAACGCAAAAAGAAACACAAAAAACACAATCATAAAAGAATTATGAAAGTGTGGAAAACACAAAACAGAAAGAAAAAGGATAGATTCGTTGGGTTGCCTCCCAACAAGCGCTTTTGTTTAACGCCCTTAGCTAGGCAAAAGTGATGGAATCACGTATAGTCATCTTTGGTGCTCAAACCATAGATAGCCCTCATCGTAGATTCATAAGGAAATATTATTTTATTTCTAGGAAGGTGCTCCATGCCCTTCTTTAAGGGAAATTGAAATCTAATATTCCCTTCCTACATATCGATGATAGCACCAATAGTCCTTAGGAAAGGTCTACCAAGAATAATGGGACATGAAGGATTGCAATCTATGTCAAGTACAATTAAATCCACGGGTACATAGTTCTTATTTGCAACAATAAGAACATCCTCGATCCTCCCCATGGGCTTCTTGACAGTAGAATCCGCAAGATGCAAATTAAGAGAACACTCTTCAATCTCATGAAAACCAAGGATATCACATAAAGACTTTGGAATCGCGGAAACACTAGCACCCAAATCACACAAAGCATTACACTCATAGTTTTTGATCTTGATTTTGATAGTAGGTTCCCACTCATCATGAAGTTTTCTAGGTATAGAGACTTCTAGTTCGAGCTTTTCTTCAAGAGAGTCCATGATAGCATCTACGATATGACCGGTAAAGGCTTTGCTTTGGCTATAAGAATGTGGAGAGTTTGCAATGGATTGCATCAAAGAAATGCATTCAAACAAGGAGCAATTATCATAATTGAATTCCTTGAAATCCAAAGTGGGAGTTTCATTACTACCCAAAATTTTGACTTCTTCTACTCCACTCTCCACACCTTTATCATCAAGATAGGTGGACTCCGAATCATCGGGGAGTTTTTCAACCAAAGTGGATTCATATGCAGCCCCTCCATAAGTAGGTCTGACATGCGAAAACAAAGATTCAAGAGGAGACACACCAAGCACTTTAAGATCTTCCCGATTTGCATCACTAGAACGCACCCTTTTAAACCATTCATGTCTAGCGCGAATTTGGGCGGTTCTTTCTTTGCTCTCATTCATGGAGATACGCATAGCTTTCAAAGTTTCATCCAAGTTGATCTTGGGAGGAGCGCATCTAACTTTCAAAGCATCAATATCACAAGACATTCTATCAACGTTCTTAGCCAAATCGTCTATTTTGAGTAGTTTTTCCTCTATGGATGCATTGAAAATCTTTTGGGAGTTGATGAACTCTTTGATATTACTCTCTAGATCAGAGGGTAATTTGTTATGATTTCCATAAGTGTTGCCGTAGGAATTGCCATAATTGTTAGAGGAGTTACTAGGAAAAGGCCTAGGAACATAGTTTCCTCTAAAAGCATTGTTGTTACCAAAATTGTTCCTACCAACAAAATTCACGTCCAAACTAGCGTTGCTACTGTCAATCAAACAAGATAGTGGCATGTCATTAGGATCTACGGTAGCATTTCTACTAGCAACCAAATTCATCAACTCGCCCATCCTAGCACTAAGCGAGTTAATCTCTTCTATAGCGTGCACCTTTTTCTAGAACGCGACCTTTCAATGTGCCAGTGAGATTAGTTGGTCATGATATTGTCTAGGAGTTTTGTAGCGTCTCCTAACGTGATCTCCATGAACGTTCCACCTGAGGCAGAGTCCAAGATATTGCGAGAAGCGAAATTCAAGCCAGCGTAAAAGATTTGTATAATCATCCACAAACTGAAGCCATGAGCAGGACAATTTCTAATCATAAGCTTCATCCTTTCCCAAGATTGTGCAACGTGTTCATGATCAAGTTGCTTGAAATTCATGATATCGTTACGTAAGGAGATGATCTTAGCCGGCGGAAAATACTTGGATATGTAAGCATCTTTGCACCTATCCCAAGAATCGATACTATTTTTAGGCAAAGAAGAAAACCAAGTTTTTGCGCGATCTCGCAACGAGAAAGGAAAAAGTTTCAACTTAATCACGTCATTATCCACATCTCTTTTCTTTTGCGTATCACAAAGCTCAATGAATGTATTGAGATGGGATGCGGCATCTTCACTAGGAAGGCCAGAGAATTGCTCTTTCATAACAAGATTCAGCAAAGCTGCGTCGATTTCATACGATTCCGCACCAGTGGCGGGAGCAATCGGAGTACTAACAAAATCATTATTATTAGTGCTCGATAAGTCGCAAAGTTTGGTGTTTTCAGACATGATGACTTCAACAACCAAACAAGCACACAAGCAAGCAAGAAAACGGCAAAGGAAAACGGCAAAGGAGAAAGGCAAATGAAAACGGCAAATGTGAAGTGGGGGAGAGGAAAACGAGAGGTAACTGGCAATAAAAGTAAATGCAAGAGTTGAAAGCAACAAAGTAGCAAAGCAAAGTAAAAGCGGAGTTGTAAACAATGGATGTGAATAGACCCGGCGGCCGTAGTGTTTACTAGTGGCTTCTCTCATGAAAGCTAGTAGACGGTGGGTGAACAAATTACTGTTGAGCAATTGATAGAACTGTGCAGAGCCATGACGGTATCTATGCAATGATTATTTCTATAGGCATCACGTCCGAAACAAGTAGACCGATAATGTCTTCATCTACTACTATTACTCCACGCGTCGACCGCTATCCAGCATGCATCTAGTGTATTAAGTCCATAAGAACAGAGTAACGCCTTAAGCAAGATGACATGATGTAGAGGGATAATCTCAAACCAATGATTAAAACCCCATCTTTTTACCCTTGATGGCAACTGCTTGATGTGTGCCTTGCTGCCCCTACTGTCACTTGGAAAGGTCACCACATGGTAGAACCCAAAACCAAGCTCTTCTCCCATTGCAAGAATCATAGACCTAGTTGGCCAAACAAAACCAAAGACTTGGAGAGACTTACAAGAATATCAAATCATGCATAAAAGAAATCAGCAAAGACTCAACTATATATCATAGATAATCTGATCACAAGTCCACAATTCATCGGATCTCGACAAACACACCGCCAAAGAAGATTACATCGGATAGATCTCCATGAAGATCATGGAGAACTTTGTATTGAAGATCTAAGAGAGACAAGAAGACATCTAGCTACTTACTACGGACCCGTAGGTCTGAAGTGAACTACTCACGAGTCATTGGAGGGGCGATGATGATGATGAAGAAGCCCTCCACCTCCAAATTCCCCTCCGGCAGGGCACCGGGAAGGGTCTCCAGATGAGATCTCGCGGAAACGGAAGCTTGCGGCGGCACTTAAGTATTTTCGAGGCTCCCGTGATTTTTTGCGGAATATTTGGGAATATATAGGTGCAAGACCTAGGTCAGTAGGCGGCCAGGGAAGCCACTAGCTTGCCCACCGCCGCCTCCCCCCTGGTGGCGGGGTGGGAGCCTGTGGGCTCCCTGGGGCCCAGCTGGCCTGGCCCAAAGGCTCCTTCGACTTCTTCCGTTCGGGAAAAAATCATTTCGGGGTTTTTCTTCCGTTTGGACTCCGTTCCAAAATCAGATCTGAAAAGAGTCAAAAACACGGAAAAAACAGGAACTGGCACTTATCACTGAATTAATAAGTTAGTCCCAAAAAAGATATTAAAAGGTACATAAAACATACAAAGAAGGCAAGATAACAGCGTGAAACCATCAAAAATTATAGATACGTTTGAGACGTATCAGTGGGCTTGTGGGCTCCTCGCTCCACTCCTCCGGTTGATTCTTGCACCAGTATTTTTTATATGTTCCACAAAAAATCTTCGTAAATTTCCATGTCATTCCGAGAACTTTTATTTCTATGCAAAAACAACACCATGGCAATTCTGCTCAAAACAGCGTTAGTCCGGGTTAGTTCCATTCAAATCATGCAACTTAGAGTCCAAAACAAGGGCAAAAGAGTTTGGAAAAGTAGATACGATGGAGACGTATCAAAAAACATATAAAAACATATGGGCACTCACTTGTGTAACCAGGTTCCCACATGATCAAGCAACAAAATACAAGTGGAATGGTGCTTGGGAACACACCACACCAACAACCAATGCCCACACAAGCTCTTAACCATATAAGCATACAATCTGTTTTTAACAGCAACATAGCAGTTTGACTAGATGATCTACAACAGCTACAACCCTCTAAATAAATCAAGCAAGACAATAAACTGAAGCCATCCAAAAGCATTACAACCCTGGACAAAAAGCTAAGGCAAAGGAATCTCTCATGAGCATATCTATAGCCTCTAACTTGGAGAAAATATCACAGGTTGGGACTTAGTGAAAATTACAGATTTTCACCAGCTGCTTATGCTCTGAAGCATTTTTGCAGCCTCCAAAATGATATCTACAAGAGGTGTATAAGCATGAAATTTTACAGGAGCTATTCAAACATAACATCTAACAAACATTAGTTTGTTGCATGGGATAATTCCCAACACATGAGCTAATTCACACAAGACAACAAGGGAAGAAAATAACTCTAGATTCCCAGACTTAGTGAAATTCTCAGGGTTTCACAATTCTGACAGATACAGCCAAGTGTCCACTTTGACAGGGCACAATAGGTGCATACAAAAACCTAAGAACAAAATGAATGTCCCATTCTGTAGAGGGATTCACCCACTACCATTCCATCAAACAATCATCCCACAAGGACCAAAGCACCACCTAATATAAAGCTCTAAACATGGCATCACATCAGAAAATAATAGTTTTATGAAGTTGCTCTAAAGTGGAATCTGATTGCAGCAATGGATTCCTCGGACGATTCTACACCAAAACTCATATTCATACATAGGTACTTGCATGAAACATCAATGCACAAAGCCAGCTCGAAAAATATCACAAGGATTCCAATAAGCTACAAGTGACTTATTGTCATATGTAGAAGCTACCATATTTGGCAATGCCTACATATGGACACTTGCCAGGAAAAGATTTAAACTATCTAGGCATAGCATAGCATCATCAACAAGGTTATCCTATCACGGGGAGATGTGTTCATCCACACACACACACCTGAGCACACACATGCCCAAGTATATATGTGCTCACACATGCACATGTATATGTGGACTCACACACACACACCTACATCTACACATGCATCCACACACAAGGAACTACTCACACCCACACACATAGTAGAAACACACCTCACACCATATGTATATATGCACACATATATGATTATGCCCACTTGCACAAGTGTATGGGCAAATACATGCACACATACACTCCACACCAACATCTACAACACATACACACACATGCTACAAATCCTAGTGCAACGCGAGAGGAAGAAAAAAAACAAGCAAAGCCCTGGCAGTAAATAGAACAAAAAAAGGAAACTAAAGGAAAAGGGGGGGAGGTGAGAGTCGAACCCACAACCTACTAGTTGTTCCCCTGGGCACAACACCCTGCGCTAGCTTATCGACACTTAACAGAGAGGGGGTGTTGCTCTTTTGAGCAGCCCCCTCTGCTCTAACGGAACCCTGGGTGGCCGGAACAGAGGATCAACTCCGGCGATGCTCCGGTGACCTACTCGACACGGCGACCGTTGGCGCTAGACGCGGGGTCCCTGGGGAACCCATTCCTAGGCTCAGATCGACGGGAGGGAGCCCGCAATGACGGCTGGCCGACGCAGAACCTCCCTACCACGGCGGCGACATCAGAGCGGCGAGAAGCTACGGCGCTCCTATGGGAGAAGGGAGAGGGGAAGGAGATGGCATGATCACCCTGGAGGCCGACGGAGTCGACGCAGGGGAGAAGAGGTTGGAGAAGCCCGCCGGAGCCGAAGCAGAATGCCCATGTGCGGAACAGGACGACAGCGATGCAGACGAGGAAGTAGCCATCGTCGTGTTTTTTCTCCGGGGCTCCTAGCGCCAGCAATGGAACGCGGGGAACCACCCCGAGCTCCTGGACATCCTTGCCGACGCCGGGGACGACGGCAATGCGGAGTAGAGAGCAGCGCACTTCCTCTCTCTCTCTCTCGGGTCTGCTCTCTTTTCTAACTACAGAGACTTACTTGGGGGAGAGATGGAAAAGGAGGAAGAGAGGGTGGCGGCGCTAGGGGGAACCCTAGGCACGGACGCCCACATAGATTATAAAGGAGAAGGAGAGGAAGGAACGACGCTCGGCAGCCCCATGTGCTCGCACGAGCAGAGGAGAGGGACGTCGGGAGGAAAAATGTGTCGGGGAGGAGCCACTGCCGAGTGGGGCCTAGGTGTCACGCTGGAAAGGAAGAAGAAAGCGCACCCTCTCTTTCGCGGCGCTAGACCATGGGCCAAGCCCACTGATCCCCCATGCACTGTGAAATAAGGAGGACAGCAAAGGGTTTTTTTAAATTAAATTTCAAACCAAAATAATTCAAACAGAGGCAAGCAAAGGGTTTTGGAAAAAAATAAAAATAGATAGGGCATGATGGAATTATGCCCTATTTAATAAAATTATTTACCAGATTTTTAGGACAAACTAATTCCCACCTAAAACAGTAAATTAAATGATGTTTTGATTTAAAACCCTCATTAATCCAAAGTCTAAGATAACAATGATAGCAACCCCTACACCCACAAATAAAACCTCTAAAGTAATAACAATTTTAAAACAGGATCAAGCAAAGTTTAAAACACAAGCTAAATAATTAATGGGGTGAGGGTTTTTGCATTGTTTTGAAAACACCACACTCATCCCAAACACTCCTATGCACACTAGCACTTCCAAGATGAACCAAGCACTAGCCACACAAGAATGGGATTGCAATGAATGCAAATGAATGTCATGATGCAAGATGATGACATAAAATGATGCCACATGAAATGATAACCTCTTTATAACATCCACACATGATTCAACAAAGTCTCCACAAACAAGGAAAAGAGTATGAATATGGAAAGGGAAACATGTGGGCTGTTACAACTCTCCCACACTACAAGAAGATCTTGACCCGAGATCTAGGACTGAAAGAACTCTGGAAATTCGGAATGGAGGTGATCCTCGCGCTCCCAAGTGGCCTCTTTGTCGGAATGATGTGACCATTGCACCTTGAGAAACTTGATGGACTTATTGCGGGTCTTGCGCTCAGTCGCTTCAAGAACTTCAACTGGATGCTCACGGTAGGATAGGTCGGGTTGGAGGTCGATATCCTGAAGATCAACTGTGCGCTCGGGAGTCTTGAAGCATCTCCGGAGCTGAGAGACATGAAACACGTCATGCACATTTGAGAAGTTGGAAGGGAGCTCTAATTGATATGCAAGGTTGCCTCTCTTTCCAACAATTCTGAAAGGTCCAACAAAACGAGGAGCAAGCTTTCCTTTGATGCCGAAGCGCTGAGTGCCCTTCATGTGAGACACTTTCAGATAGACGAAATCATCGAGCTGATAAGTCATGTCACGATGCTTGCTATTATAGTAGCTCTTCTGACGGGACTGCGCTGCTTTGAGATTATCTCGAATGGCACGACACATTTCTTCTGCTTCCGTAATCATGTCATTCCCAAGAATCTAACGCTCCCCAGTCTCTGACCAATTGAGCGGGGTACGACACTTCCTGCCATAAAGAATCTCGAACGGAGCTTTGCCTGAACTTGCCTGATAGTTGTTGTTGTATGAAAACTCAGCAAAAGGTAGGCAGTCTTCCCACCTCATGCCAAAGGAAATGACACGGGCTCTTAGCATATCCTTGAGGACCTAATTGACTCTCTCAACTTGCCCACTAGTCTGAGGATGGAAGGTTGTACTGAATCGAATCTTAGTACCCATTGCAGAATCAAAAGAATCCCAGAACTTGGAAGTAAAGATGCTTCCGCGATCCGAGGATATCAGCATTGAAATACCATGCAATGAGACTATCCTTGACATATACAGCTCTGCAAGCTGAGCTGCCGAGATAGACTCCTTGACTGGAAGGAAATGAGCGACTTTGCTCAACTTGTCGATGACGACGAAGATGGCATCGTTACCTTTCTTGGACTTCGGAAACCCGGTGACGAAATCCATCTCAACATGGTCGAATTTCCACTCGGGAATGGGCAAGGGATGCAAAAGACCTGCTGGACATTGATGCTCTGCTGTCACTCTTTGATAGACATCACATTCATTTACGAACTGAGCAATTTCACGCTTCATGCGAGTCCACCAGAATGTCTGTTTCAGATCCTGATACATCTTGGAACTTCCTGGATGTATCGAGAGAAGAGAGTTATGAGCTTCTTCTATGATATCCTTTCTGAGATCCCCTTTCGGAACACAAGGCGATCCTCAAAGAACAATGTATCACTGTCATTAACACCGAAGCACTTATATTTGGGAATGCTCTTTGCCAAGCCAATCTTAACTTTCTTCACCATTGCATCAAGAAGTTGAGTTTGTCGTATTTGGTCTTCCAAGGTAGGAGAAATCTGGAGATTAGCAAGAAATCCCTGAGGTACTAACTGAAGGTTTAGCTTTTTGAAAGAATCACAAAGATCAAGCTGGAGAGGCTTCAGAATGAGACTGATGCAGTAAGCCTTTCTGCTCAAAGCATCTGCAATGACATTAGCTTTGCCTGGAGTGTAGTCAACGCTCGGATTAAAATCTTGGAGCATTTCCACCCAATGAGTTTGCCGAAGATTGAGGTTAGGCTGGGTCAAGATGTATTTGAGACTCTTGTGATCGGTGAATACTTCAACCTTTCTCTCCAACAAGAGAAGTCTCCAAGTCATCAGAGCATGTACCACTTCCGCCAACTCAAGATCATGAGTGGGGTAATTCTTCTCACTTGGCTTCAACTGCCTCGAGGTGTAAGCTATCACTTTTTTGTCTTGCATCAAAACTGCACCAAGACATTGAAGAGGGGCATCGAGAACACTTGATAAGGTTTGGAATCATCAGGAGGAACCGGGACTGCAGTAGAAGTGAGCTTCTCTTTGATTGTTTCGAAGGCCAACTGACACTCTGGAGACCAGACATACTTCACACTCTTCTGAATAAGACTTGAGAGAGGCTTAGCAATCCTGGAGAAATTCTCAATGAATCTTCTGCAATAGCTTGCAAGCCCGAGAAAGCTTCAAAGCTGCTTCACATTTTGCGGAGGTTCCCATTCAACAATGGCCTACACCTTCGACGGATCAACTTTGATGCCTTCGGCAGAGATAATGTGCCCAAGGTACACAACTTCCTTCAACAAGAACTCACATTTGGAAAACTTAGCATAGAACTTATGCTCTCTTAGATTATCAAGCACAAGCCTGAGATGTTCTTCATGCTCTTCCTCAGTTTCCGAAAAGACGAGAATGACATCAAAATACAACAAGACAAATTCATTCTTGAATGGGGAGAATATATAATTCATCATCCGATAGAAAGTTGGTGGAGCATTGGCCAGACCGAAAGACATCACCGTGTACTCATACGAGCAAAAGCTTGTCCTGAAAGCAGTCTTTGGAATGTCCTATTCGCGAATGCGAATCTGATGATAACCCATCCTGAGATCAAGCTTTGAGAAGATCTTAGCCCCTTTCAATTGCTCAAACAACTCATTGATGTTCGGAAGTGGATACTTGTTTTTGATCGTCTTCTTATTCAATGGATGGTAATCGACACAGAGTCGTTCCATGCCATCCTTTTTCTTGACGAAAAGAACTCCACAACCCCAAGGAGATGAGCTTGGTCTGATCAGACCCACACGCTCTTGCTCATCAAGTTGTTTCTTCAGCTCCTTCAGCTCTTCTGGACCCAGTTTGTACGGCCGCTTGCACACTGGATCAGTACCCGGTTCAAGCTCAATTACAAACTCAACTGCTCGTTGCGGAGGCATTCCTGGCAGTTCTTCTGGAAAAACATCTTCATACGCGCAGACCACTGGGACTTGAGAAATTGGAGAGATCTCACCCTTCTCATTCAAGGAAAACAGACAGACCGTGTCATCACGCGCCGCGAAGATAATCACATCCTCCGAAGAATGAGTTAGCTTCACTTCTTTAGCTTCACAATCAATTGACGCCTTGTTCATAGCCAACCAATCCATCCCAAGGATCGATATCAGAGTTGCCAAGGACAATAGGAGAAGCCAGAAAGGCATAATCACCCATCTTGACAGAGACATCCAGAACTATGCGACTAGAATTCAAAATCAAACCAGGAGAGACCACCAGCATACGCTTAGGCAAATCTTGGTAATCAAACTCATGCTTGACAAAAAATGACTTTGACATAAAGCAATGCGAAGCACCAGTATCAAACAAGACTTTTGCAGGATAATCATTAATCAAGAGATTACCCATAATCATGTATGAGTAGTTCTCTACTTCAGGTGCATTCACCATATTGACTCTCGCAGACCTGGGGTTGAACTTCACCATAGCATTGCCTGGAGTCTTCCCTGGAGCAGGGGCGGAAGACGTTGTTGAGAGGTGCACTTGTTGGAGTTGTGACCCTTCTGCCCACACTTGTGACAAGTAACATCTGACAGCGGACGGAACTGCACTTGAGGATTCCCTTGCTTCTGCTGCTGAAACCTCTACTGGAAAGCTGGGTTGGGTGGGTGGGAAGAACCACGACCACCTAACTGCTTGAACTGCTGAGTCTACCGAGGAGAAGAAGGAGACACCCAATATTTCTGCTGCTTCTGGACCACCTGAGTAGAGGGCGATGAGCTGGAATCCCTGAAACGCTTCCTCAAATTCTCCACCTTGAGAAAAGCTGCCTCAGCCCTCAGAGCCAAGTTATAGAACTTATCAAACTCATCGGGATCGTGCAAGGCAAGGGTCAGCTGCAAGTCCTCTCTCAGACCACCTCTGAACTGATAGATCTTGCTCTTCTGATCTGGAATGTCCTGCAAGGCATATTGAGCCAACTCGTGGAACTCGACGTTTTACTTGTACACAGAGGATCCTCCTTGCTTCATGCGTCTGAACTTCTCACGCATCTCTTCCACAAAGCTAGACGGAATATAGTGAGACCTGAAATCTTTGCAGAAATCGTCCCAATCATTCTGCCTCCCCTGGAGTCCTTCAACTGCTGCCACCAAACTGCAACGTGCCCCTTGAGTTGAAACGTTGCAAACTTGTCGAAGTCCTCTGGACACACATTGCTACACTCAAAGTGTTTGATCATGTCCCGAATCCAGTCCTCAGCGTCGACTAGCTGGTCACATGACGTGAAGGACCCCGGCTGGTTCGCCAGGAATTGATTCAGAGATGCAAACTGATGAGCACCATGGTTGCAATTGCCCTGCTGCTGATTGGTCCTCTCTTGCAACAGCTGAATTAACATCTGGGTGTTAGCATTTGTTGCAGCCATCACCGCTTGCCATGCCTCTGCAGGGGGAGGAGGCGGTGGAGGAGGAGGCGGAGGAGGTGGTGGCGGAGCATCGGCACCCTCGCGACCCAGATTCTGGCGAGTTGGTGGAGCCATCCTGAAGACGGATAACACATTAGGCCAAAGAATAATATTGAAGGTAAAGTTGAATCAATAGGCAGAAATATCTGAACAAGAATATTTAGCAATAGCACTCAAACAAAATAGTAAGAATGCTTCCTCAAAGTGACTCTCGACAACATCTGATTAAAGACCACTTGCAAACCAAGTATGAGCTAGAACTGCTCAGAACAAATGTATGACAGAGATTCCATCCGATATCTTCGTGGATATGATCGCACGGGCTCGAGCTTACAGTAGCCATCCTGTGCAAGGCAGTGCACACGACATACGAAGCGTCCCCGAGTCGTAGCAAGCTACAAGGACTCTTTAAGACACAACGAGAATCATTGTAAGACGACCGTGAACAATTGTACCCACTGAATGTCAAATCCCAACCTCACATCATGCATCTATAGGAAGATTGCCCTATAAGTCACTACTTGATATCCCACCTATGAATTCCCGAAATATTTGGTCATGCAATCTGGTCCACGGATACAAGGAGTAATATGTCACACAACTCCTATACTAACCCGTCCAGTGTATCAGATCCGTCAACACATAACCAGAATCCCGTAACTTCATCTAACACAGACCCTCGTAATCACAACGATACAAAGTGTGGTGATACATCCGGAACTCTCTGCACCAGTACTGGGGAAGCCGGACTCCTCACGTCACTACTAGTATTGAAGCAATTACGAACATCCTCCGTCCTGAGATACAAAGAAATCTGAATGATAGCGATGTGCACAAGAATCCCCTCGAGCTAAACTTCCCGGAAGAAATCAAGTCAGACAGGAGGCACCAAGACAGAACTCTGTCACATCGATATCATATAGATTCCAAAATATCCGCATGATCCTAAAAAAATTGAGTGAGAAGAGGAGTAGAATTAAGATTCCTAAGTCGTGAACCTCACCAGAGCATAGAAGAGGAAAAAAATAAACCTACTCTCCGATATAACTAAGACTCAAATCATTTTACTAGACTCGACTCGGCCAAGTTCGATCATACAAAGGCTCCTATGGTCGTAAGGCTCTGATTACCAACTTGTAACGACTAAGATGCGGCCCTTCCCTATTTTGGGGGCGAGGCCTCAAAAAGAGGAAAGGGCGCATCTAAACGTTTCGCAAGCGAGATAATCATAACGTTACATAACTGAAAGAGTGACAAGTAGGGCATACACTTGCCATCTGATAAGAGTATAGCATATAGCTTACAGTCACACATTATTCAAAGCATTGTTTAGTCTAGCTACGGACAACATGAAATAAGTAAAACTATGAAATCCCGCATGTTGGCCCCACGATCACGACCACGGCCTTAGTCCTCCGGGTTAGACACGTACAGTCTGCCAGAGTCCTCATCGAACTCCCACTTCAGCTGGCTGTCATCAGGATCTCCTGCGTCAGGCCTACATGTACCTGTTGGTTGTTGTAGTAATTTGTGAGCCACAGGGACTCAGCAATCGAATGACCTTGGTATCGAATCTAGCCAAGTTAATGGGTGAGGAAGGTTACGTGTTTGAGTTTTGCAACAACCTAAGCTTATATGGTGGCTAGCTTACGATAATCAGAGTAACATATGGTGGTCTACACAAGGCGGTCGAAGACTAGGTTGATCACTGAATGATCCTGAACACCTACTTACGTCAGACATAACCCCACCGTGTTCACGATCAGAGAACGATCTTCGAAAGAGACAGTCATGGTTACGCACACGGTTGGCAGTTTTATTAGAATTACTTTAAGTTGTCTAGAACCGGATGTTAACAAAATATCCATATTTGCCACATAACCGCGGGCACGGCTTTTTGAAAGATTAGACCCTACAGGGGTGCTCCAACTAGTCCATTACAAATTATCATAGGCCGCATAGTAATCCTCTATCACAAAACTCATGATCTCGTCTGATTCCTAAGAGGAAAACCTCAACTTTGAGGAGACCCAAAGTTTAACCGGAATCCCAATGCGCAAGATATATCGCTTAGGTAAGACAAATCTAGCAGGACCGCCCGACGTGTCGACGACCCCGATAAGAGCTGCATATCTTAGTCTCAGGACACGACGGATGAGCGCAGCGTACAGTGGCCTGATAGAAATCTCCCAAGTTGCCCCGTGTTGGCCCCGCACACGACTCTAGTTTGGACCAACACTCATGAGGAGCACTGGCCCGGGTTGTTGATTAACTCCTCGGGGTAGCTATTCCCTATGCATTTTGTTATTAGGTTATTAGCAGATTAAAAGCAAAGTTTTGTCCTGCCAGACAAGTCTTAACACCACACGGTTTATCAAGGGGGTCCCCATAACAACCCCGAACGTGTTAGGAGCGCTCAGTTATGGAATAAAACACCAGTAGCCGAAACTAAGGCAGCAACAACGGAACAAATCACCCAGCAAAAGGCTAGGCCTTCCGTTATTTACCAAGTATATACGTGCATTAATTAAATAGCGGTTATAACATAATGATATCAAAATGCCCATGTTATCACATGAACCAACTGGCACCTGCAACTAGCAAAGCTATCCATTAGAGGTTGAGCAAGCCTACTTAGCCAAACAATATTTGCTAGGAGAGGGAAGTGTTTGGGGTTCATGGCAAAGATAGTTGGCATTTATATCAAGTGGTAGGCAGCGAGCATGTAACGAAGGAAACGTGATTCTAAGCATAACAAAGCTAGAAATGGTGTCCAGGTCACCGTCATCTTGCGTGTGTTTTCTTCAGCCTGGAACTGCTCTTGTTCTTCCTGCACATGCTCTCCAGAATCCACGTACTCGCTCTCCGTTCCCGATGCTACCCAAGATAAGATAACAGCCAATGAACACTGGCAAAACATAATGCAACAACCAATATGATGCATATGTGAAGAAGTAAGCATGCATAACTATTCTAGTCACTTTCATGTACATTAGTTGAGTTAATTGAATTCTGGAGAGAACCTCATATTAAGTTATCTTGACATGCATGAACATGGCATGATCATGTGCCTCACGAGAAAATGATGCAAAAACATATAAAGAACGTAATGAACGGAGTCACGGATCAACCGGAAACTACAAAACAATTTATAAGGCCTACGGTTCAAAATAGCCACAAACACAAACATATGGGCACTCACTGGTGTAACCAGGTTGCCACATGATCAAGCAACAAAATACAAGTGGAATGGTGCTTGGGAACACACTACACCAAGAACCATTGCCCATACAAGCTCTAAACCATATAAGCATACAATCTGTTTTTTAATAACAACATAGCAGTTTGACTACAAGATCTACAACAGCTACAACCCTCTAAATAAATTAAACAAGACATTAAACTGAAGACATCCAAAAGCATTACAACTCTAGACAAAAAGCTAAGGGAAAGGAATCCCCCATGAGCAGATCTATAGCCTCTAACTTGGAAAAAATATCACAGATTGGGACTTAGTGAAAATTACAGATTTTCACCAGCTGCTTATGCTGTGAAGCATTTTGGCAGCCTCCAAAATGATATCTACAAGAGGTGTATAGGCATGAAATTTTACAGGGAGCTATATAAATATAACAGCTAACAAACATTAGTTTTTTGCATGGGCTAATTCCCAACACATGAGCTAATTCACACAAGACAACACGGGAAGAAAATAACTCCAGATTCCCAGACTTAGTGAAATTCTAAGGGTTTCACAATTTTGATAGATTCAGCCAAGTGTCCACTTTGACAAGGCACAATAGGTGCATACCAAAACCTAAGAACAAAATGAATTTCCCATGTTGTAGAGGGGTTCACCCACTACCATTCCATCAAAGAATCATCCCCAAAGGACTAAAGCACCACCTAATATAAAGCTCTAAACATGGCATCACATCAGAAAATAACAGTTTTATGAAGTTTCTCTAAAGTGGAATCTGATTACAGCAATGGATTCCTGGGATGATTCTACCCCAAAACTCATATTCATACATAGGTACTTGCATGAAACATCAATGCACAAAGCCAGCTCGAAAAATATCACAAGGATTCCTATGAGCTACAAGTGACTTATTGTCATATGTAGAAGCTACCATATTTGACAATGCCTACATATGGACAATTGCTAGGAAAAGATTAAACTATCTAGTCATAGCATAGCATCATCAACAAGGTTATCCTATCATGGGGAGATGTGTTCATCCACACACACACACATGAGCACACACATGCCCAAGTATATATGTGCTCACACATGCACATGCATATGTGGACTCACACACACACACCTACATCTACACATGCATCCACACACAAGGAAATACTCACACACACACATAGTAGAAACACACCTCACACCGTATGTATATATGCACACATATATGATTACGCCCACTTGCACAAGTGTATGGGCAAACACATGCACACATACACTCCACACCTACATCTACAACACATACACACACATGCTACAAACCCTAGTGCAACAGGAAAGGAAGAAAAACAACAAGCAAAGCCTTGGCAGTAAATAAAACAAAAAAAGGAAAGAAAAGGAAAAAGGGGGGAGGTGAGAGTCGAACCCACAACCTACTGGTTGTTCCCCTGGGCACAACACCACTGTGCTAGCTTATCGACACTTAACAGAGAGGGGGTGTTGCTCTTTTGAGCAGCCCCCTCTGTTCTAACTAAACCCCAGGAGGCCGGAACAGAGGATCAACTCCGGCGACGCTCCGGTGACCTACTCGACACGGCGACCCTTGGCGCTATACGCGGGGTCCCTAGGGAACCCATTCCCAGGCTCAGATCGGCGGGACGGAGCCCGTAACAACGGCTGGCCGGCGCAGCACCTCCCCACCGCGCGGCGACAGCAGAGCGGCGAGAAGCTACGGCGCGCCTATGGGAGAAGGGAGAGGGGGAGGAGACGGCATGCTCACCCTGGAGGCCAACGGAGTCGACGCACGGGGGAAGATCTTGGAGAAGCCCGTCGGAGCCGAAGCAGAACGCCCACCCGCGGAGCAAGGCGACGGCGATGCAGACGAGGAAGTAGTCGTCGTGGTGGTGGTTCTCCGGGGCTCCTAGCGCCGGAAATGGAACGCGGCTAACCACCCCGGGGACGACGGCAGCGCGGAGTAGACGGCGACACACTTCCTCTCTCTGTCGGGTCTGCTCTCTGTTCTTATTACAGAGACTTACCTGGGGGAGAGATGGAGAAGGAGGAGGAGAGGGTGGCGGCGCTAGGGGGAACCCTAGGCACGGACGCTCATGCAGATTATAAAGGAGGAGGAGAGGGAGGAACGACGCTCGGTAGCCCCATGTGCTCGCACGAGCAGAGGAGAGGGACGTCGGGAGGAAAAAGGTGGCGGGGACGAGCCACTGCCCAGTGGGGCCTAGGTGTCGCGCCGGAAAGGAAGAAGAAATCATGCCCTCTCTCTCGCGGCGCTAGACCATGGGCCAAGCCCACTGATCCCCCATACACAACGAAATAAGAAGGACAACAAAGGGTTTTCTTTTTAAATAGAGTTTCAAACCAAAATAATTCAAACAGAGGCAAGCAAAGGGTTTTGGAAAAAAATAAAAATAGATAGGGCATGAGGGAATTATGCCCTATTTAACAAAATTATTTACCAGATTTTTAGGACAAACTAGTTCCCACCTAAAACAGTAAATTAAATGATGTTTTGATTTAAAACCCTCATTAATCCAAAGTCTAATATAACAATGATAGCGGCCCCTACACCCACATATAAAACCTCTAAAGTAATAACAATTTTAAAACAGGATCAAGCAAAGTTTAAAACACAAGTTAGATAATTAATGGGGAGAGGGTTTTTGCATTGTTTTGAAAATGCCACACTCATCCCATACACTCCTATGCACACTAGCACTTCCAAGATGAACCAAACACTAGCCACCCAAGAATGGGATTGCAATGAATGCAAATGAATGTCATGATGCAAGTTGATGACATAAAATGATGTCACATGAAATGATAACCTCTTTATAACATCCATACATGATTCAACAAAGTCTCCACAAACAAGGAAAAGAGTACGAATATGGAAAGGGAAACATCTGGGTTGTTACATCTTTCCTTACCATATTTTCTAGCGATGAAGTCTCTCTTATCATAGCGTTTATTCTTAGGAGGTGTGTTATTAAGACCCTCAGCAATTTCTATTTCTATATCATTGTCATGTTCTTTATTACTTCCAGGTGGAACATCTATAGGCACCCTATTATTCCCACTTTCATTTTCGTTATCACTAGGTGCATGTTCACTACAAGATTATGTCTCGGTATCAGAAATAGAAACATCATGGTGATTCTCTACAGGATTTTCTATATCAGGTTCACTAAGGGCAAGCAAAGTCCTATCATTTTTCTTTTTCTTTTTCTTTTGTTGGGTGACCTTCAGGATAAATAGGTTCATGAGTCATTCTACCTCCTCCAGTCACTACTCTAACAACATGATCGTTAATATTATTCATCTTGGTAAGCATATCATTCTGTGACTTAGCTACTTGATCTAGTTGGGTGTGAACCATAGAGGCATGTTTACCTACACCTTTCACATCATTAGAAATTCTAAACATCAAGTCACTCAAACGATTTATCATCATGGTATTATTCCTCAATTGACTCTTAACATAGTTATTGAAGTGCTCTTGCTTAACAGTGTAATTGTCAAATTCATCCATGCATTGATCAAGAGTCTTAGCATAAGGTATATCATTGACACTAAAGGAACGGAGAGAGTTTACCTCTACTACTTGTGTCGGGATATCAAGTCCATGTATTTCTTTGATCGGTGGTAACTTCTTAATATCCTCAATTTTAATTCCTTTCTCCTTCATAGTTATTTTTGCTTCTTGCATATCTTCAGGACTGAGAAATAGAATACCTCTCTTCTTTTGGATAGCTTCAGGTGGTGGTTCGCGGAGTGCCCAATCATCAACTTTTTGCAACACATTATTTTGTAGGTTCTCGGCTTGTTCAATGGTTCTTTCCATGAAAACATAACCATCACAACTATCTAGGAAATCTCTAGAAGCGTTTCTTAGTCCATTATAAAAGATATCCCGAATTTCATTTTTATTAAGAGGAAATCAGGCAAAGCTCTTAGTAACTAGAGAACCCTCCCCCAAGCTTGAGCGAGATTCTCTTCTTTAATTTGAGCAAAGTTAAATATGTCCTCCAAGGCAGCTTGTTTCTTATGAGCAGGAAAATATTTTTCAAAAAAGTGATAGAGCATATCTTGGGGGCTATGCATGCAGCCAGGATCAAGAGAAAGGAACCATTCCTTGGCCTTGCCTTTCACCGAGAAAGTAAAGAGCTTAAGGGTATAATAGTATTGTATCTTTTCGACATTGGAAAACAAGGTAGCAACAGCATTCCGTTTCATGAGGTGTTCTACCACACTTTCATTTTGGAAAGGATCAGATTCCACTATAGGAATCAGTTCAGGGTCTATAGAAAATTCATACTCTTCATCAGTAACAAGTATAGGAGAAGTAGCGAATTTAGGATCATATTTCATTTTCACAATCATAGATTTTTCTTTTAGTTTGCCTAGGAGTTTCTTCAGATCATCTCTGTCATTACATGCAAGAAAGTCTCTAGCTACTTCACCATCCATAACATAACCTTGAGGTATATAAGGAAATTCATATATATTAGGTGGACAGGATGTAGCAAGTAATTCAAAGTTTTCATCAGTTTTAGCATTTTCAAGTTCAGTAGCTCTAGCAATATGAGCATCAACTAATTCTCCGAGTGGCACAGTTTTAGTTTCATCATGTGTAGCAATAGTATCATCATTAATTTAAGAAGTAGCATCATTAGATTCTTGTGGCATATCAGGTCGAGCAACACGTGGCGGTGTAACAAACCGATTCAAAATAGTAGGTGAATCAAAAGCAGAGCTAGATGGCAGTTCCTTACCTCCTCTCGTGCGAGAGGGGACAATCTTGGTTTGATTATATTTTAGATTATTCATAATATCAATTGATTATCCTCAAGTCAACACAATAAATAGAGCTATGCTCCTGGGCAACGGCGCCAAAAAAGGTCTTCATAACCCTCAAGTGTAGGGGATTGCGACAATCTTCACTGTTAGTATTTCATACCTAATTTACTGATTCAGCACAAGGGGTGCCAAAGAATATTTATTGGCCGTAACAGTTGAGTTGTCAATTCTACCACACTTGGGATATTCTTCTATAGCAAATATTTAGCAGCACGTCAAGTGATAGTATTAACAGTAACAGTGATAGCAACAATGTTAATAACAATAGTAGCAATAGCAATTTAGTAGCAGGTATGACACTAACAACAACAGTAGTAACTTAGCAAGATTCAATATATGTAATGCATAGGCACGTGGATCAGCAATGAATAATGATTTAGATGTCATCGAGCATATAACAGTTACACACTAGGGCGACACAAAACTAGCTCCAGTTCATCAATATAATGTAGGCATGTATTTCGTATATAGCCATACATGCTTGCGATAAGAACTTGCATGACATATCTTGTCGTACCCTCCCGTGGCAGTGGGGTCCTATTGGAAACTAAGGTATATTAAGGCCTCCTTTTAATAGAGAACCGAAACAAAGCATTAACACATAGTGAATACACGAACTCCTCAAACTATGGCAATCACCGAAAATAATTCCAATTATTGTCAGCTTGGGGTATGCAAATCAAGACACGTAATAGGTAATTATAACTTGCAATTATTGTCACCTTGGGGTAATGCTCTATGAACTTCACTTATATCTTGTTGATAGTAGTTTGATGATCACTCTTGTGCTTCAATTATATCCTAAGAGAAAAAGTTGAATGTCATAAAACATGAAATTATATATGCTTCTTATGCTTGTCCCATGGGGAGTAGTGACTTCACATACTAAGAGTATAAGCAATAAAATTTATTGGAGGTTATCAAACATAGCATTGGTCACTTGAACAATTCATGAAAGAATATTGAAGGAAGAGAGATTTCATGTATAAATATACTATCTTAGACATCTTCTATGACTCTGAGCCCCCATTAACTATTTTCAAACTTGATCAAGTAGTTGACATTGAACAAGGAAGAAAACGTAATGGTTAGGTTTGTTTATAGTCACATAGAATTTATATTGTCATGGATCCTCTAACATGTGGTGCTTGCTTTAGATCCTTTGCGAGCCCGAAAATCCACACTAAGTAGAGATACTACTTGTGCATCCAAACCCTTGGGCAAGTTTCTTCCAGGAGAGTCCACCATACCTACCTATATATGGTATTTCACTGCCATTCCAAGTAATTTTGCATGTGCCACCTCTAAAACCTTCAAATAAACATCCATTTTTTGTGCTCGTCCGATCATGGAGCGATGGGATGGTCATTATCTTTCATTCTAAGCGAGATATTCTCATGATGAGTGTTTATTCACTTGTCATTGCACGAGAGAGGTTGGTAAATAGGATGTCGAGTCCTCCATAATACAAAAATAAAATAAACAAGAACTCCCCCTAGAAAGTTGCTTGTTTTGAGGGCACCCGTGGATACGGCTAGCCATGGAATGTGAATGAATGATTGAGGGGGAGTAAAATTTCAATTCTGTTTGGGAACCGCCAATAATGATATTAACATGGAAGATATTGAAAATTATGTTCTGATGTTGACATGAAAGGCACACCACACAAAGTTACATATTCATATCTATTTTAAAACAATGAGCTCTCGCACCTCTGCAAATGCCTACTTCCCTGTGTGAAGGGACAATCTATTTACTTTCATGTTACTTACTTTTCACGTTGAGTTAACTTCTTATTCCAATCTATTAATTCTTTAGTTGGCAAGCATCATATGTGGTGGGGAAATATCCAAGCACGGATATCTAGTTGGATAGAGGTGATCATGATTCATTATTGTTGACATTATTCCTGAGATAAATAAGTTGGGAGGCGGAACATTAAGCCCATATCTTCACTTGTGTTTAACTGAAACTACTTGTTCTAAAAATATACCTTGAGTGTCAACAACCATGGAAGACTAAGTGATAGTTGACTATATGGAATTTGCTAAATTAAAGCTCTTATATAGACCCTTTCGGAAAACAAGATGAATTGTAATTGTTTGAGAATTGAAAACATAGTTTTCTAGCTTTCAAGAAGGTTTGTTATCAATACTTTAACAAGTGAATAGCTTGTTACTAGATCATGAGAAGTTATATGATAAAAAGTTGTTGTTTTATGATGCTAGAAAAAGTGATTGGAAGTAACATTGGTCAAACTTATATACCATGCTAGCATTCACACTTCACAAATTATTTGTTTTATCATTTACCTACTAGAGGACGAGTTGGATTAATCTTGGAGATGATGATACGTCTCCAAGTATTGACAATTTATGAAGTATTCATGTAAATATTCTATAACTTTCATATACTTTTGCCAACATTTTATATTATTGTTGGGACTAACTTACTTATCAAGTGCCTAGTGTGAGTTCCTGTTTTTTGTGTGTGTTTTCACTCATAGGAAATCCATATCAAACGGACTGTAAATGCGATAAATATTAACGGATATTTTTTTGGAATATATATGAATTTTGGGAGTTGGAATCAACACAAGATGATACCCGAGAGCCCCACAAGCCAATAGGGCGTAGCCTGGGGGCGCCCTGATAGATTCTGCCCGGACCTTAAGTCGGTTTGAGCCCTTATTTTGCCACAGGAAAGATATTTTTCCGATAAAAATCCCCTCAAAATTTCAGCCCGATCGGAGTTACGGATCTCCGAATATTGAAGAAACGGTGAAGGGCCACAAAACACCAGCGAAAACAGGAGAGAAACAGAGAGAGAGATCCAACCTCGGAGGGGCTCTCGGCCCTTGATACGTCTCCAACGTATCTATAATTTTTTATGATTCCATGCTATTATCTTGTCAACTTTGGATGTTTTATATGCATGAATATGCTATTTTATATCTTTTTCGGACTAACCTATTAAATCAGTGCCAAGTGTCACTTTCTGTTTTTTCCGTGTTTTTACCCTTTTTCAAACGGAGTCCAAATGGAATAAAACTTTACGATGATTTTTTTGGACCAAAAGAGACCCCCGAAGGTTTGGAAGAAGGCCAGAAGAGCCACGAGGGAGTCACAAGCCCGGGAGGCGCGACCACCCCCCTAGGCCGCACCTACCAGGCTTGTGACCTTCTCGTGGGCCCAACCGACGTAATTCCACCGCCATAAATTCCTATAAATTCAGAAACCCCCAAAAAGAAACCTACATCAGGAGTTCCGCCGCTGCAATCCTCTATAGCCACCAAAAACCAATCTGGAGCCCGTCCCGGCACCCTACCGGAAGGGGAATCCATCTCCGGTGGCTATCTTCATCATCTCGTCGATCTCCATGATGAGGAGGGAGTAGTTATCCCTCGGGGCTAAGGGTATGTACCAGTAGCTATGTGTTTGATCTCTCTCTCTCTCGTGTTCTTGAGATGTCTTGATCTCGATGTACCGTGGGCTTTGCTACTATAGTTGGATCTTATGATGTTCTTCCCCCTCTCCCTTCTTGTAATGAATTGAGTTTCCCCTTTGAAGTTATCTTATCGGATTAAGTCTTTGAGAACACTTGATGTATTTCTTGCACGAGTCTATTTGCGGTGATCAACTTGCAGGTTTGTGACATTGGGAACCTATGCATATAGGTTGGCACACGTTTGATTCATGTGAGTACTCGATGTATGTTTTGGTGATCAACTTGCAGGTTCGTGACATTGGGAACCTATGCATAGTCGTTGGCACACGTTTTGACTCTCCGGTAGTAACTTTGGGGCACTCTTTGAAGTTCTATGTGTTGGTTGAATAGATGATTCTGAGATTATGTGATGCATATCGTATAATCATGCCCACAGATACTTGAGGTGACAATGGAGTATCTAGGTGACATTATGGTCTTGGTTGATATGTATCTTAAGGTGTTATTCTAGTACGAACTCTATGAAAGATTGAATGGAAAGAATAGCTTCGTTCTATTTTACTACGCACTCTTGAATAGATCGATCAGAAAGAATAACTTTGTGGTGGTTTCGTACCCGACAATAATCTCTTCGTTTGTTCTCCGCTATTAGTGACTTTGGAGTGACTCTTTGTTGCATGTTGAGGGCTAGTTATATGATCCATTTATGTTATCATTGTTGAGAGAACTTCACTAGTGAAAGTATGAACCCTAGGCCTTGTTTCCACGCATTGCAATACCGTTCGTGCTCACTTTTGTTACTAGTTACCTTGCTGTTTTTGTAATTTCAGATTACAAAAACCTATATCTAGCATCCATATTGCACTTGTATCACCATCTCTTCGCCGAACTAGTGCACCTATACAACTTACCATTGTATTGGGTGTGTTGGGGACACAAGAGACTCTTTGTTATTTGGTTGCAGGGTTGCTTGAGAGAGACCATCTTCATCTTACGCCTCCCGCGGATTGATAAACCTTAGGTCACCCACTTGAGGGAAAATTGCTACTGTCCTACAAACCTCTGCACTTAGAGGCCCAACAACGTCTACAAGGAGAAGGTTGCGTAGTTGACATCAAGCTATTTTCTGGCGCCGTTGCCGGGGAGGTTAGCGCTTGAAGGTATATCTTTAGATCTTGCAATCGAATCTTTTTGTTTCTTGTTCTTCATCTAGAAAACTACAAAAAAATGGAACTGAGGATGCCTCATATGCTCCATCTTTTCAATGTCTTCCGTGAGCATGATGGGAAGGAAAATTGTGCTCAAGTGCTGAAAGAAGAATTACATAGAATGCTTGGCATAGAATATGTGAATGATGACCACGATTGCAATGTTGTTAGCATGAATTCTATGAATACCCATGATGATAATGATATGCTGAAAAGACCTCGATGACGCCTAGAGGGGGGTGAATAGGCTATTTAAAAACTTCTTCGGATTTGACTTGAAACTAATGCGGAAAGAAACTAAGAGGGTACTTGTCAAGCACAAATCCTAAATGCACTAGGCACTGCAACATGTATCAACAACACGATCTACCAAGATGGACACAATACAGTTACTAACAAGCACAAGTAAGTTACACAAACTTACTTGAGCTATGTCACACGACAAGTAGGTGAACGACACAAGATACTAGATCACACTATAGCACACGATATATCAAAAGCTGCAAGAGTGAACGTGTGGATATAGAGGGTATGCTTGAATGATTAATCTTGTACAAGAAATGGCCAACACAATATAATGAGCACAAACAATATGCAATGTATGTATGCTCAAGTAACACAAGTAAACCACAAGTAAAGAGTTAGGATTAAGGATAACCAAGGTCACTAAGACGAAGATGTATCCCGATGTTCACTTCCTTGGAGGGAAGCTAGTCACCGTTAGAGAGGTGGATGTTACCACGAAGGCACACCAACGCCACGAAGGCTCACCCTATTCTCCCTTTGAGATAACACCACGATGGCGTTTCTCAGCCACTAGTGGTAAGCCTTTGAGGTGGCTTCCAAACCCTCACAAACTTTTCCGGGGGGTAATCACACGGATTGATTCCTCTCCGAAGAACTCCTACCGCCTAGGAGTCTCCAACCTCCAAGAGTAACAAGATCACGGGGAATGCTCAGAACTTGCCCAAATCTCAAATAGCTTGGGTTAAGACGAGGAGAGGGAGACGATCTATCTTTTGATTGGAACAACTCTCAAAGGGGATCACAAATGCTCTTGGGATCTAAGATTTGGCGTGAGCAAATGTGTGTGAGGTAGAAGTGTGTTCTTAAGAGGATAAGGCTGTGTTGGGAAACCCTCTCACGAAGTAGGAGGGGGGTATTTATAGTGGGGAGAGAAAAACAGCCGTTGGGGACACTAAGTCACACAGGGTCCGGATGTCCGACAGTTTCCGGAAGTCCGGGCGTCCGCGAGGGGTCGGACGTCCTACAGGGGTCGGTCATCCGAGGCCTGTAGATATCACTGAAAATACTGTGAATTGAACAACGAACGGACGTCCGGAGAAGGCCGGAAATCCGAGTTATTCGACTCAACTTCTTCTGGAGGGAGGTTCCGGATTTTCGAAAGGGGACAGACGTTCGGCCCTCGGATGTCCGGAGGGAGCCGGAAATCCGAGTTATAGAGCTCATGTTCTTCTCGTGTAGGGCTCCGGATTTCCGAAGCTGGTCGGTCGTCCGACCCTTGACCGGCCCTCGGACGTCCGTAGGGAGCCGGAAGTCCGAGTTATATGGCTCAAGTTTCTGTGGTGCATAGTTCCGGAATTCCTAAGCTGGTCGGATATCCGGGCCTCGGACGTCCGGAGGGAGCCGGAAGTCCGAGTTATATGGCTCTGATTTCTCTGGTATAGGATTCCGGATTTCCGATGCAGTTGGTCGTCCGGCCCTCGGACGTCCGGAGGAAGCCGGATGTCCGAGGCACTGGTTCTGTTTTCAGATAACAGCAGAGCAGTGGAGATGTGGTCTGAGCAGAACAGTGGAGATGTAGTTTGAGCAAGTTCATCGCAAAACCTGTGATCCCCTCTTAATAGTGCGGGATCCCTAAAGACTCAAGAATCATAAAAGGGGTACTGATGATCCATACTTGAGTGTATACTTTTATTCACTGATCATCACTCCGCACAACTAACGTCAAAGGAACTGATACCTTTGAGTTAGCCCTTTCACTTGAGCTTGATGTTGTTGTTCCTTCTTGGCTCAAGTTGAAAGCAAGACATCATGAAGTCTTCAAGTAGCTCTCCCATACACAATGTGGAAAGCCTAGCTTATGTATTCATCTTCATTTGTCCACCATGTGAACATCCACAAGAATCAAGCATGTAGTGCTCAGGAATGCTTATCTTGATCTTGTCCTTGTTAGCACATGAGCTTGTCCTTATCAACACATGATCATTGACAATAGTTTCAATGATATATTCGTGCTGCTCCACTTGAACTTGCACACCACAATCTTGATGACGATCACCACTTGACGTCATCCTTCATGGGTTGTATGAGATCTTCCTTTTGACGCAAGCCCAATGGAAGCACACCTAACCCCCACATAGGAGTCTCACAAATACCATGGGTTAGTACACAAACACGTAATGGACAATGCTTACCATACCATGGGATCACTTGATCCCTCTCGGTATATCTTATATGCCTTGTGTGTTGATCATCTTGATTTACTCTTTGTCTGAGATCTTGATCAACCTAGTGTCTCTATGACCATTCTTTGGATAATACCTTGAATAACCTTGTAACATCCCAAATTTTGGAATGTTAAAAATAATTACTAGATTGTTTGTTTGTTTCATTGAGTGATTGAAACTTGAGTGGAGTTTGAAACTTTTCAAAAACTTTTGAATGAGAGGGAATAAAATAAATTTCCCCTTCTCCGGTAAATTCAAATTCATCAAATTAAAAGCAATGAGAGAAGATGACATGACCTCTTCAACTATAAAGAATTTGAACGGAGTTTTGCATTTTAATTCTTTCAAATATTTGCCCTTGCTTCTCTATTTTTCTTCCCCGAGAAATACCCCGAAAATAATTCTTGCAAGCAAGAAAGAGCGGAGGAATATGACCCTCCCAAACCAGGGGTATTTTTTTTGAAAATATTGAGCCAACAAAAAACAAAGTCTATGGAGAAAATAATTGCAAAAAGAAAATAAAGCCTCGGGGCTTTTCTGAAAAAAACATTTTTGAAAAAGTTTTTATGTTGGTCTTGGAAAAATGATAAACCAATAGGAAATATTTTTCTGAAAATTTTGGTATATAATACCCCTATATCTAGATTTTATTTTATTTCCTTTTTTGGTATTTTTCTTTCTGTTTTTAATTAAAATAGAAAATAGGAAAGATATTTTTTTAGGAAAGCGCATGGGCGGCATTTAGTGCCCTGGGCCGAATCCCCTCAGCCCGGGATCCCTCTCTCCTTCCAAATCGGTCAGCCGACCGAAGCCCCCGAGCACCCCTCTCCCTGCTAGCGGGCCCCACCGCCCGAAGCCTCCCCCACTCTCGGTCACCCCCAACACCCGCTCCCTCTCTCCTTCCTTCTCTCAGCCGAGATCGCCGGAGCCCAATCCCCTCGCCGGATCTCCCTCCACTTGCCCTCCCGAGCACCCCCTCTCCCCTATAAAGCTCCCCCCCGGCCACCGCACCCGTTCCCCTGCCCCAGCCCGAGCCCCTCGCCACCCTTGCCCCTGCCCTGCTGCTCGCCGGAGCAAAAGCTCCAGAGAAGCCCCTCCTCGCCCTGCCTCGCCACCCTCGCCTCCCCACCCCGTCCGACCCCACTAGCAAGCTCGTCGCCGCCGCCGCACCCCATTTCTTCCCCCTACACCCGAGCCCCTCCACTGCATCACCACCCCGCGCCTCACCGGAGTTCCCAGCCACCACCGAGCCTCCCTGAGCTCCCCCTGCTCGCCCACGGCTCCCTCTCGCCTCGTCATCGCCTCCCTCGGACGCCGGAGCCCCGCCGCCACCCGCTGGACACCTCGGACGCCGCCGAGACCCGCCGGAGCGACGACCTCGACCCCCGCCACCTCCCTGCTCGCCGGAGGACCTCCTGCCTCGGTGAGCCAGCCCCTGTGAACTCCATCACCTCTTGTAGCCGTTGGATCTAGAGTAAATGCGCAGGATTAGAAACGAGGATGCCATTTCGGTTTAGTCAGAAAAACCAAAATGTTTTTTATTTCACTTAACTTTAGCCGAGTTGTTTTAGTTACATTCCGGCCGTTTGTTGGATTAGCTACGCAGCTCACACACCTTAGCCAATCAGAAGCTGTCACCTAACCCCCTGTTCGTCAGATCAATTTTCTTTTTATCTGTTTTAGTTTTGAAACAGAGAGAGTTTCAGTTTTGGTTTCCCTAGAACTTTTATTGTAGAGATCCAATGAGGTTGATTCTTTTTCCAGTAGATCACAATTTTTCTGTAGTTTTCAAAAACATATAATTTGTCTATGTTTGATATTGGCAAATTTGAATTAGATCAGATTTAGTTTAAACCTTGTTTTGCTTATTCCAGGAGTTTAAAAATAGCTTTTAATTTGATTCTTTTTCCTACTGATCACTAGTGATCTTAGTTATCGGTGGTAAAAATGTCAGAATTATTTGAGTATTTTAGCTCATTGTTTCTTGTAAAACAATTTCTGTTTCACCTCTTTTAGGACTATGGCTATTTCCTTTTCTATTATTGTTTTTAAATTATTTTCTTTTATATTTCAGAAAGATTATGTTTTGTTTCTCTTAGTTCACTGTAGGTTTGCAACAAGTTTTTATTTTTATTTTTATATGTTATCATGAAATCAATTCTAGTTCCCTAATAACTTGCAATTGGTTTCTCTACTGTTTCAAATCCCGTTTGGAAATAATTTCAAATAGTTTTGTGAAAAATACTTTATTTTATGTTAGTTAAATTTATATCCTAGTTCCCTGTTATTATTTTCTGTTGGACAAAAACTATTTAGTGTTTGATGTAGTAGAAGACTCCCTAGTCTTATTTGAAGTTTACTTCGGATTCCTTTTCGCTCTCTCTTTTGTTTTGATTGCTAGAATGATTGCTAGTATGAGTGCTTATGTGAATGATATGTTTGTTATATAGATTTCATCGGAGAGTGACGTGTAGTCTATCAAGTTATTTGTCGAGAAATTCTTCTTCGTCAACATCACCAGGAAAGTCATTTGATCATGTATCACCTATGTTTTATGCATCGTAGTTCTACCATCCTATGCCCAATTGCATGCTCACTAGGTACTTGGAAATTATGGTTACATATTGTACTATCATGTGGTAGGCACCCAACAACCCCGTTACTTGGCCTGGGACGACAAATTTCATATTGCTATGCTTGAGTAGACGGGATTCTGGTTCAGAGTTTACCATAAGTGATGCGAGAATAATTCAATAACCAAGGCCGGTTAAGTCAAGACTTTTCAAGTCCTCGTGATGCAATGCAACTCTGGGTGAAGGACGGTTGATCGGCTCCCTGGAGAAACCAGTGGATGACCCGGGATGCTGGAGACAGCCATGACATCTTGCGGAAAGCTTCACCCAGGCTCAAAGAGACGGACGAATATTTTCAAGACCCAAGGCTTACCTGCACAACCACAAGTCATTATGGGCTCTGGCTTGGTTGGACAACGCGGCGACTCTGGACAGGCGGTGCTAGCAGATGTAGAAGAACGGTAGGATTGGATGGGCACGGATAGGGATTCATAGGGACCCGTTGAAAGACCATGTTTTGATCATCCGGTCTTCAAAACCCTGAAGTGCGAGGACATACACGGAGGCGATCAAATCTTGTGGGGAACGTGTGCAAAACTCTGCAGAGTACTCAAACCTAATCTATTAGCTATGTCCACGGTCATGGACAACTTGAGCCAAAGAAACTGAAGTTATCTGAAATTCTCAACACAAATAATAATATTGATGTGGGTAATATTGATAACTTGGGTATGAGAAATGGTTGGCGGAACCATCTCATTAACAACCAACTATGTAGTAATATTTTGCTTTTAGCCCCTCTCTTGATGTAGGGGAAAACTTGCTTTTCGCTAAAAACTTATAGCCCCACCTGCCATATATGCATATAGTATAGATGATTACTTTTCACCCCTCTCTTATGTGACTTGCCGGCATATTCAATATGCTGACCTACACGGCTGCAATGTCTTATGTTGCAGATATTTTTCTTCGACGAGTAAGAGTACGATTCAGGGTTACGGTCTACACTCAACTTGCCGTTGGTGTCTATTGGGACTCCACTCCCTTGACTGCTTCCGCTGAGATATTTAAGGTATATATCAGTTTTACGCTATTTACATGTGATTGCACTTTGATATATACATTGATGTACTGTGTGTGCCAGCATACTGATCCAGGGATGGCACAGATACACAGGGGCTTGACTCGTTTTGAGTCGGGTCGGTACAGAAATGGTATCAGAGCACATGCTGACTGTAGGACGTGACCCTTGAAACTGGAAATTTCTTAGGATATGACCTCTCAAAAATCTTATTTTCAAAAACACCTTTCACTTCTCATCCCTTCTGATTTCATCAAATATTCCCTCTCACCTCAAATAGTTAGACAATCCCCTTACCCCTTTGACCACATGAAGAATCAACGGAGTTCTACTTCAAAGTAAAGAGGATTTCATCATGCAATTGAAGCTACACCAATTGAAGACTCTCAAGACCCGAAGAACTCGAAGACCCCGAAACGTTCGAATATTTATATGACCATTAGAAGTCCAAACCCCTTTTATATACCCACATTAGTTACAATGATTTGTGAGCCGTCATTGGTGTGTGTTTTTCGATGGCCACAAATAAAACCTATTCTCAAAAGTATTGTTTGTATTGTGTGTATCTCCCTCCCTCTCTTACCCGTCTCATCCCCAAAACCTCAACCCTACCAGATGGAGTATGAAGCTGGACTTGTAGTCTCTGGACCAATGACCCTGCTGGAGGCTGATATATGGATTCAAAACATGGAGAACCACTTCGGGAGCAACTTAATCTCAAGGAAGTATGAAGTGGAACACGCTATCCAGTACTTTACCCAAAGTGTTGCAATCTGGTGGAAAATGCACCATGCCATACAAGGATTTAGTGGAGCAGAAACTTGGGACGAATTCAACAGCACTCTGTTAAGATCCTGACTTATTCGTAAGTGCTACAAAAATCCGAAGGAGAAGACATGTGCATGCAAGATCTGTGGAGAAATAGGACACACCGAGGAAGAACACAAGGATGGATGCACTCATTGTGAAGAAAATCACCCAGCTGAGGAGTGCCCAAGTAGTCAGGTGACTTGTTTCCTTTGTGAAGGAACCACCCACTACCCAGCTCAATGTCACATTTACCCCAAGGTACAACAAGTTGTCAAGCAGCAGAAATATGCAGTGAAGGAAACACTCAAGAAGAAGATTCTAGAAGAACCGGCGATGAACGAAAATATTGAAGACCCTGATGGACAAGGTCTGACCAGATTTTTCTCCAATGCATGCTACTCATGTGGAGAAGAAGGACATTATTCACAGGATTGCACGAAGGGAAGCCAAGAGTATCTGGGAAAATTCCCGACGGAAGAAGTGGAGATTGATCCACTTGAAATAGAAGAACTGGCCAAAATAAAGGAGTCCGGAAAGAAGAAAAAGTACCCTCGGAAGAGCCAAATCTCTGTAAACATAGACCTGAGTCATGACAGATGTTACAAGTGTATGGAATTTGGCCACCACAAATACATGTGCTCCAGAAGGAGGCCGGAAACCCAAGGAGCAAAAGCAAACACTAAGACGCCTCGAGACTTGTCAGAGCTCATTTGCTTTCGTTGCAAGGAAGCAGGACATTTTGCTAGCGATTGTCCACAAAGGAAGAAAGCTAAAAAGGAGTAGTTAAGTTTTGACCGCGGCAATTAGTGTAATGTGAAGAACTCTTGTTTTTCATGAGATCATGGACTGAAAATTTTTGTAACAGAAGTCCCTGAGATTGTAATAACATCATGAATAAATGGAATTTATTGTCTCATGATTGCCTATGTTGAAACTGTATGCGTTGTTTCTCTTTGAACAAAGATCTCTGAACAGTTTATGAGGATAAGAAAAAATATGGTCTATGAACGCATGAGTATAATTCATTTAAGTGTGGTAGTAATCGGTAAACCCACAGGATCCACTGAGTAGGAATGTACCATAACTACCAAGGAGACATATACATTCCTCTAAGTACCTATTTACTGACACCTGCAGATGACAACTCTCTACGAGTCATTCCTCAAGGGCCCCGAAACGATCATGACCCTGACCAGTGAGCATGATTACCCGAAAATCCTGAAGGACATGATGAAGCACATTCGTCTTGAAGGAGATGCAGTCTACAAAGGCTACCCATTCATGGAAAGTGGAGTAGAACTTTGGTACGTGGAAGTACACCTCCACCATGTGAAAGGAGTTTGTCCAAAGACTATGGGGCAATACTTTTTCATTTCACGTGTACCACGAGCAACCTTCTTTGATGCTGTTCGTGAAGCTGCCATGGAAGCCATACGTCAGATTGGAGAAATACTTGAAGCAAGACTCCGTCATACCCAGGAATACCTGAGTGAGGTACGTGCAGAGATGATGGAGATGAAGCTCATGGCCACCATGATGAAGCAAAAGATGGATGATTTCAAGGAGCACATCGGAAAGTTCCAGTGGAACTAAAGTATCTCCAAGGGAGACGAATGAATAATGTCGGCAGAAATGCTCGACCATACCGAACAATGTGGATGGCAGCATTTGTAATAGAGTACTTTTGAATTGGAGTTTTTGAGAAGAAATTAAGGATGTAATAAAGGATTGATTATGAAATGAGTATGATTTATGGACGAACCAATACATTTTCATGGTAAACACTCCAATGGAAAGTATCCCACAGAGTGGAGTGTGTACCAAAAATAAGTCCGAGGATTATTATTATATGATGGTTACCCCAAGAGTATGATGGAATAAAACACTATAGGATTTAAAGGCAGAGTAACCCCAAGTATACCTAAAACCCACAGACCCCGGGACTAATAAGGATCGCGTACTTTCTTTTGGAGAAGGAAACTTGTATCAGCAAACGTTTTCTTAGGAGCATACAACAACCCGAGAGTGGTGAAGAAACGATAGATGTTTTGTTCAGCTTGCAGAACCAATGGTTTATCCGAACTTCGTTCGTGGACAAGAGAAACTCTGCAACGCTTGTGAGGATGCCCAAATGTTAGAATACGAGATTCACAAACCTTATACAAGGTAATGATTTTAGTGCGACATGGCTTGGCCACCATGACGACTTACTATTATCATTCTCTTGCTATTCGGAATGGTAAATCTGAGAAACTTACCCATAGTGAGAGACGACGTTCTTTGAAGCTTTTGTATAAGCCTTAGAATGGTATGATGAAAGCCCCATGTACATGGCATTTGTTGTCACGCGTAGGAAATTTTACGGTGAGACTGAAACCAAGACCCCTCTCTCTGCGGGATAACCACAAATGGTAGGCCACCATGAGAATCATCGATTGGTTATTTAGTATTAATCACGAGTCTATCAGTTAAGAAGACCCAGTAACGGAAGAAGCTTGTATCAACAGAAGAACCCTCGATTTTGATGAGAACGTTATGAGTATAATGGAAGAGCATCACCAGAGGAGTTAGTATGAAGACTGTGAGGAGTCAGATGCCAAAACCCGAGAGGATTTCTAAAATTCTGAGGGACCAGTAGCTCTCATTTTAAGTGTGGTAGCATCCCACTTTGTAGGAGATTGGATTTGTTAGAAGACCCCAAACCCTAACCTTTCTTTCTAGCCTCTTCGAATCTCGAGGACGAGATTCACTTTAAGTGTGGTAGGTTTGTAACATCCCAAATTTTGGAATGTTAAAAATAATTATTAGATTGTTTGTTTGTTTGATTGAGTGATTGAAACCTGAGTGGAATTTGAAACTTTTCAAAAACTTTTGAATGAGAGGGAATAAAATAAATTTCCCCTTCTCCGGCAAATTCAAATTCATCCAATTAAAAGCAATGAGAGAAGATGACATGACCTCTTCAACTATAAAGAATTTCAACGGAGTTTTGCATTTGAATTCTTTCAAATATTAGCCCTTGCTTCTCTATTTTTCTTCCTACGAGAAATACCCCAAAAATAATTCTTGCAAGGAAGAAAGAGCGGAGGAATATGACCCTCCCAAATCAGGGGTATTTTTTTTGAAAATATTGAGCCAAGAAAAACCAAAGTTTATGGAGAAAATAATTGCAAAAAGAAAATAAAGCCTTATGGGTTTTTCTGAAAAAAAAACATTTTTAAAAAAGTTTTTATTTTGGTCTTGGAAAAATGATAAACCAATAGGAAATATTTTTCTGAAAATTTTGGTATATAATACCCCTATATCTAGATTTTATTTTATTTCCTTTTTTGGTATTTTTCTTTCTGTTTTTAATTAAAATATAAAATAGGAAAGATATTTTTTTAGGAAAGCGCATGGGCGGCATTTAGTGCCCTGGGCCGAATCCCCTCAGCCCGGGATCCCTCTCTCCTTCCAAATCGGTCAGCCGACCGAAGCCCCCCAGCACCCCTCTCCCTGCTAGCGGGCCCCACTGCCCGAAGCCTCCCCCACCCTCGGTCACCCCCAACACCCGCTCCCTCTCTCCTTCCTTCTCTCAGCCGAGATCGCCGGAGCCCAATCCCCTCGCCGGATCTCCCTCCACTTGCCCTCCCGAGCACCCCCTCTCCCCTATAAAGCCCCCCCCCCCCGGCCACCGCACCCGTTCCCCTGCCCCAGCCCGAGCCCCTCGCCACCCCTGCCCCTGCCCTGCTGCTCGCCGGAGCAAAAGCTCCAGAGAAGCCCCTCCTCGCCCTGCCTCGCCACCCTTGCCTCCCCACCCCGTCCGACCCCACCAGCGAGCTCGTCGCCGCCGCCGCACCCCATTTCTTCCCCCTACACCCGAGCCCCTCCACTGCATCACCACCCCGCGCCTCACCGGAGTTCCCAGCCACCACCGAGCCTCCCTGAGCTCCCCCTGCTCGCCCACGGCTCCCTCTCGCCTCGTCGTCGCCTCCCTCGGACGCCGGAGCCCCGCCGCCACCCGCTGGACATCTCGGACGCCGCCGAGACCCGCCGGAGCGACGACCTCGACCCCCGCCACCTCCCTGCTCGCCGGAGGACCTCCT
This sequence comes from Hordeum vulgare subsp. vulgare, assembly GCF_904849725.1. Lineage (NCBI taxonomy): Eukaryota > Viridiplantae > Streptophyta > Magnoliopsida > Poales > Poaceae > Hordeum > Hordeum vulgare. The sequence continues at coordinate 282,895,879 of NC_058524.1, read as the reverse complement.
GCCTCGGTGAGCCAGCCCCTGTGAACTCCATCACCTCTTGTAGCCGTTGGATCTAGAGTAAACGCGCAGGATTAGAAACGAGGATACCATTTCGGTTTACTCAGAAAAACCAAAATGTTTTAATTTCACTTAACTTTAGCCGAGCTGTTTTAGTTACATTCTGGCCGTTTGTTGGATTAGCTACGCAGCTCACACACCTTAGCCAATCAGAAGCTGTCACCTAACCCCCTGTTCGTCAGATCAATTTTCTTTTTATCTGTTTTAGTTTTGAAACAGAGAGAGTTTCAGTTTTGTTTTCCCTAGAACTTTTATTGTAGAGATCCAATGAGGTTGATTCTTTTTCCAGTAGATCACAATTTTTCTGTAGTTTTCAAACACATATAATTTGTCTATGTTTGAAATATGCAAATTTGAATTAGATCAGATTTAGTTTAAACCTTGTTTTGCTTATTCCAGGAGTTTAAAAATAGCTTTTAATTTGATTCTTTTTCCTACTGATCACTAGTGATCTTAGTTATCGGTGGTAAAAATTTCAGAATTATTTGAGTATTTTAGCTCATTGTTTCTTGTAAAACAATTTCTGTTTCACCTCTTTTAGGACTATGGCTATTTCCTTTTCTATTATTCTTTTTAAATTATTTTCTTTTATATTTCAGAAAGATTATGTTTTGTTTCTCTTAGTTCACTGTAGGTTTGCAACAAGTTTTTATTTTTATTTTTATATGTTATCATGAAATCAATTCTAGTTCCCTAATAACTTGCAATTGGTTTCTCTACTGTTTCAAATCCCGTTTGGAAATAATTTCAAATAGTTTTGTGAAAAATACTTTATTTTATCTTAGTTAAATTTATATCCTAGTTCCCTGTTATTATTTTCTGTTGGACAAAAACTATTTAGTGTTTGATGTAGTAGAAGACTCCCTAGTCTTATTTGAAGTTTACTTCGGATTCCTTTTCGCTCTCTCTTTTGTTTTGATTGCTAGAATGATTGCTAGTATGAGTGCTTATGTGAATGATATGTTTGTTATATAGATTTCATCGGAGGTTGACGTGTAGTCTATCAAGTTATTTGTCGAGAAATTCTTCTTCGTCAACATCACCAGGAAAGTCATTTGATCATGTATCACCTATGTTTTATGCATCGTAGTTCTACCATCCTATGCCCAATTGCATGCTCACTAGGTACTTGGAAATTATGGTTACATATTGTACTATCATGTGGTAGGCACCCAACAACCCCGTTACTTGGCCTGGGACGACAAATTTCATATTGCTATGCTTGAGTAGACGGGATTCTGGTTCAGAGTTTACCATAAGTGATGCGAGAATAATTCAATAACCAAGACCGGTTAAGTCAAGACTTTTCTAGACCTCGTGATGCAATGCAACTCTGGGTGAAGGACGGTTGATCGGCTCCCTGGAGAAACCAGTGGATGACCCGGGATGCTGGAGACGGCCATGACATCCTGCGGAAAGCTTCACCCAGGCTCAAAGAGACGGACGAATATTTTCAAGACCCAAGGCTTACCTGCACAGCCACAAGTTATTATGGGCTCTGGCTTGGTTGGACAACGCGGCGACTCTGGACAGGCGGTGCTAGAAGATGTAGAAGAACGGTAGGATTGGATGGGCACCGACAGGGATTCAGAGGGACCCGTTGAAAGACCATGTTTTGATCATCCGGCTTCAAACACCCTGTAGTGCGAGGACATACACGGAGGCGATCAAATCTTGTGGGGAACGTGTGCAAAACTCTGCAGAGTACTCAAACCTAATCTATTAGCCGTGTCCACGGTCATGGACAACTTGAGCCAAAGAAACTGAAGTTATCTGAAATTCTCAACACAAATAATAATATTGATGTGGGTAATATTGATAACTTGGGTATGAGAAATGGTTGGCGGAACCATCTCATTAACAACCAACTATGTAGTAATATTTTGCTTTTAACCCCTCTCTTGATGTAGGGGAAAACTTGCTTTTCACTAAAAACTTATAGCCCCACCTGCCATATATGCATATAGTATAGATGATTACTTTTCACCCCTCTCTTATGTGACTTGCCGGCATATTCAATATGCTGACCTACACGGCTGCAACGTCTTATGTTGCAGATATTTTTCTTCGACGAGTAAGAGTACGATTCAGGGTTACGGTCTACACTCAACTTGTCGTTGGTGTCTATTGGGACTCCACTCCCTTGACTGCTTCCGCTGAGATATTTAAGGTATATATCAGTTTTATGCTATTTACATGTGATTGCACTTTGATATATACATTGATGTACTGTGTGTACCAGCATACTGATCCAGGGATGGCACAGATACACAGAGGCTTGACTCGTTTTGAGTCGGGTCGCTACAAACATCTTGGTCATCATATAAACTCCTTGAACCCAACACATGGACTTCAAGAAGTGCCTATGAACAAATCCTATAAATATAACTTAAGGCAACCATTAGTCCATAGGAATTGTCATCAATTACCAAAACCACATATGGAGATATATGCTCTAACAATCTCCCCCATTTTGGTAATTGAAGACAACCACTTCAAGAGAGTTTATATAAGGGAATAAGCATAACCAAGCACACACATACAAGGTAATAATTCATGTGTGCAGGATGTAAATGCTTACGCAATAAAAGCAAAACCCTCTAAACATATCCAAAGTAAACTCTCTAAACTTCTCCCCCATTGGCATCGATTGTCAAAATGGACGAAAAGTTTAGAAAGCCAATATAGTAGGTGGTCCTCCGAAAAGTGTGTACTTCTCAGCAAATGAGTGCAGAAAAATACACAAATACAATGATAAGTAGTTGGAGGAAAACAAACTATATTGAGGACCCAAAGAGTGCAAATAAAAGGATCGTATGCCACAAAGACATACAAAGATAGAGGCAAGCAATCAAAAGATTCCAGATGGAACAAACAATCATATGGTCCTTCGAACCACATGAATAAGAGATATTATGATAAAGGCAACATAGTGCTTTATCAGAAACTAGAGAAGCTCCCCATGATTTGTGCACTAATATGAGATTTTTGTATTTGACACAGGTGCACAAAATAGGATCGTTGCTCCCCCAGAATTTATAAAACACACAACGAGTGCAAGAAGATAGATGAGACAATAAGCATATCAATTGCACAAAACAAATGGTTGAGCAACATGTAATAGAAACAACTTAAGAGTAGGCTCAAACAAAGTAATGTGTATGAGTCATGGCAAAGCACTTGAGAAGACTAAGATAAGGATGAGCATTACTCATCAACATAGTCTTGATGAAATGAGATACAAAGTACAAGACATATCACTCCCACACACACATACTAGAAAATGGGTTCACAAGCTTACTAATAAACAAAATAAGAACCAACGCTTGTGACAACCCATTGTGAAGATAGGAAGTAAGAACCTTGTCAAGGGGAGGGATACTAATTGAAAATGGCAAAACCCTCATCAAGACAAGCATGAGGAAAAACAATCTTCACAGCCAAAGAGTGCATCAAGATGTAGGAAAATAAGATACGCACTCAAAACAAATACTTTCACGAAGCCACCAAAAACTGAAAAAGGAAATGCAACGATGGACGTGAAAGAAAAAAGGATATCAATTAGAGATGTAACTTCTCTCATGTGTAAAGGATTCTAAGTAGAAGACAATCATGATGATATATATCCACAAAGAAGGATGTACACACGAAATGGTTACAAGAAGGAACAAACTAGAGAACAAACTAGATATCCAAAAGGAAGTCATAAATATATATCAATGAGATCTTTTGCTTGGAAGCATAGCACATGGCCTAATATTTTCTTATTGTACAATATGAACTTCCAACAGACGAACATCAAAGACATCCCAACTAGTAGTAAGACATCATCGTTCGGATGCTTTGAGAAAGCAAACAAGTACTACAAGAACGAATCAAGAGATTCATGCCATGATGCAACCTGGAAAAGAAAAGACAGGTTGGGTCCTTTGTAAGAAAAGAATGCATGAAGTGGATACTTGTTACCGAGACAACATTGGATTGATGTAGTAGATAGTTGTTCTTTGATCATCCTAACTTGGCTCCAATAATCACATGGTCTCAACATCTTCCTTATAGGTGAGCCAAGCATCCAATGCATATCTAGTTGTTCCTGTAACAACAAAACAAACAAAATGGTGCCCAAACTCATTGGGACCAAAGAGTTAGAAAACCCGCAATACATAGGACAAACTCCACATACATATGTGCATATAGATATGAATTTGAATTTCATGCACACTTTAGCCAATTTATGACAAGGTGGAGTTTCCCCTATATATTGGGTCAAAGAAGGAAAGCAAGCAAAAGAAGTTGTATATAGTAGCTAGATACGCATGCTCAAGACTCTCAAGAATCAACTCAACACAAAGTTGATAAGTCATCAAAAGACAAGGTATCAAGTGATGATAAGATCCTAAAACAAAAGAGCTATCACTTGAAGGATATCAATTAAAAGATACCTCAAGGAATGATATATCCATTGACACATCCCAAATAGAAGGCAACAAGAAACCAATTGAAGGAAAACAAACACGAGGTATCTAGTTTCCAAAAGAGAGCTAGGTTTCAACAAACCAAGCCATCGACAAATTTTCATGATGGCACAAAGCATCATAAAGAGCAAGACTTGCCTCCCATCAGCACACACTTGATGGCGATCGGAAGATTTTATGATGGGTGAATAAAGAGAGTGTTCTAAAGAAAATAGGATAGCTCCCCCAAGGGACGTGCATTATATAGAATTTGCATTTTAATACAAAACGAAACACTATATCTATAAAAACACTAGACATGTTAAAATAGATTCATAAGAAGCAAGGAACACAAACGAAACACAAAATCCAATGTAAAGATGATTAGCAATTCCTATCACATGATGGGAATACCAATTGTCAAGGACAAGAAGTATTTTCGAAGTGATACTCATTGGTAGATCACAAATATATCCAAGATCATCTTTACCCATAAAACGCAAGCAAATGACACTTGTAGAGTTAACATGCCACCTAGGAACAGGATAATTTACAATATCAACACTAAGTGGCAACACGTCAAATGTACACATTTTCTAGGTTTGTAATATGCACATACCATATTACTCCCCCATAATGTGATAAACCAACAACATTTAACAAGTGGAAAATTAAAACCAACAAGAGATACTTAATGGACCATATAGAATTTGAATTTCTCATGAGTAAGACATACCACATAGAAACTAGATAATCTTGAAGTATCAAAACTAAGTGGTATTTCCCATGTATACATATTTATAGGATCGTGAGGTGTGCAAAGCACACCACTCCCCCACAATGGGATAATCCATTAATCTCTCACAAGAGTCAACAAAAAAATATAAACAAGATGCAAAAAGGCTCAATACAAGACTCACATGTACATGATATGCAAACCAACATACACATACTCAATTACTCAAGATAAGCAAGTTGGAAGCACAACATATACAAACGCATGCAAGGTACAAAACCACAACATGCAAAGGGGGCAAGCACCTAACAATGTAAACAGTTGAAGTATAAGTTACCGTAAGGAGGCACATTGGATATAAGATAGAAACTCGATAATCCAAATGACTTGGCTTGAGATAATATGAATGATGAAGACCCCTTAATTATTCATTATGTATCCAAGTCTCTAATGTCCTCCATAGTCACCTATTGATCAAGTTTGAACTTGTTGGTCCCCGACTACGTTGGGTCCTAAGAGGTTAATCACAATAGGCTTGGCAACCCAAATGGTTCTTTTCTTGACACCATTTTGAGTACCAACAAACTTGGCAAACACATTGCCAACCTTATCCTTCCCAAGGGAATGGATATCATCAATAGTGATTGGGTTGGATAAGTTACCTCTTGTGCAAGATGAAGCGACGTGACCCTTCTCACGACATAAGTAGCAACATCTACCCTTTGCTTTCTTCCCAGTTGATTTCTCACATCGGGGAGTGTTGGTTTGGGCTTATTGGGAAGAGGCCTTCCTTCAACTTGTAGTTGAATATGTGATTGAGTTTGTGGCCACTTCCCTTGTTGCATGTGACTTTGAGACTTCGTCTTCAGAGGGCAAGATCTAACATGGTGCCCTTTAACTTTGCACTTGAAGCAAATGATTTTGGCAGAATTCTTGACTTGTTGTAGGCCCCTCTTGTTCTTGTTTGAGTTTAACCCAACATCATTTTTGTCATTCAAAGATGTTTGCTCACACAGGACGTTGTTGAGTGTGGACATCCCTTCATGACATTGTTCCAAGTCTTTCTTCAAAGAAGTGACTTGGGCCTTGAGCTCTTCGATTTCCTCTGCACGGTTAGTATCAATGCAAGTACTAGAGGAAGTGTAAGCTTCAATGTTAGAGAAACAAGGCAAGGAAAGTAATTCATCACAAGAGGTAGCAATATTATGAGTAGACGAATTACGAGGACTATCACATGGAAATATAGTACTTTGACTAGAAGTAGTGCCATTCTCCACAGGAGGCTCATTTGATGTTACCTTGGTGATGATAGCCTCATGAGCTAACTTCTGCACATTATAGGATGTTAGAAGATCAGCATGAGAGCTTGTGAGCATTACATGGTTTTCTTCCAACTTCCCATAATTGCTAGTTAGTAAATCAAGTTGAGCACGTAGCTCAATATTCTCCTTCAATGTTGATACTTCAAATGAGGTAGAGTTAGATGTACAAGTATCATCAACAATATGAGAGGAGTAAGTAGCAAATAGAGACTTCTCATGAGTAGATTGAAGCTCCTCATAGATCTTAGAGGTTTTGATGAGCTCTCCCTTGACATTATTGCATTCAAGGAGAAGGACCTCAAAATCCTTTTTAAGTTTATCATGAGCAACTTCAATCTCTCCTTTTGAAGATCTCAAGTCTCTACATGCTTGATGACTCTTCTCAAGTTCATGTTCAAGTTGTTCACTTTTAGCTTGTTCATGATTAAGTGAATCATTACAATTTTCAAAGTAAGCAAGAACATCTTGGAATCTTTGAAGAGCCTTATTTTTGTCTTGATGAAGAATTTTACGGATCACATAGATATTTTCGGTCAAATCATCATCATCATCCTCATCGCAAATATCATCGTTATTGCACAGGGAAGATGATACCTCATTATTACCTCTTGCCATGAGGCACATGTGAACTGGAGGAGTTGATGATGATTCTTTTGGTGAATCAGATTCTTCATTAGTCAAAAGTACTTCATATTTCTTGATTTCCCCTAAATGATTAGTCATAGAGCAACTAGGGAGAAACAAGATATTTTGATCAAGAGGACACGAGGAAGCAGGCATATCACCACAGACATTTGTCGAGGGATCTTTAGGTGAAATGCATGACCTATCAGCACAATAATTTACAATATGTGTGGTGCTAGATATGCTCGTGTCCATAGAGGCTATGACATTTTCATCAACATATATTTCTGCACTCACCATGTCATTACCTTGTGAGATTGAAGATGCTGAGGTGTGCAAGCAATCGGATATGGAAGTAGTGGTGGACTCTTTAAGATTGAAAAGAGTGAAGAGCTCATGCACCAAGTCCTTCATCATAATACCGTCTTCATCAAGATTGGACCCACCATATAGATCTTCAAGTTTAGTCCAAACTTCATGACCTGACTTGCAAGTCGAGATAGACTTAAACACTTCAGGACTTATGGTTCGATGAATGGCAACAAAAGCCTCACAATCAAGATACATCTCATTAGTAGATGAAGATGCATCATCCTTTTTGTCGGCAATCCCTACAAGAACAATTCGTAAAGTATTTGGGCCCATGGCCCGAAAGTGATGAAGCATACGAATTCTCCACAGGGTATAATTTGTGCCATCAAAGTCAAAGATGCCATTGTGCACTAATCCAATAGTCGACATCGATACTCTCTAGGTCGTGAAACCTAATTAAAGAGAGACCTAGCTCTGATACCAATTGAAAAGACCTCCATGATGCCTAGAGGGGGTGAATAGGCTATTTAAAACTTCTTCGGATTTGGCTTGAAACTAATGCGGAAATAAACTAAGAGGGTACTTGTTAAGCAAAAATCCTAAATGCACTAGGCACTGCAACGTGTATCAACAACACGATCTACCAAGATGGACACAATACAGTTACTAACAAGCACAAGTAAGTTACACAAACTTACTTGAGCTATATCACACGACAAGTAGGTGAACGACACAAGATACTAGATCACACTATAGCACACGATATATCAAAAGCTGCAAGAGTGAATGTGTGGATATAGAGGGTATGCTCGAATGATTAATATCGTACAAGAAATGGCCAACACAATATAATGAGCACAAACAATATGCAATGTATGTATGCTCAAGTAACACAAGTAAACCACAAGTAAGGAGTTAGGATTAAGGATAACCAAGGTCACTGAGACGAAGATGTATCCCGATGTTCACTTCCTTGGAGGGAAGCTAGTCACCGTTAGAGAGGTGGATGTTACCACGAAGGCACACCAACGCCACGAAGGCTCACCCTATTCTCCCTTTGAGATAACACCACGATGGCGTTTCTCAACCACTAGTGGTAAGCCTTTGAGGTGGCTTCCAAACCCTCACAAACTTTTCCGGGGGGTAATCACACGGATCGATTCCTCTCCGAAGAACTCCTACCGCCTAGGAGTCTCCAACCTCCAAGAGTAACAAGATCACGGGGAATGCTCAAAACTTGCTCAAATCTCAAATAGCTTGGGTTAAGAGGAGGAGAGGGAGACGATCTATTTTTTGATTGGAACAACTCTCAAAGGGGTTCACAAATGCTCTTGGGATCTAAGATTTGGTGTGAGCAAATGTGTGTGAGGTAGAAGTGTGTTCTTATGAGGATAAGGCTGTGTTGGGCAACCCTCTCACAAAGTGGGAGGGGGGTAATGAAAGAGTGGGATGTGGAAACCCTGCCATGACTGGATACTGCAACGCGGTAAGAAAACTTGAGAAAAGGTTTGAGGTTTGGTACATCGTCATGTTCCGCGATTGAAGAATCACGCTGCTGATGAATTGGAAAAAATTGGACCCACTCGGAAAATTGTGCCCAGTGATGTTTGTTTGGAGCACATACACACTCCGTCATTCCAAGAAGATCCATTCACTGAAGAACCTCCTCATCCTACAAGTGCAGTTGATCTGACTGAAGTTGAAATCCCGGCAATTGTCGACCTAATCATGGAGATTCGAGTAGTCACGCCCGATTGGATAGAGCCATATATTGCATATATCCTGAGGTAAGAACTACCCGAAGATGAAGACGAAGCTAGGAAGATCGTTCGCAGATCAAAAGCTTTCACGGTCATGGGAGATCAGCTCTACAAGGAAAGTGTGTCTGGCGTAGCTCAATGGTGCATTTCCCCTGAAGAAGGCCGACTGATTTTGGAGGAAATTCATTCGGGAATCTGTGGTCATCATGCATCCTCCAAAGCCATCGTTGCTAAAGCATTCCGAGCTGGATTCTTCTAGCCACGTGCGGGTGAAATGGCCAAAGAGCTTGTTGACCGCTATGAAGGATGTCAATTCTACTCCAACAAATCGCATAAGCCATCGTTTGCTCTGAATACAATCCCCCTCATATGGCCTTTTTCCGTGTGGGGCTTGGACATGGTTGGACCCTTCCATACAGGGCAAGGCGGATTCACTCATTTTCTACTTGCAGTCGACAAATTCACCAAGTTGATAGAAGCCAAGCCAATAAAAAAGCTAGATGCACGCACTGCAATCAAATTCATGAGAGAGATTACTATCATATTTGGGGTCCCACACAGCATCATCACTGATAATGGATCGAACTTTGACTCGGATGAATTCAAGAGTTTTTGCTCCAACCAAGGAACCCGAGTGGATTACGCATCCGTTGCTCATCCCCAAAGAGATAGCCAGGCTGAACAAGTGAATGGACACATACTTCAGGGGTTAAAACCTCGTCTCATGAGGGAGATTGGACACGCTTCACATGCTTGGGTCACCGAGTTACCCTCTGTGCTCTAGGGACTCAGAACGACCCCGAACAGGTCGACGGAACGGTCTCCATTCTTTCTCGTGTATGGGGTGGAACCTGTTCTTCTGAGTGACTTACTTCACAATTCCCCCAGAGTTAAGCTCATCTCAGAAGCCGAAGCTGAGCAAGCCCGATAGGATGGAGTCGATGTCTTGGAGGAGGAGCGTGAGATGGCTCTGATTCGATCGACGATCTACCAGCAAGACCTCCGACGATTCCATTCAAGACACGTCAGGAGTCGGACGTTACAAGCAGAAGATTTGGTGCTCCGAGTGCATCAGCAAAGACCGCACAAGCTGCCCCCCGCCTGGGAAGGACCCTTCATCGTCTCTAAGGTGCTGAACAACGGAGCATACAGACTCTACAATTTGGAGAAGAGGATCGACGAGCCGCGAGCATTGAACGGAGACTTACTTAAGCGTTTTTATGTTTGATTTATGACTGTTTTGATGTAACGAACAAGATTCCCTAAAGCAATTTACTCGCTAGAAGCTTTGATTACTTCAATATGTTTGTTGACTCCGATCTAGAAAACTTCTCCGAGTGAAGAGCTACCCTCTCACTCGAGGGCTTAGCCGCGAACCAGATTCGCCTAAGTTAAAAAAAACTTCTCCGAGTGAAGAGCTACCCTCTCACTCAGGGGCTTAGCCGCGAACCAGATTCGCCTAAGTTAAAAAACTTCTCCGAGTGAAGAGCTAACCTCTAACTCGGGGGCTTAGCCGCGAACCAGATTCGCCTAAGTTAGAAAACTTCTCCGAGTGAAGAGCTACCCTATCACTCGGGGGCTTAGCCGCGAATCAGATTCGCCTAAGTTAAAAAACTTCTCCGAGTGAAGAGCTACCCTCTCACTTGGGGGCTTAGCCGCGAACCAGATTCGCCTAAGTTAAAAAAACCTCTCCAAGTGAAGAGCTACCCTCTTACTCGGGGGATTAGCTGCGAACCAGATTCTCTTAAGTTAGAAAACTTCTCCCAGTGAAGAGCTAACCTCTCACTCGGGGGCTTAGCCGCGAACCAGATTCGCCTAAGTTAGAAAACTTCTTCGAGTGAAGAGCTACCCTCTCACTCGAGGGCTTAGCGCGAAGCGGATTCGCCTAAGTTAAAAAACTTATCCGAGTGAAGAGCTACCCTCTCACACCGGGACTTAGCCGCGAACCAGATTCGCTAAGATAAAAAACAAAAGCTTCTCCGAGTGTAGATCTACCCTCTCACTCGGAGGCTTAGCCGCAAATCAAATTCGCCTAAGTGACAAAACCCTGCCCAACTGCGAATCAAGTTTCGCTTGGGTAAGAAGACTTTGTGTATGCCCAGAGCATCCCCAAAAAGAAAAAGTTCATTTGACAAAGATAAACTGAAATTTAGTCAAAGCGAGCAAATAAATAATACTCGACGCAGTTAAAGTTATCCGCACAGGACAAAAGCACTCGGGTTATTACCCTGGTTTATCACTCGACAAGGTATGCCCTGCCGAGTCAAATATATTATACACTCAAGTACTTCACACTATTATCACTCACTTCCGAATAATAATAGTCTCGGGGACTACACCCAGTGGGTGCACTTAGCGTGCCCTCACTAGATTCAGAATTCAACTAGATCGGTTCTGGTAGATTTTGATCAGCAAAAAGAAAAGGTCTCTACTGATTAAGACCACTGCCAGTGCAAGCACTCGACGGCGGTCTCGGGGACTACACCCAGTGGGTTCACTCGGAGTGACCCCACTGGAACGCAAATGAAACAAAGACAATTCTACAAATAAAAAAGCAACACCCAGTGGGTGTGAGTCGGAACGGAATTCAAACTTACGGTTGAACTTACTCGGACGTTTTCTTCAAGCACCACGCTGTTGTTGTACACCAAGGCGATGGCGTCATAGGCTCCTTTTGCTTGTTGTGTCATCAGTCCTGCCTAGATCATAGCCTCCTAGGCGGCATGAGTATGATCCTTAGGGACACGACGCATGGCGTACATGGCCGCCGGGGACATCAATCCTAAGGCCGCAGCAGAAACAACTAGAGCGCTCGACTGCAATCCAGTCAGAGTCGTGGTGACAACGACTGAACTAACAGGCGGAGCACTCACTACAGTCATTGCTGGCACAGGCACCTCAGACACAACGGGTTCCACCACGGCAGCTGGTTGCCTTTGATCGTCGTTGTCTAGTTGGATAGCCTCTCTCGCAGCAGGCACGGCTGGCAGACAAAAACATCAGAAGTTACAGTCAGGAAAACATACATGCGGAAGAATGACACGGAATGGGAAATCAGTTATACCTAGCTTTGAGGTGGCTACGTTCGCGGTGTAAACCTCCATGAGATCTTTGTCCCCTCGCGGCGGCGACGTGACAGAAGTAGCAGCTTTGTCAAGACAACCTCAGCCGGTCGTCAGCAACCAAAATGTTCACTCGGATAAGAGTATAAGATCAAGCACTTACACGAAGGCGACTAGAACGGCAATCCTCATCCTAGGCAAGGCCTTCCAAGGTTTGGGTCCGCTGGGCTTGGGCACCTTTGCAGGTTGTTCCCCTGGTTCTCCAGACGATCCCCTGATGCGCTTGGCAATCTTGCCACTCGGCGCCAAAGGTTTACTTGGAGTGTCGGCGGGGTAGTGACGCTACTTGGTCCGAGGCTCAGGGGGAGAAGGAGATGAATCTTCCTCCTCACTCTCCTCCGACTCCTCCTCCTCGGTCTCTTCACTGTCATCTACATAGTCCTTGCTCTCTGCACTGTCCTCCATGCTCCCCTCGTCAAGGTCGAGTGTGTTGCCATTCGGGACCGGAGAATGCAAGTTCGTCCACTCCTGCAAGATACAATCCACAAACTCAGTCAACAAGGGCATTACAAGCACTCGGTTCAAATGCAATAATGCTTAACAGAGCAGAACTAACCTTGTTTGTCGGTGGATTGTTAGCTGAGAAGGGCAGGACCCTTTTCGCCCCCATCGGATTATCACAAGGACCTGCTATTCCGTGAATCCACTTTGCTACTGTGTCTTCACTCACTTCCTCGGGATGAGACCGAGTGGAGTCTTCAGGACCAGTGTAATGCCACATAGTGTGGTCCCGAGCCTCGAAAGGCTGGATGTGTCTGCCCAAGAAGGTCTCTAATAGATCCATTCATGTCACTCTGTTGCGGACCAGACCAATCAGTGCTTTGACCAAGGGATCAACCTGAGTTTTCTCCTCCTTCGTCAATGCTAACGTCCTCGGAGCACTCGGTCGCTCTAGAGTAAAGGGAGGGAGTCCACTCGACATGTTCGCGCAAGCAATATCATTACAGTAGAACCAAGTAGCTTGCCAGTTACGAACTGATTCAGGAAAGGTCATGGCAGGATAGCTACTTTTGGTTGTCTGATGACCCACAAGTATAGGGGATCAATCCTAGTCCTTTCGATAAGTAAGAGTGTCGAACCCAACGAGGAGTAGAAGGATCTGACAACTGGTTTTCAGCAAGGTAAAATCTGCAGGCACTGAAATTGTCGGCAACAAGTGATTGTGTGGTGAGATGATTCGTATCAAGAAACAAGTAACAAAAGTAGCTACGGTGCAGCAAGGTGGCCCAATACCTTTTGTAGCAAGGGACAAGCCTGGACAAAGTCTTATAGGAGGAAAAACGCTCCCAAGGACACACGGGAATTTCTTTCATGCTAGTTTTCATCATGTTCATATGATTCGCGTTCGTTACTTTGATAGTTTGATATGTGGGTGGACCGGCGCTTGGGTACTGCCCTTACTTGGACAAGCATCCCACTTATGATTAACCCCTCTCGCAAGCATCCGCAACTACGAAAGAAGAATTAAGACAAAGTCTAACCATAGCATTAAACTAGTGGATCCAAATCAGCCCCTTACGAAGTAACGCATAAACTAGGGTTTAAGCTTCTGTCACTCTAGCAACCCATCATCTACTTACTACTTCCGAATGCCTTCCTCTAGGCCCAAATAATGGTGAAGTGTTATGTAGTCAATGTTCACATAACACCACTAGAGGAAATACAACATACAAGACATCAAATTACCGAACGAATACCAAATTCACATGACTACTATTAGCATGACTTATCCCATGTCCTCGGGAACAAAAGTAACTACTCACAAAGCATAATCATATTCATGACCAGAGAGGTAATGAGTAGCATCAAGGATCTGAACATAAACTCTTCCACCAAGTAATCCAACTAGCATCAACTACAAAGAGTAATCAACACTACTAGCAACCTTACAAGTACCAATCGGAGTCGCGAGACGGAGATTGGTTACAAGAGATGAACTAGGGTTTGGAGATAAGATGGTGCTAATGATGATGTTGATGGTGACGAGTCCCCTCCGATGAGAGGAGTGTTGGTGATGACGATGGCGACGATTTCCCCCTCCGGGAGGGAAGTTTCCGCGGCAGGATCGTCCTGCCGGATCTCTAGATTGGTTCTCCTCAAGTTCCGCCTCTTGACGGCGGTGAAACCACGAAAAAGCTCCTCCCTGATTTGTTTCTAGACGAAACCCTTCATATAGCAGAAGAGGGGGCAAGTGAGCCAGCAGGCTTCCCACAAGCCCTCATGGCGCGGCCTCGGGGGTGGTCGCGCCGTGCAGGCTTGTGGCCATCCCCTGGCGCCCCTCTGGCGCTTCTTTGGCCCAGTATTTTTTATAAATCCGGAAAAAAAATCCTCGTTGTTTTTTATGGCGTTTGGAGTTGCGCATAATAGGTATCTCAACTTTGCTCCACTTTCAGGCCAGAATTCCAGCTGTCGGCATTCTCCCTCTTCATGTAAACCTTGCAAAATAAGAGAGAAAAGGCATAAGAATTGTACCATGAAGTGAAATAACAGCCCAAGAAGCGATAAATATAAACATGAAAACGTGATGCAAAATGGACGTATCAACTCCCCCAAGCTTAGACCTCGCTTGTCCTCAAGCGAAAGCCTAGCTCAATAAATATATCCACATGTTTAGGGAGAGAGGTGCTGACAAAACAAAATACGAACATGCATGCATCATGATCATGATCGGAACAGCAATACCAACATATAATCTCTCATGCTAAAGTGATAATTCCTTCACAAAGTAAAGCATGGATCAAGAACCTTACCGAGAAGTAACAACCGATAGCCTTTAGTCATTGAAGCAATTGCAATTTATCACAACATCAGAAAGATTCAAATAAGAGCTTGTAAAGCAAATCCACATACTCAATCATTCTTTCGTTCTCTACAATTGCTACAACTCACGTGGTACCCATGAGATCAAAGTTTCAGCTGGACACAGAGAAAGATAGGGGCTTACAGTTTTGCCTACCAACTGCTTACCTCAAGGGTAATGTCAACAATAATAATTCATGAATACTTACCTCCAAGTTGACATATCAATATATATCTTTCCCAAGCATATGACATTAGCCAAGATAAAGGCGAGATAAGGAATTGGTGAAGATCACCATGACTCTTTCAAGGGAAAAAAGTAAAGGTACAAGATAGGCCCTTCGTAGAGGGAAGTAGAGGTTGTCATGCGCTTTAGAGGTTCGGATGCGTGTCCTCTTAGTGCGGAGGAACGTCACTTTATATTGCCTCCTGTGATAAAGAACTTTATTATGCAGTCTGTCGCTTTTATGTCTTCCTCATCACAGGTTTGTACAAAGCTTATTTTCCACACACTAATAGATCGTACATATTAGAGAGCAATTTTTATTGCTTGCACCGTTGACAACTTACTTGAGGGATCTTATTCAATCCATAGGTAGGTATGGTGGACACTCATGGCAAAACTGGGTTGAAGGTTTATGGATGCACAAGTAGTATCTCTACTTAGTGCGGGAGGTTTGGCTAATGTGAGGTGGAAGCAATCGTCACATGCTAAGGGATCTCTAATCATATAACATTTTTCGGAGCCAAGCAAACACAATTCATTATGTTGTCTTCCTTGTCCAACATCTACTTCTAGGCATGCAGTAGTTTAGTGAGTGTTCGCAATCATAGATGGTGTCAGAGATGATATATTTATATGTGAACCTCTCCTTCTTTATCACTTCCTATTAATTGCAACAATGACCAAGGTCTACGTTTGCCTACCCTCAACAAGTTTCAATCCTCATTCTTTTTATATGTGAAGCCATCACTTCCCATAAGATCATTACATGATCTTGCATGCTTTTGTTCTATTCTCACTCTTTTGATCATGACAAGAGGCAAAGCCCTTCAACTAAGACACTCTTTATTATATGGATCACGAGCTTGAATACATCGGGGGTGACACAAAGCAAAACTCAAGACTAAAACACTAAGACTTTTAAATCTACTAGAGAAAGAGAAAACTAAAAAGGAAAACTAAAACAAAGGTAAAGGCAAAAGATGTGATGGTGATACGATACCGGGGCAACTCCCCCAAGCTTGGCACAAGCCAAGGGGATTGCCCATACCCATGTTTAGTTGTCTTCCTTTGGTGGTGATGGTGGTGGAGTTATTGCGATCTTTGACTCCAGGAGGGCCATTAATCTTTGATTTATACCTTGGAGATCTGCGATATGTTTTTCCAACAAAACAACTTCACGAGCGAGACAAGTATTGCGAGCACGAGTTGTTTCACAAAACCTCAAGAGTTCAATCAAGGATGGAGACAGTAGGTGGAGGTAGGGTTGGAGGAAATCCACTTCTTCAACTTCTTCCTTGTTGATCATAGATTGCACTTCATCCCATGTCTGATTCTTCTCCTTAGCTTTCCCTTGGTTTCTTTAGGTAGCCCTTCCTTAGCCTCCATGACCTCCATCCTTTTCAGATCAGCATGTACTTCTCCATAGACTTGAGGGAGATTGTTCTCCCCCATAGATTCGTGAGACGACATCTTGCTCTAAATCTACGGCAGAAAACAGGCTCGAAACGAAAAACAGAAAAAATCTGCGTGATCCAGGGGTCAGACCAAACAGGAGTATATATAATGATTTTTTTAGACCAAAAGGAGTACCCCGCACGAAAACGGAGTTCGGGAGGCGCACGAGGTGGCCACAAGCCCTCACGGCGCGGCCAGGGGTGGGCCCGCGCCATGCAGGCTTGTCGCCTCCTCGCGCACTTTCCGGACTACTTCCAATTTTTGTATTTTTTCAAATATTCCAAAACGGAGAAAATTTCCTCCTGGAAAAGTTTTGGACTCTGTTTTATTACCGAATCACATACCTCTCTGTTTTCGGAGTCTGAAACGGGCTGATAAATATCCCTTAGGTATTCTTCCGGAGTTATGGTATTGATAATATTGCTTTCAACATTTATGGGAGTGCGTGAGATATAATGCTTGATTCTCTGCCCATTTACATCTCTCGGACAATTACCTTCCGTGTTCTTGATCTTGATAGCACCGGAACGATATACTTCCTCAACAATATAGGAACCTTCCCATTTAGAGAGAAGCTTGCGTGCAAAGAACCTTAAACGAGAGTTATATAGCAAGACATAATCACCTACATTGAACTCACGATTCTGTATCTTCTTAGCATGCCACCTCCTAACCTTTTCTTTGAACAACTTGGCATTCTCATATGCCTGAGTTCTCCATTCATCAAGCGAGCTAATATCAAACAACCTCTTCTCACCGGCAAGTTTGAAATCAAAGTTGAGCTCTTTGATTGCCCAATAAGCTTTATGCTCTAGCTCAAGAGGTAAATGACATTCTTTACCGTACACCATTTTGTACGGAGACATGCCCACGGGATTCTTATACGCAGTTCTATAAGCCCACACTGCATCATCGAGCTTCTTAGACCAATTCTATCTAGACCTGTTGACAGTCTTTTGCAGAATTAGTTTAATCTCTGTGTTGCTTAGCTCTACTTGACCACTGGACTGAGGATGGTAGGGAGACGCAATTCTATGGTTGACATCGTACTTAGAAAGCATTTTATGGAAAGCACCATGAATGAAGTGTGAACCACCGTCGATCATTAGATATCTAGGGACTCCAAATCTAGGGAAAATAACCTCTTTAAGCATCCTGATAGAAGTGTTGTGATCAGCACTACTAGTGGGGATAGCTTCTACCCACTTAGTGATGTAATCAACAGAAACTAGGATATGAGTATACCCGTTGGATTTTGGAAAAGGTCCCATATAATCAAAGCCCCAGACATCAAATGGTTCAATGACAACTGAATAGTTCATAGGCATTTCCTGACGTTTGCGAATATTACCAATTCTTTGACATTCGTCACAAGACAAGACAAACTTATGGGCATCCTTGAAGAGAGTGGGCCAATAGAAACCTCATTGCAATACCTTGTGTGAAGTTCTATCTCCCGCATGGTGTCCTCCGTAGGCCTCGGAGTGACACTTTTGTAGGATCTGTCCACGTTCATGTCCAGGTACACAACGTCTAATAACACCATATACTCCTTCCTTATAAAGGTAAGGATCATCCCAAAAGTAGTGTCTCAAGTCAAAGAAGAATTTCTTCTTTTGCTGGTACGTGAAACTAGGTGGTATATATTTGGAAACGATATAGTTTGCATAATCAGCATACCACGATGCACTACGTGAAGCATTGATGACATTCAGTTGCTCACCAGGAAAGCTATCATCAATAGGTTGTGGGTCATCAAGAACGTTCTCCAACCTAGACAAGTTATCTGCTACTGGGTTGTCAGCACCCTTTCTGTCGACAACGTGCAAATCAAATTCTTGTAGCAAGAGAACCCATCTAATAAGTCTAGGTTTAGCGTCCTTCTTCTCCATGAGGTACTTAATAGCAGCATGATCAGTGTGAATAGTGACTTCGGAATCAACTATGTAAGACGTGAACTTTTCACATGCAAACACGACTGCTAAAAATTCCTTGTCTGTAGTAGCATAGTTTCTCTGGGCACTGTCTAGAGTTTTTCTAGCGTAGTGAATAACATTCAACTTCTTATCGACTCTCTGCCCTAGAACAGCACCAACAGCATAATCACTAGCATCACACATGATTTCAAAAGGTAAGTTCCAATCAGGTGGTTGAACAATAGGTGTAGTTATCAAAGCACTCTTAAGTATTTCAAAGGCTTCCTCACAATCATCATCAAAAACAAAAGGAATATCCTTTTGCAAGAGATTGGTAAGAGGCCTAGAAATCTTAGAGAAGTCTTCAATGAACCTTCTATAGAAACCAGCATGACCAAGGAAACTTCTTATACTTTTGATATCTGTGGGGTATGGCATTTTCTCGATTGCATCAACCTTGACCTTATCAACTTCAATACCTCTTTCAGAAATTTTATGTCTTAAGACGATGCCTTCATTAACCATAAAGTGGCACTTCTCCCAATTCAAGACAAGATTGGTGTCTTTACATCTCTGCAAGACTTGATCAAGGTTGTTGAGGCAATCATCAAAGGAAGACCCGTAAACGTAAAAGCCATCCATGAAAACCTCGACAATCTTTTCACAGAAGTCAGAGAATATAGCCATCATACATCTTTGAAAGGTGGCAGGTGCATTACATAAGCCAAAAGGCATACGTCTATAAGCAAAGGTACCGAAAGGGCAGGTGAAAGTGGTTTTCTCCTGATCAGATTGTGCAACTGGTATTTGGGAGAAACCAGAATAACCGTCTAGAAAGCAGAAGTGTGTGTGTTTAGACAGTCTTTCTAGCATTTGGTCGATAAAAGGCAAAGGGTAATGATCTTTCCTAGTGGCTTTATTCAACTTCCTAAAATCAATCACCATCTTATAGCCAGTAATAATCCTCTGTGGGATTAATTCATCCTTATCATTAGGGACAACGGTAATGCCTCCCTTCTTAGGAACACAATGCACCGGACTCACCCAATCACTATGAGCAACAGGATAGATAATACCCGCTTCCAGGAGCTTTAGTATTTCTCTTCTTACTACTTCTTTCATCTTAGGATTTAATCTCCTTTGATGATCAGCAACTGGTTTGAAGTCAGGATCAGTTTTAATCTTGTGCTGGCATAGAGTGGGACTAATTCCCTTAAGATCATCAAGAGTATATCCAATAGCAGCACGGTGCTTCCTCGGAGTTTTTAGTAACTTATTTTCTTCATGCTCCGAGAGCTAGCACTAATAATGACAGGATATATCTATTTTTCATCAAGATAGGCATACTTAAGAGTATGAGGCAACTGTTTAAGCTCAAACACAGGATCACCCTTTGGTGGGGGTGGATCCCCAAGCAGTTCAACAGGCAAGTTATTCTTAAGGATAGGATATTGTTCTAAGACAACTCTATCTATTTCATCCCATTCATCCATATGCATATCATTTTCATGCTCAAGCAAGTATTGCTCTAAGGGAACAGTAGGAGGCACGGCAATAGAAGCTAAGGCAATAGTTTCATCCTTACTAGGCAACTCCTTTTCATGAGGTTGTCTACCAAACTTGGAGAAATTGAACTCATGTGACACACCTTCAAAGCCAACAGTGACAGTTTGCTTCTCATAGTCAATATGAGCATTGACGGTATTGAGAAAAGGTCTACCAATATGATGGGACAACAGCTATCTTGTGCGGTAGCAAGAATAAGGAAATCAGCAGGATACTTCGTTTTACCACACAAGACTTCAACATCCCTAACAATTCCCACAGGGCAGATAGTATCTCTATTGGCAAGCTGAATAGTGACATCAATAGGTTCTACCTCAACAGGTGCAATCTCGTCTTTGATTTCATCATATAAGGATTGAGGTATTACACTAACACTAGCACCCACGTCACATAAACCATGATAACAATGATCTCCTATCTTAACAGAAACCACAGGCATGCCAACAACAGGCCTATGTTTGTCTCTAGCGTGAGGTTTAGCAATCCTAGCAGCATCTTCACAGAAGTGAATATTATGTCCCTCAACATCGTCGGACAGAAGATCTTTGATTATAGCAATGCTAGATTCAACTCTAATTTTCTCACGGGGTGTAGGTGTTCTAGCGTGTAGAATGATCCTTTATCCTAACAGGGAAAGGTGGTTTCTCAATGTAAGCACTTGGAACCACAGGATCATTATAGGCAATGACTTTCTCTTCAACTGGAGTGGGTTTAACTACATTGACTTCTAAAGGAGGAGGATATTTAAACCACTTCTCTTTGGGGAGATCAATATGAGCAACAAAGGATTCACACAATGAAGCTACTATCTCAGACTCAAGTCCATACTTAGCGCTAAAGTCACAAAAAGTATTTGTCTCAACAAAGGATTTAACGCAATCAAACGTGATATTCATACCTGACTCCTTACCTTCTTCAAGCCCCCAATCTTCAGAGTTGCATTTAATTCTCTCCAATAAATTCCATTTGAAGTCAATATCTCTCTTCATAAAAGAACCGGTACAAGAAGTATCAAGCATGGTGCGGTCATCATGAGAAAGTCGAGCATAGAAGTTCTATATGATAATTTCTCTCGAGAGCTCATGGTTGGGGCATGAATATAGCATTGCTTTAAGCCTCCCCCAAGCTTGAGCGATGCTATCTCTGTCACGAGGCCAAAAATTTTAAATATAATTCCGATCACGATGTACTAAATGCATAGGATAAAACTTTTGATGAAATTCCAATTTCAATCGATTGTAGTCCCATGATCGAGTATCATCACATAGCCTATACCATGTCAACGCCTTATCCTTCAAAGATAATGGAAATACCTTCTTCTTCACCTCATCCTTGGGCAAACCTGCAAGCTTAAATTAAGCACAAACTTCATCTACATAGATTAGATGCAAGTCTAGATGTGATGTTCCATCTCTTGTAAAAGGATTAGCCAGCAGTTTCTCAAGCATACCCAAAGGAAATTCAAAGCAAATATTTTCAGTAGGTGCAGCAAGTTGAGGAGAAACTCTTTGTGCTTCCGTTCAAGGTGAATATACCCCGAACAAGCCCCTCAAAGGATTAGTATCCATAGTGACAAGTGACAATAAATTTCAGCACACTATATGAATGTTTCCTTACCAAGTTCCACTTACCAAAGGCGCTTCACTCCCCGGCAACGGCGCCATAATAGAGTCTTGATGACCCACAAATATAGGGGATAAATCGTAGTCCTTTCGATAAGTAAGAGTGTCGAACCCAACGAGGAGCAGAAGGATCTGACAAGTGGTTTTCAGCAAGGTAAAATCTGCAGGCACTGAAATTGTCAGTAACAAGTGATTGTGTGCGGAGATGATTCGCAGCAAGCAACAAGTAACAAAAGTAGCTATGGTGCAGCAAGGTGGACCAATCCCTTTTGTAGCAAGGTACAAGCCTGGACAAAGACTTATCGTAGGAAAAACGCTACCGAGGACACACGGGAATTTCTGTCATGCTAGTTTTCATCATGTTCATATGATTCGCGTTCGTTACTTTGATAGTTTGATATGTGGGTGGACCGGCGCTTGGGTACTGCCCTTACTTGGACAAGCATCCCACTTATGATTAACCCCTCTCGCAAGCATCTGCAACTACGAAAGAAGAATTAAGACAAAGTCCAACCATAGCATTAAACTAGTGGATCCAAATCAGCCCCTTACAAAGTAACGCATAACCTAGGGTTTAAGCTTCTGTCACTCTAGCAACCCATCATCTACTTACTACTTCCCAATGCCTTCCTCTAGGCACAAATAATGGTGAAGTGTTATGTAGTCGACGTTCACATAACACCACTAGAGGAAAAACAACATACAACACATCAAATTACCGAACGAATACCAAATTCACATGACTACTATTAGCATGACTTATCCCATGTCCTCAGGAACAAAAGTAACTACTCACAAAGCATAATCATATTCATGACCAGAGAGGTAATGAGTAGCATCAAGGATCTGAACATAAACTCTTCCCTCAAGTAATCCAACTAGCATCAACTACAAAGAGTAATCAACACTACTAGCAACCTTACAAGTTACAAGAGATGAACTAGGGATTAGAGATGAGATGGTGCTGATGAATATGTTGATGGTGACGAGTCCCCTCCGATGAGAGGAGTGTTGGTGATGACGATGGCGACGATTTCCCCCTCCGGGAGGGAAGTTTCCCGGGCAGGATCGTCCTGTCGGAGCTCTAGATTGGTTCTGCTCAAGTTCTGCCTCGTGGCGGCGACGAAACCACGAAAAAACTCCTCCTTGATTTTTTTTTTGGATGAAACCCTTCATATAGCAGAAGAGGGGGGCAAGTGGGCCAGCAGGCTGCCCACAAGCCCTCATGGCGCGGCCTCGGGGGGTGGCCGCGCCGTGCAGGCTTGTGGCCATCCCCTGGCGCCCCTCTGGCGCTTCTTCGGCCCAGTATTTTTTATAAATCCGGAAAAAAATCCTCGTTGATTTTTACGGCGTTTGGAGTTGCGCAGAATAGGTATCTCAACTTTGCTCCACTTTCATGCCATAATTCCAGCTGCCGGCATTCTCCCTCTTCATGTAAACCTTGCAAAATAAGAGAGAAAAGGCATAAGAATTGTATCATGAAGTGAAATAACAGCCCAAGAAGCGATAAATATCAACATGAAAACATGATGCAAAATCGACGTATCACCCTCTTCTGACGTCCTTAACCTCCACACAACTGGATGACATTAGTCTTGTCCTCAGTCGGGTTAACTTTTTCACCCACTGGGATCGCACGGTGAAGATAGATTTGAAGAGTCCCGAGTGAGGAGGACACCCCAAGAAACGCTTGCACAAGGTGATGAAGCAAGAAAGATGCGCAATGGCATTCGGAGGAAAATGATGCAATTGCGCCCCAACGAAGTTCAAGAATCCCTGAATAAAAGGGTGGGGTGGCAGGGAGAAACCTCTTTCGACGTGAGTCAGGAGGAGAAACCGTTCTCCCTCCCGCGGCTCGGGCTCGATCTCATCTCCATAGAGTCTCCAGGACTTATCCGTCAACATGCCGTGCTCAACGAGGTCGAGGAGATCTTCCTTGCGCACAGTGGACCGGAGGAAATCCCCCTGGATCCAGCCCGGCGGCAGGGTTTGCTTCTTCGACTTGGCGACGCCCTTCTTCTTCGCCTTCTCCAACTTGCCGGTCTGTCCCTTCGTCATGGTAGAGACGATGAGATTGATTGCTTCGGTCTGTGCTGGTGGCTAAAGAGAAGGAAGGACAGGCGAGAGGAAGAAGACGATGTCGTTCCAAACCCTAGCGCTCAATGCTTTTATAACCAGCCGACTGGGCCGCTAGCAACTGGGCCCTCGACTTATCCCTTCGCGTGCCACCGCGAGATACGTGGCGGAGATAGAGGCGCAGAAATCGAGGCGACGGGATCCACTTGATGTCGATGACGTCATCACCGCATAACGTGCGGCAACTGAAATTTTCGAATCCTAGAAAATCTGGAACAGACAGGGTGATTGGTCACATCAAAAGATCTTATCAGACGCGCCATTTCGTTTTCTCACTCGGACCTTCAAATCCACTCAGATATTTTGTACCAAGCAGAATCGATCAATGCGAATGATGAAGATTGCAATCGACATCCAATTCAGTGAAACTTTGAAGAACATTCAAATTCAGTCTGCTATACCAAGATTTGCAGTTACACCTTCACCACTCCAACCTCGATCCATTCGGGGGCTAATGATGGGGTTATATCCCTAGGGTAGGGTCATAGGCCTGACCTATAAGTCCTACCCAAGGGCACCTAATTATTAGCTTAAGGATCACAAGATACTTACCGACTGGATTAAGACTACCTCTGGTCCACTCGGTAAAGAACCACCCGGAAGATTACCAGATACTCGACGACTGGATTCCACTCGGTGAAGACCAGAAGCCAGTCGACATAGAAGACCAGAAGACATTCCAACGAGGCTAACGGACGGACGTTAGACTACTGTAGTTAATGCCATTTATGGCATACGTTACCTGTAATGTATGCGTTCAATCTCACTTATTGCACTCTTGAAGGCTGGACACTTATGAGGGGCAGTGCACTCTATATAAGCCACCCCTCCCCTCTGGCACAAGGGTTCGCATTATGTAACATCTATATTCCACTCGACACTAAAGCTCCAGAGCACTGAGACGTAGGGTTGTTACCTCCACCGTAGAGGGGCATGAACTCATACAACCTTGACGTAGCTAGGACTCTGCCATATACTTTCGTACCCTACACATCTACGGTCATGCTTATATCCACGACAGTGCCCCCACTGGATTCAGAATTCAACTAGATCAGTTCTGGTTGATTTTGATCAGCAAAAAGAAAAAGTCTCTACTGACTAAGACCACTGCTAGTGCAAGCACTCGACGGCAGTCTCGGGGACTACACCCAGTGGATTCACTCGGAGTGACCCCACTGGAACGCAAGTGAAACAAAGACAATTGTACAAAAAAAGCAACACCAAGTGGGTGTAAGTCGGAATGGAATTCAAACTTATGGTCGAACTTACTCGGACGTTTTCTTGAAGCACCACGTTGTTGTTGTACACTGAGACGATGGTGTCATCGGCTCCTTTTGCTTGTTGCTTCATCAGTCCTGTCTGGATCATAGCCTCCATGGCGGCACCAGTCTGATCCTTAGGGACACGACGCGTGGCGTACACTGTTGTGGGGGACATCAATCCTGAGGCCGCAGCAGAAACAACCGGAGCGCTCGACTGCAATCCAGTCGGAGTCGTGGTGACAACGACTAAACTAACAGGCGGAGCACTCACTACAGCCATTGCCGCCACAAGCACCTCACACACAAGGGGTTCCACCACATCAACTGGTTGCCTTTGATCATCGTCGTCCAGCTGGATAACCTCTCTCGCAGCAGGCACGACTGGCAGACAATAGCATCAGAAGTTACAGTCAGGAAAACATACATGCGGAAGAATGACACGGAATAGGAAATCACTTATACCTAGCTGTGAGGTGGTTGCGTCCGCGGTGTAAACCTCCATGAGATCTTCGTACCCTCGCGGCGGCGACATGACAGAAGTAGCAGCTCTATCAAGACAACCTCAATCGGTCATCAGCAACCAAAATGTTCAGTCGGATAAGAGTATAAGATCAAACACTTACGCGGAGGCGACTAGAACGGCAATCCTCATCCTAGGCAAGGCCTTCCGAGGTTTGGGTCCGTCGGGCTTTGGCACCTTTGCAGGCTGTTCCACTGGATCTCTAGACGATTCCCTGCCGCGCTTGGCAATCCTGCCACTCGGCGCCAAAGGTTTACTTGGAGTGCCAGCGGGGTCATGACGCTGCTTGGTCCAAGGCTCAGGGCGAGATGGAGATGAATCTTCCTCCTCACTCTCCTCTGACTCCTCCTCCTCGGTCTCTTCGTTGTCGTCTAACATAGTCCTCGGTCTCTACATTGTCCTCCATGCTCCCATCGTTAAGGTCGAGTGTGTTGCCATTCGGGACCAGAGAATGCAACTTCGTCCACTCCTTCAAGATACAGTCCACAAACTAAGTCGACAAGGAAATTACAAGCACTCGGTTCAAATGCAACAATGTTTAACAGAGCAGAAATAACCTTGTTTATCAGTGGATTGTCAGCTGAGAAGGGCAGGACCCTCATCGCCCTCATCGGATTATCACAAGGACCTGCTATTCCGCGGATCCACTTTGCTACTGTGTCTTCACTCACTTCCTCGGGATGAGAGTGAGTGGAGTCTTTAGGACCAGTGTAATACCACATGGTGTGGTCCCGAGCCTGGAGAGGTTGGATGTATCTGCCCAAGATGGTCTCTAATAGATCCATTCCTGTCACTCCGTTGCGGACCAGACCAATCAGTGCTTTGACCAAGGGATCAACCTGAGTTTTCTCCTCCTTCGTCAACTCTAACGTCGTCGGAGCACTTGGTCGCTCTAGAGTAAAGGGAGGGAGTCCACTCGACATGTTCGGGCAAGTAATATCATTACAGTAGAACAAAGTAGCTTGCTAGTTATGAACTTATTCAGGAAAGGTCATGGCAGGATAGCTACTTTTGGCTCTCTTTTAAATCCCTAAACCTCCACACAACTGGATGACATTAGTCTTGTTGTCAGTCGAGTTAA
Source organism: Hordeum vulgare subsp. vulgare (assembly GCF_904849725.1). Lineage (NCBI taxonomy): Eukaryota > Viridiplantae > Streptophyta > Magnoliopsida > Poales > Poaceae > Hordeum > Hordeum vulgare. Next base: position 282,868,909 of record NC_058524.1, on the reverse strand, counting down.
CTTTTTCACCGACTGGGATCACACGGTGAAGATAGATTTGAAGAGTCCCTAGTGAGGAGGACACCCCAAGAAACACTCGCACAAGGTGATGAAGCAAGAAAGATGCGCAATGGTATTCAGAGGAAAATGATGCAATTGCGCCCCAAAGAAGTTCAAGAATCCCTGAATAAAAGGATGGGGTGGCAGGGAGAAACCTCTTTCGACGTGAGTCAGGAAGAGAACCCGTTCTCACTCCTGTGGCTCGGGCTCGATCTCATCTCCACGGAGTCTCCAGGACTTATCCGCCAACATGTCATGCTCGACGAGGTTGAGGAGATCCTCCTTCCGCACAGTGGACCGGAGGAAATCCCCCTGGATCCAGCCCGGCGGCTGGGTTTGCTTCTTCGACTTGACGACGCCCTTCTTCTTTGCCTTCTCCAACTTGTCGGTTTGTCCCTTCGTCATGGTAGAGGCGATGAGATTGATTGCTTCGGTCTACGCTGGTGGCTAAAGAGAAGGAAGGACAGGCGAGAGGAAGAAGACGATGACGTTCCAAACCCTAGAGCTCAATGCTTTTATAACCAGCCGATTGGGCCACTGGCAAGTGGGCCCTCGACTTATCCATTCGCAGGCCACCGCAAGATACGAGGCGGAGATAGAGGCACAGAAATCAAGGCGACATGATCCACTTGATGTCGATCACATCGTCACAGCGTAACGCGCGGCAATCAAAATTTTCGAATCCCAGAAAATCTGGAACAGACACGGTGATTGATCACATCAAAAGATCTTGTCAAACGCGCAGTTTCATTTGGTCACTCGGACCTTCAAATCCACTCAGATATTTTGTACCAAGAAGAATCGATCAAGGCGAATGATGAAGATTACAGTCGACAACCAATTCGGTGAAACTTTGAAGAACATTCAAATTCAGTCTGCTATACCAAGATTTGCAGTTACACCTTCACCACTCTAACCTCGATCCATTCGGGGGCTAATGATGGGGTTATAGCCCTAGGGTAGGCTCATAGGCCTGACCTATAAGTCCTACCCAAGGGCACCTCATTATTAGCTTAAGGATCACAAGATACTTACCGACTAGATTAAGACTACCTCTGGTCCACTCGGTAAAGAACCACTCGAAAGATTACGTGATACTCGACAAGTGGATTCCACTCGGTGAAGACCAGAAGCCAGTAGACATAGAAGACCAGAAGCCATTCCGACGAGGCTAACGGTCAGACGTTAGACTAGTGTAGTTAATGTCATTTATGGCATACATTACATGTAACGTATGCATTCAATCTCACTTATTGCACCCTTGAAGGCTGGACACTTATGAGAGGCAGCGCACTCTATATAAGCCACCCCTCCCCTCTCGCACAAGGGTTTGCATTCTGTAACATCTATATTCCACTCGACACTAAAGCTCCAGAGCACTGAGACGTAGGGCTGTTACCTCCACCGTAGAGGGGCCTGAACTCATACAACCTTGTCGTAGCTAGGACTCTGCCCTCTACTTTCGTACCCAACACATCTACTATCAGGCTTATATCCACGACACTGCCGAGGCCTTGATAATCTTGGGACTTGTACCTTGTCTGGGTCCTGCGATGCCCTGCCGGCAGGGGCTCTTCGCGCCTCTGCACAAGTCTGGGCACTAGGGACCCCAGTCTTTAGTGCACCACACTCACTTAGGAGTTTTTGAAATGCATTTTATGGACTATCATGGTGTGCCATTAGTTGCCATGAATAGACTTTGCATCATATTTAATTCTGGCCTCAAATGGGTCAATTTGTTAAAAGTTGTTGCTCATGTCGACTCTAATTTTCACTAAGCATGAGAATCTATAATGTTCAACATTGCATCTTGTGTGGATAATAGCAATGATTATGTGCGTCTTTTTCCCATGCGTATGTGGAACAAACTGAAGTTCACTATGTCAACTGCCATGATGTACATTTTCGTGCCATGATAAGTTATGGAGCATATTTAAAACTTGGCATGAATATTCCTTCATGTTAAATTAGTTTGTGATAATCTGTGATTTTCACTAAGTCCTAATCTACTATATTTTCTAGAAATGTTGTGAGCGTCATAATCCATGACTCTTTTAACCATGATCCTTTTGATGAAATGAAAGACATATAACATACTACTGCCTCATGTCTTGTTTGTGCATTTTAGGTTCCTGTAGCTTGTTGTTTTGATGGTTGCAAATTGCTATGTTGTTGTGTTTCGCAGATTATAACTATAACTTGAATTGATTGTAATTGTTGAACCGTTGCTCCATTTTGAACTTGTTGTATATGAAACTTGCCTAAAATTTCATGTAGTTTCATAATATCTTATTGCATCCATGATTTGAAATATTTGTGGTTGTTTTTTGCATGCATTTCATTCATGACATATTTATCTTGTGTTGGTTATATATTTTAGGGATTTCTATTTTTTGTGCCCCCGGTTGCTTAGCACTCCTCGGCTTTCCCCCACCCAACTAACATCGCTCACTTTTCCCCTCCACCACTCAGCCCGCGCTAAAGTCTGCCCAAAGTGGAGCATTTTCATCTGGTCAATGTAGTTGACCATTATGTGGTGCATATGCTGGTGTGTGGGACACATAGGACCCACATGTGAGTATATAGTATATTGGTTAAAGAAGGGAAATATACTCACAATTGGGACACTACTAGACCCACCTATGAGTGTCTAATTTATTTGCAAAATGCACTAGAATAATAATACCTCCCGTGGGGGTCAAACCCGGGACCATCGCTTGATTGTGCATCGAGCTATCCACTTCAGCTCTGTGCATTTGTTCGCTTATGTGAAGTGTCGAGGCTAGTCGAATTGACATTTCTAAGTTACAAAAGGGGCCACGAATTAGTGGTGTGGAAAAGAGATAACGTTCAGAGATTAAGAGAGCGCTCACAAATTAATAGTAAAACACAACATATAAAGGGGAGGGGCGAACTAATACGTCGGATTAACTTAACAAACATGTTCATAGATTAAGAGAGAAAACTAATATATATAGTGACATTACTCTAACTAATACATATTTGAAGGAGAGGGCGACATGAAATGGCCGACCGACGCCGACAACGACAAAAGATGGACAGCTACTTGTCTTCATCATCCGAAAGGATAATGATCCCGTCATTGTCGTTGTGGTTGTCATCATCGAAGGCGGATTGGATGAGGACATACGACCCCTCACCTTCCGCCTCGACGAGGGCCGCTGAACATAGAGTAGCCGCCCTCCTCTGCTCTCCAGTTGCGGCTTCTTCTTCAGGCACCCGACGCTTGACAGCCTCCGCGTGCGTCGTGGACAGAGACGCGGCTAGCACCGCCTCGTCGAGCTGCTATTGCGCTACGCATAGGGCCTCCTTGGTTTGGGTAATGAGCATGCCAGCAAAGGGCACACGAGGCAGTGTGTCTTCCTGAGTCGTGTCTTCCACGTCGTAGATGTCGAGGTTCTCATGCATCGCCTCGAAGGCCACCTCCTCCTCGACGTCCTCCTCCTCGAGCTCCCTACGGTTATGAGACATCTCAGACGGCGCGAGATCGAGGTCAGGGTAGTTTGAGTAGCTATTGGATACCAAACAAGGATACTCCAAAGTTGGAGCCCGAGCCGAGGTTAGATCCCGCAGCTGCTCCAGTGTTGGAGCCGCCCCTGGTGTCGGGCACCGACGCCCTAGGGCAGAGACCTTCCATGGAGATCCTTGCGGTCCATCGCTCCCTCACCATGGCAGATGAACTAGCTTTGGATTGGGCAGCGCGTGGAAGCAATGAAATGACGCATTGCTGCAATGATGGCATGCACGAGTCTTTAGTTAGAGAAGTGATATGAGTTCAACGGAGCAGGGGACTGGACCGTCGGTGCGGGAAGTTCAACGGAGCACTTCCTTCATCTTTTCACATTGAATTTTGGCATGTCGATGAGTACAGTTGCGTCTCTAGGGTGCACTAATTTCCCTAGTGCAATGCGGCTGCATGGCACCGCGCATACATGGCAGGTTGCATCGGGTGCATGAATGGTGGGATGAGACTAAGCCTCTACGATGGCCCATCGGTCTAGCACGCAGCACACGGCCATTGTCGCGTGACACTGTTCCCCCGCTGCGAGGTGGGCCACTAATATCAGCACACACGGGACACCCGCCCGATCCAGTCATTGAGGCCTCATCTCGCGGATTGACTAAGACAAACCCTAGCGCCTCATCTGAAGCATTCCCAAACAGCGATCCAACCGCCCTGGTCATGCGAGGTTTTGAAAGGGGTTTGAGGGGTTTGAGAGGGGGTTGGGTGCTAGGGTTGAGCATAACTAATCTTAAAAAATTGAAAAATATGAAACTTATGCACATCGTCATTTTTTGTTACTAAGTTGCTAGAAAAATAAGAAACCACAAATGCAGGTACTTTCATGAAATTTCCTTCACACAACTTAGCTATCACAAACAAGGGTGCGTGGTTTTCAAGGGGAATGAGCTAGGGTTTAGGGTTAACCGTGGCATAGTTTGTCCAAATGATCCCATATTATGCATGAACCCAATGTTTGCACACTACATGACAAGGGAGGGTGCACACTTAGCTATCACGAACAATCGTGCATAGTTTTCAAGGGGAATGAGCTAGGGTTTAGGATAAATTGTGGTATAGTTTGTCCAAATGAACCCATATTAGGTATGGACCCTATGTTTGTGGTTGTTGTTTGCATTCATTTTGCATTCATGACATATGTATTTTGTGTTGGTCATATATTTTAGGTCGTAGCTCCGTTTTGAATGATCTATATATGTAAATCGCCTAGACTCACGAGTAAAATCACATGGTGAACTTTTTTTCTATTTAATAAATATAAAATATGTTTAGTTCAGATCTGGACCATTTTTTAAATTTGCATATGGGGTCGTTTTGGAAATACTGTATGTTGTTTCCGGCCTCATTTAAATTTCCTAGATGATGTAGTTTGTTTATACTTCACCTCTTTCCATGATAAATAACATTTAAATTTGTTGGGTACCTAAACAAGACTGAATTAAATAATTCAAAGATGGAGTTTCGTCAATATGCAACTCATTGCATATTGAACTTCACTTAATGTGTAGAACTTGATTGTTGTGCTTCGCCATGCCATGCATAATTAAATGGAAATGCATCATATTTGTCTGTGCATCATATCATGAATATGTTGTGGTGTTTACTGTTCCATCTGTTTGTTTCCGGATTTTCTTGTCCTCGCTAGAGTTCCGAAATCATAACAAAGTGTGAGGAGTCGCTCAACTATGCATGTTCGTATACTTCATGGATTTGTTCTTCTTCTAAGCGGGATCTCGATGAGATAGCCCCAATGCACCACCTTTCCCTTTTGGTAATATTTCCTTGTACGACTCTTCCTGTGTTAGATTGGCATAGGAGTTCAAGTTTGGCTTCACCACTTGTGCATCATGGCATCATGCATGGCATCATGTCAATTGTGTTATTTGTATGTGTTGCTTGTTGCTCCTTGTTGTTAGAGTGTTAGTGCCTTGTGAGTGTGGCATTGTGTTGATGGTGTGATGAGAGTGGGTGCAACAAGAGCCACTTCAAAAACCCTTGTTGCACCATGGACATAAAACCCCTTCGCTCCTCTCTTATTTTTATTGTGGCTGTTTTACAGTTTAAGTTTTGGGCCCATTAAAAATGTTCATCTTCTGTGAAGATTTCTTTTAATAATTGTGTGTGGCAACACTCTCTTCTTGGGTTTTATTTTCCTTTGTTTTAATTTTAAAACAGAGCCTCATTTTATATAAAGGAGCTTTATTTTATTCTTCAAAAGTTCCCAAAATATTTTTATAAATTGCTGCAAGAATTTAGAAACCCAATTATATTTTGTTTTCACCAAAACTATTTTTCCTTTTAGCCCCTGTGAATTACTAAAGATGTGTGGTGTTTTATTTCGGAAACCTTCACGTAGTGAGAGAGAGAGCACCAGGCCGAGTTGTCGCGCAATCGGCCGAGGCCTGGCTGGCGACACCTTCTTCCTCCTCGCCTGCGTCAGCGTTGTACGACCCCCCTGGCCACCATAGATTGTTCTCCTCCCTCGATCAGACGGCCCCAGCCTCGTGGTTCGAGCTATTTAGCAGCCCTCAGCCTCTCTAAACCGTAATCATCGCCGTACCCCTCCTCATCTCCCTCCTAGCACCGTCAGGGCGAGTTCCCGAGCTGCACCGCGCCATGGACGGCTCTGGCAAGAGCCCGATGTCGTGGTAATCCGGCGCCCTCTTCTTCCCCCCTTCTGGATCAGGAGCTCGCGAGCGTCCATGGGGTTCCATTCCCGCGGGGAGCAGCCACCAAGGACGACGGCCCCGACCTCCTCGGCGGCCGGAGCTTCTTCATTTCTGGTAAACTTTCTGCAGCACAGCGTCGTCGTGCCAACGTGCCTCTCCATCCGCGAGCCCCTCTCCTTTACACCTTGGGTGAGCGCAGCCCTGCTCTCCTCCGTTTCCCCTCCGCTAGCGTCGTTGTTGCGTCGTGGGCCGCCGCCCTGCCGGAGTTGCACCGGCAGGTTGTGCAGTTGTCGCTGCCCTGCATGCATGCATCCATATATGCTTAGTATTAGAGCCCTTTTGCATAGTGCTGTGAGGTGTTGTAGCGCGTAGCCCGTAGATGTGCGTCGTGTGTGCGCGTGCATGTGCGTGTGATGTGGCGAGCGTCGTCGTCGCCGGCGTCTCTCTGCTCCAGCAGGAAGACGCCTCATGTTTTTTCTTAGATTTTTGATTTCCTTCCTTCTTAGGGAAGAAGCCCCACGTTAGCGCAGTGGCAATCGAGCCGTGTTTCCTTCGCAGCATCGCGGGTTCGAGTCCCCCTGGCGCCATTTTTTGGATTTGTCTTTCTTGTTGTGGTTGAGTAGTTTAGGCGATGTATGTCTGCATTTCTACCCCTATAGAACAGCTATATGTGGGTAGCCCAGTGGTGGGGGTTGTGCACTCCACTAGGGAGATGGTGGGTTCGACTCCCACCTCTCTCATTATTTCTTTTATGTGTTGTGGTTTGTGTGTGCCACTCACACGTGGTCTCAGGGCCCACGTGTCATGTACTAGTGGCCCTGGTGACTATGACCAGTAGGCCCCGTGTCAGTTTATATATTTTGGTGATATATTTATGACTTGTGTGATATCTCCTTGTTTGGAATAATTCGAGAAATGGAATGGCCTAATCTGGTATATCCCAAATTGGGCAGGCTCAGGAGCAGTTCCTGTTCTTGACTATATGTTGTAGTTTGATCCTGTGTTATTTTCTTTTACTTTTTGTGGTGTTTTTCTGCATCTAATATGGCAGTATGATATATGGATTTGGGATAGAAGAACCCAAGGAATCCAATGGTGGCACTGGATTCCCATTTTGAGCAGTTCTGCAGAAGTGTCACTTTGTGATGAGGTGGCACTTGTTTACCGAGCTAGGATGGTTTAAGTGCATCATTGGGGGTTGAGCATCCATGCATCATATTAGGTACTGCATCCTGTTGTGCATGTGCTGTGGTGAATATCTGTGTTGATGCTTGTTTCCGGTTTGCTCCGTCTCGATAGAGTTCCGCAAGCGTGTCGGAATGTGAGGATCCGTTCGACTATGTCGGTTCGTCGGCTTCAGGGAGACATTCTTCTTCCAAGCGGGATCTCAGGCAAGATGACCATTTCAGATATCATTATATCAATGCCATGCTAGTTGTAATGTTTCTATCGCTATGTCTCGTTGCCAACCACCTGTTAAATATCAGCCTCTCAACATTGCCATGAAAACCTTCAACCTGTTCACAACCTAGCAAACCACTATTTGACTATGTTACCACCTGCTTAACCTTGTGTTAGCGTTGCTAGTTGTAGGTGCAGTTGCTTCCATGTGATAACATGGATTCCTTGTTATATCACCCTATTAATTGCTAATTAATTTAATGCACCTATATACTTGGTAAAAGGTGGAAGGCTCGGCCTTTCTAGCCTGGTGTTTTGTTCCACCTTTGCCGCCTTAGTTTCGACTACCGATGTTATATTCCATAATTGAGTGCTCCTAACACGATCGGGGTTGTTATGGGGACCCCCTTGATAATTCGTCTTAGAATAAAACTGGTCTGGCAAGTCCCAACTTTGGTACTACATTTGCCTAATAACTAATGAACCGCATAGGGAGTAATTAACCCGAGGAAATTTAATCAACCCCAGGGCCAGTGCTCCGCATGAGTTTTGGTCCAACCTGTCAACCGTCGGTGGCTACCAGGGCAACTCTGTGATTGGCCTACCGGAAATTTGGACAATCCGTCGTGTCATGAGAACGAGATACGCGGCTCCTATCGGTATCGTCGACACGTCGGGCGGCCTTACTGGATTAGTTTTAGCTTTCACGAATGTATTGTGCATCGGGATTCCGGTGATGCTTTTGGTAATCTCAGAGTTGAGGTTTTCCACTAAGGAGTCCGACGAGATCGCGAGTTTCGTGATCGAGGATTTCTATGCGGCTTGTGGTAATTTGTGATGGACTAGTTGGAGCACCCCTGCAGGGTTAAATCTTTCGGAAAGTCGTGCCAGCGGTTATGTGGCAACGTGGAAACTTTGTTTAACATCCGGTTCTAGATAACTTGAAGTAAGCTTAATTAAAATATGCCAACCAAGTGCGTAACCGTGACTGTCTCTTTCGTGAGTTCCTTCTCCGGTCGAGGACACGGTGGGGTTATGTTTGACGTAAGTAGGTGTTTAGGATCATTCATTTGATCATTATTAGTTCACGTCCGCTATGCGTAGATCATCCCCCTCCTTATTCTTGTACTCGTAAGTTAGCCACCAAATAAATGCTTAGTCGCTTGCGGCAGCCTCACCACTTAACCATACCTCACCCATTAAGCTTTGCTAGTCTTGATACCTTTGGAAATGAGATTGATGAGTCCCCTGTGGCTCACAGATTACTACAACACCAGTTGCAGGTACAGGTAAAGGATATTAAGACGTGAGTGTGATGATTGTTCATTTGGAGTTTCTTATTCTTTCTTCTTCGTCGATCTATGATGGGTTCCAGGCCGGCAGCCTCGGATAGCAAGGATGGAGTCGTTCTTTTATCGTTTGTTTTCGTCCGTAGTCGGATCCTGCTCTTCTTCATGATGATTGTATGTATTGTATTGATGTGACTATGATGTAGCTTGTGGCGAGTCTAAGCCAATTCCATATACTCTTCTCGTCAATACATGTACTGTAACGATATCCATTCTTGTGAAACGACGAGATGCGCTTATATCCCTGTCAAGGACCTCGCGCCATAATAAGGATAGGGTCGCATCTTGGGCGTTACACTCGAGCAAGATGACCATTTCCCTACATACCAGTACTATCATTATCACGCTAGTTGTAATGTTTATACCCTATATCTCGCTTCCTACCACTTGTTTTTCAAGCCTCACAAAATGACATGATAAGCCTCTAACCCGCCACATCCTAGCAAACCATTGGTTGGCTATGTTACCGCTTGCTCAGCCCCCTCTTATAGCATTGCTAGTTGTAGGTGCAGGTTGGTACATGTGATAACATGGATATCTTTGGGATATCACAATATTCTTGCTATTTAATTTAATGCACATATACACTTGGTAAATGGTGGAAGGCTTGGCCTTTTGCTCGGTGTTTTGTTCAACCTTTCCCGCCCTAGTTTCAGATTACCGGTGTTATGTTTCATACTGAGCACTCCTAGAATGCTTGGGGTTGTTATGGGGACCCCCTTGATTATTCGTTTTGGGATAAACTCTACAGGCAAGGCCCAACATTGGTACTAAAATTTTCCAACATAATAATATTGAACACCTTTATTAAAGCATAAGGCATCATGAATCCGCGGATTAATTCAACATAATACACGAAGGGTCAGTGCTGATGGTGTTGGTCCTAAACACAGTCGCGTGTGGGGCCATCCTGGGGCAACTCGGGTCCTTAATCTGGCCACTTTATGATGTGCTCTTTCGATTCTGTCCTATGAACGATATATGCGGCTCCTATCGGGTTTGTCAACACATCCGGCGGTCTTGTTGGATTTTTTTTACCTTTAGCGAATGTATTGTGCATCGAGATTTCGAGGATACTTTGGGCTATCTCAAGGTTGAGGTTTTCCACTACAGGTTGTGGTTAGTTTGTGATGGATGAGTTGGAGCACCTCTACAGGCTTAAACCTTTCTGAGAGCCATGCCCATGGTTATGTGGCAACTAGGAAAAAAATTAACAATCGATTATGGCAAGCTTGAAGTAAACTCAACTAAAATACACCAACCGTGTGCGTAACCATGACTGTCTCTTCTTGTGAGGTTTGAACCAAGAAGGGAACATGGTGGGGTTATGTTTGACTCGTAAGTAGGTGTTCAGGATCATTTATTGATCATTACTAGTTCACATATGTTTATGTGTAGATCACTTTTCCCATTCTTGCACTCGTAAGTTAGCCAGATATCAAATGCTTAGTGATTGTTGCAACCTCACCAGTTAACCATATCTCATCCATTAAGCTTTGCTAGTCTTGATACCCTTGGAAATGATATTGGTGAGTCCCCATGGCTCACGGATTAATACAACAATAGTTGCAGGTACAGGTAATGTGATGCTTTGGGGTTGTTATGTTTGATTTGGAGTTCTTCTTCTTCTTCTTCAAAGATCATATGATGGGTTCCAGGTCAGCAGTCTGGGATAGCAAGATGGATGTCACTTTCATCATTTTATTTCGCCAGTAGTCGCACCCTGCTTTTATGTATGATGATTGCCATGGATGATTGTATTTGAGATGATCATGATTTAGCTTGTGGCGAGTGTAAGACAATACCATATACTCATCTCCTCTTTACAGGTACTTGTAACGATATCCATTCTTGCAAAACAACAATATGCGCTTATGTCCCTATCAAGGCCCTCGGGACAGGTTGAGGATAGTGCCGCATCTTGGGTATTACAAGTTGGTATGAAAGGAGTACCAACATAGGAGCCCCCTTGATTGATCGAACTTGTCCGAGTCGAGTCTAGTGAAAAACTATTTTGATTCTAGTTATATATCGGAGAGTGAAATTATTTGTACTCCTCTTCCCTACTCTTGTGAGGATTCCTAATGTAGGAATTTTAATTCTACTCCTCTTCTCACTCAAAAAATAGGATCACGTGGGTACATTGGAACCTCTATGATGTTGATGTGACAAAACTCTGTACTTGGTGCCCCCTAACCGTTTGGATTGGACTCGGGGAGTAGAGCTCCACAGGGTTCTCTACACATCATTATCATTCATTTTCCTTGGTATCTCATGACGAGGATGTTCGAAATTGCTTCAATACTATTTGTGGCAAGAGGAGTTTGGCATCACCCAGTACTGGGGAGAGCATCCAGATGTACTGCCATGTTTAGTATCATTGTGATTACAAGGGTCTGAGGTAGATGAGTTTCCGAGATCTCTGGTTATGCATTGATGGATGTGATACATTTGGAGCATAGTATCATGTTAGGAGTTGTCTGAGATTTTGCTCTGTGTATCCATTGGATTAGGTTGCATAATCGGAAGATTTCGGGAGTTCTCGGGTGGGAATTCAAGTACTTACCTAGGATTGTCTTTCCAACAAATGCATGGTGGGTTATATATTTGTTTTCGAATTCATTTGCAAGCATCCTCCTTTTTTTTGTTGGAGTATGGTTATGGGAGTTGCTTCAATTTTAACTGTTGATTCTAGAACTTCCCTAAATGGTGTTCTCATATTCCGGCGGGGCATCTTTCCTTTTCATCCATTGAATTTTGTCCAAACGTCGGTTGGGAAAGAATTGCACATTTTTCCTAAAGGTGTGCTTCTCTTCTAGTTAATTCAATCATTTCCAATATTTGCAAGATCAATCATGTTATTTTATTTACAAAAAATATTCATCCATCCCAAGTTGTCTTTGTTTTTCCCATCCTCCCACCCTTTTCCTTCAATGATTCAATTATCATCCAATTGTTTTTCTATTCATGTGAAACTCTCGCTTTTATTTTTCTTATCCGGTATTTCATTGTGAAGATCCTTAAGTGCTAAGTTCTTCATTTTTCGTTCTTGTTTTCTTCCCCGATGAATTCGATTCAACCTCTCGGTGTTCATAATATCATTTTTTTCATTTGTTCAATGCTTTCCCATGTTGGAAATTCTTATACAAGCCTCTCTTTTTTACTACCTTACCTCTATTCTATCCGGAGTGATGAAGATATCTCACAAGATTTGTGTTTTCAATTAAAATCCGCTTCAGTTATTTCGAGGTTTTCTCATCATCAAGTTTTTCATTTTTAGTGGCGCAATCTCTCTTCATAAACAATCGTTTCAACAGTGTTTTTCTTCAAGTGGGCCCATAACCCACAGGTTTTCCCAGGATCTTATCTCGCTCTTCTATTCTTTTCTAGAGATCTCAAGTTCTTTTCAAATGTGGTTTAAGAATGAATTACATTAGTCATATTCCTTCTCCAAGATCTCTTCGAGTTAATTTGACCATTGTCTCAACCTTTGTTTTTTTGGAGTATCTCAGTAATTCATGGTGTTGTTTCTCGTCATCATTCTTCGCATTGAAGACCGAAGGAGAGTTTCTCTTAAATATTTATTTGTTCTCATCAATGTTCTTGTTTCAAGCTTGATGATATTCTTTCAAATTGTTTTCGATCATAAGAAATTTCTTCCATATCTATCTGGAGTATTTCAGAGTTGTTTTAATTTCTCTATCCTCTAAAGGCCATCATTTCAGAAGAATTCTTCGTTCTCAGCCTTCAACTTTTGTTCTTAAGTTCTTCTAAATTGTTGTCTCTGCATTCGTATCTCAATTATTCTGGTGCTTCGTTTAAGTTTTCTTCTATGCGGATCATGATCTCTTTGTTCTCATGTATCTCCATTCATTCGTAGTATCATCATTCATTGCAAATTCTTGCCGATGTTTCGTTCAAGACTTCTTCAAGTGTGTGCTATTATCTCTCTTTAATCTTTGCAAGAAAAAAAAGTAGTATGTCAAATCCGTTGCTTGTCATCAATTTAACTTGATGAAGGATACACATAACATAATTCTTATTCTTGTTCCATCAACATGATTTAAGTCATCCTTCTGGAGTTTGCTCATGATATCAAACTCTCGGTTCTAAGTTGTTCATCTTTCTTTTTTGGAGTTCCTCGAAGAGGTGCTTCATGGTGGTTCGTCGAGGATTTTTTTTCATTCTTGAAGAGTTCTTCAAGATTCTCATTGGAGGATTTCAAGTATTCTTTATCTTGCCTTTCAATTGCAATTCATTCTCCTCTATCTATTGTTATGGATTTATAGCATTCTTGATTCATGTGGAGTCCCGAAGAGAATTTGTTAAGAATGAGTTATTTGAAACCATCAGTTTCTTTGATCATGAGGTCTTTTCAATGCACCATTTCTTCCTTGGTGTTGTCTTGTTATATATTTCACCTAAAGTGTTCCCTATGGATTGTTGATATTATGGTGCTTATCAATCATCCAACTAACCATTTATCCTCTCTCCAAAAGAAGTTTTTCATCTCTTTGTTGATCTCGACCAACCAATTGTTTCTAATTTGTGCCCGGTTGTAACCTCATAATTTTGGGGTGGTTTCCATAAGCCCACAACATACTTGTTATTTTCGTCGTTGGTTTGCCAACAACTCCATTCAATACTACTTCGTAAGGATTCTTTTCAAATTTAATTGGGGTAGAGGTTCTCTTTTCTTCTACATTATTTTCATTCCACTAATGTTGCTTCTATTCTTTTGTTTTGGAGGCGTTGTGATATTGCTCTCTTCAAACCATCATCTCGTTTTGCCAAGATCATTTTCTTTCCTTGTGTGTCCATTTAAATGGAGTGTATGTCCTATTTTCAAGTTATTTCCATCTTATCAAGTTTTTCTACTCTTTTCAACCGAAGTGTTGCCCAAATTATTTCTTCCTCATCTCAAGCGAAGTGGTTTCAAATTCACGTTTGTTCCTCATGACATTCTTCATCCCTTTGCAACCATCAAGGTTCATTTTTTTCACTCGTTTGTCAAACAAGCAACTTAGTTTACTTCTTCCACTTTCTCTTCCTCTTCTCATTCTATGATCTCGGGTCGAGATCTCTTATAAGTGGAGGAGAGTTGTAACAGCCCGAGACCGACGCTCCAGATGCCTTCCATTTAGTTTGAGTTTTGTCGTTGTTTCATTTCTGTGTTGATTTCATCATCACATCATTCACATGGCATCAGCAATCCTTTACCATCATTTTTTGAAAACTTGCATCGGTTCATAGTTGTCGGTTCTTCCCTTTCTCGTCGTCGAATGTTTCGAGACCAATCACACTCATACGTGCTCGCGGCATCATTAAATATATATTTTTTGAAGTGGTAATAAAATGTTCTCATAATGGGTTGAAACTTGGCTTGCGGTCTGAATATATTGTAGGTGGGCCTCCTGTCAAATTTCGTTGCATTCAAAGTCCGTTTGATACCCGAACCGTTAAACCTATAGCGATACTATAGTCGGTTTATCGTCATATGTTTTCCGTTTATGAAATCATGTCAAGGGCCGCAATCATCCCTATCATCTCATCCTAAAACCACTCTACACAGCCACTACCCACTAACCTAAACCCCTCCGATACGGACGGTCCGTTGGCGGTCGAACAGTCCGAAAACGGACAAAAACAGCTAATCCTAGCCCCCTTGAT